>NC_143568.1:57804642-58428571 GCF_054136105.1 Typopeltis vanoorti | reverse complement strand
TTCTACCACTCACTACCGATCTCTATGTTGACCCAAGGCTTCTCTTTTTACTTTTTCTTTTCAATCAACTACGTTCTCCTTTTCCCCAAAATCTGGTTTTAACCTATTTAGCTTATATCAACTGGCCTTTCTCTTTATACACAGTAGCTCACGCTCTCTGCACAAGCTAACTAAAATAAACTCCGTTTCTCCATCAGTAGCCAATCAAATCCAATCAGTAGAATTCTATAAAAATACTTTAAGTTACAGAAATAACAAAAAAAATATATATATATCACAGTTCACATAAGGTACATTTAAATTTATATACACACGGTTTTTTATAATAATTTCACAGAATCAAGTAGATAAAATGAATGACATTTTTATATAGTCTTTTTTGTTACAAATACATATCCTAAGATTATATAATTAATTAATAACAAACAAAACTCAAAGCAATTATATGAATAACATATTATAAGCAAGAGACTAATAACAAATAATATTTACAAGTCTTGCTTATGACATGGCAGATTATGGTAAATATGAATGATTATAATATATAAAATATCTTCATTCACAATTTAACAGTATCATCTTTGATGGACAGCAATGGATTTGATGAAGGAAGGTCATGTTTTAGTAATCTACTTACTTATTAGAATAAAGTGACTGCTTCATTGGACAAAGGAGAGGGATACACAGCAGTATACTCAGATTTTGCAAAGACTTTTGATAGATTACCGCATGATAAGTTGATAGTCAAACTAGAGCAGATGGGGTTGGATATTAAATTAGTACATTGGATTGGAAATCAGTTATCTCATAGGTATCACCAAGTTGTGTATGGGGAAGCAATATCCCGGAAGAGGAAAGTCACTAGTGGTGTGCCTCAGAGGTCTGTTTTAGGCCAATCCTGTTTAACTTGTATATTAATGATATTGGTGAGGATTTGGATGGGAATATTCAGTTGTTTGCAGATGATGCAAAGTCAGGATGAACTATGAAGAGCAGAGCAGATGTTGTGGCCTTACAAGAAGACTTGAATAGAATGAGTGAATGGGCACGTGAGAATGGGGATGCCAGTTCAATGTTGCAAAATGTAAGGTTTTAAATTTTGGGAAACAAAGATGGGATGTAGAATTTATGTTTGGTGGGGGATATATTGTTAGAGGTGGAGGAAATAAGAGATCTTGGAATGATGGTGGAGAAGGATCCAAAATTTAGAGGACACATTGCCAAAATTGTGAGGACAACACACAACAAATTCTGTGAATGATGCACAGGACACTGACTTGCAGAAGTATGGAGGCTTACTTCTACAATAAGCCTCCTTACTTTTACAAGTAATAAGTCTGATTAGACTACACATGGACTACTGTACACAGATTTGCTCACCTGGTTTTCAAAAGAACAAATAGATGTTGGAAAGGGTCCACAGACAACTGACTAAGATAGTTTCTGATTTCTGGAATGTCAAATATGAGGAAAGGTTGAGAAGATGCAATCAACAAAGTCTACAATCAACACAAATTAGTAAGGGGTTGTTATAGAATCAATGTTGAAGAGGTTTTACAGAAAATGGTGGGAGATCAGGAGAGAACAAGGGGTCATCCCTGGAAGCTGTATAAGGAGAGTGTGAACAAGGGAGTGAGAAGCAGGTTTTCTGCATGCAAAGTTGTGAATATTTGGAACGCCTTGCCTGAAAGTGTGGTGTCTGAAGAGAAATTGAGCGTGTTAAAGGCACAGTATGATGAGCTGTGTGTATGACAAAATGACCTCCTAGATGAGTCTCTGACTCCATGGAGTCTTAGGTAATAATAATAATAATATTAATATTATTAGCATGAATACGAGGATGGTTGACTGACAGATATCAAAGTGGTAAGGGGAGGGGTGTTGGAATCTGCAAGATTTAAAGGATACTGCACTCCATGGATCAGTCCTTGGACGATTGTTACTCAGCCTTTACATTAATGACACTGGGAAGGATTTAACAAATGACACATAGCTGTTCTGATGATGCAGAGATAGGCAAGATAATCAGAAATGTTGTTGATATGCAGACCTTGCAGAATGATTTGATAGACTGGAATCATAAGCTTGTGAAAATGTCTGTTAGTTCAATATTAATAAAAGTAAAGTTATACACTTTAGTGAAATGAGATATCCAATGTCATATTATATTGGTGAAAATATGCTAGAGGAGATCAGCTAGGGATATTGGAGTTCTATTAGACAGGCAGGTAAAGTTCATGAGACATATAGCAAAGATTGCAAATATAACTCAAAGGATAATTATGATGTTTAAATGAACATTAACATGTAAGGATAAGAAAGTCATTTTGCCTCTTTATAAGGCTTCATATGACCTCGCTTGGACTACTGTGTGCAGGTGTGGTCTCCTGGTTTCTGTGATAATGTTGATATAGTATATATATATATATATATATATAGAGAGAGAGAGAGAGAGAGAGAGAGAGGAAGCCAAGGAGAGTGTTAAAGATGATACTGGGATTGTGGAATACAGATTATGAAGACAGATTGAGAATATGTGAACTGCAAACACTAGCAAATAGGTAATATGATATTTTTTTTTTAAATTCTATGGAGGGGGGAGATGATCTTCATAAAAGTTGAGAAAGAATGCATTGAAGAAGAGGGTTGAGAGCTAGATTCTTATCCCATAATGTGGTATATGTGTGTGTGATTGGAATGAAATGTTTTTGGAGACTGAGTACAAATAGTGTGAACAAATTCAAGACAAGGCATGACTACTGGTGCAGGTGATATGTTAGGCCTCCCTGGATGAGTCCCTGCCTCACTGGAGATATCTCTTAATAATTATAATATATGCACCGCATGCAATATACTTAAAGATTCATGGAAATCCTTCACTCATAACATGCATTCTGCCATACTAGAATTGATCTTATTCTACTAGAATGAACAATTCCAGCTAATATTCTTTAAATCAAAACACTCTTGCTGACCTGAGACTATTCCAGAAACTCCTGAGATTACTTCCTTCAAATTTGCTGAAAATGTCATCTTTTTGCAAATTGGGATAACTTTTGCTGATCCAATCAAATCCCTATAATTATGCCTTGCATTACATTATAAAATAACATCAGCTCTAAATATAACTATACATCTTTTCCTTACCATGTACCCTCAAGTGATGTACAGGATATGATAGTACTACATGAAAAATATACATCATTACTAACTTCCTATCTACAATTTTCCTCCAAATCAGTCTGTTACCTATCAAGACTCCAATATTATCAGATCATATATTTCTATAATCTAAGGCACTTTTTATAGTATCAATCCACCTATATCTTGGTCTTTTTCCTGCCAACCTGGCAGAGAACAGTTGTTTTGCTAATCTTTCCTCTTCCATTCTGTTTAAGTGAACATACCACCCGGGATTAGCTCTGCTAATGCATTCCTGGACACTGACAATGTCAAGTTCTATCCTAATATCCTCATTTTTAATATGATATTGCCATCTGTTCATGCCTAAAGTCTAGAGACCGCAGATATGAGAGTCCCAGATTTTACCTCTATGAGACCGCAGATTTTACTTCTGACCCAACCCTCAGATCAATAAGTTAAACCTGGTTTGAACACTGTCTTGTATATAGCTAATTTAGTGTTTTAACTAATTTCTCTCTTATTCCATATAAACTTATTCAATTGACTTCCTACCATACCAGCTTTGTTGACTCTGTTGTCTATTTCCATATTTAATTTACCATCTTCACTAAAAATCGTGCCAAGGTAGCTGAAATGTTTTACTTGTTCTATAGGTTCTCCATTCACAATACAGTTGATATTTTCAATGCTTCTGCCTATTTTCATTGTCTTTGTCTTGTTATTGCTGACCTTCATACCATAACTATTACAATAGTTATTCAATCTACTCAGGGAATCTTGCAGACTTCTAGTGGATTTATTTAAAAGTATAACATCATCCAAATAAATCAAAGAGCTGAGATTAACATCTCCAATTTGATATCAGATTTAATACCACTTTTCTTGATAATGTGATCCATATAGATAATGAATAACAGAGGTGATAATATACATCCTTGTCTGACACCAGATTTAACATTAAACCATCTTCCTGTACTTCCTTCAATTCGCACTGCTGACTTACAACTCAAATAAAGACTAAGTATTATAATAATAATATTTGGTTTTCAGATCAAGTGTTGATCAATTTTATTAAACTGAACCAACTAGTTTCGCCACACTATAACTGTTGGCATCTTCAGGGCACTTATAAGTTTAAATAATCTCACAATTATGCGTAACTGCAAAACTGACAAAAATAACTGTAAAAAACTGCAAAATTTCAAAAATAACTGTAAAAAACTGACCAGAATATTATTCTAGTCAGTTTTTTACAGTTATTTTTGTCAGTTTTGCAGTTACTCATAATTGTGAGATTGTTTAAACTTATAAGTGCCCTGAAGATGCCAAGAGTTAAAGTGTGGCGAAACTAGTTGGTTCAGTTTAATAAAATTGATCAACACTTGATCTGAAAACCAAATATTATTATTATACTAATTTATGATCAAGAAAATACCTTCTTGATGAAAGACTAAGTATTGCTTAATATAATGTAGCTTTTTGAATAGCTTCTTTCTTGGCAACTTGTTATATTCCTTTTACAGATCTACAAAACTTGAATACAGATCTTTGTTATATTCCCATGATTTCTCAACTGTTTCTCAAGTATACTTGTGTAAATCTTATCAGTAAAACTCAGTAAGATTTACGCAAGTATACTTTTTTTTATGTAATATTATCATATCCTGTACACCACTTGAGGGTACATGGCAGGAATTTGATGATGATCTTTTCCTTGAGAAATGTGAAGTCAATGAAGTCAATAACAATTAAACCAAGTTAACAGCCAGCAAAGCACTATCACTGCAATAATGTGTAATTCAGAATATTCCAGAATATACTGGCTGGTCTCATTTAGAATACCTGATTGTATTTTAGATTATACTGTCAGTTTCAAATCATACAGGCTGCAAAATGTATCACTATTCTTCCAACGCCATGGATTTGAAAGCTGATATTATATATGGAACTTAATTTTTAAATAAGAGCACTTTCTACAGTATCAAATGAAACACTTATTACTGTGCATTTTTTTTTTCTCCACACAGCAGCAAACATGACTAAAGACATCCCAAAAATAAGTTTTAAAAATGATAATAATAAAGAGAATACTCCCTATTTAGAATGATCAATGCACAGCATATATACTGCTGTGCATTGATCAATCTATTCCCACAATCTAGTCTGGTATTATTTATAGCAGTCATGAACAAGCATTTTCCACCATCAGATAATCAGATTAAATACCAGTGTCTAATTATGGAGCAATGGAAGTATCCAACAATGAACATTTTTGTAGTCTATAGTAAAATGGTATCATGGACTGCAAGATTGCAAATATGTTAGTTATATTTTTTTGAAAAATATACGAGGGTGGTCTGAAAAGTTCTCAGCCTAACAATAAACCATGTAACAAAAACAAATTTATAATTTCAAAATTATTTTTATTTTTCAACACAATCTCCCTTCAAGACTAATAAATTTATTCCAGCGATGCTCCAAAGCCATTATTCCATCACAGTAGGGGTTCTCAGTAAGAGCTGCAAAATACCCCTCTACAGCTGCAATCACCTCTTGATTCGGCAAGGAAGAGTTTTTGTTTTGGGAAGAGAGAGAAGTCAGAGGGAGCCAAATCTGGGGAATAGGGTGGATGTTCCAACAATTCAGAGTGCAGCTCCCTTAATTTTCCCATTGCCAAAACACCTTTGTGGGCAGGTGCATTGTTTGATGAAATATGATTTTTTTCTTCTGCAAACTGGATCTTTTCTCACGAATTTTTTCATCTAGTCTGGTTAAAAGATTGGAATAATATTCCACGGTTATTGTTTTACCCTTTTCAAGATAATTAATAAACAAAATGCTTTCAGCATCCTAAAACACCGATGCCATGTTCTTTTTTTTCCTCCTAATGGAACCAACTTTGTCTTCTTTGGCGGTAAACAACCGGCTTCTGTCCACTCTTTTGACTGCTGTTTGGATTCTGGTGTGTACTCTGCTTCAAGCCTCATCCATAGTAATAAATCGACGCACAAAATCAGTTTTATTCTTGTTAAAACGCTCCAAGCACTGTTCACAGATTTTCATGTGAGTGCGTTTTTGATCTGCAGTGAGCAAGCACAGCACCCATCTTGAGCAAAGATTTTTCATATGTAATTCTTCATGCAAAATATATCCTACAAGTTCTTTTGATATGCCTATGGTCTCAGAAATTTCATGCACTTTGACTCGTCGGTCATCCAATACCATATTGTGCACTTGATCAATGATTTCTGGTGTTGTTACACCTTTTAGACGTCTTTCACATGGATCATTTTCAAGGCCACGTTTAAAGCAGCCCATTTCTTAATTGTTGAAAACAAAGGAGAAGAGTGCCTATAAACTTTTATGAACTTCCAATGAATTTCTTTTGCTGTTAAACCTTCTGTTACAAAGAATTTTGTAACTGCACGACACTCAATTTTATCCATTTCAAGGGATACAGACAACACTTTTGCTTCAGCCAGCTGTATAAAACAAACTACTTGATAGAATGACTTGCAATTTCACATGGATGATTATGACAGATGTATCAACTTAGAAGGAAAAAAAAAATCTTTCCAATAGTGTTGCCATCTATAGTCGAGAACTTTTCAGACCACCCTCATATATAAAGTCATTCCAAAACAAATGCTGAATGGAATGCTGTCGGTTATTGCATTTGTTCTGACAAGTTTAGCAAGATGTACTGTGAGTTATATGACATCCAACCTCTTAGCAACTGATGTTCTTTGCTCAAGTCTTCACTAGTTCTATCTTTATTCATGAGTTTTATTCATGAGTTTTGCTCTTAGTTGCTTTTCCCTAATTAACCATGTTTTTTGTTTGGCACTCACTGAATGAAGCTTTCTGTCAAACCTCCTCTCCCTCCTTGCAGTGTCTATATGGGTCCCACAACCTAGAACTTTAATGAGGTTCACTAAGCTATCCCATGATGCATCTGGGGGAAAGAGACATGGTGGTTATGACACTGCTGTCTATCATCCAATAAAACTGCTCTGTCTGATATCAGAATGTGATTAGTTCTACATCCTAACATCTAGTTATATCCAGCTACTGATACATTGCAGGGTGGATTGCTAGAAATACAGTTAGCTATATGACATCTCACCTACCTCAATAATGGAGAGATAATTCATACAACCCATTGTAAAAATACATCAACCATTGAAAATATCTGAAGGAATGATAATGTTTCAGAAAATGGGCATCTAATGTAATAAGGAATAAGAATGAAATTAAAAAAAAAGAGTGATGATTAACTCAACTGCTCTCTTCCCTGGAAGAGAGTAGTTGAGTTAATGGAGTCCCTGGAAAAGGGACTAGTACTCTAAGATGGAACAGATTTGGAATTTACTATGCAATTCAAAATGCCATCAATCACTAAGTTACACTAATAAATAACTAATCGAAATTGTCAGAAGTAAGCCTGCAATTATTTTTATAGTAATTTCAATTTTGAATTTGTTTTCATTTTAAATGTATGTCCTTTGATTCAAAATTTAAATATGTTAAATTTTCTTTTACTTTTTATTTTTCTAATAAAAGTGTCTAGTTACCTAACCCTAACGTTACACATATAAGATATAACTTGTTGATAATAAACTGCATGCATATATAAAGTACATCACATGAGAAGAAGATAAGTACTCATAAGGTAATTTTTGTGTTTGAGATAAAATTCAAACTTTATCTAATGATATTTAGGTAATATGTACATTAATTAATTAGTTTACACATTATCTTGTTAAAGTGTAGAGCGCATATTTATTTTTCAACTTTAACTGAAAGGTACAGATTAATGGAAATTTGCACATTAACTTTGACATGAGCGCGCGCGCACACACACACACACACAATAAGGAGCTTTGTCCTACTCACTAACACTTGCATGAGCAATTTATATTTACTTGCAATATGACATATTTTACTTTATCTCATTGTTCTTCCATTGCATTACCGAAGTTTCTTTTCCAAAATATCACTTTCAGGCAATAGCATGATGACTAATACCATAAATCTGTAAATACTATAAGGAACAATATGGCAAGCCTGTTTATATTTTTTAAACTAACACTATCAAGAGAAAACTGCAATGTCATTACACTGATCATTATTTATATTTTCGATTATGCAAATATTTGGTTATATAATTATTTGAAATTCTGTGGATCATACATCATAGGAATTAACAGCAAAGCTATATGTGAATGTAGGTAAAAATTAGCTCATTTTGCTTGGTGAAAATTTGGTTACCTTGCCTTCATACATTACAATGTTATCAAGATTGCTTACTAAATCTTTAATCATTAGATCAAAATTTGTGCAACACACTTGAAAAAAATATAAATTTTCTACACAAACACACACATTTAACCATTTAAACACCATGAAAATACAAATTACTGCGCCATTAAAATTTAAAATAATATTCTAAAACCTATCAATGAGGTTTTAATATAAAATATAATTTAATCGTATCACCTTACCTTTTTCTATCAACCAAATGCTGCAATTTGCATGTCCTCAGTCTATCCTCATAGCTAACATTGTACAGCCCTGATATCATTTTTGGTATCTGCCTTTGCACCCTCTCCAAAGTTAATTTATTCCATTCAAATCCTGGTGATCAAATCTGAGAACAATAATTTATGTGTGGTCTGATCGGAACTTTATATAATGAACCACAACTCTTCTATCTCAGCTGGTCAATGTCCTTCTCAGTATTGCAGGAATCCACTGAGTTACCTTGACCATCTCTGCAATATGTCCCCTAAACTTCAAGTTTCTATCCATCATCATCTCAAGGTCCCTTGCCTCCTCCAATTCCTGTAGTACAGTTCCTTTACAGTTCAATAGAATATGCAGCTTTCCATATATGGATTCCAAACTTCAAGACCTTACATTTAATTGCATTAAACTGACACTCCCCATTCAATTACCACATCAGCACTATTACTAATAACCCTTCCCAGCATTACATCATCTGTAAACAACTAAAATTTCCTACAATCGTTGACAATGTCATTGATACAAAGGTTAAACAATACGAGTCCCAGTATTGAGCCTTGAGAGACTCAACTGTCTCATTGATACGAGGGTTGTTTGAAAGGTTTGGTAAATTTCCAATAGATGGCGATACAATTTGTTCATTCATACCAGTGTTGGCATGTATCATTTTTTTCATAACCCCTGGCAAAATTTTAGCCACGTGCAATGTGTAGTTCTCGTTTAGCAAACACTTAAAATGACCCTGTTTACATTTTTCATAAAAATGGAGAAAAACAAGTTTCACGGAATGATAAAACACTTTTATTTGAAGAAGTGGACAGCTGCGAAGATCAAAGCTGAGTTAGATGCAGTTCATGGGGACTCTGCACCAGCATTAAAGACTATTTATTTTTGTATAAATGAGTTTAAATGTGGTCATAAGTCCATCAAAGATGAAGTGTACTCTGGACGCCTGACTGAGGTCACCACGAAGGAAATGATTGACAAATTCCATGGTATCGTTAAAGAAGACTGCCAAGTGAAAGTGCGTGAGATTGCAGGCATCTCAAATGAATGGGTGTATAATATCCTGCACAAAAAATTACACATGAAAAAGCTCTGTGCACGATGGGTTCTGCGATTGTTGACTGCCAATCAAAAACGTATGTGAAAAGACATTTCAACGTAGTGATTGCCGATGCAATTTGCAGGATTTTTGTATCAATTCGTGACTGTAGACAAAACTTGGATCCACCACTACAAACCTGAGTCCAAGTAGCAGTCAAAATAGTAAACAATGCCCGGTGAAAGTGCACTGAAAAAAGTGAAGACTGTTTTGTCAGCTGGGAAGGTGATGGCCACTGTTTTTTTGGATTCCAGAGGAATTATCATGATAGACTATTTGGAAAAGGTAAGACAATAACAGGAGTCTATTATGCATCATTACTGAATCATTTAAAAGAAGAACTGAAGAAAAAACAGCCAAGATTGGCACACAAGAAAATGCTCTTTCATCAAGACAATGCATCGTCCCAACACATCTGCCATCGCAATGGCAAAATTGCACAAATTGAGGTTCCAATTGGTTTCACATTCACCAGACTTTTCCCCACATGACTACTTCTTGTTTCCAAACTTAAATATTTGGCTTGGCAGGAAAAAATTGTCTTCGAACGAGGATGTCATCAAGGTTGTTAATGACTATTTTGCACAATTTGACAAATCCTACTTTTTAGATGGGATGAAAAAATTGGAAACTCGCTGGACTAAATGTGTAGACTTCGATGGAGACTATGTTGAGAAATAAAGGTGATTTTTTACAAAAAAAGGTGTTTAACTTATTTTTTTGCCAAACTTTTCAAACAACTCTCATACTGCTCATTAATACACAACTCTCTTATATCTATTCCCACTCAGAGAGTTTTGTATTAATTAGACATCCAATCTCCAATCTAATTGATTAACCTGATATCCAAACCCATATGGTGTAACTTAATTATCAGCTTATTACACCACACTTTGTCAAATTCAAAAAAATGGCAGTATATGCCTTTCCCTCATCAACTGTTCTTGTTACTTTATTATAACAAGAACAGTTGATGAGTGATCTAATTGGCTTTTATTATAAAAGCCAATTAGATCACTAAAACAAGAATTCCCTTTAACAAATCTATGCTGATCCTCACAGATAACATTATCATCTTCCCAAAGCTGTATATGATCTCTCATTTTTTTCCAAATCTTAACTACTGATCAAATAAACTATTCTATAGCCTAACACTTCCATTCTACTACCACTACCCTTATGCAATGGGCACTATCTTACTCTTCTTCCATTCCTTGAGCACTTTTCCCATAGCCAGACTACCATTGAAAAGCTAAGACAATGGGGATGTTAGCCCCTTAGCATATTCTCTTAAAACATGATGAAATCCCATCCAGTCCTATTGACATCCAGAAAACTTAGTATTTGTAACACACTGCTGGATGTATTTTTATTTATTTATTTATTTATTATTCTTTTTTTTTTTGCCTTGGTGAATATAAAAAATACATCTGGGACTATCGTTATGGCAAGTCGGGTCCAGCAGATCATGCCATGGATACCACTTCACACAGGATTAATTGGAAGAAAACAAAAGTGCTCCACAGAAGTCATTATAAGTTATTACAATTTGGTCTAACATCACGCTGTTAGACCAAACGATTGTTGTTTCGTGTACTGTGACAAACTGTTTTTATGCTCTGAAGATGCAAGATATAATATAATACCATTGAAATATCAGCAAATAAGTTAATAAATCTTAGTTATTCAAATTAAGTGGATATTGAATCCAACATTATTTCAAAGCTGAGTAGAGAAAACTACAAGAGGTTCAGAGAAACTGCAAGAGTTTCATGCAGAATATAGATAGTGTTAGATCTTGAATGGGAGAATTTATAAAAAAATTAATTCACTCAAGATTTAACAAGTCTAACATATCAACAAGGAGAAACTTGTACTTAAGCAAACAAAAGGATTGTAAATAGGGCTATAAATACCTTTAAATGTAGAATTATAAAAGAAAACTTGTTTATTCAAATCTAATTAAAGATTTCCAGTTTGTAAAATGTAACTATAAAAGGGTATTCTATGCAAAATGAAATATTTATCAAGATGTAAACAAAAGTCCAAAGTTCGCAGGCGAAAACCATTCGGGCGAACGTTTGGCTTGAGGCATAAGCATTTACACAGAAAGCGGCGCGGACAAAGGAGACGAGTGTTGTGTGGAAGAACATGGCAATAAAGAGGGCACCAAGAGTGCAGAATAAAAGGGATTTGCTCCCCTCTCTCAAGGCTTTTTGTCTTGTTCTCCTGACCTTTTCCGAGTGTTTTGCATTGTTGGACCTCTCTCTCTCTCTCTCTCTCGCCTCCTGATGGATTCCGGATTGCCCTGAGATGTTAGATGTCAGCACCTGCAGTTCCAGCACCCTGACTAGCTATCTCCTCGGGACGGAATAGCCGAACCGGCAGGCTCTGATGAGGACTAGCGGCATCAGAACCAGACAGATGTGGGCACATTGCCAGACATTCGTTAGAGCCAAGTAGGATGACCTCTATGAGTGACCACGTGGATAAAGGCCTAGCGAAGATGTTCTGACCCCAATTCAAGGAAGAAGGATCGGGCTGTGTAAGACGAAAATGTGAATTAAGGTGACGGATCTGTTAATCTTCTCAAGAGCTAGTAATGTACAAAATTTTGTTATTCCTTTCCCACTTAGAGTGAAGAAATGTTATATAGTTAGTGAGCAAGGACAATGTAGTATAGAACTCTTAGGTGATTTTCGATGATTGCAGTAGCTTAACTCCACTGAGCATTTTGTTAGAGAAAGTTTATAGATGATTTGTGACAGGTATTTTATGTGAATAACTAACGTAATTTAGAAAAGAACTGAATGGATGAAATTTAAGACTTTAAACTACACACTTGTATAATGTGTAGTTCAATGCTTAATCTTATAGAAGGAGCAAATGATTGTATCCATTTGTGTTTTAGTTGGTTTCACTGGTTCTTTACTTTAGAATGATACAAAATTGACTAAGTGCACTATTGTAAATGTATAATCTTAAAATCTCAATAAATGTGCTTTATGTTTTGTACCTGACATTAGCCTGAGAATGAATTCAAATTACCACTCAAAAAATCTGAACCTAAGCGGAATAGAATAGTTGATATTTAAGAGCCACGATTGCAAACGATAATAAACATAGTTGATATTGAGAATTTCAGTGCTAAGAGTAAGTGTTAGATTCTTCACCTCTGTATGTTATCTGATAGAGTTTCCCTGGTTAAGAATACCTTCTAACCTAAAGATATTGGCTGGCGCAGCGTAACAAATAAATTTGCCAGTATCTGATCGGGAGACAATCTCAGACAGTAATCACAAAGGATTTTGTACCAAAAGGTAAACCCTTTGTCCGAGTAATTGATACACGTGATTAATCTAGAAATTGACCAAATGTATAGATAGTTTTACTATATCGTGTACTGAAGGCAAATCTTAGGTTTAGATCTTGAGAGTAATTAGGGTAAAAGCAAATTAGATCTAAATAAGAAAAAACAAGTATAAATTAAAACAAAGCCACTAAAAGTTTCGGCAGATCCAAGCGTAAGCAAATCTTTCATGACAGGGGCAACTCGTAGTAAAGGTTGGGTAAGCTCTGATCACTATCCTTAGTATTACCCATAATGTAAAACACATTGACTAGGAGATATGTTATACATTATGGGAGAGAGGATCACTACCCAGACCGATTTCGACCTTTGTTGAGGTCTCATCAGTGAGTAGACAGACCCAAAATTGTAAATACTCAGGTTGTAGTGATGCAGAGGTTATACTTTACCATATGAATTGCCAAGAGGTGTCACATCACAAAAGGCACCCAGAATTACTGAAATAGTTTTCTCTACTCGGTTTTGAAATAATGTTGGATTCAATATCCACTTAATTTGAATAATTTTGCATTACCAAAGTGAAGCCTTTTGGCTCTCTATTTCAGTAAATCTTAGTTAGTTTCTTATCATTTTGTGTTGTTCAATACCATGAAAATAAATTAACATGTATGCGAACACCTAAGTCTTCCCACACATTCACAATAATTTCTAAAATATAACTGTTACTCACCAACGATACTGCTCTTCATGAGAAAGCCAATCACAGATAGTTGGAAAGTATATTAATTCCATCTGGAAATAAACTTATATTAAAAAAGATAAACACAGTAGATGGCACTAAATAAGAGTAAATGCAAGTAATGCAGCTTTATATGGAAAACACAAATGCTTAATATAGTAAAATATAAATTTAAGTGACTTTCTCCAGAATTTGGAGATGAAAAAACGGCTAACAATAGCTAATTCTGTAACTGCTCTAAAAATCATAATCAGAATATTTGACAAAAATATAATCATAGTTACTATAATCAGATAACTAATAATAATTATAGACAACAATGCCATCAACAGGATGGCTGAACACATAGGATCTCTGATCTCCACCAACCAAGGCTACAAAAATCCAAATCAACTGCCTATCATGGGACTAACATATCACTGACCAACCAATATCTCAATCATCATCATAAAAAACAATGGTCTGAAGTGGCTTAAAACTCCATGTTTGGAGCTTATTTGAGCCACTGTTTCTGGATTATCTAACCGTCAGCCCAACATGGAATTAATGTATTATGGGTTTACAAACATTTGTGGGTGGGATTCATACTAATATATATATGGGAGAAGGGGGGGGAGAGTCTGGAAAGTTCTTATAAACACCTAGAATAAAAATGATCTTAAAGCAACTGATATAACAATTAAGAACATACAATGATATAAGAACATAAGTTACCTTCATAACTCTTCTACTAGTATGTTTTTTTCTTGTGGTTATATCAGTTGGTTTAATATCATTTTGTTCTACATGTTTATCAGAACTTTCCAGAAACCCTCATATACATATTTTTTCATATATAAAATATAAAGATTTTTATTCATTCATTTAATATCTCTTTCCATTTGATATTCAATTACTTATTTTGCATTTATTTCATTTATGCATTAAGATGGTACAACATAATCAGATATCATGATAGCTGAAGCATCATACGAGAATAAAGTCCTGTTTTCATTAGAGAACCAGAACAATGGCAGACAGTTAGCAACAATGTTAAAGATGGACATCATCAAGACAGTGGATCAATGGAAGTATAGAAATACCATATCAACATAAATGGTGCCACTTTGATGAAAAGACTAAAACAGAAACTTCTAAATAAATAGAAGATTATCTATTCAGGCACTACATATCAAAAAGAGAAAAAGCTGTTAATATTTAACACTTTGAATGTGAATCAATCTTAGAAGAATGACACAGACAAATTTTAAAATGGAAAATTACACTGAGTCTTATTTCTGAATATAGCCTCAAAGACGGTTCCAGAAGCAAGGTGTAAAGGATTTTTTAAGTCATTAGAGAGGGTAGTGCTGACAAAGAAAAAAGGAAAATAGCTGATATAAAAATGTTTTGGAGAAATCTGGAGAAACATACAAACATGTGCAAAGATGAATAATAAAAATGTACCTGCTGGCTTTCCGCTCAGGATACCGACTAGTCATTATTAATTTTATTGTCTTCTAATTTCATCCAAATACGAGGGCGGTCTGAAAAGTTCTCGGCCTAACAATGAAAAAACAGATTTAGAATTTCAAAATTATTTTTATTTTTCAACATAATATCCCTAAGACTAATATATTTATTCCAGCAATGCTCCAGCACCATTATCCAGTCCCTATAGTGGTTCTCAGTAAGATCTGCATAATACCCCTCTACAGCTGCAATCACCTCTTGATTCGAAGAAAAACGCTGACCAGAGAGGAAGAGTTTTAGTTTTGGGAAGAGATAGAAGTCAGAGGGAGCCAAATCTGGGGAATAAGGTGGATGCTCCAACAATTCATAATGCAGATCCCTTAATTTTCCCATTGCCAAAATACCTTTGTGGGCAAGATTGTCCTGATGAAAGATGGTTTTTTTTCTTCTGCAAACCTTTTCTCACGAATTTTTTCGTCTAGTCTGGTTAAAAGATCTGAATAATATTCCTCGGTTATTGTTTTACCTTTCTCAAGATAACTAATAAACAAAATGCAGCATCCCAAAACACTGATGCCATGCCCTTTCTTGCTGATGGAACCAACTTTTTCTTTGGCGATGAACAAATGGCTTCTGTCGACTGTTTTGACTGCTGTTTGGATTCTGGTGGGTAATGGTGAATCCAAGTCTCATCCATAGTAATAAATCAACACACAAAATCAGTTTTATTCTTGTTAAAACGCTTCAAGCACTGTTCAGAGAATTTCATGCGAGTGTGTTTTTAATCTGCTGTGAGCAAGCATGGCACCCATCTTGCACAAAGCTTTTTCATTTGCAATTCTTCATGCAAAATATATCCTACATGTTCTTTTGAGATGCCTATAGTCTCAGCAATTTTGCACACTTTGACTCGCCAGTCATTCAATACCATATTGTGCGTTTGATCAATGATTTCTGGTGTTGTTACACTTTTTGGATGTCCTTCACATGGATCACCTTCAAGGCTGGTACGGCCACGTTTAAACTCAGCAGACCATTTCTTAATTGTCGAAAATGAAGAAGAGTTCCGATAAACTTTCATGAACTTGGAATGAATTTCTTTTGCCATTAAACCTTCTTTTACAAATAATTTTATTTTATTTTATTTTATAAAAGATTATAAAAAAAATTTATAAAAGATTTATAAAATTGAGTATCGCACGATACTCAATTTTATCCATTTCAAGGGATACAGACAACACTTTTGCTTCATACAGCTGTATAAAACAAACTACTTGATAGAATAACTTGCAATTTCACATGACAGATGTACCAACTTAGAAAAAAGAAATCTTTCGGATAGTGTTACCATCTATGGTCGAGGCCGAGAACTTTTCAGACCACCCTCGTTCCTAAAGAGAATCCTTGAATTTGTTCAGGTATTTGCTGCTATATTACTTTCCATAAGTTTATTCCAAGCATTAATTCTTTTAATTAAGAATACTTTCATAAATCTAACCTAGAGTGATCACATCATTAATATGCCATTCCTGGGATTTTTTTTCTTCTTTTTTTAAGGTAATTCCATTACACGAGAGGTTGGCTAACCAATAATGTATGTCAGTACTATGGATGGGCATGAAGGAAACCTTTAAAATGAAGCTCAGGGATTGCAATAAATATCTGAAGAATGAATCCTTTTTTGATCCTCAGACAATTATTCCAAAGTGGAATGAAATTTTTTTTTGTAAATATATTTCTATTCTACTGAAACAAAAGAAAAAAATTCTATCCAGGATTATTATAATTCATGCAATTAGGGGGGAGGGGTCTTTTAAACTGTGCTGAAAACAACAGTTTATTTTGGTTCAAAAACCATTTCAACCCATAATTTAATTTGAACATAAGATACGACACTGTTCCACAGAGCAGTAGTGGTAGAGGGAATGAAGAAGAACAAAGAGGAGAAATTTGTTCTATGGTTTGAAACTGAACTGTTAAGGAGTATTAAGCAGTTGCTGAGCATTCAATGAGTGGTAAAATTTTTGGTGCCAATTCAGATGATGAATACCAGCAGCAGTAGAATTTGTAAAAGATACAAGCAACAGAAATTGAATACCTGTGTAAGGGTGGATGGAGTGAATTGATGAGAGATTGGTCATTAATGAACCTAACTCCTCTCTTCTATATTCAATCAAGTATTTTTAGTTATCTTGGCATAAACATATTTGTAATATGTCTATGCAAATTAAGATTGGAGGTTAGGCTGATCTAAAGAAGAGCCACTTGAGGATCAAAGCCAAATAACAAGGGGGGAGGGGAAACCAAGGCTCCTTATTCAATATTCAATTCTCACTTTCTCATGGTATGCTCTCATTAGTAATATCCATTTGGATAGTAAACAAACAAGGGAAGATTAGCAACTTGGAATTTAGCCAACCACACAGCATTCCATATTAGCTTAAACCAAAAAGAAAATAATGGTGAAACATAAAGAAATGGTATGTCAACATGGGCTTCACCCAGTTAAATAAGTTCCCCACTGCTGTTTTCATGGGGAACTAGGGTGAACAGTGAAATGGTCAGCTATTAGAACCAACTGAACTCAACATCTGCAGAATTCATGATATGCATATCAATGAAATGAAAAATCAAAGGAAAACTGATTTTTCAGCAGAAATGAAATAAAATTAGCGCAAAAGAAGTAGAGAACTACTACATCAACATAATTGGCAGTACCAAAACAAAGAAGACAAAAACTGATGAGTCCTCAAAAATACAACAAGATGTTATAATTCAAGCAATAGACATCAGGGAAAGGAAGGAGTAGCTATAATAGTCAACACTTAAAATGAAGATAAATGTCTTTAATGAATATATTACTATATTCAACTTCATTGATGTGGTCAAACATCAAAATAGGGAACTGAACAATGAGCAATTTGTGCTTATGGTCTCACATAATGTTCTACATGAGAAATAAGCAGAAGAAATTTTAGTCATAAGACAAATCAGCTGGGAAAAATAAAAAAAAAAAGGAAAAACTAGGCCTTGTTGGAGATCTAAACATCAGCAGAATAGGAAATGAATAACAGGTATACTGAGAAATGTCTTGCAAAAATTTAAAGAAAAGGGCAAAGGTAATAATAAGGGCACTGGTAGTGTGAAGATGGAAGTAATTCATGTCAAGCTGTTAAAAAAAGATAAGTATTAGTAAGTATGGAAAGATATTACTATGTTTATTTCATTGCCAATATTGATTTTTAAGTTTGTACTATTTAACTTGATGATTTTTTTTTTTGCATATTTGTGTGGTATTTTGTTAGGATTTTATTGTCTCAGTATTGTATCCAATTGTAGCAATGATATTCAACATGGCAGTCGCCAATTTCAGCAATACACCTAGCCTCCCACCATTTAAATATTATGTCATTCATAGTATAGTTGATGATTTTGTTGCTTGCTATGCACTGGTATGTAAGCATCCTAATGTTTAAAAATGTGGCAGGTGCAGGAAGGGAATGTGTATGTGTGCAGGAAATGTAGACAGTGAAAAGCAATGGGAGACATAAATATCTCAATCTAAGGAATTAGCAGCAGCAGAGATAGTTCTTTGGAAATAGGTGAAATTCAGTTTGTGGATACCAGTAGTGTGTTGGAGGATGGGAGGAATATTAAAGACGTATGCATGGATTGGATTTAACTTTGGACAGTGTAACAGATGGAGATGGTGTGTCTGATGGCCATGATTGTATGTGGGGAATGAAAAATGGAAGTGCTGAGAACACATTTCAGTAAGGAAATACCGTGAGAGACATATTAATTAAAATTATAATAACGGAATTAACTCACGTAAAATATTATTTAGACATAGACCATCCGATGGTCTACGTCTATCCTCTTTGTGGGAGATAGTACTTTTTAAATCAGCTAATCTTTCCTAACTTTTTTTTTAATTGTATACACACACACATATATATATATATATATATATATATATATATATATATAATTTATTTATTTATCTATTTTTTTTTAAATAAGTTAGGAAATTTAATGCCCTTTTTTAGTTATCTTGCATTAGCTACTTAGGCGGCGCCTTTTGGAATTGTCAGTTATTGTTTAATTAGCTTTTTACATGTACCAAAGATGCCTGTAATACTCAGGTGAAAATTCTACTAATAAATAATATTTTATGTGAGTTAATTCCATTATTATAATTTTAATTAATGCTGAGAACACAGACTAAAGAAATGAAGACTGAGTTGAAGAGGGTGAATAAAGAGAGGTGGAAAAGTTAAATGAGGGATATAAGGTTAAGTCTAGGAAAGTGACTGGTATTGTAAGGAGAGAAAAATTAGAATATGAGAAGAGATTGGTGATACAACCAAAGAGAATCCCAAGGGAGATTTTTCGCTACGTGGCAAGCAGGAGAAAAAATGATAGTAGACGGATTACCTTGCTGGATGGAGATGGAAATCAGGTGACCAAAGAAGACAACTTTTTAATGATCACTTTATTAGAGTGTTTCATCCTGGTACAGATGGCTATATTCCTAGAAGGATGATGAAGTGTTAGAAGTGAAGGAAGAGGATGCCTGAATACCCAGTATGCTAAATGTTAATAAGGCAGGGGGCCAAGATAGAAAATAACTAGATAATAGACTAGTTATTATCTAGTCTATGTTGTCAATTTTCTTAGACAACATCATGCCAGAGAATCAACAGATAACACCAGGATATCTGCATACTTATACTACATCAAGAACACTGTCTATTGATATCAGGTTTAATGTTGTTTCCTTTATAACATGCATCTTGCCTTACAATTGATCTTCAAACTGTCTTCCTGTATCTCCTTCATTTCTAAACTACTTACATCTTAAACATACACTATATATTGCTCTGCAACTCCATATATTTGCAGTGTTTTGGAGCTCATCTTGTCATCATATACCTTTTCCAGCTCTACAAAATTTAAATACAAGTCTTTGTGATATTCTCATGCTTACTAACAACTATTTTCATTAAAGCGAAAACTTGATCCTGACAAACCTCTATATGGCTTTGATCCTGATTGTTCTTTCCCACGTTTCTCTTCCACAACTCTTTTTAGCCTCTTCTGACTGCATAAATCTTAGCTAGAGTATATTCAGTGAAGAAATTCTACAGTTTTCACATTGTTTTATGGGGTGCAGATGGGTTCTCGTTCCTGCACCCTGTTAGTACCCATTAGGGGAAGCTAAAGCTGCTATCAACCAAATGCAAATGATCGAACTAAAATGCTCCCAAATTCCTGCCCTAAAGGATCCCACCTGGAGTCAGGCCTAAAAATAATATAATTTAATACTGAAGGTTTCTCCAGTGTCAAGTAAGATCTCATTGCAAATATTTGCAAAGATAATGCCTGAATATTTGCAGAAATAATGTACTCTGCCTGAAAGAAACTCACAGAGGGGAAGGTGCCGCAAGACCTTACATCCATGGCATGAAACTCATCAAAGAGATACCCCATGATAAATATGGTAGTGCAATATTTACAAAAGAAAACTTAATTCCATCGTCCACTGACTCAATGAACAACAGAAACATTGAGATTATTACAATCACATTTAAAAATATCTCAATCACCTCAGTTTATAAACTGCCAGAAGAAGCTTTCTCCTTCCCCGACATCCTCCTCAATAATAATAATGCATGCATGACTAATGTTGTATTAGGTGACTTTAACAGCCATAGTATTAATTGGGGTTACACAAAATCCAATGAAGATGGAGAACTTTTTGAAAAATGGGCTGAAAACCTTTCTCTAAACCTGATACATAATCCAAAACTCCCTGCATCTTTCAACAGTGGCAGATGGAAGCGAGGCTATAACCCTGACCTCATATTTGTTAGCTCAATAATATCCAACATTTCTGTTAAAAAGGTTTTAAATCCCATTCCACATACTCAGCATAGACCTATAATGCTTCAATTCAACCCAGCCATTATCTCTAGCACAGTCCCTTACAGACAACGATTTAATTTCAAAAAAGCTAATTGGAAGGGTTTCATGAAAGATCTTGACCGCTCCATAGAACCAGTCCATCCAAACCCTCAAGAGTATTCCGAATTCATAAAAATAATGAGGAAAATCTCCACCAAACACATCCCCCGAGGATGCCACACAACATTCCAAGCCTTTCCAGTGACATACAAACCCAGTATGCTAATTACAACTTTACAACACCAACTCCTTCTCAGAGGAGACTATCCAAGCAGGAGAAAAATTATGCTCACGATGGCAAAGGAAAGGTGTTCCTCATAGATAAAAGAAATAGAAGTCCCTGATAACCTATAGTAGCAGAAAGGAATGGAACTTTATCAACAGAATTAGGAATGATTTCACTAAGCCATATAAGCATCCACAGGTAACAGCTAACCAAATTGCTCACCAGCTGCTGCTGAATGGAAAATTCCCTAAAAAGCACCCAAAAAATAAGATACTAAGAACCCCAAGTGAGGAACAAAATATGATTAACTCAGATTTCACCATTACTGAACTCAATGCTGCCATAAACCTAATAAAACCTAGATAATCTGCAGGCCTTGATGATATCTGTAATGAACAAATTAAACATTTTGAATTCAGGACTAAAGAGTGGTTATTAAAACTATACAATACTTGCCTCAGAGCCCTAAGGATACCAACTATCTGGAGACATGCTAAAGTGGTAGCCTTTCTGAAACTAGGGAAAACTCCAACTGAAGCAAAAAATTACAAACCTATATCACTAACTCAGCAACCTCTTCAAACTCTATGAACAATTAATTGTGAATAGGCTACAACCCCTAATTGAACCCCATCCTATTGCTGAGCAGGCTGGTTTTAGACTTGGCAAATCCTGTACATCACAAATTCTCAACCTCACTCAATATATAGAAAATAGGAGCAGTCTTTGTAGACCTAACTGCAGCATATGATACCATAAACCATCCCACACTCAGAAATAAAATATACAGAATAACGAGAGACTATCACCTTGTTCTCCTGATCCAATCACTTTTTTGTGGATCTGGGGGGGATAGCTGCTGGCATCCCCAAAAAATGCCCCCCCCCCCAGGAAGTGTGTTATCACCATTACTTTACAACATTTATGTCAATGATCTCTCCATCTTTCCAGGAACTAGAAATTTTATCTGTGCTGATGACCTTGCCATCAAATTTCAAGTCCATTGAAACTACTCTATCACTTGTCTTAAATAGTTTAACCACATATTATAGCAGCAATCAATTAAAACCAAACCCCTTGAAAGCCCAGACTGGCCTTTTCCACCTTAACAATAAGGAAGCCAACAGGAAGCTGCAGATTTCTTGGGAAAGCTCTAATTTAGAACATTCCTGGAACCCAGTCTACCTCAGTGTGACTCTCAATCGCATCCTTTCATATAAAACACACAGAAAAAGTGAAGGCAAAAGTGAATGCAAGAAGAACATAATAAGAAAGCTTACCTCCTCCAAATGAGGTGCAGACCCTAGCACTGAGATCTTCTGCTCTTGGCCCTTTGCTATTCTTCTGCTGAATATGCCTGCCAGGTATGGTCCAAATCCTGCCATGCTGAAAAACTTGACCCAGCATTGAATGAAAGCTGCTGATGCTTAATTACAGGATGCCTGAAACCAACACCACTAAAAGACCTGTATATTTTGGCTAGTATTGCACCCCTTCAATTCAAAGATCTGCATTCTCAGCTGACGAAAGAAGCAGACAAATGAATGATGAATGTCACCCACAATTTGGCCAGACCACAGTGCCCCAAAGACTAAGATCCCAACATAGCTTCCTAGCAACTATTGAACCACCTAAAAACCCTCCAGAGACAAGACTCCAACAATGGCTTATGCTATACCCTGCGAATAATACTGGTACTCCAACAGCTGAACATCTTCCCTGTGGTGCCCACTTGGACTAGAATACTTGGAAAAGCCTCAATAGACTTTGAACAACAGGACACTGCAAACAAAACTTCATCAAATGGAGCTACCTCACTGGACCAGATAATTGTGAGTGTGGGACAACCCAGTCCATGGAACAGCTTTTTTCTTGTCCCTTTCTTCAATCACCTTGCACAAAAGAGGACCTTATATCCTGCACGGAAAGAGCAGTTGATTGCGCAAGATCCCGGAGGAACATCTGACCATATTTATTGTATATAACTCATGTATAGTTTCTTTCTTCATATTTTACTTATTATTCCCTGTATAATTCACTTATCAAATTTAAACTGTTCTCATTTGTAATGTATCCTAATTTGTTGTAAATAATGTTGTACCACTTACTACTGTACCACTTGTGTTTGGATACAAAATAAATAAAACATTGTTTTATTTCACTTTTTTATATATATGTTTTTTATAGATGATAATAGTGGTACTGTAATCATCCAGAATTCGACCTTCTGACAAGGGTTTCTCATTTCTGCAGTTGCACCACTGTAAAACTCTTATTTCTCCACTTTGGACATTTCTGTTCAGCCTGCCTTTTTGCTTTTCAGATTTCTGATGACTTTTTCTACTTTGAGTACTTTGAATATAAATATGTACTCCAGATTGCATTCCTCTTGAATATTTTCTACCACTGTTCACTCACCACTTATTTCATTTAATAATCTTTCAAAGTAATTTTTTTTTTTTGATTCTGACCATGAAAAATACTAAACCTATAATAAATTAGTACAGTGGGTGGACTAAGGATTTTTCCCTATTTTTATATATTTTTTGTATATTTTTTACATAATGCAGAAACACTGCTCTGGAGAGCAAATATTGAACTTTTTCAAGCCACTTCAGGCCTTCGGTAAGCAGAGAGTTTCACACCAAATGATGAAATTCAATGTCACCTTCATTAATATAATATAGCAAATTTGGCAATATTCTTAAGGGACACTCCTCTTATAGCAAAATTGGTTATTCCTCTGATTAAATATTAAATATATCTGAAATTAATATATATCATTTATGATTTAAAATAAATGATATATAATTCAGCCATATTAAAAATGTGATAACATGAAAGATGCTTTTAGACATACCTTGTTCTTGACTTAATTTAAAAAATTTTTGGAACACAATTTTCATAGAGCAACATTGATAGATATAAATTCATAACCCAAACTCTTAAAAGAATAATAATTTACAAGAGGAATCAAATTCATAAGAATAATAATTGACAAGAGGAATCAAATTCAAAAGAATAATAATTGACAAGAGGAATTTAAAACTTAAAAATTTAAAGATTTAAATTTAAAAATTTAAAGTAGATTAAAAGAAAAAAACAGAGGAATACATACTGTGTGACATAATTGAACTTCCATGAAGAATGAACAAACAAAAATAAAAATTACAGTGCATGGCTGTTTTGATTGGGAGTCGGTCATCTTCAGAGGAGTGAGGGAAAGTCATGAAAGGTGAAGTCTGCGTGTGCTAAGTTTACTTTTATGGTTGCATCAAATTTTTTAGTCATTGGCAGAAATCGCAGATTTATTTCAATATAGTGGAGCTTCCAATTCTCTGAATTATGGCAATGACATTTATGGAATGCTATCACATATTATAGCTATAGTTTTGTTATTTTGAAGGTTAAGTATGGTAGCTTTTTTTTTTTCGATTTGAGGAATGTAGTTCCATTCGAAATGGTGAATCACAATTTCAGTTTTATCAGTATTTGATGTTTTATTGTTTTCGTTTTTGTTCTTAATGCTTAGATATTCAGGAATGAGTAAGTATCATAAAAGAACATATTCACAACCATAGTGATCTTATCATTGAGTGAGTGTAAGTGAATTTGCAATCGCATTGACAAGGAAATCTGTTACCACATTGTGGTATTACAATATTTACCTGTTTGAGTGAAATCTGGTGAGTTTTAAAAGAGTAACCTGCTTGTGATTGGTAGTGAAAACTAATTTATAATCCGTGTGCTTAAAAATATATTAACACACTTTATAAATATTTTGGATGGTACTTTTATTATTTTATGTGTTGGAAAATTTTCTTTGGTTGTAAGACTGGTTAATCAAATTTTGGCTGTTTGGTTTGTGCAATTTATTAATTGCACAGGATAATTTCAGCTTTTGAAAATCTGTATTAATTTTAAAAAATTTTCTTACTGAAGTAGCTATTTTTGTTAAAAAAATTTAGATGTGTTTAGAAATTGTAAGCGAATAACTGATTTTTTTTAATGGAGTATGTATGGCAGGAGAAAACCCAATATGTGTGGGTTTATGGAATATTTTTGTAGCTATACTGGTCATCAGATCTAATTAACATTAAATTTAGAAAATTTATGGATTTTTCACATTGCTGATTCTATGGCGAATTTTAGTCTATTACTACAGATGTTAAATGAGGTTTGTAACAAAGTTATTATTATTATCTGAGACCTTCAGGGAGTCAAACTCATTGAGAAAGGGTATAAACCAGCTGTCATACCTTCCCTTAAATTCATTTACACTAGATGCATCCCCTAAAGGAAAACTATTATAATCACAACCTGCTCTGTGAGAGAAACTTAGCTCTTACCCCTTTCTTGACTGCGAACAAACTCAACTTCCATGGATGCCCACATGTTCTCTCTCTTCAACTTCCATATATAAAAAAAAAATTTCATCGGACGGTATCTTATAAATCCATTCAGAAGTTTATAGACCTCTATCATATCACCCCCTCTTCCTACTGTTAACCAGAATCAGTAAATCCACATACTCAAAATCTGTCCTCATAATCTAAATCTCATAATCCAGAAATAATCTTAATAACTCTTCTTTGTACTCTTTCCACAGCTTCTTGTGGAAGCTATGTATCCCCTTGAAACCTGGGAGACAATGCACACAATAATCCAGGTGTGGTCTTATCAATGCCTTATAAAGAGGCAAAATGACTTCCATATCCTTACATGTCAAGGTTCACCTGAACTTTGCAATTATCCTCTGAGTTCTATTTGCAAATTTCCTATCCACCATTACATCAAGATCCCCAGCCTCATCAGTTTCTTGTAGCATAACCTCACTAATAAAATATGCTGCTGGAAATCTTATCAAGTCAAAGTACATAACTTTACACTTACTAACATTAATGTCAATGATTGACGATGACGTCAATCATTGGCATTAATGCCAATTTTGACAGAATGTTTTGACAGAATCCATGACAATTCCATTGTCGGAATGTTTTCATTATTTCTCTTTGGTGGTATCATCTGTCTTCCTGTGCTGAGTAGTTTGTTTTCATTAGCCTTGGATATTTTCTTTTTTTTAATTAGTGGATTTTTGTATAGCAGGACCATCTCTGTCTTGTTCTCAGAAGTGAGTCCATACTGATTGGTCTCCTTGACCATTCAGGAATGTTGTAAGTGTGAAAAGGCAAGATTGACATACAGGCTTGGATCCCTATTGACGCACTCTTTTTTTGACAGCTGCCTTCTCAGCATAAGAGGGTTTACCAGATGTTGCTACCAGTATTATAGTCCACTACCACTTCACCTCCTGATAAGTGGCACATTGATCTGTCTTTATTTTTTGTATCTCTTCCTCATCCTTCCACCTTTGGCAAGGTCTGGAGTATGCTGGGTGATCTCCTCCTTAGCATCCCATAATACAAAGCACACATCCTTTTGGGTGTGTATAATGCTAAGCATTATGGGAAGGTCCACCACCCAGACCAGTTTCTACCTTTACTGAGGCCTCAATGGGAACAGACCCAGAAGTGATATTAAGGTTGAAGTAATACAGAATTCACACACAAGTAGCGAAAAGGCATCACAATTTATTATTAAAATACTCTGTATCAGAGCTAGTTGTTGAAAGTTTTTCCACTTAGTTATAAATTAAATTAAAGATGCTCAAAGTATGTGTGCTTTACATTATGGGATACTAAAGCAATTCATGTGACGTCATCAGTCTCTATATACAAGTAGCTCAGTTGTGAAAATACTTCACACATAAACTTTGTTTGCTTACACTTGAATAAAGGATCATCATCATCATCATCATCATACGTATCAAGGATTTAGACCTAGTATGGCCTGTTCTGGCCTAAGCAGTCATCGTTGAATCGTTTAAGAGGACGTCCTGGTTTTCTTTTTCCTAATGGCTTGTACTTTAAGGCTTGTTTTGGTAATCTTTCTGTTTTCATTCTTTGAACGTGTTCCATCCATCTATGTTTATATTTTTTAATTTTTTCAATTACTGGTTCTTGGTTTAATTCTTTCATAATATCTCCGTTTCTTTTGTGATCAAATAGGGTATACTTTGCAGTTTTTCTCATAAACTTCATTTCTGCTGTTGTTAATCTTTGTTTGTCTTTTTGTTTTATTGTCCAGATTTCGCTTCCATACATTAAGACCAGTAAAGCTAATGTATTGTATACTTTTAGCCTGGTTTGTTTTTGAACTAGGTTTGGTTTAAATATAGAGTTAATTACCTAAGTATAAAGAGCTAATAAGCTTCATTTCGGCAATGAAAACATTACTTAAATTAAGGGGATATTAAATCCCACATAGTTTTAAAACCGAATAAGAAACTCAAAGATTGGAATCAGAGAGTTTCTTGCCAAATATAGTAAAACTATAAAGTATCGGCGACACTAGCGTTAGCCAATGCAAGTGACCCTAGTACGTAGTACAATACCGGACGACTCGTTGCAAAGGTGGTGAAGTTCAGATCGCTATTCTTAGGTATTTTCCATAATGTAAAAACACATTTCCTAGGAAATGTATGCTGTTATTACATTATGGAGGGAGGTCACTACCCAGACCGGTTTCAGCCTTTTTTGAGGCTTCATCAGTGAGTAGCTAGACCTAATACCAAAGTGTATAGCGAAAAGAACTTATATACTCTGCGAACGAGTTTTCCAAACAGGTGCAACCATTAAGTTACTTAAGTATAAAGAGCTAATAAGCTTCATTTCGGCAATGAAAACATTACTTAAATTAAGGGGATATTAAATCCCACATAGTTTTAAAACCGAATAAGAAACTCAAAGATTGGAATAAGAGAGTTTATTAGCTCTTTATACTTAAAGCTTTATACTTGAAGCTTATTAGCTCTTTATACTTAAGTAACTTAATGGTTGCACCTGTTTGGAAAACTCGTTCGCAGAGTATATAAGTTCTTTTCGCTATACACTTTGGTATTAGGTCTAGCTACTCACTGATGAAGCCTCAAAAAAGGCTGAAACCGGTCTGGGCAGTGACCTCCCTCCATAATGTAATAACAGCATACATTTCCTAGGAAATGTGTTTTTACATTATGGAAAATACCTAAGAATAGCGATCTGAACTTCACCACCTTTGCAACAAGTCGTCCGGTATTGTACTACGTACCAGGGTCACTTGCATTGGCTAACACTAGTGTCGTCGATACTTTATAGTTTTACTATATTCGGCAAGAAACTCTCTGATTCCAATCTTTGAGTTTCTTATTCGGTTTTAAAACTATGTGGGATTTAATATCCCCTTAATTTAAGTAGAGTTAATTACTCCTGTTATTTTTAAATATTTTGCAATTTTTATGTTTATATCTTTTTCATTTTCATAAGTGATCATACATCCTAGGTAGTTAAATGAATTCACCTGTTCTAAGATCTTGTTATCTAATACTATTTTAGTTTTTGCTGGATCTTGTCCTTTAAAGGCCATAGTTTTTGATTTTTCCGTTGATATTATCATACCATAATCTTTGGATATCTCATTTAGATTTAAAATAGCTTTCTGTAAGTTATCTTTAGAATTTGTAATTATTATTTGGTCGTCTGCAAAGAGGAGAGTGTTTAAGTTAACTGTAGGTGAAAGTTTAATTCCTTGATGTAAATTTTTATTCCATTTTATTATTATTTCATTTAAATAGATATTAAAAAGAGTTGCTGAGAGGGGACAACCCTGTCGGACCCCTTGGTTTATCTCTCTTGTATATGATAGCTCATGATTTAATCTTATTTGTATTTGATTATTTTCATATATACTTGTGACAGCTTTTAGGATATTATTTGGTATTTGTCTTTCTTTTAATATGTTAAATAATATGTTTCTTTTAACTTTGTCAAATGCTTTTTCAAAGTCAATAAATGCAATATGTGTTTCTAAATTATATTCTCTTCTTTTCTCTATTATTAATTTTAGGCAGAAAGCTGAGTCTATACATGATCGTCCTTTTCTAAATCCATTTTGTACCTCTAGAATAAAGTTTTCAGAATATTTCATTAGTTTGTTATTTAAGATTCTGCTGTATATTTTGTAACATGAATTTAGTATACTGATACCTCTATAGTTTTTAGGGTCATCTCTATTACCTTTCTTAAAGATAGGAATCACAATTGCTTTTTTCCATTCTATTGGGGGGATACCAGTTGAGTAAATTTTATTTTAAAATAATAAGAGTCTTCGTTTGAATAAAGGATAAATTTTAAATTTTAAAAAAAATTAATTTTAATATTGAAATATTTAAATTCGAATCCTCACATGCTTCTTAATTCAAATTTAAATATTTCAATATTAAAATTTATTTTTTTAGAAAATTAATTTCAATTCAATGAGGAAGAAGTGCACTAACTTTTTTTTTCCTGAAATAACTTTAATTTGATATATAAAAAACACATATAAAATCACACATGCTAGAATTACAATGACAGGTTTAAAAGAGACATGTCAGAGAGAATGGTAACTATAGTAGTCATTTCACACATGATATACTCATGAAGATTAAACCATGGTAATAATAACAATTAATTAAAAGAAACATGTATTAACCACAGTGAAAATTATTTAATTGTAAATATTTCATCCTAAGTATCTTAGGACATCATCAGTACAGTAGTTTAAACAATAATAGGAATAACATACAGTTAGGGCACATGATTACAATAGAATCTCATTAAACGTGCATAACATGTTACAGAAGTTATAAAAAAAAATAAAAAAATAAAAAAAATAAAAAATAAAAAAACGAATAATAATTAATTTACACAATTTTGTATGACAATTTTCCATACTTTAGGAATAGTAAGAACATTGTTGCGGTTTAAATTTGGTCTGTGCAGTAGGGCTTCAGAACTTTCTTTATATAAACGTTCATGTTTATATAAAGATCTATGTAAAAGTTTAGACTTTTCCCAATGGATCCTATGGCTTGGATTTTCAATTCCGTGTTGAGACAGGCCAGATTTCTACGGTTTAAAAAGACGAATGTGGTCTTGATGTTCCGAGATGCGTTTCTGAATAGGACCTACCTGTCTGTCCAAAGTAAGACAATTTGCATGAGCATGGAATCTCATAAACACCAGGCAACATCAAAGGTGAGAGTTTGTCCTTAGGAGAAGGTAACAAGCTGTAAATTTGGTTGATAGATTTGTAAGTAGTGGTAAAATTGTACTTCTTCATACAAAGTTGTGTAAAATAATTATTATTAGTTTTTTTTTTTTTAACTTCTGTAACACGTTACGCACATTTAATGATATTCTATTGTAATCATGCGCCCTAGCTGTATGTTATTCCTATTATTGTTTAAACTACTGTACTGATGATGTCCTAAAGATACTTAGGATGAAATATTTCAATTAAATAATTTTCACTGTGGTTAATACATGTGTTTCTTTTAATTATGATCTCACCACAGATTTCGTTATTTAAAAAAGTAATAATAACAGAAATACTAAAGAAATTCTGTTAGCCATTCGCAAGTTCTAAGGTGTTCTACAAGCCTGCTATACAAATTCTACTTACAGTATGGTAGTAAAAGTAAATAATGGAATTATTATAATGAATTATAATATTTATATATAAAATACTTTTTGAAATTACTTACTAATCCTTGATTTATGAAGTACTCTGCAAAATACACCAATGATAATGGAATCATATATTTTAGAAGAGGCTAAAAATGAAGATTATGTTTTAGAAGTTGTTCAATAATGTGCAATAATGATTTTTAAACTAATATTATGAATTTTAAAAAATTGAATTTCCCAGACTTATTCAAAGTGTCTGTCAATGGAATATAAGTTTTGAATCTTCATACAAATCGACAAATTAAAACAGATCAATAATAACAAAAAAAAAATTTTTTAAAAATCCTTCTAATAGAGAATTTTAATAAGTCTGACTTTCAATTCTGGAGACTTAGCAAAGTATGTAAATAAATCACATGCAAATTATTTTTATGCGATAATATCTATGCAGTGCAACTGAAAGCTAATGCTAAAAATCATCTTGTTTATTTTGTTTTCAATGTGTAATTAATGTGCAGGATATTTTATACTACATTCAACATTTAAAGAGGGTGGGAATATTAAGGTATTTATATTGATAAAAATTGTAGACCTCAAGTTTATACTTCTATCTGTCAGACTGATTGACAAGTAGATAGTGGCTAGACTTTTCAACCAATAAGAAGCAAGTTTGAATATCCCACCATGGAATGGATGCTTAGAATCATCTCAAGGAGGTAGATGGTTTTATTATCCAGTGCAAAACTACTACTACTATACTGCATGCTGGAGGAGCCTGACATGGCTTAAAAAAATTACACAGCTGGTCACTTAAACAGAATTCTTCAGATTGTCTATGTGTTCATAGCTAGATGCATATTTAAACAAGTTAGAAGAGGAGTTTAAACAAGTCACAATTCTAAATGCTAGACTGGATTATCCAAAACCTATTAGGAAATTAGATTCAATTAGGAAACTGGAAAAAAGTACTGATACTCTTTATTTTCATCCAAAGAAACTTTTCAAGAAGAAATAATCCTAGATAGTTTTATGAAAAGAACCAAATGAGAAAAAATTATATTTTCTGTGAAACTAATAATATTTCCATCAAAGAATACTCTAAAGCAGGCATGGGCAACTTTTCCTAGTTCGGGGGCCAAATCATCATTTTGTCTCCGAGTCAAGGGCTGGAGACCAAATTATTAAATAAAATATATTAATATTAAATGAATTAAAACAAGTTGCTACTTCATATTTCATTTATTTATAATATAATGCTTTGGTATAAAGCTCTACATAAATTTTATAATATAATGAACAACATAACAATTTAATGTGAAGACTGGCCTTGTACTTCACTTAATATTACTCAAGGTTAATCGCATAGAATTTTCGAGGTTTTCGTCCGTTATTCTTTTCCGAATTTTTCATTTATTGTATTTCATTCTCGAAAAAAACTGTTCAAACATATATGTGCCGCCAAAAAGACAAATGATCTCTCTTGAAAAGGCGCGTAAATTTGTATATTTTTCTTCCACCAAATAAAATTTATAAAAATCTGTCAAAGCAATGTCATTAAATTGTGATTTTAGCACTAAATCTGCCTGAAGCTCAATAAGTTCCATCTGTAAGTTTTCTGGCACATTATTTACATCAGCATTCATCAGACGAGCAAATATAGCGAATGTGGAGTCTTTGTTTTTCAAGTCGGCAAACTTGTATCAAATTGCTCTATTAGTGCCTTCAGTTCATCTCCATAACAATTATAAGGGATATTTTTATGGGTTGCTAGAGTAGGAAAATGATAACAATTTTTAGCTCTTATCTGACTTTCCAACAATCTTAGTTTATTACAAAAAGCTTTGACATGTCCATGCAGTTCATGAACAAATTGTCCTTGTTTTTGCAATTTAAGATTCAGTTCGTTTAGGTATCCGGTGACATCTACAAGGAATGCGAAATCACACTCCCACTCATCATCTTTTACTTGGTTAATTGTGTTTCCTTTTATGTCCATAAAATCTGCAATGTCTTGTCTCAGATCATAAAATCGTTTTAACATTTTACCTTTACTCAACCACCTCACTTCACAATAATAAGACAAATCTTCATAATCCGAAAATAGGTCTGCCAAATACTCCTTAAATTGGCGGTGATTAAGTGCACGTGACTTAACAAAGTTAATACTGGCTACTACAACTTCCATAACATCTGTGAATTTAATCAATTTTGCACACAGATTTTGTTGGTGGATAATGCAGTGAAAATTAGTTAAATTTTCCGGATGAATCTGTAGTTCTATTGCTCTTTCACGAACTATTCCAATAAATGCACCAACCATTGCAGGGGCTCCATCAGTGCATATGCCAGATAGTGAACTTCATTTAAGCCCAAATCTCTCGAAGATCTATAACCAGCACCGGTAGTTGTTCCTTTTAACGGCCAAAGTGCCAATAATTCTTCTGTGATGTTGAAATCTACATCAACTCCTCGAATAAATATTGCTAGTTGTGCTGTATCGGAGGCATCAGTGCCATCATTCAAAGCAATTGAAAATGCTTCCAATCTAGCAATCTTCTCTTTTAAACGTTTTTTGATATCATCAGCCATAATTTCTATCCATCGGACAACAGTACGTCTCGACAAACGAATATTCTCAATGTCTTTTTTCTTTTCAGGACATATTATACTTGCAACATCCAGCAGACATTCTCTGATAAATTCTCCTTCACCAAATGACTTAGAATGCGTAGTGATTTTCTCGCTTACCCCAAAGCTGGCTTTGATAATGCTGTGGTGCTGCGTTCTTTGCTTGTTGGACATTTGCTGCTGGGTATCCAAGTTCTTCTTCAACTTCTGTATTTCATCTTTTTGTAGTTGTCCATCAATTTTTGGGTGATCCACGTCTCGAAGTTGTATTCTTTGTTGACAGATACGGATTCGTTGCTCAGCAAACATACAGGCAAACCATTATTCAGAATAAAATAATAATCCTCCGTCCAGTTGTCTTGAAATTGACGATTCTCTGCATCTACTTTTCTTTTTTTTTACAATAACCCCTGACATTGTCCCAAATTTATAAGCTATATTGAGAACTGTCAAACAAATCTGTCTTCTACACCGTAGGCAGGCACTGAACAGAACATAACATCAATGCAGGCACTGAACAAAGCACAACACCAACGTGTCAGTACCGAACTGACACGTTGTAACATGTTCACACATGCCGCTAGTCAAAGTGAGAAAGAGACCTTGGTTGGAGAAAACATAGTGAGTTTTGCACAAGTCATATGATGTCAGCTTAATGTGAGTTAGTAGAACACACCATGTTTTCTCCCACCATGAATCAGACAAACTTCGCTGAAATAGATTAGGGCCAGATCAAAAGAAGTAGGTCGGATCCAGCCCGCAGGCCAGGGGTTGCCCATACGTGCTCTAAAGCATCACCATATTAGATATCAACAGAAATCTAGAAGCTTCAAAATGTTTGGGAAAGCCACAGTTTAATACAGTAAAAGAAAGGTGGCAACAGATTTTTTTTTTTTCCCTACAAAGTAAATTATACTATACAAGAAATTATATTCTTGCTTTAATTCTTTACCCGAGCATAAGAAAACAAAGTCATGAAAATTCTTCATGTGCAAATTTTGTTTGCTCACACTTTCATAAAAAATTAAAAGAAGAATATAATATCTTGTCAAGTGCAATTTACTTTATAACTAAATGAAAAAAACTCTACTAATATCTCTAACTCCACAGCATTTTAATAACAGGGTGATACAACATTCTACTACTTGAATATGGAAAAATGATTTTGATATAGCTCCTAATGATGACACTTAAAGAAGGAGCATTAATTTAGCTTCCAAAAGTTATGTTGTTAACTTTATGATTACTTCTTATTCCATATACAAGGTACGAAAATATTGTTGCTGGTTATAGGATCAGAGAGCGTCTGTAGCTCAGTTAATATAAACGGAGCCCTTTGGTCGGAAAGATCTGTTTTTGATTCCCTAACTCAACTGGCTCCATATGAGACTGGCTAACTCAACTAAAGGTGAGTTAGCCAGTTTCATATGGAGGTAGAGGGTTTTTTTTTTTTCACCCTACTGGTTTGTCTGTTCTGAAGGACTACAAACTTAGGTTTGTAGTCCTTCAGAACAGACAAACCGGCTTCGTGAACAAACATGGATTTACAGTCATAAAATATATATTACCTAATCTCTCTTTAAGAGGACTCGACTTCCCACCCCACAAAGGGATGGGAGAGAAAGTGGGAACACGACCAAATAAATAAATAGGATCAGAGGACCTGTCAGTAACGAAGGTGGCTATGCTACTTCCAACTGGGAAGAGTGATCATGTCATCCTTGACTTGGAAGGTAGCAAAACATGTGGAAATTCCAGTTAAGAAGGAGTACATATGAGGAACTACAAGGCAGGTGATTATGATATGGTTAGGAGGCAGCTTGAAGCAGCGCCATGGCATAAAGATCTGCAAGGGAATGATGTTCACAGTGCATATGGGATAGTTCAATGGCTGGAAGAAGCAATATCATACTGTATACCCAAGGTCAGAAGGGTAAAGCAGGTAAGAGTTAGATGGATGAGTAGTATCATTAAGCATAAGCTGCAAAAAAAAAAGAAAATGTTGTGGACGGTATTTAAAGAGAAATATGACTAGCTAATTCATGAAAATATAAGGATTAAACAAGAAAGGTGATTTGCATGGTATGGAAGACAAAATCAAATTAAGAGAAGAAATTAGCCAATAAACAAAGGGAAATCCCAAAGAGCATTTTCGTTATGTGGCAAGTAGGAGGAAGAATGACTATGGAAGGATAATTTTAATGAATACAGATGGTAGAAAGGTAGCAAAGGCAGAAAATATTGTTGAGCTACTGAGCGACTATTTTGCAAGGGTATATTATCCAAGTGAAGAGATACTGTTATGGAAGAGGTGACAGGGACTAATGTGAGAACAGAGATCAAAATATTGGAGCTAAGTAGTATATTGTAGAATCTGAATGCAAATACAACTATAGGTGAATTACATTTAAGTGGTGTGTACCAGTTATTTTTATTACCTAACTAAGTAAAATTGATTAAATAAAACAAAACGTTATATAAGCACTTCAAACTGTAATGCACTTATTCTTTGAAAACCCTTGCAATATGAAATTACATTGCCTGCACACAGAAGTCATGGGTATAAAGTGGTGTAAAAGTCACTAGTATAAAAGAGCAAAAAATATTGTGGTTTCCCTCACTTTCAAAAGGCTGAAAATAGCAGAATGGGATCAATTCTGCTTTACACCCATCAAGATTTCTCATAAAAAATTTTGAATTTTTATTTAGTGACATCCACTAGTTGTATGATATGCCTATATTTAGCAAATTCAAAAAACAGATAATATCTGTTTTTTGAATTTGATCCACTGTATTTGATCCAAATACAGTGGATCACAGTATTTGATCCAAATACTGATCCACTGCCCTCACTGCAGTCCTTTTTAATAAAAAGGAAAAAGGTCATACAGTCAGTTTCTTCACCACCTGGAGGCCTATCAGTTAATCAATGAACAGCAGTATGGATTACATCACTCAAGATCAAAAGCAGATTTTCTGATCTATAACATTCACCTCTAAACATATGCCATGGAAAGGTTTGGCAAACGTTGTGTTGTTGCTTTTGATATTGTTCAGCAAATTGCTTTCCTTTCAACCACTAATTGGGTAGCCAGTTTTTTTTCTTCACATCTTCCTCTCTTCAGACTTTTCCAATAGAGAAGGAAAAGGAGGATCTTAAACCCTTCTCTCACTGAACTCTAATAGGAAAGTCAAATTACTTTGACTTTCCTATTCATAGTTTTTGCTGATTACAGTAAACTCCATTCCAGTGATGACACTCAAAGCGCCCATATTCAGGCACTTTGAGTGTTCGCTCCTATGAGGTTCGGCTAGTGCAACTCGTAATGTACTGAAAACCCTTGCAATATGAAATTATATTGCCTGCACACAGAAGTCATGGGTATAAAGTGGTGTAAAAGTCACTAGTATAAAAGAGCAAAAAATATTGTGGTTTCCCTCACTTTCTATATTCGGCTTTGAAATGATGTTGGATTTAATATCCACTTAATTTGTGTAATAATATGATTGTTTAAAATCCTATGTCTATGTTTATATTTTATAATAAATGTTACAAAGCTTTTTAGTTTTAGTGAAACAATTTCTGATTTGTCCTTTATTTTCTCCAAAAAAATATGGTCACTGTAGTTATGATACAAACAACAACTATCTAATATCCATTCAGCATCCAAATACAAGCCCATGAAATTGCTTATCACATTCCTGTTTTGTAAGCCTGGATTTTTAAAATAGCTTTTCTCGATGAAGCATTCTATCCTACCTGCACACAGAATACTATCATGTATAGGTTCTACAATCCCTCATGTCTAAGATTGATATAAAAAAAAATGTAAATGCAAAAAGTGCTCTTTATACTGAAAAAAATTTTCACCTGCACAGATTTTAATCTTTTCACTGCTGAGAAAATATAAGAAACAAACACTACTGACTGAGTTATTTTCAAATTTTTTTAGAATTTAAATAAAAAATAATATGCAAAATGTTATGCTATTTGTTTTCAAATCAAAGTTAATCAACATTGTGTTGTGACAAACAAATTACGTTTTATAATCTTGCTCAGTCTTTTTATATAATACTGATATTTTGCATCGTCTCCATCCTTTCATAAATAAGCCATTCTATGACATTTTTTCAGTAGAGAAATACCTCTGTAATTCTCACATTCAGTTTTATTTCTCTTTTTATATATGAGTACTATGACAGCTCTACTCCAGTCATCTGAAATTCGTCCCTCTGTTCAGGCCTTCTGAACTATGCAGTGCAGCCACTGTAAAACTTTTATACCTCCATATTTGAGCATTTTTGGTCGAATATCATCTACTACTGCTTATTTTCCATATTTCAGGCTTTTGATGGCTTTTTCTATTTCAAGTACAGATATGTATTCCTGACTGCATGCCTGATCAGTATTTTTTACCACAGTGCTGTCATCACTGCTTGTTTCATTTAGCAATTTTTCAAAGTAATTACACACTACTTCAAGTATATCTTTTTCTAAAGTTTTCTTGTCACCTTTATCATCTCTAATTCCTTTTACAGCACTCTTTCCTCCATTAATGAACTTCTTCAACAACCTCCAGAATATCTTGCCACCTTCTTTATATTTATTTTCTATGTTCTTACCAAAGTCTTCCCATGACTTTTGTTTAGCTAGTTTTACACAGTGTTTCGCTTTGTTACATTTGTCTCTGTATTCTCTAAGAGCAAAAGCTGACTTATTTGCCAGGAACATTTGATATGCTTTCTTCTTTTCCTTCAATGCCTCTTTAATTTCCTGTGTCCACCATGGAGTTCTGATTTTTCTATCCTTACAGACAATCTCATCATATGCTTCTCTTGATGAATCAATTAGTGTTTTCTTCAGGCCTTGCTATTGATTCTCCAAGGTTTGGTTCCTGTTCTCAAACTCTTTCATTTTTTGTTCAATCATGTTTGTGTATTTTAGCCTGCAGTTCACATCTGAGAGCTGCTCAACTTTTATTTGCTTCAAAACTTTCTTACATGTTCTTGTTTGCAATATGAAATTCAATTTTATCCTGCTTAAGACTAGATGGCGATCACTTCAAATTTCAAATCCTCTGTACACTCAGGTGTCTTGCACCAGGGAGAAAACGTCACTATCAACAATAACATAGTCGATGAGATTTTTCTTATATTCCGTGCCTCTTCTCTCCATGTGAATTTGTGCACATTTTTATGTTGGAACATTATGTTAGTAATAACCAGTCCATGTCCTGAGCAGAAATCCAACAGGTATTTGCCATCATTATTAGCTTTGCTCTTTTCTCCAAATTTTCCCAATATATTTTTGTATGTCTGACAATCATTTCGAACTCTGCTATTTAGATTCCCAACAAGGACCAACTTTAGAGAAAATTGGTCCTTGTTGGGCCAACTTTAGACTTTAGAGAAAGCAACTGACAGAATGAAAATGGAAATTTTCATTGTGTCAGTTGCTTTCTCTAAAGTCTCAAGAAATTCCTCCACTTCTACCTTAGTAGAAACTTCTGTGGGACCATAGGCACAAATAAGTCTCATTGTGCAGTTCCACATTCTCATATTTGCACATATCACTCTACTTGAGACTGCCTGCCATTCAAGAAGATTAGCCTCGTATTTAGTGTTGAATACTATGACTACTATTTCTTTTCCTTGATTGTTATTGCCTGAATATAACATTTTGTATTTATTGCTTAGAAAGATCTCACCAGTTTTTGCCTTTTTTGTTTCAGTCACCCCTATTATGTTGATCTGGAACTTATCCAATTCTGCAGCTAGCTCCATTTTTTTGCCATTCAGGCTTCTTATGTTGATAGTACCAATCCTGAACTCTGGTGATGTTGAGTTGGTGTGGGTTTCAGGATTTGTTCCAGTAGCTGAATTTTCGCTGTTTGCCCTGGGGACTTTTTAATCGGGCGATGCCCTGGCTAACATGAAATTCTGTCATGTTGTACCATCATTTTTTATTTTAGTTTAAGCCAATAAGAATACAATTTGGTCAGCTAAATCCTAAATTGCCAGCCCATCCTCATTCGTTCAGTATCCAGGTAGATACCTAACAGGGAGCACCACGAGAAGGTGAGGATTGAGCATTAGATCAGAAGTCCTGATTGGTTCTCCGCATTCCTTTAAAGGCTATGTGGAGGTCTCCTCTCAGTTATATAGCTTTGACCCTTAAGCGCCTAACTTATGTTATTTATAAATACTATTTATGTAAAATAATTTTAAAATATTACAACAATTCTTTATGAAAGCTGCAAAATTATTAACTTGTAGAGGTCAGTTTTCATACTGAAGGAATCAATCTCATTTGAATGCATTAAAATTTTACTTCAGTTTACAAATGATTCACTTTACAAACAGTAGGCTGAGTACCTAATCCCTTCACTAAATGAGGTTTTCCTCCACTAATATAGTATAGGTTTACATCACTTTGTAGATAAGAATTGATTAAAAAAAAATGAAAAACTGAAAAACAGAAAACAGAAACCATTTTAATAACAACAGCTACATATGCTGCTGGTCTGGTTTGCCATGTGGTTAGCATATCTGCTCTCCAACCGACAAGGTGTGCATTCAAATCCCACTGTGGGCAGTGATGTTTGCAAATACCTACAGGTGGGAAATGAATTTCATGCCTTGGTGTTAGACCAGTGGCCTGCTTATTAGAGGTCTGAAGTGACTTGAAAAAGTTTCAGATTTCGTCTGTAGAGCAGAGTTCCATAGAAAAAAATCAGAAAAAATCCTTAACCCACACATGATATAAATATACTATAGATTCACAAAAATAAACCTTTCATGGGTGGAATGCCAGTCTGGTTGGCACAGTGGTTAGCATATCTGCTCTCCAGCCAAGACACTGGCTGTGGGTTTAAATCCTGCTAGGGGCATGGATGCTTGTGATTGTCCTAGTAACTCTTTGTGGAAAGGGCATCTGTGATCCTACCACTTCTAAAGTGATAGGATCACATAAGACTTCACTCCCAAAACCCAATAAGTAAGAGCGTAACCATACAATGTCAAATGACATCACGTGTGAATAACTAACTAATGGGTGGGAATCACATATAATAAAAAAAAAAATACAGAACTTTAGAAAAAAATATTAACCATTAAACATACCTTTATGAGTATAAGCTTTTCATTAAAGGTATATTTTTTTTTCATTTCAACAATATCTGATTGCTCATCATTACTGCTTTCCAGTATTGGTGATGCCAGTTCTGAATTGCACATCAATAACCATCGTATTTTGGTCTTCTGTGGGTGAATTAGTATAATCCAAAAACTAGAAGAAAAAAAAAGAATTTGTAGTCCCAGAAGAAATGTTATATTGATAAAATTAATCTAGAAATGAGGTCATCAGTCTACTTACCACAGGTCATCCTAAACAGTTTGAGTGAAATTCCAAAAGTTGCATGTGTAAGTAAGTGGGGGAAGAGAACACGTAGAACTTTAATCCCTGAGTAATAAAGGACTGATCATTGGAACATGTAAGGAGAACAAAAAGGAATTTGTGAACTACCAAGGTGGTAGTTCACTATTAACTTGTGGTATCAGACTGAATATCAGGTAATGTGAAAAATCAGGAAATGTCAGAAAGTTTTTTTTTTTTCAAAAGATATGCAAACATTTGTTTGAATAATCTGGAAAAGGACAAAGAATTCTCAACCAGCCAAACTATACACAGTTCGAAAATGCTTAGTCATTTAAAATTTTAAATCAGCTACCAATACAAGTTTAAACTGCAGTGAGCATTTTTCAAATTATGCTATCCAAAGCAGTTGAGATTTCTTCCTTCAATTTCTCAATTTTCACATATTGATTATTCTTGTAAACAATGTCCTTCAGGAATGTCCCATAAAAAATAATCATAGGATTTAAATATGGAGAGTATGGCTGACATCATTATCCAATTCCAGACTTCAGATAGAGATAACTATCATGTAAATGTTTGTTCACAAAATGAAGAAGTGAATATGATATGTGATCTTTCTTGACATGTTGGGAAAATGTTTCTTTTATTTTCATTCTCATACCTTAAAAAGTTGGAGAAAAGCATGGTCACAAGAGGGTAACGTTCAGAAAGACCAGTTCAAGATTTCAACAGATAAGAGTGCACTACCACTGTACATTATTGTGGGTGTAAAAGTATTGAAATGACTATGTGCAAGTTTACAGTTAGGCATAGTATATCCTGTTAAGTAATATATCTATGTAGATGTAGAGCTCATCAGTAAGCCAAAGAAGATGAATAACAGTTGAACTGCCTATCGATGAATTATTAAAAAAAAATTGTAGGAAAACATTTTAAATAGGTCATTTAAAAGGTTTTTAATTTCCCACTTGGTTCAAAAGTAAATTATATTCAACAAGAAATTATATTCTTAACCCTTTATTCAAGTGTAAGCAAACAAAGTCTGTGTATGAAGAATCTTCATGACTAGCTATTTGTATATAGATGCTGTTGACTTCACATATATTACTTCAGTATCCCATGTTGCAATTATGGGAAGAGCCACTACCTAAGACTGTTTCGAACTGTATTGAGGTCTCATCAATAAGAACCAGATCCTTGGCTGAAGCAATACAGAAGCAATAAATTTTCAATATACAAGTAGTAAAAAGTGTATAACCTTATTATTAAAATACTCTGAATCAGAGATAGTTTTCGAAAGTTTTTCCCCCCCACTTGGTTACCAAGTAAATTATATTTGACAAGGAGGCAACTGATGTGAGATAAACAGCTCTATGTACAAGTAGCCTACTTGTGAAGATTCTTCCTGTACAAACGTTGTTAAAGAATTAAATAAGAATAATAATTTCTGGTCAAATATGATTTAAACTTTGTAACAAAGTGAAAAAATTTCCAACAATTCTTTCTGATTTTAATAATAAGGTGATACACCTCTTTACTAAGTGAAACATATATGACTTCTGCATTGATTCAACTTTGGTATCTTCTTGAGTCTAGCTACTACTGACAAGACCTCAATAAAGATCAAAACCAGTCTGGATAGTGATCTTTTTCATAAAGTTTTTGCATTATAGGATACCGAGGCAACTGATGGGAAGTCAATCAACAGCATCTAAATACAAGTAGCTTAGTAGTGAAAATACTTCACATGCAAACTTTGCTTACAGTTAGGTAAAGGATTAAACAAGAATATAATTTCTTGTCAAATATAGTCTTTGGAGAGTCTAAGCAAGTTAACAAGAAGGACATCTGTACATTCTATAAGAAATGTGGAGAACTGATGGTGGCTCCATCCCAGTGTTTTCAATCCTCACCTTCCTGCTACAGACAGCAGCATTCAATCACCTTATTCTTCTCCCTACAAATGCTAGCATAACTTATCAGCCTGGTTATGTGAGTGGATATCACTCCACAAACTATGAGTTTGAATTTCTCCACAGCATAGATGTCTGTTAACATCTTCAGGTAGAGAAGATGATTTTTATCATCCAGTGTGAGACCTCCACCTGCTTCTTAGAGACCTGAAGTGATTGAAAAATTACCAAAATTTGACCTCTTAAATCAGATTTCTGGATTAACTAACCTTTAGTCAACCAATGATATCAATGTGATAAAGATTTACAATCTTTCATAGGTGGAATTCAACTTTAATAATATGCATAACAAGATTATGTTATTTGCGATATGGCAAGAAAAGATGTATACAAATGATTCAAAGTGAGTTATTATTTAGAACAAGTGTGCAGAGCATCTAGATACCTCCAGCAGAACAAGATCAGAAAAAGATTACTCCAGAGTTCATTCCATAATCATCAAATTCATACAGCAACTCTCCAGGGATATAGAGAATACTATGACAGTGCTACATGATTAGGTTTATGGTTTATGCTATTATCATATCGTCAATTACTGACCCTGCTCACACATTCTTGAATGATAACAATCCTAAGATCTGTCCTAATATCTTCAATTTACATACAATTCTGTCACAGACCATCTGTTCACTCTATTAATTTTATCCTCCAACTCTCATGTCAGTGGTCTTCAGTCTTATCCATTTTTTTTTTTTTTTGTTGATTCCTTGTTTTTCCATATGCATTTATTCAAAAAGTTTCTTGCTAGTAAAAACGTTACTTATTCCATTATCCAGCAACAAATTTAATTTCTCATCTTCACTAAAAATTATATCAAAATAGCTGAAATATTTTACTTATCCTATACATTCACCACTGAGAATGCGGTTCATGTTTCTATCTAATGTCATACTTTTTGTCTTTTTATTACTGATTTTCATGCCAAATTGGTTACAAATATTATTCAATATGGTTAAAGATTTCTAAGAGCTGTACTGCAATTGTTCTTGTGATGTAGTGGTTATCACATCTACCTAACATGCAAAAGGTCCCAGGTTTGTTCTCTGGGAAACACTTTTTTTTTTTTATTCATTCACTCAAAGAATGAAGAGCTGAGTTGAATACTATCAATTTTCATATCACTTTTAATACCACTTTCCTTCATAATGTGATCCGCATTATACCCACTTATATTCATCATTCACAGAAATGATGAATATAAGTGCATCTGATTTTATAAACTATCCCTCCCTGCCACCATTTCTACCTCAATCCTTCCTATCATCAAAACCAGATGTGTACCATGAAGGGATGTACAAAATGCTATGGCAGTACTATATGTTTAAGTTATATTAAATTTATTTTTCTCTTAATTTAGTTCTAGAAATTTAGTTTCCTATTAACATTTTTCCTCTAAATTTCCCAATCCTCCTGTTACTGAAAAACTGCAGACTTAACTTGTAGATTATATACTGTTCTGTATAAAGCTCCCTTTACTCCATTTAAGTGTAGCATTTTGAACAATTTCTCTCTTATCATGTGCCTATTTTGAGATCTACAAATTGAATATAATCTGTGTTATATATTTATTATCATTCAGGACCACCATGGAATCACAAGACTCATCGTGGGAGGCCCATCCTACACAACACAAAGTCTATCATACCACTCCTTGAACCCACTCATGCTAACACCAGCCTATCATGCAATGCATTCCATAGTTCAACCATCCTTCATGTAAAGAAACCACTCCTCACCCTCTTGCTCATGACTTCCTTTTGCAACTTCCAGGGATGGCCCATTATCCTCGTTCCCCCCCTTGTTCAACATACAAGATAATGCCCCACTGTCAACCCTGTAACTGCTTCTTAATAATTTAAATGTCTCAATCATATCACTTCTCCTTCTATCTACCAAACTTTGCAGTCCACATTCTCTCAGTCTATCCTCATAGCATTGTACAGTCATGATATAATTTTTGTTATCCACCTCTTATACACTTTTCAAGGTTAATTCCCCTTCAAATCCTGGAGACCAAATCTGAGTCCAATAGTCCAGTTGCGGTCCAATCAGAGCTTTATGCAATGGAATCACAACTCTTCTATCTCTTCTGGTCAGCATCCTACCAAGTAATGCAGCAATCCTCTGGGCTACCTTTATGACTTTTGCAATATGTCCTCTGAACTTCAAATTTCTTTCAATCATCACCCCAAGATCCCTTGCCTCCCCCTACTTCCTCCAGAGTATGTAGCCTTCCATCATTGTATTTTAAACTTCACAACTTTGCAGAACAGAGAATAACTCAGAAGACGTACAAAAGCTGTCATAATGTAGTGAAACACATCAATTTTTGGTCATGTAACTTTATTACCAAATGATAACAGTAGATTGCATGATAGGTCACACCATTTGAAAATGCCAACTTTTGATGGTACAGAGCAAGCACACATGCAATTTGCAGACAGGATTAACTGCTCTATCATAAGCTGAAAAAAAGTTTCAAAGAAGCCAAGTTACTTAGCTATAACAGGCTATTGAGCCGAACAAGAAAGGGAAGATGGGATGGGAATTACCTAAAACATCCTAATGCCAGAACATCCTTAGCATAAGGATGTTCTGGCATTAGGATATTTGACCATGATATACTGCTAACCTGGATTGTAAAGCATGGGTAAAGTTGAACAAAATTCTTGGATGATGCCAAAGAAGATAAATCACCCTACAAAAGCATATAAATGAAAGAGTGATAAATCACATCTGAATTTGGTTCAATTAATCAATATGTAGGTAATTAACATGAAAATCACATACCTCATAGCCATTATCAGTGGTACTACAAGCATAACCTGCAGTGCTTTTCTTACACACAATGCTTTTGCCAAAACTGCATATGATAAAGCTCCAAGGACACCAGCAGCTCCTTTATAAAAATGGATAACAAAAATTCAGAAAGCATGCAAATACAATTTCAATAAAATTAGTGTTAATTAGATCATGGATCAATAATTTTAATTAGTACTGTAATCCAGTTTCAATGAGTCAGTGTTCAGCACTATTCAACTAACAGGATGGCTGTTCAAATTCACTGTGGACATGAATGTGTCTGTCAATGTCTCTAAGTGGTAGATAAATTTCATCACATGGTATACGACCACTTTGATTATTGTAAGCCTGATATGGTTTGAAAAAGTTACATATTTGGTTTCCAGATTATCTAACCCACAGCACTAACTTACAACAGGTTTATAATCCTATGTGGGTAGGATTCACTTTAAAAAAAAGTAATTAAAAAATTGTAATTTTAAGTAAATATTACATTTCATATATATTTGATTTTTTCCAAGCTCTCCTTAACAAAAGGTAAGAAGATTTAAAATAGTTCATTAAAACAAACATTATACAAGTAATTTCCAGCAAAATGAATAAAATTTGCATCAAAGGAAAATTTAAAAACTAATTTTAAATTTTCTACTTTACCAAGAATGGCTTCAATGATATCAGCATTATAACAACAGTGCCTTTCCAGTTTAGCTGCATTTATTTTGCTAATTTTATTGAAAGTTCAAATAAGTACATACTAATAAACTTTATTCCTTTTGTTTCCCAATCAAGGCTTCTAAAGACTTCTTCTAATGCAGCTGTAAATAGGCATCCAGCAATTGCCTTGCTGGATGCCTTTTTTGTACTGGAAACTTTTTGTTGTTTTATATAATATAATTACAGAAGTTGCATTATTGTAAATATGTTTCACTGTTTCAATATATGATTTCTTATTCCCTGGATTTCAAAAGCATTTAGTATTACAGATGTTTTAACTAAATCAAATACTTTGATTAGGAAACAAAAGGAATAAACATAAATGGAATAAGGCTCCATCATGTAAAATTTGTAGATGATGTCGTCCTAACAGCAGATAATCTTGAAGATCTGGAAGAAAGACTAAATTAGCTAAATGAAACCTCCATGAGTAATTGGATTAAAAATAAATAGAGAAAAAACAAAAATAACGATGAAAAAATATATAAACCAAAGAACTGTCAAAGTTGAAAACTATGAAATAGAACAAGTTACCTCATATGGGCTAATTGTTCTTTGACAATCCTCAAAGGATTGCCAAAGAAAAGAGATTGAACGAAGAATTCACCTTGGATGGATGGCTTATGGGAAAATGAGAGACATATTCAGAAGTGATATCCTAATGAGTGTAAAAAGGAAAGCTTTCGACAAATGCATACTTCCTGTCTTAATATATAAGGGAGAAACGTTAACAGAAGCCCTAAACAAAAAGCTGAGAACAACACAAATTGCATGGAGAGAAGTATGCTAAAAATAACATTAAGAGATAGGAAGACAAATACCTGGAAGATCTCAAACAATCTGAGTCTCAGGTCTGGCTTAGTCCCGAAGGCGTGGAAAGAGGGGAAAATAGTTCCACTGCATAAAGGAGGATCCAAGACTATGGTTGCAAATTACCGACCGATCAGCATATCAGGAGTCGTTGTCAAGGTCTTGGAGAAAGTAGTCAAGGGAAAAATACAGGAATGGATTGATGAAAATGAGATACTGTACAGAGGACAGCATGGCTTTGTGAAGGGTAGATCATGCCTCAGTAACTTGCTCAAGTTTTATAACAGGGTGACGGCTGAACTGGATAAGGGAAATGGGTTTACAGTGATACTGCTGGACCTGGCAAAGGCATTTGACAGGATACCACATGGAATACTAATCCGTAAACTACAACATATGGGAATGGATATAGGGTTGGTGAGATGGATAGCTGGGTGGTTGATGGAGAGATATCAAAGAGTAGTTTATTCAGGAGTAGAGTCCAAAAAACGGCCTGTGACTAGTGGTGTGCCACAGGGTTCTGTTCTTGGACCACTGCTGTTTAACCTGTTCATTAACGATATAGGGAATGGTCTAAGTGGGACAGTTCATTTTGTTCGCTGATGATGCAAAGTTGGGTAGGGCGATAGTGAATGCAGAAGATGTCAAAGTCTTGCAAGATGACTTAGATAGATTGGAGTTCTGGACTAAGGAGAATGGATGTCAATTTAATGTGACAAAATGTAAGGTTATGCATTTCGGAGTGAAAAGATTAGCAGCAGTATACCACATTGGTGGAACTGTACTCCAAGAGATTGATGAGGCCAGGGACTTGGGAGTATTGGTGGATAGGGAGATGAAGTTTAGGGGGCACATTGCGAAAGTAGCTAAATCAGCTCATCAACTCACTTGGTTGTTGAAAAATACCTTGACGAGCAGAGAAAAACAAGTTATTGTACCTCTGTACCGAGCCCTGATAAGACCTCATCTCGACTACTGTGCCCAGATTTGGTCACCTCGGTTCCTTCTTGATGGGGAGGAGGTTGAGAGGATCCAGAGGCGAGTGACTAAGATGATAGCAGGTCTATGGAATGCACCATATGAGAACAGGTTGAAGATTTGTGGGTTGCAGAAACTAGTTGATAGGTGAAAAAGGGGAGATATGATTGAGACATTCAAATTGCTAAAAGGATTCTATAGGATTAATTCAGATGATATTTTTGAGATCAGGACTGGTGGTGGGAGAACTAGGGGACACCCATGGAAGCTGGGCAAGAGCGTGGTTAGCAGGGGTGTTAGAGCTGGGTTCTTTACTTTTAGAGTGGTAAATGAGTGGAATAAGCTGCCAGAGTCTGTTGTGGGTGCTATGACAGTGAGCGAGTTCAAGGCAAGGTATGATAGATACTGTGAGAATGTTGAACAGCTGTGTGAACATGATGTTTAGGGCCTCCCTCGATGAGTCTAAGGACTCCTGGAGTAGCCGTGGTAATAATAATAATAGTAATAATAATAATAAGTGTCACAGATATTGTAAAATACATTAAATAGGCTAAGTGGAGATGGGCTGGCCATATTGCCAAATGCAATGATGGGAGATGGACTAGAAAAACAACAGATTGGAGACCAATGGATGGAGTAAGACGAACTGGAACAAGTTGCAGGAGTGAGATGGATGGCAGAAAACTGAATGGTCTGGAAAAACCATGGGAGAAACCTTCATCCAGCAGACTATTAGAATACTGTAATAGTTTTTAATACAGGATGTCCTAAAATGAGATATTGAAGAATATTTTTTTTATTGAAAGTCCTAGAAGGAAATAGTAAGAACTAAGATAACAATTGAATATGTAAGTTTAATTCTAAACACTAGTAAAACTCTATGTGTTTTCCATCATTTACATTCAAATTCTTCAATAGCATGCTTCACTACAAATAGTAGATGGTTGTGATGGCTTCCTGAATGCTGTTTTAATTCTGTAATATTTCTCGGTTAGTTATGGTAAACTTTAGACATAACACACTCCACAGATAAAAAAACTAAAGGTTTTAAATCTGGAGATGAAGTTGGCCATTTTATAGCCCCCACCTGCCTCTACAAATCCATCAGTCTGGAAACGTGTCCTGAAATTTCACTGTTTTGCATGAAATTAAGTTTGTGTAGTGTAGATTTTTTTTGAAGTGAAGACTTAAGTTTTTGTAAACAATTATGACATATCAAAAACTTACATCTTTACTTGCTATTTTAATTTTTAGTATTTACTTTTAGGACCGCAGATAAAAATAATAATTTATTAATATTTTTTGGAACATTCTTGTTTGAGACACCCTCTATCTTTTTATTATTAAAAATTATTTAATGTCGAAGACTTTTAATCAATTTATTTACAGATATACTACCTCTTTTTACAACTTATTCATTACCTAAAACAAGAATAAAATTAGAAGGCTTTCTTTTTTTGTTTAAAATGACACACACACACACACACACACACACAGACCTTCACAAAACTATATGCTTTTGGAGCATTGAGATTAGTGCCGCTCCAATATTAGTGCTTTATTTGTTCAAGTGCATTGTGATTTAATGTGTGAGATTCTTATGTTCATAAATGTATGAACATAACCTAAGTATGAACAACCTAAGATTGTTTTAGCAGTCTAACTGTTCAATCTCAAAAATGGTATTACAAAAAAAGACAGCATGTCACCCAAACAATCACATTCATCAAGAGGTCAGTAATAGATTTTTTGTGTGAAGGGTGGTGGGTGATTGAAATGCATTGCCTGAAAGTGTAGTGAGTGCAGAGATAGTGAATGCATTTAAGTCAAGATATGATGAGCTGTGCATGAGAATGGAACATCCCATGATGAGTCTCTTGCCTCCATGGAGGCCTGATGATAATAATAATGATAATAAAATCATTTAATGTTTAAAACTTTAAATCATTTTATTTTCAGATATACTCACACTTTGTACAACTCATTCATAATCAAAAGCAATAATAAAATTAGAATGGCTTTCTTTTCTACTTCAAGTGACTCACATAGGTCCACACAAAACTATATGCTTTCGATCACTGAGATTAAGAGACTACAAAACCATAAAGAGCAATAACTCACACAATGCAGTTTCAAACAGCACACAGGTTTCACTATAATGTGACTTATAATTAATGCAAAATGCATTACAGTGCATTTATGTAATTTCATCAGAAATTTTATAATTTGCCTTTTGTAAAAAAATGTACTTTCTTCTGCATATAACATACATATACAAAAACTATTACAGACAAAAATTATAAATACTGTAGTCCCCCCTTATCAACCAGTTTGCTTTCCATGGTCAATTCCAGTCCAAAAATATTAAATGGAAAATTCCAGAAATAAACAATTTATATGTTTTAAATTGCACGCCATTCTGAGTAATGTGATGAAATCTCGCATTATCCCCACCCAGGATGTGAATCACCCCTTTGTCCAGCGTATCCACGCAGCACCATATATGCTCCTGCCCATTAGTCACCATCCAAAAACATTAATGGAAAATTCCAGAAATCAACATAAGTTTTAAATTGGGCACCATTCTGAGTAATTCTCAATCATCAAATCGACTGTCACAGTATCGTAGTGCTTGTGTGCAAGTAACCCTTATTTTACTTAATAATGACTCCAAAAGTGCAAAAGTAGTGATGCTGGCAATTTGGATATACCAAAGAGAATAAAATGCTTCCATTTAAGTGAAAAGGTGAAAGTTCTTTCCTTCATAAAATAAATAAATAAATGATAAAAAAAACAACTTATGCTCAGGTTGCTAAGATTCCATCCACATTCATATAACTTGTATTGCAGTATACTGTTCTAATTGTTCTATTTTATTATTGAAGTTATTGTTGTTAATCACTTACTGTACCTAATATACATACATACCTATGATAAATTAAACTTTATCATAGGTATGTATGTATGTATAGGATAAAAACATAGTATATATATAGGGTTCAGTACTATCTGAGGTTTCAGGTATCTGCAGGGGATCTTGGAATATATCTTCCATGGATTATATCTTCCATGGATAGAGGACTACTGTAACTATAAAAGTTTTCACTGCCACTGCAAAACAGTAACATAACCACAATATTTGATCTCCCTGCAACTTGAAAGCTAGAGATTTTCTGTTGGGCTGCTCATAGCCTTCATTGGGCCTATCTAAATTCTTTGATATCTTTGCATTATTTTTTGCAGTACAATAGCTTTGTCACTAATTCAAAACAAAACTGCAAATAACTCAGTCAAGATTACTTTCAATGAGCGAGTCACGTAACTACTGAATGATATCTCGGCATGACTGTAAGGCAATTACAATTAAGTTAGAATTCAGACACCCAAAAAACATCTTGTACATACAAAGTATTACCATTATACATTTCTCTGCCAACATCCACTTTAATGCAGTCTTGAATGATGGATCGATCATTTTCTCATATAAAATGGAAGATTTCTCATTTCTGTCAACTTCAGACTATTTTATTTAGAATCAGGAAATTCATAAAAGATACAGAGAATTTCCAGAGAAGCCATCCATCTTCTCTTTTATATAATATTGGCTTTTTTCCACTAAACTTTGTCAGGATTTAAAAAGGCCACATCTTATACAGGCAATACATTTATATTAAAGCAAAAAAAAATAAAAAATTCAATGGGGGAACTCTACATACTATTAACAGATCATGAGGAAGCATGATAGCATCAGAAGAGAGAGACTTTGGGAAATAATATAACAATGAGGTATTCCTCAACAACTGAAATAATACAAAATATCTATAAAAATTCAAAAATATGTAATAAATATTGTGTTCCTGAATTTTTGTAGATATTTTGTATTATTTCAGTTGCTGTAAGCAAGGTAAAAACCTACAAGGAGACAATAAATTTAAGTGTACATCAGAACTGCTGCAAATTACCACCAACTCTATTTAATTATACCTATATGAAGCTGTAAGACACTGGAAAGCACATAAAGTAAACTCCCATATACCAGAAAATTTTTTAAATGTTATATTTGCAGATAGCCAAGTGATTTTTATCTAGGATATATTAGAACTATATGAAATAACAATGGAATGAAATCTTAAAATTTCAAAATAGAAAATGAAACTTTTTTTTTAATGTTGGGCCCATACACGAGAGGTTGGTTTATCAACCTATAGTACTTTAGTACCATACATGAGTAGTAATTAGGCTGTAAGGACTAAAATTATACTAGAAGATCATATTATTGAGCAGGTAAACAAATTCCACCTTTTAGTATTTTATATATCCTATCATGGAGAGTAAATATTCATAAAAAATAGCAATATTTTATCGTATGTGTGGAACTATCAGAAAAATACTCCAAAATAAAGCAGAAGAGACACACAAATTAAACTATAAAAAGTAATGGCAAATGTCAAAATTTATATACTGTTTAAGATAATTGTCTCTCAAGAACTCAAGAAATTAATTTTCCTTGTAATAATTTTTGTAATTATCTTTGATATATTTGATGAAACATTGGAGTTAAAGGGTTTTAAGATATGTTCTATCTTGTGGTTATATCACTTGCTTTAATATCATTTTTGTTCTAGGTGTTTATCAGAACTTTCAGTCTCTTCCCCACCTTGTAAGAATGGATATCAGGTGGTTGTTGAGGAGAGGTTGTCGTTTGTTCATCTGCTTCTCTTATCTAAAGCATCAATTATCTTGCTAATTCTCCCTTCTGGAAAACACACCATATGGAATCTCCCATTTACCACACCTCTAATAATGGAATCTTCATACATCACTATTCTCGGTATTTTTTTGTTGTTTTTTTTTTCCATATAATTCAATACATGAAATATTTCTAGTAAAATATAAAAAATGTCCATATGCTATTTCCAATCTACTTTTAATGGCATATATCCTTGGTATCCATATATGAATATATTGTTAAATGTTTTTTTTGTTTGTTTTTTTGGCAACTCCATTTTGTCAAACCAATTTCATAATATTAGGTTTTTTTTTTGGTTTTTTTTAAAAACAACTAAATTTTCACAATCCAAGTAAAACATACCATAAAGATAATGCAAGGTCTTCTAACACTAAAATATTACCTTGATATATCTTATGTTAATATCTTTTAACATAATGAATGCTAGATTATTTCACTGTTAAATTAAAAGATTATTTTATTTATGTGAATTCTGTTCACAAAAGATTATGAACTTGCAATGGGATAATCCATACAAGTTCTAGAAGCCAAACATGAAACTTCCAAAAGACATTTCAGATCTCCAATAAGAAGTATGTCTCATACTGGGTAATGAAATTCATTCATTACCTAATTTATTCATTATATGTTGGAAAATATTTATGGATACAGTGTTGTTAAATGAAACAGTTCAAGAAACCTTTGAACATACCTGTTCCTGAAGACCAAGTAGATATCACATTTCTAGAGTAAAAAAAAAAAAAAATAATTAAATAAACATGAAATACCTTAGTGCCTATTAAAAGTGATACAAAAAAAACATTCACTGTTTTCAAAATCATTTACTCCTATTTTTTGTTGTTGTTTTCTCATCTAACTAGATAAACTTGGGTAGTACAAAATTTTCATTTATATATTGTGAAAAAATATATTAAAAAATGACAAAAAAAAATTTTTAATTTTAGGACAGTTAAATATTCATTTTATGAGATCAAGACCAATAATTCACTAAACCTTCCTGGTGAACAAGATGTAAATATTATTATTATTATTACGTGACACATCCAGGGAAGAAACCTACTCTACATCTATCTGTGTCCACCACTCAGTCCACCAACTACAACTAACCGCAACTACACCAACGCCATCTACCATCCATCACCACCACTAGTATTTCCACAGACAATCACAAACATCCAGGCCCATGGCGGGATTCGAACCCACCATGGGCCTGGATGTCAGGAGAGTGTATCCACTCTCCTGACATCCAATCTGTCAACCAGGCTGGCATATTAATTTGATAATTAAAATATTTCTATTATTCTATGATATCTGTTTCATTTCCATTAAACCACAACAAGAATTAACTGGTACTTAATTTTTTTAATTTTTTTTTTTGCAATACAAAAGTGGTATGATATAATTATTATTATACAAAAATGATATGATATAATTATTATTATGCAGCTATCTCCATGGAGTCAGAAGACTCATCATGGGAGATCCATTATTAACACACTAGTCATCATAAATTAAAGATACCAAGAAATTATATACTTGGTTTAATTCTTTATCCAAGTGTAAGCAACCAAAGCTTGCACCTGAAGTATTTTCAGGACTGGGGCAACTTGTATATAGAAGCTAATGATTTCACATCATTTGTGTTAGTATTCCATAATGCAAAACACATATCCTTGCAGACATCCTTGAGTAGCAAAAAGGTGTCACACCTTATTATTAAAGTACTCTGAATTAGAGAAAGTTGTTAGAAGTTTTTCCATTTGGTTATATTTTCAACTCATATATAGAAGCTGATGACTTCACATCACTTGCCTTAGTCGAGTTGCCCCAGTCCTGAAAATACTTCAGGTGCAAACTTTGTTTGCTTACACTTGGGTAAAGGATTAAACCAAGTATGTAATTTCTTGGTATCTTTAATAATAAGTATTTTTATTTGGCTACTCATTTATGAAAATATGACATCTGCATTACTTCAACCTTAGTATCACCTCTGGGTCTAGCTCCCACTGATGAGACCTCAATAAAGGTCGAAACCAATCTGGGCAGTGGCCCTTCCCATAATGCATAGCATTATGCATGTTTGCAAGGATATGTGCTTTGCCTTATGGGATACTAAGGCAAGTGATGTGAAGTCATTAGCTTCTATATATGAGTTGCCCTGGTCTGAAAATACTTCAGGTGCAAACTTTGTTTGCTTACACTTGGATAAAGGATTAAACCAAGTATATCATTTTTTGGTATCCTTAATTTATATATAACCAAGTGAAAAACTTCCAACAACACTAGCCATCATTCACACAATACCTACCATACCTTCTCTTAAACTCATTCACTGATGAAGCACTCGCAACCACTTCTAGCAATCCAATCCACCACCCTCCAAGTAAAAAAATCTAGTCCTCAGACCCTCTTACACAGGTTGACCCCTTGTTCTCTCCCTTCTTGCAATGTACTGAAAACAGTCTTTGCTGTCAATCCTATAAACCCCTTTAACAACTTAAATGCTTATATTACGTCTCCTCTTTTTTACCTGTCAGTCAACTTTTTAAGCCCATAGACCATCAATCTATTCTCACAGAAAGCATTCCACAGACAAGCCACTCCCCTCTGGAGTGGCATGTCTCCACAGTTTCTTCATCTCCACAGAATTCAGGAGTCCAGATCTGTGCACAGTAGTCCAAATGTGACCTTATTAAAGCTTTATATAGGAGAACAATAACCTCTGTTATCCCTGCTTGTTAGTGTGTTCTTCAACAACTACATAATCTGATGTGCTGTTTTAGTTACCTTCACAACATGCCCTCTAAACTTCAACTGCCTGTCCAATCACACCCAAGTTCAAGGCCTCATCAGTTTCCTGCAGTTCAGTTCCATCAATATAGTGCAAGTCTGATCTCTTCCTAAAGTGCATCACCTTACACTTACCACATTAAACTGGCAGTCATTTACCTTTGTGCATACTGCTAGTCTGTTTAAGCCTTCCTGCAGGATCTCTGCATCACTTTCATTTACCATTGCTCTTCCCAGTTTAGCATCCTCAGCAAACAACTGAATATTTCCTGACAAATCATTTCCTATATATCACTGATATACAAATTAAACAACCGAGGACCAAGTACTGTGGTACACCACTGGTCACCTGCCTTCTCCTGGAACTCAATTCCTCCATAAACCACTCTTTGATATCTGTCTATCATCCACCCTCTAATCCATATCACCAGATTCATATTCAATCTGTTTGCTCCAATTTATGCAATAGAATTCTATGTAGAATCTTGTTGTCAACTGCTTTCCTGCAGTTGAGTTGTGATACTGCAAAGTCTAGCAATATCACTGAGTAGCCATTTCCCCTTATCTAACTGCATTATCACTTTATTATAAAAAAAAAAGTAAGCAAATCATTAAAGCAAGATCTACTCCCTTCACAAAACCATGTTGTCTCTTAATGTGATACTAATATATTTTTTTTTTTCCTGTGTTTGAACTAGACATATTATAACTTGAGTCACTCAATACATTAAAAAACTATGTATTACTTAACACTAATATTATGGTCAACTTTCTGATGATCTTCTGGAGAACTATGATATAGTTTAAAATGAAATAGTGCATGTGATATTGCAAATGTGAACAGTATAAATCAGTTATTTTTATCTGTATTTTTTTGTCTGTGAGCCCACTTATATGGATGGCTGTAAGTCTATAGCAACTCAATATGGTGAGTTAGGTAAGCATTCCACCTTTGTGGAATGCTTACCCCTACTTTTTTTTATTATTTTATATACTTTTTTTATTTTTTTACATAATGCAAAAAATCCTGCCCTAGAGACTAAACATGGAACTTTTTCAAACTACTTCAAGCCTCTAATAAGCAGGGAAGTGGTCTTACATTGACAATCCCAGATATCTATGTTGACAGCAAGATCTGAACCAGTACATGTGGCTGGAAAGTAGTATGCTATCTATTCAGCCAACTAGAATACCATTTATTCTTAAAATTAGTGAAAAAGACAACACATGCTGCAAACTCTCAGAACACCATTAGGAGTCCACTGTATATATATCTTTGCATGTACAGGATAGCTAATAAGTCACAATTATTATTATTATTATTATTATGGGCAACTCCAGGGAGTCGACAGACTCATCAAGGGAGGCCCTAACATCATGTCAAGAACAACTATTCGACATTTACACAGTATCTATCATACCTCGCCTTGAACTCATTCACAGTCATGGCACCCACAATAAACTCTGGCAGCTTATTCCACTCATTCACCACTCTCCAAGTAAAAAACCTAGCTCTAACACCCTTGCTAACCACACTCTTGCCCAGCTTCCATGTATGGCCCCTAGTCCTCCCACCACCAGTGCTATTCTCAAAAATATCTTCTGAATTAATCTTATAGAAACCCTTCAGTAATTTGAATGTCTCAATCATATCACCCCTTTTCTGCCTATCAACCAATTTCTGCAACCCACAAATCTTCAACCTGTTCTCATAAGGTTCATTCCATAGATCTGCTATCATCTTGGTCACTCGTCTCTGGATCCTCTCTACCTCCTCCCCATCAAGAAGAAACCCTGGCACCCAGTAGTCTAGATGGGGTCTTATCAAGGCTCGATACAGAGGAACAATAACTTGTTTGTCTCTGCTTGTTAAAGTATTTTTCAGCATCCAAGTGATTTGATGAGCTGATTTAGCCACTTTTGCAATGTGCCCCTAAACTTCAACTCCCTATCCACCAACACTCCCAAATCCCTGGCCTCATCAATCTCCTGGAGTAGGTTCCACCACTAATCTTTTCACCCCAAAATGCATAACCTTACACTTTGCAGATTAAATTGACATCCATTTTCCTTAGCCCAGTCCTCCAAACTATCCAAATCATCTTGCAAAATTTTGACATCCAGTGCACTCACTATTGCTCTGCCAAACTTTGCATCATCAGCAAATAAGTGAACACTTCCTCTCAGATCGATCCTTTCCTATATCGTTAATGAACAAATTGAAAAGTAGTGGTCCAAGAACAGAACCCTGCAGCACACCACTAGTCGCAGGCCGTCTTTTGGACTCTACTCCTGAATAAACCACTCTCTGATATCTCTCCACCAACCACACTCCTATCCATCTTACCAACCCTATATCCATCCCCATATGCTAGTTTACTGATTAGAATCCCATGTGGTATCCTGTCAAAGGCCTTAGCAAGGTCCAGTAGATCACTGTAAACCCATTACCCTTATCCAGTTCAGCTGTCACAGTGTTATAAAATGTGAGCAAGTTAGTGAGGCATGATCTACCCTTCACAAAACCATGTTGTCCCCCATACAGTATCCCATTTTCATCTATCCAATCCTGTATTTTTCTCTTGACTAATTTCTCCAAGACCTTGACAGTGATTCCTGATATGCTAATAGGTCGGTAATTTACAACAGCAGTCTTGGAACCTCCTTTATGCAGTGGAACTATTTTCCCCTCTTTCCACCCCCTTGGGACTAATCCAGACCCGAGACTCAAATTAAACAAAATGGTCAAGGGCACTGACAATTCTTTAGCTGCTTCACGTATGACATGAGCTGGTATACCATCCAATCCAATTGATGTATTGATATTGAGGTTTTGAAATAGACTATTCACCTCTACTTCATTCACCACAATTCCCGTATAATCTATTGGTTCATTCATTCCTGCAATGTCACCACCTGGATGATATACTCTTACAAAGTGCTCGCTCAGTAATTCAACTATATCAGCTGATTCGGTTACCTCCCTACCATTGGCATTCTTTAAAATCATTCTACCATATACATTTTTTTCTTTTACTTGCAACATATCGAAAAAACTGTTTGGGATTCTCTTTAGCCTGCATGGCTAATGTTCTTTCACAATCCGTTTTTGCTTTTCTTACCACACTCGTTACCCCTTCTGGCCTGCGCTTCATACTGTTCATGTGCCTGCAGCTCACCTTTCTCCTTAAATTCTCTCCATAGTTGTTTATTTTTTTGCAGCTCAAGCTTAATGGTGTTATTCATCCATTTAACCCCAACTTGATTTATTATTCGGACTCTAGGTATACAGTCAGCCATTGCCTCATGCAAACACTTCTTAACTGCCTCCCATGCACTATCAACATTTAGCCCTTGCAGTTTTACATACCATGGCACTGAACCAATCAAACTCCTAAGCTTGTCATACTTACCAGCCCAATAATTCCACATGTTCCCTGTCTTAATTATAAATTCCACACCTTTAGCCACCTCCCAAGTCAAGACCCTATGATCACTCTCACCAATTGGTGGCAACGTGTTCATATTCGTTACAGCCAAATTCTCAGATGCAATTACTAGGTCAAGCACTCTTTGACCCCTAGTATTTTCCATTACATGCTGTCGCAGATAGTTATCCCTTAATAACCACATAAAATATAATTCCTTCCTCCCATGTGCCCTCTCCTTCTTCCAATCAATGTTACCATAGTTGAAATCTCCAATAATAATTACCCTCCTTCCACTCATTTCTTCTATTTGCTTATGCATACTAACTCCATCATCTATTCCATCACCTGGTCTATAGCAGCACCCAACTATATATTTTGTTCAGCTAGTTTCAATCTCACACCAAATAGCCTGAAATGTGCTCTTTTCTCTATCCTGCAGTTCCACTTCTATTCTCCTTGGCTGTAGCTCATCAGCTATCATCAATAACATTCCTCACCCCATTTTATTCTCCCTGTCACTCCTGAACACACCATACCTCTCACATTCAATCCCACTAGCTATATCATCCTCTGTCAGCCATGTTTCACTAATGCCAATAACCTGTGGCCTGGAAGTGCCAACCAAGGCCAAAAATTCTTCCTTCTTGTTCCTAATACTTCTGGCATTAGTATACATGAATTGCAGAAGCCCATTGTCCCATCCCTATTTTGATGCCTTATACTAACTATCCCATTCTGATTTGTTGTCTTTCATACTCCCTCGAGCATATTACACACATATATTACATACATACTGTCTCCCTACAATATGGATCAATAAGTCACGAAACGTTCCATAGAAAGGGCCGGTCTTTGTGAAGCTGAAAATGGTCATTTATATGATTTGGGGTTTCATAACTAATAAAAAAAAATCTGGTGATGTTAAAAGACTTATGCAGTTGGTTCACAAAGTAGGGCCCTTTCTATGGCATTTTCCATGACTTATGGGCCATCCTGTATAAATAAATAAAATTTCAATATCCAATTTGAAAACTCAGGAGCTCCCACACATTTTTGTTTTCCCCATGATCTAAAAATCTGGAAATTGTACTTGTAATTGTACTAAAACCTTAATCAAGCTTGTCCAGTTTTCTTATGTCATGAAGTGCACAGACAAAACCGATACAATTAGCTGATCTTTAATCCATGCAAGTAGAGTTTTTGTATCATAAACTTGACCATAAAATTGCAGGAATGTTGACTGGGCAAGACAGGAAAAAATCATGCACTATTTCATAAAATAATAACAAAGTTTAGCAAAGCTGGAATTCAGGAACATAAGATGGCATCACCTATATTTCAAGGGAAGCTGAAATGCTTCCCCTGAAAAATTCTGATGAACTTATGAACTCACTATTGATGATGATTTCCAAAATGTCAGAGGATTTATATTTATTTTATTAATAAAATACAGTCATACCCCAAAATACGCTGTAGGTGGGACCAACAAAAAGCGCGTAAGTCGAATTCGCGTAACTCAGGTATAATTTTGCATACAAACATACAAAATATTAGTTAATTGGGACCAAAAGTTTACAAAAACACCTATTTTTTTAAGAAATATAATCATAATTGTAGTTTTTCATACATAAAAAAAGAAAGTTATTTTGATGTCAATGGTTTCATAAAATCTAATAGATTCGTCTGACAGCATAATGTCTTTTTCTTGTCACGCAAAATTTCTTCATAGCAAGCTAATGATTTTTTTATTCCTTACCTTGTAGCTACAATTCTTTAGAATATATGTCCTCCAAAATCTGTAAACCATTCTTTTGCGATTGTTCTTAATGTGGATTCCTGTAGATCGAACTTCTTTGCTAGCTCACAAATTTTCATTCCGCCTTCAAAATTCTTAATAATGTTGAGTTTTGTTTCCAAAGTCAATGTTTTTCTTTTCTTGCTAGCTGTAGAAGAATCGAACTTGCTTCCTTTGGACGACATTATTATTTTTTATGTGATAAAATTTTTATCAAGAACATAACATTAAACCATCGCAAGGTTTGTAGACTATAAAAATCGTGTATGAATGGAGACCGTGCGAAACACATCAGTGTTTGTTTACAGCATGTGTGACACTGGCGAATACAACCGGCACCGGAAAGATACGACTAGTGGTGAGGTGTGAAGTGGGACGGGAATACGTACATATATGAAACCGTGTAACTCCGAATTTGCGTAAGTCGGGGTATGACTGTACCTTTCAAAAACATACAATTAAAAATAAAACAGGCCACTTGACAAGTGATGGCAAAAAAATTCTGAAATCTGGATTGACCATATTAGACAAATTTTTAGAAATAACTAACAACTGAAATTATGAATAAATGTTTGATAATAATGAGGAGATCCCCAAAAATATTCAGACCATAAAGAGATGTCACAGACAAATGAAATCAAATAAAATCTCAGAAAGAGAAGTAATACTGATAGTTTGGAAGCATGGAAGGAAAACTAACAAAGCTCAAAAAACAACAAAACTAAGATGTGCTTGAATAAGTGCTTTAATGCAGTTATTCAAGCACATCTTAACCTCTGAAAAAATCTTTAATGACTAGAAATTAGGCAGAATAATTCATAGACAAATTATGTAGAAACTATTACATACAGAATAATACACTCCAAATTTATATATATATATATACATATACAGGGTGTTCGGGATAAATTTGACAGTTTCGTAAGGAAAAAGAAAATCTTCTTTGTATCTATTAAATTTAATGAATTGACAAAAAAACATTACAGGCAGAGTTAATTACAATACTATCAACAAGATTTACTCAAAATAACCACCATTAGCATCGATCACAGCTTCAATTCTGCTTCGGAACCTCGAACAAGCTGATGCTACAGTCTCCCTGGGAAGGGCCGCAAAAACTGTTTTAATTTTATCCATTAACTGGGCTTTTGTATTACTGGAAGTGCGATTGGTGTCTTTTTCAACTGCGCCCCATACAAAATAATCCATGGGGTTAAGGTCTGGGGAGTTTGGAGGCCAAACATTTGGACTGGTGAAGTCGTAGAAATTTTCAGACAACCATTTTTGACTTTTCCCAGAGGTGTGGCAAGGGGCCGAATCCTGCTGCCATACATACGGCCTACCATTGGCTACCCTTGTTATCCAGGGCTTGACTACAGTTAGCAACTCCACGAACAAAGCCCGAATTCCAATGCCAGGGTTCTTCAACACCTGTTCCTGCAGATTTGCGAGGAATTCTGCTGTACGAACGCAATCAGATCGTCTGCTAGGGATCTTTCTTCTTGCTACATCCTCGTAGTCACCATTGCAAGTCTCTAGTTCATGCCTGATTGTTTTTACTGTATTCAGGGAGCATTGGGCAGCAGTCGTAATATCCTTATTTTGATGGCGGGCACGAATCATCATGATACAAGTTATTCTCTTCCATGATTCAGGTGGGTTCCAGCTATCCATCCTTTCTGACATCTTGTATATGAATGAAGAAGGGTCCAAACTTTTAAATGAAGAGAAGTGTGTGTTAATACATGTAACTTACGGAAAAATATAATTAATTATAAATATGTCAAATTTATCCCGAACACCCTGTATGTATATATATATATATATATATATATATATATATATATATATATATATATAATAATAATAATAAATCAAAGAATACTTTTCAATGCTACTTTTCACAGTTCTTTATGACAGAGAATGTACGGTTAAACAAAAGAACAAATACTAACAAGATTTAAAATTAAGATATGGAAAAATAAATCAGAATTAACTGAGATATAAACCAACAAAGATATCAGAAAAGAATTAAACCAATTTATTCAGTAATAGCAAGAATTAAAGTTAAATTATAGCAAAATTAATAGTATGGACATGTATACAGAATGTCTACATTCTGCAATCCTACATTTTACAGGCTTTTGCAAATTCTCAAAAATGACAGTGCAGAAGGAAAGAGACACTAAAGTCAGAAATGAAAAGAATAGAAAACAGAGTGGGAATGAACTTCAATAGAGATCTAAATAACCCTAGCTGCAGACAGAACTGGAAAGCTAGCTATGCAATATCCAACAGCACATGTTACACATTAGTCAAATGAAAACCCAATGAGATGCAATGACTGTTAGCAAGTTGCCTGATCACATGACCAGTTTGCAGTACAAGCCAGATATCATGCTGAGTTACTATATTATACAGTCATAATGTGATATAATATACTGTGAAATAAAAAGCAATTAACATTTACAAGATGCATACTTTTCAAAATGAGATGTAAATGACAGCAATGTAACTTCACCAAGGCCACTTGAAACTGATGCACAAATTACACCTAAAAAAAAAAAACACTGATAGATTTATGTATATAAAATGTTATCATATACACATACAGCAAAAGTTGTAATGAAAAGGTGTCAGAAAGTAGAACAGTTTGATATGAAATAATGAAACAGTCCAGAAGTAAAAGTATAATTATTTCCAACCTGTTAGCACATAAGTCTTAAACAATAAGTTCAGTATAACCACACATCATTTTATGGCATTTTACTTCCTTTATTTTATATTATATTTTTATGATTTCTATGAGTCTAATCTTCTTCTTTAGTCCTTCCATATGTAAGGGGAAGGCCTATATCCATTGCTGGATATAGGCCTTCCCCTTACTTTCCAGTACTGTTTTTAGCCAATGTCCACCATCTCATGTCAAATATTTGTAGATTATCCTTCTCTGACAACTTTTCCTTCTCTTGGTATCCACTCAGTGCTTAATTTTGTCCACCTTTAATCTGGCAGTCTACTATTATGGCCAGCCTATATCCACTTACAAGCTTTACAACACCTCACAATATCTTCTACTCCAGTCGTCTCTCTAATTCAAGTATTTCTTATTCATAGTATTTCATTTTTGTTTTGTGGAGTATTCTTCTATTCAAGGTTCTTTGGACCACATGCAACCTGTCCTCCTGTTTTTTAGTTGTTGGCCATGTCTCACTTCCACAGGTAAACACTGAAATAATGCATATATTAAAGAGCATTGTTTTTAGGCATATAAGCAGGTTCGTTTCTACATTTTGTGGGGCCCTGCGAAATGGAAAAGCAGGGTCCCTGAAAGTTAGTAACATTTATGGAAATTTTAAATGGAAGGATGTCTTGTTAATTAATTAATTAAATCAAATATGAAAAATATTTATGCACATAAATAAACAAGTATGCTCTTTAGCATGAATTTAAGTAAAGGGAAAAAATTAGTAAAAAATAAATGTGTTTGTATGTACATGATATATTATTTTATTATGTAAGTACACATTATCTTATAAATACGTCAGAACAATGATTTATTTAATAATATATATAATATAAAATATATCCATTTTTACTATAAAGAATGAAATATATGCATAACAATGTATAAGATTTAAAAGAAATCTTAATATATTAAATTTTATTTAACCTAATCATTTAACAAAATCATTTATAACGCTATCAAAATTCAAATTTTTTGCAATTTCATGCTCTATAGATATTATAGCCAGGGACGACAAACGTTCTTGAGACATAGAAGATTGCAAATAGGTTTTTATTAATTTTAATTTGGAAAATGACCTTTCTGCTGATGCGACCGTAACTGGACCGGTGAATAATATTTTAAATGTCGTAGGAATATTTGGATAAATATCCGACAAATTATTTACAATCATGAATTTTAAAATATTAATGGATGCATCTTCTGGAGCAATATTTCTAAAAATAATTAATTCATTGTAAAATTCAGATTCATAAATATCTGTATTTAATTTTTGATACAGCTGTTGCAGCAAAATTTTAATTCATTTTCTCTCATTTTTCTTATTAATTTCATATCATAAAGAAATCCAAATGATTTTTCGTGAATTTCATTCAATTCAAGTATTTTTTTGACAGATTGTACAGCAGTATCTAAAATTACAAAAAAAGAAATTTATCCTAAAATGATCTTTCTTATCACCTATGTGTGATTCATCAGGCATTTCATAATCAAAAAATAATTTTCTTCGATGTACTGGACTTTCTTTAAATTTAATTTCTATTAGATTTAACAGTTCTTTAGCAATCTCAAAACAACTATCAAATCCTGATATTTTCTGCTCTTCAAAGTACTGCACTAACTCTTTATTATGCTTAGTTGCTATGTCTATGGGAATTTTTGCATTTTGTAATACTTTACTTACTAAATTAACTTTTGACAAAAGCTCATACCAAATTACGAGGCTTAGTATAAACTCAAATGAATCTGTCCATATATTGAAACCACTTCTACTTTGATAGTATTATCTGATAATACTATCAAAGTTTTAGATAATTCTTTTAGTGCATTTAAAATTCTGGAATTTGGAAACGTACAGCTCTAACTGATTCTATTCTACATTCCCATATTGTATCACAATGGTTTTGGAGTTAACTGTATAACAAAGTTCGTTAATATGCCCCAACGTGAGGTTGAGGCAGCAAATAATGTATATATTTTTTGTATAACATTAAAAAAAATTTATAAGTATAATTGATGATTTAGAGACATCCCCTAAAATCAAATTTAAATAATGACAGGTACAAGGAGTATAAAATGCCTTTTCATTTTCATTTAAAATGTAAGCACGGACTCCCTTATTATATACTCCTTTCATATTCACTCCGTCATCATACCCTTGCCCTCTACAATCTGACAATTTAAGATTTAATTTATTCAAAAGTGATTTTATATTTTCATATATACCTTTACCAGTAGTGTCATTAGTTGTTAAAAATGTCAAAAAGTGTTCACGAATTTCAATATCGCTTTAAATATATGTAAAAATCTAAATATTAATGATAATGAAATTATTTAATAGTACTTTGCCTGTCATACCATATTTACAATATTTTGTTGAATTTTAGTTCCCATATCAACAATTAATTCATTTTGCATAATGGGTAAATACGAATTTTGTTTCTTACCTATAATTTTTTTTCCAAACATCACATTAAATGATCTTTTAAAAGTGGATCCAATTCTAATAATTAATTCTATGATTCCTAAAAAATTACCATGGACTGTGTACAAAGTATCAAAATTACCTCTAAAAACTAAATTATGTTTGGATAAATAAAGAATTGCTGCTACTATTTGTCTTAAAACATTTCTTAACTATTCTGCTTCAAATTTTATGACATTTTGATTTGCATGATCAATTGTATTGTGATTTTTTAAATTACATTCCATTTGTGTCCATGAATACATGCATTTCATGTGCACTGGATTTCGTTCATGCGACTTTAATCTTTCATTTACATGTTGCCAATCAGAAAAGCCATTATTAGATAAAAAATTATCATCAGAAAAAAATAATTTGCAACAAAAACAAAAAATAGAGTTGGCAGAGTTTGAATATACACGCCATCTTCTGTTTTGCTTCTCTCCGTTTGCAATTGTCCTAACATAGTGAGCTGTGGAAAAACATCTCTTGTTGTCATCTTTTGGAAAATCATTTTCAGTCGGAGGAGATGGTGGACCACATTGTACAATTTGTGTTAGTGTTATGTTGTTCAAAATTTTGGGCCTTGTTGCTGGATCATCAATAGTAAATAGTTCATCTTCCTCTGACATCTCAGTTTTAGGATCTTCAATACTCATTGTTTGACCAAATGCTTCATGTTCTCCGCTTCCTTTGAGAATTTCAGAACTCTCATTATTAATTAATGTTGAAGCTGAAGAACTGTTTGTAGTTATTTCAGAACTCCTGTTATCAACTGATATATCTGAACAAATATATGAGTTCAACTTCATAAATTTAAACAGTGAATTTGACGTTCCTCAACCGCTTCTTTTTCTTGTTTTCGCTTTCATTTTTCATGCCCACTTGGGTATTTTCTTCCATAATAATCTCTCTCACAACTAGTCATACTTTAGAATTAAATACGATAGATTTAATTATAAAATACGTTAATAAATTAAAACAAAATTACTTACATGATAAATAAAATATATCTAAAATAGATAATATTAGAAAATAAATAAATCTAATATAAATTGAAAACTGCTATTGAAGAAAAATTCTGATGTCGGGTAACCTAAAACCAGTTTACAAAATATATTTTTTAAGATGTTTTGCAAGTAATGTCACATACAAAAATTGCCATGACAGTGCGTGTATATACTTACTTGTTCATAAAATCATAAACTAAAATCAAAAAACTCCTTAAAATTATTAAAAACACCTGTTTTTAAATGCACTTTTCCCCATTTAACACTATGTTGTACGATATTGGTATATATCTTAGAGTAGTTTCAAATACTACTGCTCTAGCGCTACGATCTTAAAATTTATTCCCTATGCTACCACTCTAATATAGTTACTGTTTATCCTAATGCTATTTCATCGAACAATAGAGCCAGACCGCCGGTCTGGCTCCGGCCATGAGATACTGGGTGAGCAGTAACGCAGTGCAGTGCCAACAAAAGAACGAAGCACTGTTATCAGTACAATTTGAACATATTTTCATGAAAAATTCGGTGTTTATTTTACCAAGGAAATACATGAAACTGTGCGGTGGCGCGGGGCCCTGTGCCACTGCACAGTTCGCACACCCATGAATATGGCTGTGCATATAAGTAAATCTCCAAACACGTAATCTTCGTACAACCAAAATGCTTTATTTCCTCGTGTGATTCTTCTATTTATTTCTTTATCTTGTTTTTCTTTAAAATAACTAATCGACCAAGGCAAACATAGTAAACAATTTCAATAGGATTGTCTGCTAAATTTAGTTTGATGTGATCTGAATTTGTGTTTTAGTCATATTAATCTTTAAACCATTTTTCCTGCTTTCTCTATCCAGGTGATTTAGCACTTCCTGAGCATCTTTATTTTTTACTAAAAGAACAATGTTGTCTGCAAAACATAAGTGACTGAGATTTTTTGTCAATGATGTTAATTCCATAGGTTTCCCATAAGACATTCTTAAAGACTTCTCCTAATGTAGCAGAAAACAATCAGGGTAACCTTGTATTACCCTGATTGTTAAAGAAGGCAAGGATATCTCCTTGCCTTACTCCTTTCCCAAAACCAAACTCCTTTCCCTGATGTTCTAACTTTATACTAGCCATTGAGTTTTGATATGCAGTTTTAAATAATCATATATGATTTGTTGGGATGGGTGTTTGTGTTTTAAGCTATTTATTATTTCTGAATGATATAGAGAACCAAAGGCTTTTTCAAAATTTCATCATCATCATAGTTTATTCACAAAATATGATACAAAGTGAAAAGGGAAGAGAGGTTTACATCAAAAATAATAATTCAAGATCACAAATTATGGTCTTCCAAGTCTCTCTCTAACTAGTAGATGAGCTAACTAGTAGATGTCAGATGGAGTTTTACAGTTCAGTCTATTGATGGTTTCACAGATATACTGCCAAAATTATTATGTGACACTTCCAAGGAATCCAAAGACTCATCGCAGGAGGTCGCCTACTCTACAGCTCTCTGTCCTCCATCAACTACAGCAAACCACGGCAACATCATCATCCCCACCACCACTTATATTTTCACAGACAATCACAAACATCCATGCCCAATTTTATTTTTATTATTATGTAACACCTCCAAGGAGTCCAAAGACTCAATAAGGGAAGTCACCTACATTAAGGGATTCCAAAAAGGGTGAGACTTCAGGATATCTGAGTTGTCTAAGCCATCCGAGTTATAATTTTTTGGCTGTAATGACAAGTTGTTCTTGCTTAGCCAGATTTAGCACAGTAGAGTTGACACAGTCCATTCAAGTTTATCCAAAGAGCAGTCTGAGATATGTGATTCCAAAGAAGTCAATAAGATTAATTAATTAGTAATTTTTTTGGTGCTTATTGTCCAGGATTGGGAACCATACAAGAGGATGGCTCTGCTGGTTGCATGGTATAGTCTTAATTTTGTCTTTAATGATATTAATAGAGCCTCTGTAGCTCAGACAGTATAGACAAAGCCCTTTGGTTGGAAATACCTGGATTTGATTCCCATCAGCGACATGAGGAACCTTTATCTGGTCTCTTTCGACTAAAGGTGAGTTAGTCAGTCTCATACAGAAGTAGGGGGTTTTTTCACCCTGAAACTTGGGTTTTTCGTCCCCCAGAACAGGCAAACCAGTCCCGTGAACACACATGGATTACAGTCATGAATACGTCCCAGCCATGCCAGTCCCGAGCCCGGATAAAATTGGAATTTTATCCGGGGGGGGGGGGGGAAGCAATGGTGAACTACCCTATAAAAATCTCACCAGGAATACTTTGTGGGCAACGCCGACAGAGTCACCTATGATCAGAAACAACTGAAAGGTAAAACCAGGATGATATTAATGATGATTTCCAGATGGAACAAAGTTTGTTATGGAAGACTAAAGCCAGATGTTTATGTTTTCTAATATCATGTTCTATATTGCTGATGTACGATCCAAGATATTGAAAGTCTTTAACTCTTTCTAATGGCCTACTGTTGATATGAAGTATGAGGTTTTCATCACCTACTAAGAATACTTTGGACTTTTGGATGCTGATCTGCAGACCAATAAGTTTAGCTTGTGCCTCTAGTAGACTGAGATGTTTTCATGCATTTGTTGGTTCTATATTAATGAGTACAATGTCATCAGCAAAGATAAGATCAGTTATTTGCATGATGTGGTGGATGTTTGAATGTTAAAAACAAAGATCTTCTGTGTTGATGGTCTGGAAGTATAGTCCAAACATACCAAAAACAAATAAGGTGTCAATACATCACCTTGCAGTATTCCTGATGTCACCAGAAAGGATTCAGATGTTTCTGTTTTAAAGATCATTGTAGCATTGTAATCTTTATAAGGTGCTGAAAGTGCTTGTATGATTTTTGAAGATAGACCATAGAAGCTGAGTATTTTAAACATTGATTCTCTATTAATGGAGTCAAAGGCTTTTTTGAAGCCTATAAAGATTAAAATGAGTGGTAGGTTTTTATCATGTGAATCTTCTATGATTCTTCTGATGCAGTGTATTGGTTCTATTGTACATCATTTTTTTAGAAATCCAGCTGGTTTTTTTCTTAAAAGTGGTGCTAAGTGAGGTTCTATTCTATTGAGTATCATCCTTTGTAGATTTTAACTGTGGCTGATAGCAAAGTAATACCTCTGTAGTTATCCATTCTATTAAAGATTGCCCTTTTTTGATATAGAGACAATAAGGCCTTATTTTCATTGTTGAAGGTTTGATTCATTATGGCAAAGAGATTGGTATATGTGTTATAACCAGCATTTTTAAAAGCTTCTTGAAAGTTTTTCTACTTGGTTATACTATAAATTAAAGATGCCAAGAAATTATATTCTTGGTTTAATCCTTTATCCAAGTGTAAGCAAACAAAGTTTGTGCAAAAAGTAACCTCAAGGCTGGGCAACTCATATATAGAGACTAATGAACTTCACATTACTTGCCTTAGTATCCCATAATGCAATGTAAATACAGACATGTATAATGCAATGCATTATGGGAAAGACCACTACCCAGATTGTTTCCACCTTTATTGAAGTCTCATCAATGGGAGCCAGACCCAGAAGTGATACCAAGGTTGAAGTAATGCACAGTCATATTTCCATACACAGGTAGTCAAAAGGTGCCACACCTTATTACTAAAATCCTCTGGATTAGAGACAGATGTTGAAAGTTTTTCCACTTGGGATACTAAGTCAACTGGTGTGAAGTCATTAGCCTCTTTAAATGAGTTGCCCAGTCTTGAAGTTACTCATTCACAAACTTGTTTGCTTACACTTGGATAAATTCTTGGCATTAAAAAACTTGTATAACCTTGGTATCACTTCTGGGTCTGGCTCCCACTGATGAGACCTCAACAAAGGTTGAAACCAGTCTGGGTAATGGCCTTTTCCATAATGCATAGCATTATACATGTCCATATGCAATGCATTATGGGATACTACAGCAAGTGATGCGAAGTCATTATCATCTATATACAAATTGCTCAGTCGTGAAGTTACTTCACACACAAACTTTGTTTACTTACACTTGGATAAAGGATAAAACCAAGAATATAATTTCATGGCATCTTTAATTTAAAAGCTTCTGTTCTGATTCCATTAATCCCTGGGGATTTTCCTACTTTTGTTTGTTATATTGCTATTTTTAGTTCCTTTTCAGTGAAGGCTTCATTGATATTCATAGAGAATGAATATCAATAATTCATTCATTGAGATAATCTCCAACATTGAAGCCTTGAATGTTGGAGATTATCTCAGTAATTCTTGAAAGTAGTTTTTCCATTCTTTCATCAGGTTCAAATTTACTGATAGCTGTCTACCAGTTTTGTCATATGTGACAATATTTCCACTTCCTTTTTTTTGTGATGACATATGTTATCATTTGAAAAGTTGATGAGATATGGTTTATCATTTGAAAAGTGTTTCTAGTATTTTCAATTTTATTATAATTTTCAAGTTCTTTGCAGTACTTATTTAATTTTCTCTGTCTCTTATCATTAGTTCATTGACCTTGTTCAAAATGTCTAGTTTATCTATTTCATTCCTGTTTAAGCAATAGTTTCCTTTCTTTATTTCTTTCATCTATACATTTTTCAAAATCTACGAACACTAAATATGCAGGAGGATTATGTTCATTTGCTTGGTTAATAGTATGAATATGATCTATTGTAACTATAGAATAACACACATGTCACGGTAAATAACTTTTTATTATGTAAATATTTCATCCTATATATCATAAGACATCATCAGTACAACTAACAAACAACAAGAGGAATTTAATTCAAAAAACAGTAGTGTGCATGATTAAATTAGAATCTCTCTACATATACGGTCATGTGTTCATGGAATAAAAACTACTGGGCTGAAATTAAAATTACTTAAATTAAAATATAGTAGATAAATTACTGAATACAATTGAGGATAACAATTTCCCAAACTTTTGGAATAGTGAGACAGTAATTTCAATTAAGATTAGATCTATGAAGTAAGGCTTCAGCACTTTCTTTACATACCCGTTCATGTTTATATTATTTTATTACAACACCCTCTGTGGAGTTGAGAGACTCATTGTGGGAAGTTCATACAATTGGCAACGTACTTATCCTATAGAATCTTAAAATCCTTAACACTCCTTGTATTAACGACACATTCTGCTAATGCATTCCATTCACTGACAATTCTCCACGTAAAAAATCTACTCCTCACACCCCCTTTTCACCACACGTTTACATAACTTCCAGGGATGACCTCTGGTTCTTCCGCTCTCACCTTCTACTCTTTGTATAATCCCCTCTGGATTAATCTGATAAAATCCTCTCACTAACTTAAATGTCTCTATCATATCACCTCTCTTCCGCCTATCAACCAAACTCTGTAATCCACATTTCTTCAACCTCTCTCCATAGCCAGCATTCCAAACTCCTGATATTGTCTTAGTCACTCATCTCTGGACTGTCTCCAAAGTATCCACATCACATTGAAAACCAGGTGATCTGATATGAGCATAAACGTCCAAGTGTGGTCTGACCAGTGCCTTATACAGTGGCACAACCATCTCTTTATCCTTACATGTTAGAGTACTTCTTATCATAGCAGCATTACGATGTGCAACCTTTGCAACGCTAGCAATCTTCTTCTTCTTCTGCAGCTTCTCCCACTTAAGTGGGGTCACTGTTTGTTATGAGTCTCCTCCACACCTTCCTGTATTGGGCTGTCACCACATCCAAGTTCTTCATCTTCAAGTCCTCTTCTACCAGCTCCCTCCATCTCTTCTTTGGCCGCCCACACTCCCGCCTTCCTTGCACATCCATCTGCATGACCCTTCTTCCCACATATTCGTCCTCCCTCCTCATCACATGACCAAACCATCTCAACCTTGCCTCCTGTATTTTCGCTCCTAAGTTCGTAACTTTCACTGTTCCCCTGACATAGTCATTTCTCAGATGATCCTTTCTGGTCACACCGCACATCCACCTAAGCATTCTCATCTCTGCTACTTCCATCCTGCTAATGTTATTTTTCCTCAGGGCCACAGTTTCTATAGCATATGTCATAGCTGGCCTCACTACTGTCCTATAAATTTTGCCTTTCAGATTGATCGGCACCCTCTTATCGCATAACACTCTAGCTATCTCCCTCCAGTTCCTCCCACCCGCTTGTATCCTGCATCCCACTTCCTTCTCAGCTCCTCCATCTTCTTCCACTGTTGAACCTAAGTATCTAAAGTCTCTCACCTTCCTGATGACATTTCCTTCCAGCTCCAGATCTGTCTCCTGGCCACCACCCACTGGGCAACACATATACTCTGTCTTACTTCTGCTCAGTCTCATACCTTTCTCTTCCAGTACTTTTCTCCATCTTTCCAGTTTAGTTTCCGCTTCTTCTCTTGAATCTACACACAGCAAGATGTCATCTGCATACAACATTGTCCAAGGTACATCTTCTCTCACCTCCTCTGTTACCACCTCCATCACAATATTAAACAGAAACGGACTTAATGCTGACCCTTGATGCAAGCCAACTGTTACTTGAAAACTTTCTGTCTGTCCCAAACAGGTCCGAGCACTTGTCTTCACATTTCTGTACATTTCCCGCACCAACCTGACATATTTCTCCGGCACCTTCTTCTCCCTCAGACACCTCCAGACTTCTTGTCTTGGCACTCTATCGTATGCTTTCTCCAGATCAATAAATACCAGATGTAGCTCCCTTTGTTTCTCTCGATATTTTTCCATCATCTGTCGTAACCCAAAGATAGCATCTGTCGTTGATCTACCAGGCATGAAGCCAAATTGTTCCTTTGCAATCTCCACCTCCTCCCTCAATCTACCATCAAGAACCCTTTCTAGGATCTTCATTGTGTGGGCCATCAACTTTATTCGTCTGTAATTTTTACAGTCTTGTGCATCCCCTTTACCCTTGTAGATGGGAACAAGAGTACTCTCCCTCCATTCCTCGGGTATATTTTCCTGTTGGCAAACTTTCATGAACAGGTCCCACAGCAGGTCAATTCCCTCTTCCCCCAGTGCCTTCCATGCCTCCACTGGAATTCTGTCGGGGCCCACCGCTTTTCCATTCCTCATCCTCTTCATGGCCTCCGTCACTTCCATTCTACTGATGTTCTGCACCATCCCCTCAGAAGGCTGCCCATCTTCTCTGTGAGTCCTTGCATTTTCCTCATTCAAAAGTCCCTCAAAGTATATTTTCCATCTGTTTCTTATGTCCACATCCCTCCATAATACTCTTCCTTCAGCATCTTTGATCTGCCTCACATGTAAGATGTCCTCAGCAGCTTTATTTCTACATTTCGCTAGTTGCTAAATTTTTCTCTGTCCTTCCTTTGTTTCTAATTGATCATACAGATCTTGATATGCCATAGCCTTCGCCTGTGCCACAACTCTCTTGGCTTCTTGCTTTCTCTCTTTGTACACCTCTCTGTCCTCTTCCACTCTTGACTCATCCCACTTCTGCTTTGCCTTCCTCTTAGCTGTCACTGCCACTTGTACATCATTATTCCACCACCAACCCTCCTTCTGCTCTCTAATCTTTCCAGATGTCTTACCAAGCACCTCGATTGCACAGCTCAGGATTACTTTTGAATTATGTTTCCACCAATCTTTTACACTTTCCAGTCCATCCGAAATCCTCTCTAACACTCTCTTCCTAAAACGATTCCTCACACTCTCCTCTTTTAAGCGAAACCACTTAATTATCTTCATCCCATGGCAACCAGAAGTTCTTATCTTCGATCTTATTTTAAAGTCTGCACACAGCAGTCGGTGTTGTTGTGCTACTTGATCTGTTGGAATTACTTTACAATTTGTCACAACCTTAAGATGTTTTCTTCTAGTCAAAATGTAGTCAATTTGTGAGCTGTTGTTACCACTTCTAAATGTTATCAAATGTTCTTCCCTCTTGAAGAAAAACGAGTTCACAATGGCCAGATCAAATGCTACTGCAAAGTCCACAACCCTCTCTCCTTCCTGGTTCATCATTCCCACTCTGTGGCCACCATGCACCCTTTCACAGTCTCTATTCTGCCTTCCTATGTGTTCAAGTCTCCTCCGACAATCACCATCTCATTTTCTTCCAATTCCCTCAATTCTTCATCTAACACGTTCCAGAACTCATCTTTTTCCTCTGCTGTACAACCAACTTGCGGGGCATACATATACACATAATACGACCACCCGCTCTTCTCCAAGACCCAATTTCATTCGCATGATCCTGTCGTTCCTTCTACCCACGTCCAGTACTTCACCCTTCATTCTGCCACACACCACAATTCCTACACCATTTCTTCCCTCGTTATTCACTCCAGAGTAGAACAATTTATATCCATCTCCTAGTTCCTTTGCCTTTCCCCCTTTCCACCTTGTCTCCTGCACACATAAAATGTCCAACTTCCTCTTCCTCATCATGTCTGCCACCTCTCTTCCCCTTCCAGTCATGCTTCCAACATTCAGTGTTCCCACTCACAACATCCTCTCATGCTGGGCTTGCTTCTTTAACCGCACCCGCCCTTGATGCGGTAGCCCTCCTCCACTTCTCACAGCTGTAGGGCGATGTGGCTGCGCGTCGCTTAAGGGGTATGCCCTAGCCCTTATATCATTTTCTCTTCGACTCATAATCATAGTTTGAGTTGGCACTGAAGTTTTCCGACCGGATGCCCTTCCTGACATCAACCCTCGCATTTATCCGGGCTTGGGACCGGCACCTATTGAGGCTAGCTTGCCTCCTTCGGTGGCTGCATAAGACGAAATGACTTAGCAAGATAGGAAAGACTCACCCCTAGCCCTCGAATACTCTAATAGCATCAGGGGGAAGGAGCAAGGAGAGGAGGGACCAGTCTACAGAATAACATAACAGATATATATTACATGAAGTAAGGCATGGTCCAGCATCAGGTACCTCGGGTTTGCCATGCCCGTACTCACTAAAGTGAGCCCTTGAGGAAACGCTAGCAATATGCCCTCTAAACTTCAGTCTACTATCAACCATCACTCCCGAATCTCTAATCTCATCCACTTCCTGCAGTACAGCACCATCCATATAATACATAGCCTTATATTTCTGCACTCTAAAATGCAACTTTGCACTTACTGATATTAAAACCACAACCCCCACTCTTTTATCCAAGTAAAAAGTCTATTCAAATCTTCCTGAAGGGATTCAGCATCAGCAGTGCTACTTAGAATTCTTCCCAACTTTGCATCATCAGCAAACAACTGAATATCCCCAGTTTACAAACAAGTTAAACAGCAGGGGAACAAGAACAGAACCCTGAGACATGCAACTGGTTATTCTTCTTTTTTTGAAACACTGCTCCATCATACACAACCTACTGGTATTGTTCAGAGGGCCAATGTCTAATCCATCTAACCAATATATCATCTATTCCCATCCTCTGCAGCTTGTACACCAACTTATCATGTGGTAATCTATCAAACACTTTTGCAAAGTCTAAGAATATCACTGTATATGATTCTCCCTTATCTAACACACTCGTCACCTTATTCATAAAATGCAAGTATATTACTAAAACAGGACCTACCCTTTACAAATCCATGCTGACCATCATAAAGAATGCTATGTCCATCAATCCAACCCTGTATTCTATTCCTTACCAATCTTTCCAACACCTTGACTACAACTACAGTTATACAGATTGGCCTATAGTTGGAAACTTCTGTCTTAGAGCCATGCTTATGAAGTGGTACTGTTTTGTTTTCTTTCCATTCCTTAGGAACCTTATCCACTGCAAGATTTCATTAAATAACCAGATCAAGTGTATAACCAACTGTGGTGCACATTCTTTAAGGCTGTGGGAATGGTGTCATTCACTCCCACAGCCTTATTTATACCTAACCCAACCAACATCTGATACACCGCTGTTTCTTCACTTTCATTCTCCTAATACTTGCCTCTCTTCTCTATATTGTACCAGAATCATTTATACCAGTATGATATAAGCTGATAAAGTGCTCGTTCAACAATTCCGCTATATCCTTGCAGCTGTTAGTCTGTGATTTTCTTTTCTTTTCTTTTCCAGCACAGCTTGCTTGATTTCACTGCTCATCCATTTCACTCCCACTCTATTTACTCACTTAACCCTCAGTATGCAGTCATACATTGCTTTTGTCAGATACTGCCTTGTGAGTTTCCATGCATTGTCAACATCTTTTCTGCTCAGCTCATCTATCCAATGCACTGATGTTGACTGACTACAGAGCTTCCTACAATCACCTGCTTTATACATGCACATGTATCCATTTTTGGCAGTAACCTTTTCTTGTTTCATCAGTTCCAAAACAAGTACCTCATGATCACTCTCACCAACTGGCAGCAGCGTTACCACTTTAATAACAACTACATCTTGTGAAGTTATTACCAAATCCAAAACATTAAAGTCTCTAGTTGCCTCAATCACGTGATGCTTAAGATACATATATCTCAGAAATTCCACAAACTCACTCTCCTTGTTCCCATATACTATTGTTGGATTCTGAATATATAGATTTGAGTAATTAATATTTGCTTCAGAATCCAACATGATCTTCCATCACATAAGCTAAACTTGTAATTATTTAATGTAAATCACTTGTTTATAAATTAATATTCATATAACTACTTTTAACTTTATTTGATATTTAATAATTTAATCAAGGATATGTATTAATAGTGATAAGACTGTATTAAAATATTAAGTTTATTTTATTTATTGCTATGTTAATATTATAAGAGTTTGTATTCAATATTTTAACTGCTTATTAATTGAAATGTAAATATTCCTTATTTGTTCCTGTATGTAGAAGTATAATGTTATGCAATAACTCAGTTTTATTATATTTTGTTTTGGTTGTCATGGAGACGTATGTAAGAGAGTGAGTGCGAGTTTAGAACAGAGCGTGGTAGATCGGTATTGATGGGATGGAAAGGATTTTAGTTGAAGAGAGCACGAGAACAATTTCGGCGGGAAGAAGGGATATATAAGCTAAGAACGTTGTAAAAACAATTCATTTGGATGGAATCAGAGGAGAAGCATTCGGGGAATCAGAGTGTGATAATAGCGAGTCACTCAAGTAGCTAATTAAAGTCTACTAGTCGAGGAGCAGTTGGCTAGTAAGTTGCAGAACAACAAATAAAGCAACGGACGATAGCAAAGTAACAACCGGATGACTAACGATAATTTTGTTGAGATTTAATTCCAGGCCGACTTTTCATTTTACAGGGGTTGAGATCAGGCAAAATATGATGATCAGGTTGTAGGAAATGCATGACTAATCACTGTGTTCTGTGAAGTGTTTTCATAACATTTGCTGTACTGGCAATCCAAAGCGAGGTGATGCTCCATCCTACATGAATATGGTAGAGTCAAGGCATCTTTGCTGCTGCGCTTGCAGAACAACAAAGTTGCACAGAATCTCTCGATACCTAACTGCAGAGACAGTACAAGTCACTAGTCTTGTCAGGTGAAATTCTTCAAAAAAGTACGGACCAATAATAAATGATGAAGTGAAACCACACCACACTGACTTTCGGTGAATGTAAAGGGGACTAATGGACCACATGAGAGTTATTTGCAACCCAAATACAGAAACTATGTGAGTTAACACCACTGTTCAGATAAAAATGTGCCTCTTCACTCCACACATCATCCACCTTCATTTGAGCTAAGAACATCAGGACAAACTGCAGTCAAGTTTCCATATCACCACAATGCAAAGTTTGAGTATGGGAGATCTTGTATGAGAAAAACCTCAACATTTCCACATAGTTGAGTATGGCTGTCCAATTGCCTTGATATTGCCCTCATGCATTATTTATTCAGTGTTCCACGACAGCAAGCTTCGTCAACTTGTTGAGGAATAAGCGCCTCCATAGCACAATTGGAAAAATGATGGTATGTTGTGCCCTTTGATTGGAAAAGGCCTAAGTTTGATTCTCATTGTGAAAAGAGAAATCTTCATTTGGGTTATTTCAACTGAGGGTGAGTTAGCCAATCTCATACGGAGGTAGCGGGGTTTTTCCCTCCCAGAAACTCAGGTTTTTCATCCCACATACAGACAAAAAAATACTAGTGGTGGTGTTGAGCAGCAGATGGCACTGATGTAGATGATGATGGTAGTTGTGGTTCGCTGTAGTTGATGGATTAAGTGGTGGAGACGGAGAGCTGCAGAGTAGGTGCCTTCTCTCAATGAGTCTTTGGATTCCTTGGAGGAGTCATGAAAAAATAATAATAATTATAATCCATTTGTGTCCTCATCCCAGCCTCACTGTTAAAGATCTACTATTCTCAAATCATAAAATAATTTTTCTAAGATTTGTTATTGTCATCGTACCTCTTCTCCTATCCTTGAAATGCTAAGATTCTCGAAGCACACCATTAGTATTACCGTGTTGTTGATAGTAAAGCTTGACTACTGGCAACACACGTTCCAGTAATATGAGATCCACAACACTTCAGTCTCATCAAAATGACACAAATCTGTTTTGGTCTTCCTCATATCCACCAACTTGTCAGTAGAAATAGTGAAATTATGCAAATATTACATGATTCTTGTGCTAATTGTCTGCTGGTGGCAGAATTTTGTGCTTTTTTTTTATGCAAATATCATGTGATTATAGCACCAATTGTCCACGGGTGGCAGAATTTTGTCCTTTGTTTTTTTTTTTTCTGTAAATCAAAACCCCATGTGTACTTTACACCAAGTTTAGTTAAGTTTCACCTAATACATTTTTTGCTACAAGACTCTGAACACCTCCTCTTCAATTATGGCCACCCTCTACTTAAATCACACTACTTATTGATTTTCAATCTAAGAGTTGTAATTCTCTGGGAGATTGATTTATATTCCAGAATGTTATTTTTCCATCTTTTATGGACCATAATTCCAACTCCTCTTTGACCATGATCTTCTCCAGCAGTATTAAAATATAATTGCTTGTTTCAGTCATTTTTTATTCTATTATTGTTTCAGAAAATCCAAACATATCCCGATTTATTTTTGCCAGTGCTTTACATAGCTTTCAAAATTCTGACATAGGTACAGATTATGCTGATAAGGTACAATTTCCTTATCAGCATAATCTAGACTTAACTGATCAACCAACTTGAACCTTTTATCAATGAAATAGATCACTTACATCATAATTTCTATTATGAATAAAATAAAAATTGATCACTACCTCTTGTATGGCAATAATTCAGTTTCTCTAAGTGTTTAATCCTTAGGGAAAAAAAAATAAATAAAGATATGCTAAACAAAAATATAGTAAATGAAGATCCTGAGCCAACCTCAAAACTCATCTTAAACTCATTACCAACAGAGCATTCATGATCACATCTTGGCAACCTATTGCATTCCTTCATTACTCTCCATACAAAACAGCTAGTCCTCATGCCCTTACTTACCACATCCTTGCACAGTCTCCAAGAGTACCTTATTCTCTTTCATCCAGTCTCATACTGAAAAATGTTTTCAGCATTTGTTCAGTACAGAATATTTTTTTATCATTTTTCAATTTTTTTTTCTGTATTTTTTTATGGTTCAGAAATTCTGATTTAGAGATCAAACAAAGAACTTTTTCAAGCCATTTCAGACCTCCAATAAGTGGGGTGTGGTCTCACACTGGGCAATGAAATTCATCTCCCTCCTGAAGACAATGATTGGATTCAAACCTACAGCCTGCTGGTTTTAGAGAGAGAGAGAGAGAGAGAGAGAGAGAGAGAGAGAGAGAGAGAGGGGGGGGGTATTACCCATTTGGCCCTGCTGAATTATGCCTTTAAACAACTTTTCTAATATATTAACCACCACTTCTGAGATACCTGATATAGAATTTGCTACTTCTGTAACTGGGCAATAACTCACTCCTTTTGAGACTTCTTTATGTAAAGGAAATATCTTTGTTCCTTTTTTGCTCCCTTGAGAATCTGCCAGTGCTGAGACTAAATTAAACAGCCTGGCTATAGGCACTGCTATTTCTTTTGCACTTTCCCAAACACAAGTTGATATTCTATCCAATCACATGACTGTACTCAATGTTGAGATTACTTAACATTCCAAATACTTCCCCTTCATCTATCTCTATTCTCACACTGATCTCTATCACATCTGTTGCTTGCTAATAAACAAATGATTTACGCAGCTGAAGAGCCTAAACTTAGTCTTAAACAGAGAAGAACATAAACATATTTTACAGTGATATTATATCTATATTTAAATATAAATTCAAGATGTGCAAAATATTAATTTCTACAGAATTAATTTTGACAGACCAGCACTCACCTAAATAAGTCATCCAGTGATATGTTGATAAAGATGTAATCAAAAAACTTGAAAATGAGAGAAGCACTGCTAACAAAACACGAATGCTACAAAATAAAATAAATAATTTTAAACCAGTTTTAATTTTTAATTACCTGTTTGTAGTGCAATTGTTATTATTATTATTTGGGTAAATCCATGAAGTCCTAGAACATACAAAATATATATTCCTACCCCTCAATGCTTATGTAATACCTCTTCAACTAACCCACTGACTACTAATTCAGTGATAGCATCCTTTTAGGCAAGTCCTTCCATTCTCAAACTTCACCATAATATCCTCTCATCCTTATGACTAGCACTCTTACTCAACCACCAGTAATCACTTCCTTATACTCTCATTATCATGTACTGGAAAATACCTCCTGCACTGTGTTATAAATTTTCTTTAAAAGCATGTCTATATCATGTTCACACTAAGCTATCTGGGATTGGGGGGGGGGGTTAATTTATTTTAATTTATTATTACTATACTATAATTCAGCCTTTTTTAAATTAAATTTTTATAAATCAGCATCTTATTTGGTATGTTTCAAAAATGCATGAGAAATTTAAGAGTCCTTTCATCCATACATACACAATCTATTCTAGAACTCTGGCTCAAAGAGATTTTACTCATCAATTCCTGGTATTTGTCCTCAAGCGGGAAAAATACCAGGGTTTTGGGATAAAATGATACTTGGGAAAAAGAAGTTTACTGACATTTTTCTGGATAAGTTGAAGGTAGTGGTTGTCGGGACTTCAAGGAAGGCTATTTCAGAGGACAAAGGCAAATGGAATAAAAGACGAAAGGAAGGTAACTGTTTGTTTACAGTTGTATTGAAAAGCAATACTGGACTGCTGCTGCTTTTGTATTAACAGGTGCATCAGAAAGTGGAAACAGTGGCAGTCATCCTTCCAAAGTGGAGGAATGATGGCTGCCAGTTCAGCAGCCATAATTCCTATATTTCTATAGGAATGATGAATTTCCATAGGCACTGATACACCAGAATTTTTATAGGCACTAACATGGAAACAGAAGTCCATGTTAGTGCCTATAGAAACATCACAAAACTGATATACAAAAAGCATCAACCTGCATGTGAGATAGAGGATAAAGTGAGCCAGTGAGAAGGGATCATTTATGAGCTGAACTGTTCTTCTATAATATCAAGAATCTGTAGGAAGATTTTAGACACACACCATCCCAAGCATGTGAACAGTATTCTAAGAATGGGTAAATTTGGAATTTGTATAGAGTTAGTAGCTGGATGGGTGAAAAAAAAACATACTAAGCAGAAAAGAATGGCTAGATTTTTAGAGGCTGAGAAAGCTACTGATATGTTTATGCAGAGGCCGGAAAAAAATGTTAAGTCTAAAGAAAGAGATAAATAAAGAGCCTATCTGTGTGTCAGGTGTTGTGATTAAGTTGTTGGAGAAGCTTGTAAGAACTAGGATCCAGAGTTGGGTTGACAACAATGGTATAATCCTTGATGGACAGCATGGATTTGCTAAAGGGAGGTCGTGTTTTAGTAATCTACTTACTTATTACAATAAAGTGACTGCTTCCTTGGACAGAGGAGAAGGATACACAGTAATATACTTGGATTTCGCAAAAGCTTTTGATAGAGTACCTCATTATAAGTTAACAGTCAAACTAGAGCAGATGGGGTTGGATATTAGATTAGTGCATTGGATTGGAGACTGGCTATCTGACAGGTATCAACAAGTTGTGTATGGGGGTGCAATATCCAGGAAAAGGAAAGTCACTAGTGGAGTGCCTCAGGGATCTGTTTTAGGGCCATTACTATTTAACTTGTATATTAATGATATTGGCGAAGATTTGGATGGAGATATTCAGTTGTTTGCAGATGATGCAAAGTTGGGACGAACCATAAAGAGTAGTGAAGATGTTGTGGCCTTGCAAGAAGACTTGAATAAATTGAGTGATTGGGCAAGCAAATGGGGATGTGAGTTCAATGTTGCAAAATATAAGGTTTTAAAATTTGGAAAACAAAGATGGAATGCAGAATTTATGCTTGGTGAGAATATATTGTTGGAAGTAAAGGAAATAAGAAATCTGGGAGTGATAGTGGATAAGGATCTAAAATTTAGGGGACACATCGCCAAAATTGTGAAGACAACACAAAGACTTCTGGGAATGATGAGGAGGACACTGACGTGTAGAAGTAGGGAGATTCTTGTTCCATTGTATAAGGCTTTGATTAGGCCACACATGGACTATTGTGCCCAGATTTGGTCACCTGGTTTTCAGAAGGATGAAGAGATGTTGGAAAGGGTCCAAAGGCGACTGACTAAGGTAGTTTCTGACCTCTGGAATGTCGAGTATGAGGAAAGATTGGAAAGATGTAATTTGCAGAGTCTAGTGGAGAGAAGGAAGAGGGGAGATATGATAGAGACCTACAAGTTGGTAAGGGGTTGTTATAGGATCAATGGTGGAGAACTTCTACAGAGAATAGTGGGAGATCAGGGGAGAACCAGAGGTCATCCCTGGAAACTGTATAAAGAGGGTGTGAGTAGGGGAGTGAGAGGCAGGTTTTTTTCGTGCAGAGTTGTGAATGATTGGAACCTTGCCTGAGAGTGTGGTGTCTGCAAGGAGTTTGAATGTGTTTAAGACCCGGTATGATGAGATGTGTGTGAGATAAAAGGACCTCCTAGATGAGTCTCTGACTCCATGAGGTCTTGTTTAATAATAATAATAATAATATGATCCTGTTTAGTGATTACTGAGGATCAGGGTAGAAGAGCTGGATCCCTTTTATAAGAGAAATGACATGACAATGTTTTGGTGGCAATGAATGCAACAATTATCCTCGCTCCACTGAAATATGGTATGGAGATCAATGTTTAAGGCAGTGATTGCAGATGATCTTGAAACTTGGGATATCTATGCATGATTTGTCAAATGAGTAGGATGAATAAAGTGTGCTATCATCAGCAAAGCTGTGGATACAATTAGTGGTAATTGAAAGTAGGTCATGTAAGTCTAGGAAAAAGAGGAGAGGTGACAGAACAGAGCCTGAGACTGCACTAGTGGCAGAGTTTGTAGAGTGGGATCCATTTATCATGGCATGCAGTGAATGACCAGAGAGACAGCTAGCTATCCAATTGCAGAGGGTTGCAGGTAGACAAAAGGATGTCAATTTACTGTGCAGGATTAAGTGCAGACATGATCTAAAGTTCTGGAAAAGGCAACAGCACATTTCTTCAAACCTTTCTATGGCTTGTATCCAGTAGTAGGCAATGTGATTAAGAGGTCAGCTGTGAATCTAGATGGGTGGAATCCATACTAGTGGTCACTAATTAACTAGGAGATCTCTAGATATTGGAAAAGTTATCTATTGATGACTTGCTTCATTGTTTTAAAGAATATTGAGGTGAGAGCAATCAAATGGTAGTCTGATGGCAGACTTATTTTTTCTCCCCTTTTCTGGAAAAGGTTGAATGTGTGTTTGCTTCTGCACAATGGGATAAGTGCCACTTGAGTACAGAGGATCATAGAGAGGATACGAGGTAGCTGTTAGCTCTAATGTTCTAGTACAACTGGACAGATGTTATTAGGACTAGAAGACTTTTAGATGATTATTCTTCTGATGTCTTTTTTTGCCAAAACACATGACATGCCTATGTCAGAAGGTATATGTTGCTCAGTTTCTAATATAGTAGGAGGTGATTTTTGCCTTGGTTATCCATGCAGATGGAAAAAACAGCAAAACCAAGTGATGACATCTGGATGAGAGAGGGGGCGGGGGAGTGTTATAACTTTTGAGTGTGTGTGGCTCACCGCCATTGTTATGTATTGCTGTGTGTGCCACAGCAATACATAACAATGTATTGTTATGTATTGCTGTGTTGCCGATTCCTAAATTTACTCACGTGCATACCCTAACTGTTAAAGGTTATTCCTTGCTATAAGAAACGAATCCTCTAATTTCTGTCTGGGGCTGTCTCCTCTTCAGATATTGACAAATTTGTTTTTTAATGCTGCGCCAGCCAATATCCTAGAATAGAAGGGACTCTTATTCAGGGAGGTTTTTCCAGACCTTTGGTGCACATAGGAGAATAAATTTAGAGCTTATACTCATAAATCAAAGGCTCTACTAAGGCTAAGTAAATTCTGGTTTGCAGTCATAACCTCTATAACAACATGTTACACCTTTCTTTCAATTCCTCCCCCCCATCCCGTTATGGTTCGAATTAATGAGTGGTAGTTTTGGTTCATATCACAGGCAAAACTCAGGTATAAAAGAAAAAGCATATTTATTGGAATCTAAAGACATAATATACACTTAGATCAATCTTACTTTCAATTAGTTAGATGACATGATAAATCAAACTATATCAAACTTATAAATATTCAAATGCATGAACAATAAACCCTTCTCTCAAGTTAGAGAATTAACACACATAATGTACACTTCTAATCAATATTCTACCCACTATGTTACTCTTGCATATTAAATTAGTAACAACTAAACTGTATCAAACTGATTGATACCCTAATACATGAACACCAAACTCTTCTTTCAAGTTTGAGAATTAACACACATAATATACACATTAATCTTTCCTAATCAATATTCTACCTACTGTGTTAATCTGGCATATTAAACTAGACACAATCATCTATAATCATTCCTAATAATTTATCTTATGGACATTAATCACTGCTAAATAATCACTTAAAAGTCCTTAAATACTGTCCATATTCAATCAATACACTATAAACACACATATTATACACATTATACTCTTCTAATCAATATTCTACTTACTGTGTTAGATTTGCATATTAAACTAGTCACAATCATCTATAATCATTCCTAACCATTTGTCTTATGGATATTAGCCACTGCTAAATAATCACTTAAAGTTCTTAAATACTGTCCATACTCGATTATTACACTACAATCATCTTTCCCTTTTACCGACTGGGTAATTATACAACAAAATCTCTACTTTACCATTTCTTGAGGCAGGGTCTCCCGGTCCATCCAAACTGTCCTTCTTTATTTGGAATACCTTTCGAATCTTCCATAAGCCTGCGTCCATGTGGTGAGTCACTATGGTTATCAGTTTCCCTCTTCTATTCTCGATCTGTTTTGGGCCATCCTTAACTCTAGCTGCCAGTTATAATGTACGTCTGTGATAGTATTCTGTTGGCACTTTCAGCAAAGGCCGTATCTACCGACATCTCACACTTTAGTACCGGCAGAAGTTCAGACATCGAAGGGAAAGGCGCACCCTCCGATATCGAACTGCCACCACGAACACCACCAGGAACCACTGGTCCATGAGAGAAGTCAAATCATCAGGGAAACAGGTGAAAAAAGCCCTGAGAAGGGGGTGCAAACTCTTTTTATTCTGCCTTCACTCCCCCCCCCCCCTTTTCAGCACCCTGTTCTTACCACAATAGCACCCTCTTACTCTTTTTACTGCGATCTTTTCCCACCCGCTACTTCCATCGACAAAACAGCAACTTCGGTACATCGCGAGATCATAGCAGCATCTTCCGGGAACCGAATGTGCGTCACTTTCCGAGATTTAAAATTGCCTCAGGCCCGCCCGTGACCTTTGGACTATTGCTTACATCTAATTTATGCATTCATATAATACTACTTTATACACGAAGTTCTTTACATGGTCTTACAATTCTGCTAAAATAAAGTAATTCTATTTCCATTTACAGTTAGCACTTTAATTCTTTTGCTTGAGTACAAGTTTTTCTCTTAGCTGATTTTTAATAAAGTTCTTCATTCAGGATGTAACAGAAGAGAGAGAAAGGTGAAAGCGAGCAGAAGTTGTATCCAATGGTCTTTGCAAAAAAACAAGAAGGCACAGCTTCCATTTGGACAAGAGTTTTCCGGTGTTGGCCCTGAAATTTGGAATTTGCTAACAGCTGTTTTAACTGCTAACTGCTGAGGCTCACCTAATGTGAGTCTTAGCAACTAATGTGAGCCACTGAGTTCCCTTCAACCATTTTAGCATATTTTCATTTCATTTTTATGTGGTTCCCATCCATAAAAGGCTCTTTTTTATATATATAAACCTACAGTATATACCCATGGTATGTACTGGGATGAACTACAGTACAAACCGAGCTCTAGAGACCAAACATGAAACTTTTTCCACTTCAGGCCTCCAATAAGTGGGCCATTGGTCTCGCACGGGGATGATGAAATTCATCTCCTACCTAGAGACAATCACAAACATCCATGCCCACAGTAGGATTACAATCCAATCTGTTGGTTGGAGAGCAGATATGCTAACCACTCAGCCATCCATGCTGACAAACCAAGCTGAACCAAGACTTGGAAGGTGAATGAGAATTTTGAGTAGAACTTGGAACAAAGACCTTCATGACAGTGAGGATAATTTCTGTGACTCCCTCAGAGCAGTGTTTGGGTCAGAAGAACAGAAGTAGTAATCAGACTATAGAAAGGAAGAGCAGAAGTACCAGAGATCTCCCGCTTAGTACTTTTGTTGTATCAAATGACAGGATATTTGGAAGGTTGGAGGAGAACATTCTATGTGAATAGGAAACTTGCAAAGACTGTGATCTCTTCTATGGCAGACATGGAAAGAGAATTGGTAAAAGAAACCAAGGGTACTGAAAGAATGGAGAGGGAATTTGTTATTAGAAATTTAGGTTGGTATATGTACGAATTCTAGTGAAGTCTAAACATAGAGATATGCTGATCATTCAAATATATGCTCCTACAAAACAGAATGAGGAAGCAGAAATAGATGACATGTATGATGAAATAGAACGGTGTGTAAAGGAAGTTAGATCAGAGAGAACAACTACATATGTGGGTCCATTTGGACTTGGAATTCGGAATGAGAGAGGACAAAAGCTGACTGATTTCTGTAACAAGCACAGTCTCATCATAACTAACACTTATTTTGAGCAAAAACAACAGCAAGATACACATTGGAAAGTCCATATAGAAGATACAAAAATCAATTAGACTATATTGTGGTCAGTAAACGTTACTTCAATAGAATACGGAACTCAAGGGTAATGCTAAGTGCTGACTGTGCATCTGATCATAGACTGGTCTTAATGAAGATGAATATTCACCTGAAAACAATAAAAATAAAAAGAAGTCAACCCCTAAAATGGGATCTGCAAATGGTACAAAATCCAATAGTAAAATCAAAATTTAATGAAAATGTTTCAGAAAAGTTTGCACAGTTGCAAAACGAAAATGAACCCTCTCAGTGGAATAGACTACAAGCAGTATCATAACATCTGTTAAAAACCACATCAATAAATAAGAAGATGAAAGAAAGAAAAAATCCATGGATAACAAAAAAATTAATCAACCTTATCGATGAAAGAAGAACATGGAAAAGAGGAGCAAATGAAGAAGAAAGATTAGGATATAAAACATTGGATAAAAAAAAATCAAATAATTATGCAGAAGACTGAAAGAAAACTGGATAAATAGGCAGTGCAGCAAGATAGAAGAATTACAAAATAGTAATAAAACCAGAGAAGCATTTCCAAAAGTGAAAGAACTAATGGAAACGCAAAATGTACACAGTCTAATAACATCAAGGACAAAGATGGAAACATACTCATTGATAAGGAAAAGATAAATGGAAGATGGGTGGAGTACTTATCAGATCTTTATGATGATGATAATGGTAACATGTTAGATGATTCATGACACCTTAAGTTAAACGTAACAACAGATACCACTCTACCGACAAGAAAGGAGATAGAACATGTAAATGTGAATCTTACTAATAATAAATTCCGTGGATGTGATAATATCCCAACTGAGCTGCTGAAAGTTTTGAATGGCAATAATAACAACTATTTAGTGGAATCCATTCAGGACATCTATAAAACAATAGAATTACCTGAAGTTTTTACAACATCTATCTGCATGCCAATTCCTAAGAAAAATAATTCAGAAAATTATGAGGATTACAGAACTGTGAGCCTAATATCCCTTCATCTAAAATTATTTTAACCATTGTTAATAAGCAAATTGAAAGAGCCTTAATAGGTGAACTGAGTGAACAACAGAAAGGCTTCAGAAGAGGAATGGGAACCATTAATGCTATCCTGGAACTAAAAATACTAATAGAAAGATCACTTGAAAGAAATAGGAACATTTACATGTGCTTCACAGACTTTCAGAAGGCTTTTGACCAGGTAAAACATAATAAAATGTTCACTATATTAGATAAATTAGACATAGACGATCATATACTTGAGATTATAAAAATGATTTACACCAAACAGAAAATGCAGCTGTTTAACTCTGAGATTTCAGTAGCGAAAATAAAAAGAGGAGTTAAGACAAGGTTGTATCCTTTCACCAAATCTATTTAATATCTATAGTGAGACAGTGATGAAAAAGACTGAAAAACAAAAAATAAGAATTAGTATCAATAGTATAAAATACAATAATTTTAGATATGCTTATGATACCGTTCTAATGGTATCATCAGCTGAATCTGCTGAAGATACCATTCTAATGGTAGAACTCAGCATGGAAATTCATCTGAAATTCTTATATTATTATATTTCCCTTTTATAAATGGATACTATGAGATCTCTACTTCAATTATCTGAATTTCAACCTCCTAACCAAGGCTTCTAAATGAGTAAGCATTGCAAAACTTTTAAATTTCCAGATTTTAGCATTTCTGATCAAATATCGTGTGTATCAAGTTTAACTCAAATTTGGAATCTAAAGAAATCTTTGCAAAAATTTATCAAGTCACTTACAAGTTTTCTTCAATATGACCAGTTGCAGAAGCATGGAGTAGTAAAATAGAATTTAATCTAATTGAGGATGTATACAAAAAGATGTTTGTACAATTAAAGTTTCCTTTCAATCAACACATTTTAAATTAAAAAAAAAAAAAAGGAAAAGAAACAATATCAAAGTAATACTAATAATTCCACACCAGCTAATTGGAATTATTGAAATCTGATATTTATATTCTTTATTAAAACGTGTCAAGTGATTTCAACTGTGATTTCAATCAATATGCTTTTTCTAAATCTACAAAACTTAAATACAGATCCTTGTTATATTCCCATGATTTCTCAACTACTAGTCTTAAAGTGAAAATCTGATCTTGACAACTTCTGTTTGGTCTGAACCAGCTTGTTCTTTTCCAAGTTTCCTCTCCACAATTTGTCTCAGCCATTTATCAAGTATACTTGCATAAATCTTACCAGGAACACTCAATAGGGAAATTCTGTTATAATTCTCATTCAGTTTCATGTTCCTTTTTATAGATGAGTACTATAAGTGTTCTACTCCAATCATCTAGAATTCAACCCTCTGACCAGGCCTTCTGAATTATGAAGTGTAGTTACTGTAAAATTTTTATATCTCCGTATTTCAATTGTGGTCATATATCATAGACTCCAGCTGCTTTTTGACATTTCAGGTTTTTGATGACTTTCTCCACTTCAAGTACTGATATGCATTCTTGATTACATTCCTGTTGAATGTTTCCTCCTACAGTGCTGACACTGCTTGTTTCATTTTGCAACCTTTCAAAGTAATTACTCTAGACATCGAGAATATCTTTATCTCAGTTTTCATTTCACATTTACCATCTGATTCCTTTTACAATATTCTTTCCTCCATTTCTAAGCTTTCTCAACAGCCTCAAGAACATTCTGCCACTTTTCTGATGTTTATTTTCTATGTTCCCACCAAAGTCTTCCCATGACATTCATTTAGCTAGTTTTACACAGTACTTCATTTTCTTAAGTTTTTCTCCATTCTATAAGAACACAAGTTGGCTTACTTGCCAGGAACTTTTAATATGCTATTGAGATAACTCAATAAATGCATCTCTGGCTGAATCAATCAATGTTTTCTTCATGGTTTGCCACTGACTCGTTAAGATTTGGTTCTTGTTTTCAAATTCTTTCATTTATTCTTCAATGATGTTTGTATATTTGAGTCTACACCTCACCTCTGAAAGTTGCTCAACTTTGATTCATTTTAAAACTTTCTTACATACTCTTCTTTTCGATATGAAATTCAATTTTATTCTACTCAAAACTAAATAGTGATTACTTCCTTTTCAAATCCTCTGTATACTCTTATCATGAACCAGTGAGAAAATATCACTGTCAACAATAACATAGTCAATGAGACTTTTCTTATTCCCTGCATCTTCTCACTATGTGAATTTGTGCACATTTTTATGTTGGAACATGGTGTTCATAATAACTAGTCCATGTCCTGAGCAGAAATCTAGCAGGTATTTACCATTATTATTAGCTTTGCTCTTTTCTTCAAATTTTCCCAAAACATTTTTATATGTCAGGTAATCTTTGCCTACTCTGCTGTTTAGATCTCAAATAAGAACCAACTTACCCTTTTTCATTGCCAACTGCCTTCTCTAATGCCTCAAAAAATGTCTCCATTTCTTTTTCAGTAGAGCCTTCTGTGGGGACCATACGCACAAATAAGTCTCACAGTCCAGTTCCCCATTCTGATATTAGCCCACATCACTCTACCATACTGCCTACCATTCAAAAAGATTGTCCTCATATTTAGCATTGAATACTATAGCTATTCCTTCTTTTACCTGATTGCTATTGCCTGAATATAACATCTAGTATTTGTTGCTTAGTTACTTGTATTTGTTGTAATTGGATAAATACATAACACCTATTATGTCGATCCAGTATTTATCCAAATTTTCTGCTAGTTCGATTTCTTTTCCATTGATGCTTCTTATGTTGATGGTGCCAATCTTGATCTGTGATGATGCTGAGTTGGGATTTGTTCCAGTAGCTGACTTTTTGCTGTTTGCCCCCCTGGTTCCCAGATGAAAGCAAGGACTTGTCTAGCCAGGTGACACCCCCATCTGCCATGAAATTCTGTCATGTTGAATACAATTTGTCAGCTAAATCCCAAATTGCTAGCCCATCCTAGTTCACTCAGTGTCAGATAGATGGCTAATCGGGTGCACTACAGGAAGGAGAGGATTGGACATTAGGTCAGAAGATTGAGTCAATTCTCTGCATTACTTAAAAAACTACATGGAGGTCTTCAAGTTATAAGCTTTGACTCTTAACTCCAAACCAGACTAATATTGATGAGATGAAATCATTAATATTCAATATAACAACCATCTTTCATATGCTGAACTGGATAAGAACAGTCTTTTCTTTCACCTGGGGTACACCTTACAGATAATGGCATTTGCTATAGTGTCTAAAAGCCAAAGAATTTCTTTGTAATCTAATATTATAAATATGATGCTTCAAAAAGGTAGCTCTTATTCATTAGTTTTACTTACTTTGTGTTGACAGCAATGAAAGGTGCAAGTGCTTTAATTCCCAAGGCAGGAAGAATATCTGCTAAAAGAATTGCCTGTAAAAAAAAAAAAAAGCATTAAAATGTGTGGTTTATTTATAGTCACATGTAAATAACTTTATTTCATAACTAGCATGATAACCTATCATATGAGTTATAAAAGGCAGCATAGAAATTTTTTTGCATATATGCAATCAAAAGCAATATATAGTGGTTCTTGAATTATTATTTTCTTTAATTCTGGTGATATCATTTTACTGAATGTATAAAAATTATTTGAACATCATTCTGTTACAGACAATGATATTAATTTATTTTACTACCATAAACTCATTTGTTGGAGTGCACTCCCTCCTTTTCCTTCAGTCTTTCAGGAGATAATAATATGCTCTCAATTCCAAAAGTATGGTAGCCAAGTGATGGCTATTTGAACATGTACAGAATGATGCTACATAATTATTAGTTTAAAGCATAATTATGCTAGGGAGTAATTTATATTAAATTATCACTTTTAATTGTCAGTTTTTATGAATATTCTTTAGTGTTATATTTTATGCATTTTTATGAACATCCGTGTACCAGAGATGGGAGAATAGATTTAGTATAATGATGATTCAGCCTCAAAGACAGGAAGCATCAGCAATAGCCATATTGGTGTGATTAAAATATTACTATTGGAACAGGTAATGTGTATGAAAGCAACAAAATTTCTTACATGACTGTCACTTTTTTTTTCAACTGTGGATGAAAATGACAAGCCCTCAAATAATTTCCATACTTTCTCTGGAAAAGTATACATATGTGGAACCTATCTGCAATGGATCCTTCATGTTCATTGCCTGAGTGAATTCATCCATGAGTGAATTTTGTCCTCAGGAACAGCACTGCACCTGGAACAACAAGCTCCTCACATCATTCCAACAAAATGCATACAACAAAAAACCCTCACCAAACTCATTAAAAAGAACCACAACTCCCTCCCCTACCTCCCCAAAAACTCTAGACTGTACATACACCATATCTTTATCTTACATCAAAAGTACAAAGGATAAACTGGGCTCTCTCCTGGATCTATCTTGCTGAGACAAATCAACAGGACTCATTCCCAGGTGTCTGCAACATCACCTGCCAGTGTGAAACTCAGTATTCTGGAAACAGGATGGACTACCTTGGTCAGGAAAAAAAACAAAAAAAATATACCTGGAATAGACAACCAAAAAAGCAGACTCTTGCAACATTCCTTAGAGAAAGACACTTAATCAGATGGAAGAGTGCAGGCTACTTCACCAATCCCAGTTTAAATCAAAGAGACTGTTATTGGAAACAGTACAAGTCCTACAGAATCCAGGTAACTATAACAGAACGTAAGGTATGATCTTGAACAGATTTTGGTGGTGCACTGCCATATCTACAGCATTATCATTAATAACAGGAATCGCCACAAGGAGCACCAATGTCACCATCCATACACATTACTGTCCTTATTATCTGCGTCACTACGTTTTGTGTCTTCATGTAGTTGCATAATGTTAGTTTGACTAATGAAACAGCTTGTAAATAATTAATTTTAGTCAGTCAAGTTATTTGCATTGCAGTGTCTACATAGTTTTCTTTACCAGAAACTACATGAATCAGCTATGGAAATTTGAACATGGAAATGTGGTTTGGGCAGTGACAAAGACATATTTAACAACACCAATGTGTGCCAAAGGTCAAAAGGCTAAATAAGGAAGGTGTCACCTTCCTTATTTAACCTTTTTTTTTATCCAACTTACTTGCATATTAAGCAGTGATTAAGCATGAAACCTAGAAGAAAAAAGCGATATGGATAGCGCACAAAATGAATAATGGTAATAATCAGTTATATGGAGAGTATAACAATCAGAATTGAAAGGTTACAGTTGGTAAGGCAAAATTGTAGTATTACCAGAAATCAGCAAATCAAGCCAAGAAAAATTCTACGCAGTTCTTTCAGTATGTAGCAAGTTGAAAGGAGCAAGTTTACAGCAAGATAATCTTAATGGACAAAATATGGTAGATTGGTAATTGCTGCAGAGAACATAGTAAAGGTATTCAATGAATAATTCTTCAAGTTTTTTTATCTTCATTAGTGATAATGTAAAATCATGAAAAGCTCTAGTGCAGAAGAAATGAGGATATACTGGTGAGCAAGCAGAGGTACGTGAGGAGTTAAGTAAGCTTGATGTCAATAAAGCAGTAGGACTTGACATATGTTTCTTAAGGGAATGTTCCATTGGCTTAGCATCAAGCTTGGCTTACCTGTTTAACAAGAGTTTTGCAACAGCATAACTCCCTAAAGAGTAGAAAGAAGGTAAAATAGTTCCACCTGGAACAACTGGAAGGTAAAATTGCCCAAAAGATGGTGATAAAGCTAAGACTACAAATTATAGGCCAATCTGTATATTTGGAGATGTAGTTAAGGTGCTGGAGTGGTTGGTAAGCAGTAAGATAGATACAAAAGTTGGTTGATAACAGGAGTATTCTCTGTGACTGTAAGCAGGGGTTTGTTAAAAGGAGGTCATGTTTTACCAACTTTTTTACGTACTACAACAAAGTGGTGACCACATTGGACAAGGGAGATCATATACTAAGTAATCTACTAAGATTTTGCAAAGCCTTTTGATAGTGAAGTTACACAAGTTGGTAACTAAATTGAAGCAGATGGGACTGGATGCTAGGTCAGTGAGCTGGATAGGTGACTAGCTGTCAGATAAGTATCAGCAAGTTATACATGCACTGCATCTCAAAATATGAAAGTTACTAGTAGTGTGTAGCAAGGATCTGTGTGGGACACTTGCATATTATGATACTGGGATGGATTTAACTAAACTATTTGCAGATGATACAAAACTCAGGAACACAATGAGGAATTAAGTATATATAAAACCTTATACAAGGACTTCAAAAGATTTCATAAATGGACAATAGAATAGATCGCATAAGGTTTTGAAATTCTGTAGGCTACAGTGGGATGTAAAGTATACACACCTGGAGGGGAAATTTTTAAGGATGTCAAGGACACAAGAGATCCGGAAGCGATGTTGGAGAAGAACCTGAAGTTCAGTCGTCACATCAGATTGTGACAATGATGCAAAGGACATGCACAAATAGAGAGGTTATGGTTCTTCTCTTTAGAATATTCTATTAACATCCTAGAATAGTGTTGGCACACTATTCTAGGGTGTCTGGTTAACACCAGACCTCCATGGAATCAAAAGTCATGTCATGGGAGGCAAATACTGTTACACACAAAGCCAATCAAACCATGCTTTAAACCCATTCAATGCATCTGCATTCACCACAATGTCAGGGATTCCACTCGCCAACCACTCTCTATGCAGAGAACCTACTCCTTATTGATCCCTCCTCACCTCCTTCTTATACAACTTCCATGTATGTCCCCTTCTCCCATTCTACAAAAAATTTCTTCCACATTAACCTGGTAACAACCCTTTACCAACTTAAATGTCTCGATCATATCATCTTCTCTTCCTCTTATTCACAAGGCTTTGCAAACTGCTTTCCCCCTCAATCTGTCTTCATAGCCTCAGTCAGTCTTCTCTGGACCCTTTCCAATATATCCTCATCACTATGAAAACCAAGGGATCAAATCTGTGCACAATAATCCATACGAGGCCTGATCAAGATCTTATACAATGGAACTAGAACCTCTTTATTTCGGCACGTTAAGGTCCTCGCATTATCTGATGGAATGACTTCACAACTTGTGCTATGCAACCTCTGAACTTCAGATCCTTGTCCACTGCCACTCCAAAATTTCTCCACCAAGCATATTTTTTTCATTGTTGCTTACCAAATTTCAGAACCTTACACTTTGCAACATTGAAATGATAGTTGCATAATGTTGTCCATTCATACAATCAATTCAATTGTTGTGGCATGTAAGCCACAATTAAACAACAATGGTCCAAAAACCAACCCCTTTGACACACTATTAGTGACGACTTTCTTCTTTTGAGATAGTGCCTCCCCCATATACCATTTGCTAATAACCTATCCGATAGCCATTCACCTATCCAACTCACTAGTCTATCATCCAATTCCACCTACTTCAGTTTAGCGACCAACTTGGGATATGGCAATCTCTCAAAAGTCTTTGCAAAATTAAAGTATATGCATCTCCCTTGCCCAATACATTTATCACCTTGTTAGAGTACATAACCAAGTTTATAAAACACAACCTCCCTTTACTTGTATTTTACCTTGTGCTTGTCAGCTTGTACTCATGCTGACAAGCACAAAGAATATCACTATTATCAACCCATGTTTGTACCCTATCTCTCGCCAACCTCTCCAATACCTTAATCACAACTCCAGATATACAGATCAGCCTATAGTTTGTTGACTTAGCCTTATCAAGACCATTGCAAATTTGAAGAATTTTGCCTTCTTTCCACTCCTTTGGAAATTTAGTGTCAGTCTTTGCCTACCTGTTTAACAAGAGTCTTGAAACAGCACAAGTCCCATCTGTTAGTTCCATGTGTCTTAAGGGAATGTGGTGATATGTAATCAAGTACCATGGCTTATTGACATCTAACTTACTTAAGTCCATATACATCTTGTTCATTCACCATGAAGTCTTCTCTCGTTTCATTCTTTAAACTTCAGCTTCTGATGAAACACTCATGAAAAACCCACTGATCAACTGCTAGCTGAGTACCTTGAATATGTTCTCTGCAGCAGTTACCAATCTCCCACTTGCATCCATTAACATTACATAGTATAATCATTCTTCTTTCTACTCACCACGTGTCGATAAACTGTCTACAGTTTTCCTTGGACTGATTTGTTAATTTCTGCTTATCCTGTACTTTGTTGTCCTTACCAACTGCACTCTCCTAGCCTACTCTTTATACTCTTCATGAAACTGATTATTACCATTATTCATCTTGTGATGCCTACAAAGTTCCTTCTTCCAGATTTCTTGCTTAATCCTCTCACTCATCCATTTTACACCTAACCTATTTAGGCCTTTTGACTTCAGAATACATAATGATGCTGTTATGTATTTCTTTGTCAGTTTCCCAAGTACCATTTATTTCCTTACCGCTCAACTTCTCATTCCATGATATAGCTTGACAAGTTTCCCCCAAGCTTTTCACAATCACCAGCCTTGTGATTCCACATATATACTTTTCTCACAAAAGTCTACATATAGCTAATCTTTAAAAGTACCTGTGGCATGACTATAAACAACAAATTACATGATACCCACAGTAATTAACTTTAATGAAATGAAAGTACAGATAGTTTGTACTGAAAATAACAGTACATAATCAGTGTGCAGAAACAAGCAAATCAAAGAAATGAGAATACATGATATATACAGCAGTTGGTGGTTTACCAATTATCTGGGATTGGGTGTTGGTGGTTTACCAATTAAAAACTGTTGCTGAGTGCTAGAAATTAATATTAATAAATAATATTGTTAAAAAATATTTTTGATGGTTACATAAAATAAGAATCTCCCAAACTTTTGGTAGAGAGACAGACAGAAACATTCTGATTCAAATTTTGCCAATGTAAAAGGTCTTTGCAACTTTCTTTGAAAAGGCATTCATATTTAAACCTGCTTCTATGCAAAAGACAAGCTTCATCCCACCGTATACTGTGTTTAGTGTCAATACTATGTTGTGCCAAACCAGACTTTGGAGGTTTCATGTATTCAATATAATATTGATGTTCGTTACTTCTTTTTTTTCCACAAAAATGGCCTGACTGCCCAAAGTATGTCAGATTACATTCACAAGGCATCTGGTAAACACCAGCTTTGATAGAGGTGACAGTTTGTTTTTTGTAGATGACAACAAATAAGAAATTTTGCTGATAGGAAAATTCAGAATTCTACCAATCGGTTCAGAGATACCAGAAATATAAGGGATTGGAACCCTGCAGTCTACTGAAGAATCCTGAGATGTTGGAACATAGGAGTCAATTATCTGCTGGATTCGATTAGGGTTGTAACCATTAAATTCCATCAAAGTTTTGATAGTGAGAAATTCTTGTTGTAAACTTGAGGAAGAGGAGCACACATTATGTGCTCTATTAAATTAAAGACTTGATAGCTCCAATTTTTTGAGAGGTGTTATGAGCAGACTATTTGATGAATGTATAAAAGTAGGTTTTTGATAAACACTGGTTGATAAATCATCGAAAGCTGTGGATGTAAGAAGGATTTCCAAGAATGGTAAACTACCAGCCTTTTCGTTTTCCATGGTGAATTCAATGCATGGATGAAGGCTAGTGTTCCGCTGCAGGAAAGTGGTAAGTTCATTTTCAGAATGAGGCCAAACAGCAAAGACATCATCAACATAACAAACCAATGAGAGGATTGGGATGAATGGATGAGAACAAGGTATCTTCCAGATTGTTCAAAAATAGTTGGTCAAAAATGGAGATAGAAGGCTTCCCATGGTAGTGCTTTCAACTTGTCTATAGATCTTGTTTTTCCAGCTGAAATATCCTGATTCTATAACAAATTCAAAAATCCTCACAATATCAGGAGGATAATCATCATATAGTAAATTAACAGCATCAGATAACAAAATGTTGGTAAAGAGGGAAACAATGTCAAAGGTGACTAACAAATCTTCTTGTATTTGAAAATCCTTGATTCTCTCAAGAAAATATGTGGAATTCTTCATGAATGATCTGGATTGTCCAGTAGCAATTAATAAACGTGACAGGAATTTAGCAATTCTATAGGTGGGAGAGTCAATACAATTCACAATGGATCTTACTGGATAACTTTGCGAATTTTTGGGAGGCCATATAAACAAGTTCTTCCAAAATGAGTGTGCAATTTGTCCAACATATTTTGATCCCAACTAACAATCCAGATCATTCAACAAGAATTTCATGCATTTTCTTGAGAAAATCAAAGATATTCAAATACAAGGGTCAGATTTGTTAGTCAGCTTTGACATTTTTTCTATCTTTACCAACAATCCATTATCTGACACTGTTAATTTACTACATGATGATTACTACTGATATTGCAAGAATTTTTTAATTTGTTATAGAATCAGGATATTTCAGCTGTAAAATCAAGATCTATAGACAAGTTGAAGGCACTACCATGGGAAGCTCTCTGTCTCCACCATTAGTAAACTATTTTTTGAACCATCTGGAAGATACCTTGTTCTCGTCCATTCATCCCCAACGTTGACTCTCATTGGTTTTGATATGTTGAAGATGTCTTTGCTGTTTGGTCTCATTCTGAAAATGAACTTACCACTTTCTTACAACAGATCAATAGCCTTCACCCACGCAATCAATTCACCATGGAAAAAGAAAAGAATGGTAAACTACCAGCCTTGGACATCCTTCTTATGCACACAGCCTCGAGTAATTTATCAACCAGTCTTTATCGAAAATCTACCTTTACTGGCAGATATTCATTAAAATTGTGCTCATCACAACTCTCAAAAGATTGGTGTTATCAAGTCTTTAATTAATAGAGCACATAATGTGTGCTCCTCTCCCTCAAGCTTACAACAAGAATTTCTCACTATCAAAACTTTGATGGAATTTAATGATTACAACCCTAATCAAATCCAGCAGATAACTGGCTCCTATGTTTCAGGATTCTCAGGATTCTTCGAGATACTGCAGGATTTCCAATCCCTTACATTTCTGGTATCTTTGAAAACCACTTGGCAGAATTCTGAAGAAGTATCATCTTATTCCCACATGTTTACCAATCAACAAAATTTCTCATTTGTTGCCAAAGATGGTCTCTCTCTCTCTCTCCCAAAAGTTTGGGAGATTCTTATTTTATGTAACCATCAAAAATAGTTTTTAATATTATTTATTAATATTAATTTCTGAAGAGCACATGGCAATAGTTTTTAATTGGTAAACCACCAACTGCTGTATATACCTTATATTCCCATTTCTTTGATTTGCTTGTTTCTATGCACAAAAAGTACAGATATTTCAATATGAAATATCTGTACTTTTATTTGATTAAAGTTAATTACCATGATTATTGTGTAATTTGTTATGTATGTATAGCAAGCCACAACCTAGGATCACTTCATGATCACTCTCTCACCAACTGGAGGGAAGTATAAAACCTACTCACAATTACACCCTTTGATGAAATGATCCGATCTAAAAGCCCTCAATCTTTGTGTGCCCTTCTTTACATATTGTCTGAGATAGTTGTCTCTCAAGATCTCGAGAAATTCATTGTCCTTATTCCCGAATGCTACCTCTTCATTCCAATCTACACTGCCATAATCAAAATCACCCATAATAATCACTCTTCCCTTGTTCACTAACTGAAGTTGCTTTTTTCATCACCACCCTCCACATTCCCTGTCCTATGGCAATATTAAACTAAATATCTCTTCCTGTCAACCTCCACTGCCTCAAAACCATTTCCAGTATTTTCCTCTTTCGTGTATACCTTATGTGATGTAATTCCCCTACTACAGCAGCACTCCCTCTCCCTTCTTGTCTTTCTATCTTTGCAAAAAACATAGTTCTCTTCTCTATTCCTGTTAAGATATCATCTTCATTCAACCATGTTTCACTTATTCCAATAATTTTGGGGTGAATGATTTCAATCAATGAAACAATTTCATCTCTCATTTCTGATACTCTTGGCATTTGTAAATAAATGCAGCAGATCAATAATCAGATATGTTTAGATCTATAATCAGTCCTATCCAAGGCACTTGCTGGTTGTTATTTTCCCACCATAGTGCACTAAAAATCTCAGTAAAAATTGCAATCCAGTAAATCATTGACCTCTTGTTCACTCATATGTTCAATCATTTGCTCATAAATATTCTGTTTATGAAAAAAAAAAAAAAAAAAAAAAGTGACTGAAAATCAAAGAATGCAGACATTTTCAATGGTGCTATTCTAGTGATTTGGTTTTCCATCACTCTTTTACTTTCCTCTAGGTGTATACAAATGGCATTAATCAACATCTGTCTGTAATCCAGCTTCAACTGAACCAACTTCTTATTCTCTTTTATTCTTTCTGCTTCTGTTCTCTGGAATAGCCTTCCTCACACTGCATTTCCTAACTACACATTACAACTTTTCTGCAACTAGCTATTGCTATAATTTTGTAACTTCTTATGTACTGCAGCTAAAAAATCTGACCCTTTATTATTCTTTTTTGGTTTCTTTATTTCCCTTTTATATTCATGAGCACTACTTCAGACAGATTCATAGTCAGTTTGGTACCACTTTTGCTTTCCATTTCAACATTTTTTTATTATCATTGTATAATATGATGATATTTCTCATTATTTAGTCTGAAGAGTTCCTGTATTTGTGTACATCTAATATTTATTTTTGTTCGAAATAAGTTAACTTGAACCAATGTTTTTTTTTTCACAGAAGATATATAGCCATTATTTTTTTTCTTCTTTGTTCTCAGTCCAAAAGGTCCCATTTCTACATTCCAGTTCCCCCATTATACACATACATTATTCTGTCCTTTACCATTCCATGTCTTTTACACTTTCTTCTACAAATTTTATCATTACTGATAAAATTGATAACTTATGCCAATTACTCAGTTTGACTTTATAATAAGTGCTTATAAGATTTTATTGACATCTTTGAGTTTGTGCCTCTAAAGTAGGACTATATTCTTTCCCATTTAATCAGCACTGTGGTAAATTTATTTTGGCTACTCCAGCAAAGTTTTCTGCTATCTCTTGGATTACTGCAATTCAGCCTTTCCATTTCCCCAATAATGATGACTGTCTTTCCTTCTGACATTAGCTCCCTGACATTTCTGGTGCCAATGATCATCTCTTTACTTTTTGAATTTGGGGCTCTCACAGTAGCCAATTTAACAGGAAGGATAAAACACTAGATCATCCTTCCTGTCAAATTGGCTACTGTTACTATGCTATGAGATCTCAATTAGTCATCAGTTGAGATCCCATAGCATATTATTCAATTATATATAAGGTGAATATTGGGGTGCACACAGACACACACACACTACACAAGAGTCCCTTCTCATAGTATTTGCAAATACTATTCTGACCAAGCCAAATTATAAGCTGAATAATTAAATGACTACAGTTAATTATTAATTTATGGTAAAAAAAGAAGTGCTTATAATGAAAATAATTCTCTTACCCCTGTGGAAGTAGGGTTACACAGTCTTGATGAACTATTATTGTTAACCTATTCAAGTGAAAATATTGATTAAAAGTTGAAATGCATTTAAATATTGTTACAACAAATTTAAGGTTGAAAATAAGTTGTTTTTTTGTTGAATTTTTAAGATGACATGATTTTTGCTATATTTATATTGGTCTAATTTTATTAAAAAATTTTAAATATACAGTAAAACTCACCACTATGAACTAACAAGAGAAAATGAATAATCTGAATTAGATGGTAATATACCATCTACAATGATATTTACAAGTTACAATGATACAATATTGCCAAATTGTAGTTCATAAACACAAATGAACTGGTTAACTGTATCAGGATACAAATCAATAAAAGAAAAAATATTTTAAAAAACGTTTCTATTGAAAACAAAATTCAACAAAAGAAATTTAGAGACTTCTGACACCATCCATAATTAAACACTTTATGGAATATTTCCCACATAAGTTTATTAAACAGGCCAACTAGTCTGTCAATCTCCTTAAGGGGCCTTAAAGTTGTACTCTTATCTTCATTATCAAAAATCTACTTGAAAAACTAAGTTACACATGCGTAACCAAATGACTGAACATAGACTACAAAACCACAGCAACAATTTGTTAGTGTATTCACTAATAATAGGGTCATACTATCATTTGTGTTACTACATAAGCACTGCACATAATGTCCATATCTATCACTACAAGCCGGATTTTATAACACTCAAAAAGAATTAAAATAGAATTTAATACTTCCTATATTTCGTCCTAGTCACTAGGGCATCTACGGGGATTAGGATGCCAATCAGTTAATCCAACACTTGTGCTAACTTGTACAGAGAGCAAGAAGCTCTCTGTACAAGTTAGCTATCAACCTGATAGTGTGTTGAGGAAAACCCATTCTTTTCATTACTTCCCACAGTTTCATATGCTGAACACTGTCAAAAGCTTTAGTCTGTGAAACACATTACCACAGGAAATCTAAATTCTTTATACTTTTCTATGATCTGTCTAAGGCATAGGTTCACAAACTTTTTCGGGCCATCGCCCACTTTGCAAGACATAAATTTTGTAACGCCCCCTCATTATAAGTTTTCCGTGTTTTTACTCGTAATATTAAATTATATAAAATCGAGTTTATTTTTGTACAAATCAATTAGAAAAGTGGTTTTATATACAGTAGTGAATATATTTGCTACTGTATACACACATATATACATGATCTGTTTTCTCATTGACATAGAAAATTGACATCTATTTCTATCTGACATGGTAAATTTTCAAATGATTAAATAATTGAAATAGAAAATTGATAAAAAAAATTGATCGTGTAAGATGGGCATAAGATGAATTAAAATACAATATTTAAATTTTAAATGATTATCTAATTGCAAAATCACGAATTAATTTTTATTAATATTATTAATATTATTAATTTCTTCTATAAAGAGCCACCGACCCCCTAGACCGCCTGAACGCCCCCAAATGCTTCTGATCCCACTATAGGCCCCCCCCTGGAAGGCTTCAGCACCCACTGGGGGGGGGGGGGGCAGTACCGCCCACTTTGGGAACCTATGATTTAAGGCAAAGAATCTGATCTCTGGTACTCTTACCTTTCCTAACACCTGCTTGTTCCTTAAGCATCTCTGCTTTACCTTTGGTCTCAATCCTATTTAAAATGATCTTTAATTAAATCTTACTTAAATGAGACATTAAGCTATCTCATGTAAGTTCTTGCAATCCTTCATATCTCCCTTCTTATGTAGAGGTATGAAACAGACTTCTAGTCTCTAGGCCAGCATTTCCCAAACTTTTCTGACGATGGAACACTTCACAAATCCTGAAATTTTCACGGAACATCTTGGTTATTTTGTAATGTATTGATTAATAATGAATTGCTAATTTAGCTGATTTTTTATTATTAATTAATTGATCATTAATTATTAATTAAACACCATTTAAAATAAACTTCATTAAATTTGTGCTGATTTTCATTGATATATCCCATTCTGATCACCAAAAATTTATAATATTATTATAAGTACTTATGAGTGAATGCAGACTTTTTCTCCTGTGTGCTGGTAGTTTTCCCCCTCCTTTTGTACATCCTGGAGATCACTTTGTAGGCTGTTGGTGGATGACTCACTATCTGTTGTGTCACAAACACCTTCAATAAGAGATTTCTTAATACCAAAATTAAACAAAGTCCCTTATCTCTTATTCATATTAAAATTTAAATCTGCAGGTCTATTACTTTTAAAAAATCATGGCACTACGGTTTTGAAACTTTCACCCTATAATATGAACTTGCAAAGAAAGTATTCAGTATTACTAGATTTGAGAACTGGATACAGTCTACCTTGATCTTCAATTTTAGTGGAAAAATTTTCTTTATACTTCCTTGCTGATTGGTCACTAACATTTGCAACACAGATGTTATTTCTTTCAGTTTTGAGAACAGAGTATACACTGCCCATTGTTGTAATCGCTGCAGGCAATTTTTATGATCAGTCATAAACAGCAGTATTCTCTTTCCCGATTGTTGAAAGATTTCAATATGTGAAAATTAACAATAATTCATGAATATTTCCATGTTTAAAAATATGTCGCTTGGTCATTGACATTTCCTACACAGATGTCATTAACTTCAGTTTTGAAAACAGAGAATACGCTGCCCATTGTTATAACGCCTTATTCACGAATATTATTATCCTCAGAACATTTTCCACTATAAAATATTTATTCATGAAAAATGTTTGAAAACTAAAATTACAAATTCCAGGAACTTCTTGCAGAACACTTATTCACCTTCTGTGGAACACAGTTTGGGAAACCCTGCTCTAGGCCAATTCTGTCTCCCATATCCTTGAAATCAACAATGAAACAGTTATCCCTTCATCTCCTGCAGTTAATTAACTCTGCTGGGACTGCATCTGCACCCAAGGCCTTATTTACTATTAAGCTGTTTAATTGCTCTTTCAACCTTATGCCTAAGTGGAGGAGGTTCCATATCGAAATTTTCCTGGTTTGAGGGCTCCTCTAAATTTTCTTAATCCACTCTGTTGTACAGTTCCCCATAGTATTCTTTCCATCTATTTTTAATTTCCAGTCCTTCTGTCAGTACTGTTCAATTCCTGTCTTTGATGACATTCAACTTGGGCTTAAACTTGTGCTTTAGGTCATGAACTAAATGAAACAACCTCTTATAATTGTGACTCCTCATTTAAAACTCTATCTCTTCACATTTATTAGTATAAAACTTTTCTTGTTCTTCCTGATGACTCTTTTAATTTCTCTATGTAATCTCATCTCTTATATTCTTCAGTCCTTGTACTTCTGTTTTTCTAACCACTTTCTTTTGATTAGTTCTCAAATTGAATCTGATATCCAAAGGGTCTCTTGGTCTTCTTATTGAGCTGAGATACTTCTTGGCTGTATCCTGTATTATCACCTTGACTCCTTCCCCAAACATTTCTGGCGAGTTCTTCTCACAAGTTTCCAAAAAAATCATCCGACTGAGTTGATGTTTTTTCTGTGAACCCACTAAGAATTACTCTAACATCCATAAACGTGTGGACAGACTTATGTGTTCGTCGAACATGTTGTTTATTATTTTAACGGTATATTAGAACACAGAAACTAAGTAAATAATTAATTTATTAACTTATTGCTGATATTTCGCTGGTGTTATAACCAGCATCTTCAGAGCACAAAAACACTGTTTGTCACAATACGTGAGACTATAACAACATGGTGTACTTAAACAAAATTGTAGCAGCAACACACAGACTCCTGATTTTGGCATCCTCTATCTGGGAAAAAAAAAAAAAAAAAAAAAAAAAAAAAAAAAAAAAAAATGACTGTCTCCCAGATCTTCTGGCAAGTTAATACGGCCATATTTGTTGAGATTTGGAGTGTGTTTTAGGGATTCTGTCACCTCTAAGAACAATGTCTCTGATTTATATGGGTTTCTGTGTAGTACTTTTGTGTTTTTCCAGTTGATCCTGTGTGCAGGAGTATCTAGAGCATGGTCTGCTAGGCCCGACTTCCCATAATGATAATTCCGGACATATCTTTTATGTTCGCTGATGTTCACAGTTCTTCCTGTTTGACCGTAATAGGCTTGATTACATGAGCAGGGTACTTGGTAGACTCCTGGATGTGATAAAGGAGGAATGCTGTCCTTGGGTGAGCGGATGAGGGTAGCTAATTTACTAACATGGTCTGAATGTAGTGCGTAGTTTATGTTTATTGAGAATGCTTGAGATCTTTTCAGATGTGCCTTTAATGTAACGGATGGTGACTGTTTTGTTGTAGTTCTCTGTGGTGGAACACCAAATGGAGCACCTATGGAGTACCAAAAATTCACAAGCAAGGCACACCCCTATGCCCAATTGTGGACAGTATAAATAGTCCCACATACAAACTGGCTAGACATTTAGCAAAGCTACTAGCCACTCTCACAAACAATTCTCCCTCCTTTGTCAAAAATTCAGCACACCTAAAAAGCATCTTACAACACCTTACCCTAAAAAGCTCAGACTTAATAGTAAGCTTTGACATCACTTCACTATTCACAAATGTACCACTAATAGAAACCCTCAATCTACGGAAGTCACACTCCCCCCCCCCCCCCGATATATTTGAACTATTCAAATTCACAATACATGCAGGATATTTCACATGGAAAGGGAAAATATACAAACAAATAGATGGGACAGCCATGGGCTCCCCCCCTTCCCCCCCTTCCCCCCCTAGCCAACTTTTACATAGAACACCTGGAAAAACAAGCAATCAATACAGCCACTCTCAAACCAACACTTTGGCTACGCTATGTTGACAATGTGCTTGCTATTTGGCCACATGGCCCAGAGACATTGAAAACATTCTTAGCACATTTAAATAGCCAACATCCAAAAATCCACTTTACTATGGAACTGAAAGCCAACAACTGTCTGCCCTTCCTGGATACACTTATCACACATCTTCCAGATGGTTCCTTATCATTTTCAGTTTTTAGAAAACCTACACACACAGGTAGATACTTACACAAACAATCACACCATCATCCTTCTCAACAATATGGCATATTAAAAACGCTAACCCATAGAGCGAGAGCAATCTGTTCCAATGACAAGGCTCTTACTGCTGAACTGACTCACTTATGCCACACCTTCTTGGCCAACAGCTACAATCTACATAAAATAAACAAAATACTAAACACTCTTAAGAAACCCCTCCCACCATCCACCACAGAGAACTACAACAAAACAGTCACCATCCCTTACATTAAAGGCACATCCAAAAAGATCTCAAGAATTCTCAATAAACATAAACTACGCACTACATTCAGACCATGTAGCAAATTAGCTACCCTCATCCGCTCACCCAAGGACAGCATTCCTCCTTTATCACATCCAGGAGTCTACCAAGTACCCTGCTCATGTAATCAAGCCTACTTACGGTCAAACAGGAAGAACTGTGAACATCCGCATCAGTGAACATAAAAGATACGTCCGGAATTATCATTATGGGAAGTCGGGCCTAGCAGACCATGCTCTGGATACCCCTGCACACAGGATCAACTGGAAAAACACAAAAGTACTACACAGAAACCTGTATAAATCAGAGACATTGTTCTTTGAGGCAACAGAAGCCCTAAAACACACTCCAAATCTCAACAAATATGGCTGTATTAACTTGATGAAGATCTGGGAGACAGTCATATTAAGAAAAAACTAGCTTTCTAGGACTCTAGTAATATATGATAGCTTTTTTTTTTTTCAGATAGAGGGCGCCAAAATCAGGACTCTAGTCTTTGTGTTGCTGCTACAATTTTGTTTAAGTACACCATGTTGTTATAGTCTTGCGTATTGTGACAAACAGTGTTTTTGTGCTCTGAAGATGCTGGTTATAACACCAGCGAAATATCAGCAATAAGTTAATAAATTAATTATTTACTTAGTTTCTGTGTTCTAATATACCGTTAAAATAATAAACAACTCTAACATCCAGTCTAGTGGGATGTGCCTGACTTGGATGGTTTTGGAGTCTTAGTCTTACTTTTGCTCTTACTAGTTGATGGTCTGTATACCACAGTTCTGCTCCAGGACAAGTATGCACAAAAACACGCCTTGATCAATCGATGTTAGATGTCCAAGTATAGGTCTGTCATGGGTGTTTCTGGAAGCAGGTAGTGGTAATAACCAATCTCTTAAGCATGGGCAAAGTCCAATAGTCTTTCACCACAGGTGTAACGTTCTACCAGACCAAACATGCCACACTCAGGCCTAACTTCCATACTCTTTCCTCACTTTTGCATTAAAGTCCCCTAAGATGTAAAGTACATCACCTTGGTAGGCAGTTCAAAACAGTCTAAGTTTCCATAGAATTCCTCACTCTCTTCATCAAGCCTATCTACATGGGGTGCATAAGCTACCACAATTGACACACTGGTAGGATGAGCATTAAATCTAATACGAAGTATCCTGTCATTAGCAGGGTTATAACCAAGAAGGGTGTTGCCTGAACTGTTTCGGTATCACAACTACCCTATGATCCTTTGAATCACCTCCTGAATAAACAACTAGCTTACCATCCTGTCTTTTGAAGTGACCTTCTCTATTCCATCTGGTCTCTGTAATTCCTAGGATGTCAATTTTATACCTCTCCATCTCATTATGGATAACATCAAGATTACCCATCTGTAGATCCTGAATATTCCATGTGCCTATGTAAAATTCCCCTCTAAGATTAATCCTATACCTTCTGTATTCCTCATTCACAGTATCACTGACTTTTGTTGGAGACTGTATACTTCTCAAACAGGACTCTCTGCCTACGCAATGAACGTGACTGATTATTCTGCATGACAACCGATGCAGCACGAGATGTTTTATAAGGCACAATCATATTAGCATTTTTTTAAGTGATGTCACCGCAAGGAAAAAAGTGGTAGAGTTGCAGAGGCCCTTTCCACATTTCTGAGAAGTTTTGTTCCCCAATTCATCCCAAGTTAGCCAGGTGGTCATGTATTAAGGCTTAAGTTCTAGGAAGACATCGTGTTGGAGGTTTAATGGAGTATTAACAGCACTAGGAAAGGATTAACAAGGTAATTTTGATTGAAATATCTCACTTTAAATAATACAGATATATTGTTAAGTTTTGATATCACTTCACTGTTTAAAAATATTCCTTTAAATGACAACTTAACACTCTTAAAAAACATTTTCCTTCTGATATCTTGGATCTCTTTTTCTTTGCCATCAATTCTGGTTATTTTTTTGGGGAAAGAACAAAATTTACAAATAGATAGAGGGAACCGCTATGGGTTCCCCTCTCTCTCACTCCCTCTTGCCAATTTTAACATGGAAAATTTTGAAAAACAAGCCATAGACTCAGTCCTGCTCAAACCTTCTATATGGCTAAGATATGTAGATGATGTGTTCTCTGTTTGGCCTAATGGCCTAGACACATTAGACTTTTCCCTCAATCACCTCAATAGTCTACATCCAAGAATCCAGTTTACGATGGAAAAGAAAATAACAATAGTTTACCCTCCCTAGACACCTTAGTAACATGCCTTCCGAATAGTAACTTCTCCTTCACTCTATATAGAAAACCCACTCACACAGGCAGATCCATTCACAAACTTTCCCACCACCACCTCTCTCAACAATATGGCATCATTAAAACTCTAACCAATAGAGCCTAAAATCTTTGTTCTAGTGGAACCTCTCTTTCAACTGAATTCAACCATATACACAACACTTACCTATCCAATGGCTACAGTGATTACAGAATTAAACAAATAATCAGTTCTGCCCCCATTCCTTGGCCATGTGGGGGGGGGGGGGGGTGGGGGGGGGGGGGGGTGGGGGGGGGGGGGGGTGGGGGGGGGGGGGGGTGGGGGGGGGGGGGGGTGGGGGGGGGGGGGGGTGGGGGGGGGGGGGGGTGGGGGGGGGGGGGGGTGGGGGGGGGGGGGGGTGGGGGGGGGGGGGGGTGGGGGGGGGGGGGGGTGGGGGGGGGGGGGGGTGGGGGGGGGGGGGGGTGGGGGGGGGGGGGGGTGGGGGGGGGGGGGGGTGGGGGGGGGGGGGGGTGGGGGGGGGGGGGGGTGGGGGGGGGGGGGGGTGGGGGGGGGGGGGGGTGGGGGGGGGGGGGGGTGGGGGGGGGGGGGGGTGGGGGGGGGGGGGGGTGGGGGGGGGGGGGGGTGGGGGGGGGGGGGGGTGGGGGGGGGGGGGGGTGGGGGGGGGGGGGGGTGGGGGGGGGGGGGGGTGGGGGGGGGGGGGGGTGGGGGGGGGGGGGGGTGGGGGGGGGGGGGGGTGGGGGGGGGGGGGGGTGGAGTGAAACAAACGGCAGTGAAAACACAATATATACAACACAGTTCTAAACAATAATACCACTGAAGGACACTTGTTTCTAACCGATGCACAATTTTAGCACAATTTGTGACAAAAAGCCACACTATATTTAACTTTAAAAACACGTTTTCTAGACTAGCTTAACTCGACCGCCACATTTACCAAGGACACTAGCGCCACCAAAAACATCTAGACATAATATCCTTGCTAACCACACTCTTGCTCAACTTCCATTGATGACCCCTTATTCTCTCTCTTCTTGCCATATACTGAAAAAAGTCTTCAGTGTTAATCCTACAAAAACCCCTTTCACATCTCAATTATTCTATCATGTTTCCTTTTTTGCCTATTGGCTAATTTTTGAAGTCTATAAACTATCAATCTATTCTCATAGCAAGCATTCCATATCCAGAGGTGAGTGACAAAGATTGTGGCAAGTTTATGGACCTGCCACAATCTTTGTCACTCACATCTGGATCCTCTCCACCACTTCATCTTACAGGAGTCCAGATCTGTGTGTAGTCCAGATGTGGCCTTATTAAGGTCTTATATAGAAGAACAATAATCTCTCTTATCCCTGCTTGTTAGTGTATTCTTCAACAACCATGTAATCTGATGTGCTGTTTTGGTCATTCACAATATGCCCTCTAAACTTCAACTCCATGTCCACAATCACACCCAAGTCTCTAGACTCATCAGTTTCCTGCAGTTCAGTTCCATCAGTATAGTACACGACTCCTGATCTCTTTCCAAAGTGCATCACTGAGTAATTCAGTGCATCATTTAGCAATATCACTGAGTAGTCATTTCCCTTATCCAACTCCATCATCACTTTATTACAAAAAAAGTAAGCAAATTATTAAGGTAAGACCAACCCTTCACAAAACCATGTTGTCCCTTATAGAATATCATATGCTTATCAACCCAGTCCTGAATTCTATCTTTCAACACCAATACCTTAAAACCACCACTCCTAAGATACACTGGCCTATAATTTGCTACTTAGGTCTTGGAGTCTCCTTTATGCAATGGGGCCATTTTACCCTCTTTCCATTTCATTTTCACCTTCCCAGTACTGAGGCTTAAATTAAACAGCTTGGTCAGAGAAGCTGATAGTTCTCTTGCACATTCTCGTAATGTATTTCAAGTCCAGACGGCATATCGTATTGAGGTTCTGCAATATTTGAAGCACCTCAACTTTTTCAATCTATATTCTCTTTTCAATCAATATCACATCTGGCATTGCAATGCACCTAGATGGTACACCTCTGGAAAAAAGTTCACACAGTAATTCAACTGTTTGGTTTAGTTCTGTTACCTTCCCACCATCAGCACTTTTTAAAGTCATCCTTCCAGAGTCATTCTCCTTTTTATTTTCCACATAGTAAAAGAACTCTTTAGGATTTATTTTGGGCTCATCAGCTAGCTTTCTCTCATAATGATCTTCCTTTCCACACAGGTCACCCTTCTTTCTTATGTCCTATACTGCTTGTAGGCATGCTGATCAACTTTTTCTTTATAAACCCCCCACGACCTTTTCTTTATGTGCAATTCCTGCTTAATGAAGCTATTCATCCATCTAACTCCTGACAGTTTCATTCTGATAATGCTTTCTTCAAACGTCCCTCAACCACCTCCCATGCATCGCCATCTATCCTTTCCAAATGCTTATGTCATGGCACACTGCTAAAAGCTGATTCCTCAGTTTGTCATAATCACCTGCTTCATAATTCCACATATATGCCTCTTCTTAAGAGAAAATTCTGCATGTCTGGCAATCTCACATGTCAAAACTACATAATCAGTTTCTCCAAGCAGAAGCAGAGTAACTAGATTGGTTAGTGTTAAGTTCTCTGATGCAATGAACAGATTCAGCACTCTTGAACTCTTGAAAAAAGTATTATCCTTATTTTGATTACTTCTGGTATTAGTATACATAAACTACAATACCCCTTCATCCTATGACCTTTTTTTTAAATATTTTTCTTAACATTTTTTGTAATACTTGCAACTAGAATCAGCCTATATCAATAGTGATTCTAAATTAAAACGTTAAATCTCAGTTAAATAAATGTCCCTCTATCAAAATCATAATACAGTCATAATACTTGATATGTGAGTTCATACTGAATGAAGGACATGTACATGTTTTAAAGGATTCTAAATAAACTTTTAACCTTGGATTATTACTTTTAAAGTATTAATCAAAGGCTAGCAGTGGTTAATAGTACCTCACAATCAGCACAAGCAATAAATTAAACTATTATTAAAGAAGGAAAGAAAGAGATATCTTACTTTGGATTGGGTGAATCAGCATTGGCTAAGTAATATGTGGATTATACATTAAATGGAAAGGAATTTCAAAAGCAAGTAAGCCCAATCTGTTCTTCCAAGGTGTGACAATGCAACAAAGAAAAATTATGTAATCCTCCTTACTTATTATTCCCCCTCCCCCTCATCATTTTCTTTCCTGCTTTAAAAATTTTTTAATTTAGTGTTTAGGTACTCTGAGGTATTAGACAACGTACTAGCTAACCATCTAGTAATTTATTTTCAATGCAAATAAAATTTAGGGATAACAAAAAACTGTGTGTGTGTGTGTGAGAGAGAGAGAGAGCGCATTAGTGAGTGATAGAAACTATTGAATATCTGCCAATACATACAGCACTTGTGTTGTGTTTTACTACCTCTAATGTGTAGGGTTGATGTGTATATGTGTCTGTATACAATTACACACACACATGTATACATTATTTTCATTTCATTCTATCCAATTTAATACAGACAAGTTGTTTAATCAAACTAAAAAAAAAAAAAATGGCTGTCCAGTATCCTTTGTAATATCAAAAATCTGTATAATATACGAATGATTAAAAAATTTCCAAAATAGTTGAAATAAAAAATTTTAAATAAATAAATAAGACTTACCTGAATGCATTTTGTGTTGTTTTGATTATCTTGACATCCAGTTTTTCCACCAAGGAGATCAAAAGCAGCAGATAGCATTATCACATATGCATAATTGTTACACAAACCTAAAATCCTAGAAATAAAAGCTATATAGTAATTAATTTTTTTCTTTGAATATTTTCATATATTCGAATAAATTTTTGCTTAAATGAGATTAATAAACAATGTAACCTAGATATTAATATAAAAGGACAGCATGTGAGATATTTTAACACCAGATCTACATGGAGTCAAAAGACTCATCATGAAAGTCACATACTGTTACACACAAAGCCCATCAAACTGTGCTTTAAGCCCATTTAATGTATCTGCATTCAGCACGTCAGGTAATGCATTCCACTTACCAACGACTCTCCAGACAAAGAACCTGCTCCTTATGCCTCTTCTCACACCCTTCTTATACATTTTCCAGGTATGGCCCCTTGTTCTACCTCCTTCCCCTATTCTATAAAAAATATCTTCCACATATCACAATCCTTTAACAACTTAAATGTCTCAATTATATCCCCACTCTTCCTCCTATTCACAAGGCTTTGCAAACTGCATTCTCTCAATCTGTCTTCATATCGCACATTCCAAAGACCGGTTACTACCTTAGTCAGTCTTCTCTGGACCCTTTCCAATATATCCTCATCACTATGAAAACCCACAGACCAAATCTGTGCAAAATAATCCATAGAGGCATGATTAAGGTCTTATGCAATGAAACCAAAGCCTCTATTTCTGCAAGTTAAGGTCCTCCCCATCAGTGCCATTATCCAATGTGACAACTTCACAACTTGTTCTATGTGACCTCTGAACTTCAGTTCTTGTCCACCACCAATCCAAGGTCTCTTGCCTCCTCAGCTCCCTCCAAAATTTCCCTACCAAGTGTATACTTTGCATCTTATTGTTGCCTGCCAAATTTCAGAACCTTACATTTTGCAACAATGAAATGACAGTTCCATACTGTTGCCCACTTATACAGTTTATTCAAGTCCTCCTGTGACAACTTCACAGGAGGACTTGAATGACACTTCATCCGCCACAGTTTTGCATCATCTGCAAACAGTAATATATCATCAGTTAAAGGCATCCCAATATCAAAATCCATCCCACTAATCTATTATCCTATCCCATCAGCTTCAATTTAGTTACCAACTTGTGGTGTGGTAATCTAGCTAAAGTCATTACTAAAAGGAAGAGCCATCAGGCTTCATTTCAGTGATGTAAAATTACATAGGCAAAGTGAATACTAGATCCAACATTATTTCAAAGCCAAATGTTTGTAGAAATGAAAGTTTCATAAGTTGACCTGAGAGCTTACAAGAATACAATATTCAGAATCCCCGAGTTACCTTAGCTTGCACTACTTAAAAGACATGAGTGTTGCCTAAGCATCCATATATTCACCTTTTATTAGTGCATTTGATAAAGGTTTGACTGGCTTGACAGCTGTTTTGAACTGGTTGGTTCTCTTCAGAGACTAGGAGAAACCTTAAGAGAGCTTAAAAGAAACCTTATGAAAAGCCTTTGAAAAATCTAAGTATACCACTATGTATGTGCATCTCCTTTGTCCAACACATTCATTATCTTGTTATAGTACATAAGCAAATTGGTAAAACATAACCTCCTTTTAAACAAACCCATGCTGACCAAGCACAAAGCATACCACTGTTATTAGCCCATTTTTGTATCCTATCTCTCACCAGCCTCTCCAATACTTTAACTACAATTCCAGATATCATCAAAATGTTTCCAGTATTTTTAAATACTAATCATATATTCTATGGATATATTCTAAAGTGATACTGCACTTACAACTCAGCTACTACTAGAAATTATTTCTAAACATTTATTTTATGAGTTCCATGAGAATATCTTGCATTTCCTATAGAGTTGTAATGATATCTACTCTCTCTAAAATCAGTTCCAGGAGTTGAAGGGAGACATGAGGCTAGATCTGGGAAGCAGAGAGGACTGAAGAATACAGTGATGGAAGAAAATGGTAAGCTAGAAACTACTACGAAACTGAAGTGGTGAGAGCAGGATCTTTGTCTTGACAAGGCAACTAATCTCCTTAAAAAACATTTGGTTTATGCCAAGTATATCCTCTGCAATTTAGAAGCGGCATATTGACTGATATCTTTATTAATCTACAAAGTAGCTGCTTCTAAATTGCAGTCAACCTCATATTTCTCAATATTTGACTTGTTTTTTTTTTTATATCTACTCTATACTATAAAATGATAAGCTGAAATTGGCAACAGATGTGATGTCGGCTTGAAACGGATGTAGGCTGCAACGTTTTTGTGTAATATTTTTTTTTTTTTGTAACATTTTTGGCAAGTTATTTGAAACGTTTTGAAACTCAGGGGCTGCCATTGGTGGGCGTCGTAGATGCCGGGGGGGGGCAGAGTCCCTCAGAATTCAAGGAGAACCAGCCTACCAGTCCGGAACACGTGGGGAGGGCCTTTTGAAGACTTGACACTCAGGGTAGTCCCCGAGTGTCAAGTCTTCAAAATTCAAGTCATCAGAATTTAAGGAGAACCGGCCTACCAGTATGGAACACGGGGGTTGGGCACTGTAGGCGTCAGGGGGTAGAGCCCCCTAGTATATATGACATGAAATTTTTTGGGAGAGGGAATTTTTTTTAAATAAAATGTAAAACAATCGAAAAATAAAAAATCTAATGTAAAATAATTTGACTGCAGAGATATCTGCAGCATTTTACTTTTAATCTCCTTCCTTACCATCTCTCTTTTATTTAGTGCAATTGCAAGGTATTTTTAAATACTAATTAAATTTTAAATACCATAAATAATGAAAGAAACTGCAATATGTGATCAAAGTAATTAAATTATACAATTCAATACAGATATCTACAGCATTTTACTTCTTATACTTTACAATCTTCACTCAAATATGGTTCAGTTGTGCTGAAAGAGCCTTATGAGATATTAAACTACATTAAAACTGATATTCAAAAACAGTTTAAACATTAATTTGTAGAGAAAGCAAGAAATATCTGCAAGGAAGGAAATCAATACTTTTTTGGTTATTTATAAACTGCTCCAATTCTTTCATCAATTCAATATGATGCTCCAAATTCCTAAAACAATGCTGTGGAGTAATCCTATTAAATAAAAGGGAAAGATCAGTAATATTCGACCTAGAACTAAAGTTACAGAAAGTCATAATAATTTTTGCAATAAGAGCAATGACTCTACAATACTTGGTTTAAGAATCAATGTAACAGTGGTTCCAAGTACATAAGCTGTAAAACTCCTCCACACGTGCAAGCATAACAGAGTTTTCAACTCAAAAATTAAAATAATCCTTGCCAAAATGAGGACCTTCATCCCCTAAACTCTATATAAAACCTCCTTAGAAAGATTAAACCTCTTAGAAAGATTCCTTCTAAGAGCACATTTTTTGTCTTACAGAAGTGTGCTCTTAGAAGGAATCTTTCTCTCTCTCTAAGTATACTGAAACTCCAAGCTGTGTCAAAGAATGACAAATGTCACAAAAACTGGTTGATTTTAGGAAAGTATCTCTAATGGATGTTTCAAGTCACACTAAACAATCTAATGCACAATTTTTATGGGAGTAGGATTGTGTCTCATTAAAATATTTACTGCTCTTCAGAAACAATAAAAGATAAGACAAGTTAATCATTTATTTTAAAACTCTCCCTCCGAGTATCAGCATTTGCCTTTGGGCAATGCAAATACTTTTGGCAAATACTCAAAACAAGTGAGTGGCATATTTGTCCTTGGATGATCTGGTTACAGAAGATGCAAATTGGACCCAGGAATCATTTTGGCTCTGATGACAGATGTATTTGAAGTTTAAGCTTTCTGGAATGTACCTGCGCCATGTAGAAATGGGTGCAGCAATTGATAAGAGATCCTGATTAACAGGCAGACAACAACTGCCTCTATGTTGGTATCAAGCTGGATGTCAGAATGGGAAAAGAGTGGGTACAGGTTTCAACTAGAACAGCAATTTCACTATTCTGTTCTTACAGATGACAGTGACATATACACCTCAATATAAGATCCTCGGCAGGTTTCATATAAGTCTCTTGTAGGGAAAAAAAAAAAAACATTAGCTTATGCTTTTTCAAGAAGACATTCGTGTTATTAACATTTTGGAAGAATTCATTACAATTTCACTGCTGAATGTATTTATGTTAGGAGATTTTGATTTTGAGTTTGATTTTTGAGGTCTTGCTTTTATCAGTCTTGGATTTTTTACCCTTTCTGGGAAACTGTGAATGGCTAGCATCCATGTATTCCTTTTCAGGAAAAATACTCAAGATATTGTCAAACTGATCTACATCCAGGATAATGATAATTGTAAAACTTTTGGATTCACATATGGATTTTGTATCCACCATTTTATATACATTTTTTCTGCTGAAATGTCTGGATGTATTTTTGTTGATATGTAAGTAAGTACTCTTACCATAACTTTATTTTATTCTTAAGATGATTTTCATTTAAATGAATGATTTTGAGTGTGAGGATGTAATTAGAGAAGGTAGAACAGATATGCCAGTTAATTTCCCTTAGATACTTTTTTTCTGTTATCTTCTCAGTGTAAGAGAATTTTTTATTAAATGATGCTGTTGCAGTAAACTTTTTCCTTTTTCCTCTGCTCTTTATTAATCTTTGGATCCCTTCATCCTACCATCTCTGACAGAATCCAAAGTAAGTGGAATGTTCTCCCTCACAGTTCACAAATTTAAGTGTTTGGCAGGTGCATTCTTGGTTTCAAGCTCTTCAGTTCCACATTAGCCACAGATGGAGTCATTACAAGCAGTTGGAGTATAATACTCATAGCATCCCAAAGGAGGGGACATAAGGCCTAAGGATAGCCAGGCCATCTATGCCTGCTCATTTCACTGAAGCCAGTACCAAAACAATGCATGCACAGCACCCTCTTTCTGGAGGTTCACAAATGGATAGTTAAAATAGTCTGAGAAGTTGGAGGTTAATGGGTTGTTAAATGTATGCATATTTTTGACTGAAACAAGATTAGCATTACTATGCATGGTGATTCAGCACCAGAGTTCCCTATGCACCAGAAAGAAACATACAGTTATAACATTTCATATTTCTATTACATATTTTCTCAACCATGCATTGTCTTTGTTGTTCTTTTACTTTAACTTAGTTTAAATGGTTGACTGCCTTAACTATCGACTGCCATCATTTATTTATTTCTACTAGATCTTATGTTCTCATACTCTGTAGTCTGACAAATTTATTTGTTTTATGACTGCACCAGTTAGACTATGTACTGAGTGCGAGATTATAAGATTTAAACTAAAGACAAAGCAGATATTGTTAACATTCCCTACTTATGTTAATCTTTACCCTTAATTTGTTGTGGCTTAATTACTGATCACTTAAACTATCTTAGGCAGATTCAAAATTTTCAGGATAGTGCATTGACAGAATCAGTCCAGTATGTTGTTCACAAACTACTTAATTAAATCAAAAAGGAATATTTACATCTTCTGATCCACATTAACATATATATATAAATACACAATTGCATTACAAGTCTTTGTCAATTTCAATTCTTTCTGATTCAGACTTAGTTCTATGGTTCTTCCCTTAAAGTTACCAAGTAAGAGAAGGTGAAAATCTTAAGACCTACAACACTTCTCTTTCGATTACCGACATCAGACCTCACGTGGCAGCAGACCCAGGTAAGAGAAGGTGAAATCCCTAAGACAAAGTCCTTCTCAACATCTTGCCTATGTAGACCTGAAATTCCACTCATGCATGTATCGCTCAAAACTTCCATATATGGTCACGTATTTGACATCCGACCATGATGACATCATACTTCCCTTGGCTTTTGAAATTGCCATATATAGACATGAGTTAACAGCGTCACATAATGACATCTTGTGCCACTTTATTTTAACAAAGACTTGTGGTTAAATCATTACAAATACAAGATTATTACAGACAAGAATTGACATTCTTTAAGTGCATTCTTAGAAAAAGATGTAAAAACAAGCATGATAAGTTACATAGTAACATATCATGAGAGATTTTACACCACTAACAAATGATTCTAGCCAAGTCATGCCATCCAAGGCCTACTCATTTCACTGAAGCAGGACCAAAACAATACATAAACAGCACCCTTTCTCCAGAGGTTCACAAGCCACATATATAGTGCCACATACATAAGCCACATAACACAGCTGCAAGATACTGGATCTCAGTGATGGTGATGCTTAGAATAGGAAAGGAAAAACACCCAGTGGAAGCAGAGCAAAGAATACAGAACTATAGAGAAAAGAAGAATAAAAAAATAAAAAAAAAAAGCAAGCACAAACATATTAGGAGGTCTCCCTCCACTATAAACTGAAGTGGTCCTATGAAGAGCAGATTATCTGTGCTCTCTGTCCAAGAGATTGTTATAATTCATAATTCTAGGATATGACATGATTATTAATACAATAATTCATAGACATTAATATAAAACATTTGTATTTGTGATCAGTATCTCATCACATCATCAGAGTAAATATATCAAAATAACAGAGTTACCTGAAGCAAGAATGGAATGACAGCATACATTATGGCATGCTTTCATTCTACCACTCTCCACTAATAATGTGATACTACCAGGAATCTGTGGAAAAACTGATCATTTTAAAACAGCAATAAACAGAAAATGGGCAAAGGAACACACAGCTCATAACAGTTATGGTCAAGTGCAGAGAGACAGTTCAGAAAAGAAGAAATTAGTAAATTAAAAATTAATTAAAATTAAATTATAAAATTTGTATATGTTCTCTGTATGCAAGAAAAGTGCATACAGAGAACATATACAATTAATAAATCACTCAAAGTGAATATAAAAAAAAAGAATGAACTAAAATATTTCAGGAAAACATACACAGATAAGTATATAAAATGCATTTATATAAAAATATATGAGGTTTGTCTGGGAAATTCCCAAATTTGAATTATTGCGCAACAAGCACTACTAGCTGTGTGCTTCATATGCTGCAATTTAGCAGCAACATTGGGAAATAACCTAGCAAAAACTGCAGCATGTTATTTTCCTTAGTTATTGTACTATGGCTATTCAATGTCAATACGTGTTCAGTGCGTCTGGCAATTTTTTGTTGTGTTTAAAATGAGCTATTTACATGGTCAACAAACCTGTGTGATTTTGCATCCAATTGGGAAAATCTTTCATAGAGAGGTTGAAAGGCTAAAAACAGCATTTGGGAATGAGGCCTTAAGCCAGACTCAAAACATACAATTGGAGAAAATGTTTCAAAGATGGCCGAACTTCAGTCGACTGATGGATGCATCATCATAATTCACCCACACACACACACACACATCATTACTTATCCATCAATTTTTGGCAAAACATGAAACAACAGTCATTCCACAGCCTGCTTATTCACCTGAGACCTCACACCAACAGACTGTTTTTTATTCCCAAATTGAAATTTGGGGCCAATGAAAGGCTGATGTTTTGAGTCGATTGAATTGATAAAGAAAAAAAAAAATCGCTAGTGGAACTGTGCAGTATCCTGAAAGAAGCATTCCAGAAATGTTTCAAAAGATGGAAGAAATGCTGGCAACAGTGTATACAAAATGGAAAAGAGTACTTTGAAGGTGACAAGGGCAAATAACTTCAAAGTTAGATAGGAAAATTTTTATTTTTTAAAGTTCAGGAATTTCCTAGCCAAACCTCGTATATTCACGATTGCAAACCAAACAATACATCAAACTTTGCATAAGATTTGCATATACCTATTACAAATAAATGATTATTATTAGAAAGAGTTCAAAGTCACTATCTCCCAGAATTTTGAAAATTTTAGGTTAGGTTGATTGTGAAGTCAAATTTGAGACTCTTCAAAGAATGCTATGAAGCCTTTCACAATCAACCTAATCTAAATCATAATGATAGTTTAAAATTTTCAAAATTCTGGGGATTGTGCCTTTGAATTCTCTGTGATAATCTTTTAAATACAGAGAGTAATATGTACAGTATATACAAATCTTATGTAAACACTAATCTACACACACACACACAAATGCTGATATGTGTGTGCATGTGTATATTTATACTTATACCAGGGGCCTATCTGCCCCCCCCCCCCCCCCCGAGTTCTGGACAGATAGGTCGGTTCTCCTTGAATTCTGATGACTCGAATTTTGAAGACTCGAAAGAGGGGGTTCCCCTGGCACCTACGCTGCCCAATCCCCCAAGTTCCGAACTGATAGGCCGGTTCTCCTTGAATTCTGATGACTCGAATTTTGAAGACTCGAAAGGGGGGATTCCGCCCCCGGCACATATGCCCCCCCCTCCCTGAGTTCCGGACTCGTAGGCCAGTTCTCCTTGAATTCTGATGACTCGAATTTTGAAAACTCGAAAGGGGGGGGGGAGTCCCCCTGGTGCATACTTTGTGGTTAGCAAGGATGTAAAGACTAGATTTTTTGCTTGGAGAGTGGTGACTAGGTGGAATGGGCTGTCAGAGTCAGTCAGAAGTCTCTTTCCTTTCTTGAAAGGGTCAAAATATCTGACTCTTTCAGCATAGAAAAAAGTGGAATCTAAATGACATTTTAATGTTTGATTTATTGAGGACTGGATGAGTTGTTTTCAAATTTTCATTCATGTAAAATGACAGGACAATTCATGCACATTTATTGGCAAATATTTCAATGTTGTCCATTCTGTAACCATCAATGAGAAACGTGTCTTCTATATACAGTGTAGTATATAGAAGACCCTGGCACCTACGCTGCCCAATCCCCCAAGTTCCGAACTGATAGGCCGGTTCTCCTTGAATTCTGATGACTCGAATTTTGAAGACTCGAAAGGGGGGATTCCGCCCCCGGCACATATGCCCCCCCCTCCCTGAGTTCCGGACTCGTAGGCCAGTTCTCCTTGAATTCTGATGACTCGAATTTTGAAAACTCGAAAGGGGGGGGGGGAGTCCCCCTGGTGCATACTTTGTGGTTAGCAAGGATGTAAAGACTAGATTTTTTGCTTGGAGAGTGGTGACTAGGTGGAATGGGCTGTCAGAGTCAGTCAGAAGTCTCTTTCCTTTCTTGAAAGGGTCAAAATATCTGACTCTTTCAGCATAGAAAAAAGTGGAATCTAAATGACATTTTAATGTTTGATTTATTGAGGACTGGATGAGTTGTTTTCAAATTTTCATTCATGTAAAATGACAGGACAATTCATGCACATTTATTGGCAAATATTTCAATGTTGTCCATTCTGTAACCATCAATGAGAAACGTGTCTTCTATATACAGTGTAGTATATAGAAGACCCTGGCACCTACGCTGCCCAATCCCCCAAGTTCCGAACTGATAGGCCGGTTCTCCTTGAATTCTGATGACTCGAATTTTGAAGACTCGAAAGGGGGGATTCCGCCCCCGGCACATATGCCCCCCCCCCCTCCCTGAGTTCCGGACTCGTAGGCCAGTTCTCCTTGAATTCTGATGACTCGAATTTTGAAAACTCGAAAGGGGGGGGGGGGAGTCCCCCTGGTGCATACTTTGTGGTTAGCAAGGATGTAAAGACTAGATTTTTTGCTTGGAGAGTGGTGACTAGGTGGAATGGGCTGTCAGAGTCAGTCAGAAGTCTCTTTCCTTTCTTGAAAGGGTCAAAATATCTGACTCTTTCAGCATAGAAAAAAGTGGAATCTAAATGACATTTTAATGTTTGATTTATTGAGGACTGGATGAGTTGTTTTCAAATTTTCATTCATGTAAAATGACAGGACAATTCATGCACATTTATTGGCAAATATTTCAATGTTGTCCATTCTGTAACCATCAATGAGAAACGTGTCTTCTATATACAGTGTAGTAGCAGTAGAAGTATTATTGAAAAGCTGTGATGAAAGAAAATTATTACAAAAAAAAAAAGTATTAGCATAAAAATCAAAACTTACACAGAATGCTGTTACAAATAAAGTCATTGCATTTCCTTATACCAAAAATTGAATGGACACTTCAGTAAATTCCTAAATTCAAAATCAAAATGAAACTTAGATCCTATAGAGATATGACATCACTGAAACCAATGGATCATGTGGATTTATGAATATGGCACATATGTAGCTTTGGCTCTACTTTAGAAAGACTTACTAACTATAACACAGATGTTAGAATTAAACAGCCCAACAGATGTTAGAATTAAACAACCAAGCCAACCAAGAACTCCTTTTTTTTAAAACTTGAGTTTTTTTCTTGGTTTATTAGTTGACCATATATTAATAAATGATATACACAAATTGTCAACAAGTTTCACCAGCTATTCTGTCTGGCTTCTTCAGGACAAGTATGACGGTACAATAACGTTTACTAGTAAAAAAGAAGAAGGGAGTAACACAGTCAACTATACGATGCACTCAATAAACAATGACTGAGACACAACGCTCCATGCTTATGATGTTACGCATCAGTTTTAATTTTAATTTATTTAACTGTGTTACTCTATTCTTTTTTACTAGTAAACGTTATTGTACAGTCATATTTATCCTGAAGAAGCCGGACAGAATGGGTGGTGAAACTTGTTGACAATTTGCGTATATCATTTATTAATATATGGTCAACTAATAAACCAAGAAAAAACTCAAGTTTTAATGTTAAGTGACCAAATACAAAATAATAACTACTTTTTTTATGTGGATCCCAACAATAAATGGTTGTAAACCTATAGTACATTAGCAACATGGGCAAATTAAAGGTTTAATAATCTGGAAACTTCTCTAAACCACACATGGAACTTTTTCCAGCAACTTCAGGCATCTAATAAGCAGAGTAGCGATCTCACACTGGTGTTAAATTGTGAATGAATACAATTCACTAAGGAATGTTTCATTCATATTTTGACAAGTTAAACCCCTTGAAAAGGATATGCTTGTATTTTAGTATAAGTTGTATATAGCCTGACAAATATTGAATACCGTAATTAGTGTAAAACTTGTGAATATTCCGGTTTAAAATACCTACTAAATTGTATCTTAGACAATGAATTTGTTATATACATATTTTCTGTTAGAATTGACATAAAAGAATTACTGTGTAAATTGCATATAACCAACTGAGATCGTAAGGTCAAAGTACACGGGCAAGACACTGGATTAGTAAGTTGCCTCGAGCGGTCACGTGCACATATGGCACGAGGCGACCTAAGTTTTCGGGGAAGACGCTACGAATAAGCAAGACCCACGAGTGCAAAGGAATAACGTGGTGTCAGGTGAAAACTTAGGGTTACAAGGAGTCCCGGTAGGGGTTGATATAAAAGGGCTGAAAACTCCCCTCAAGAGCCTTTTTGTCTGGAGTCTCTGTTCTCTCTCGGTGGCAGAAGTCAGAGGTGTCGGGTCATGATTAGAGGGATCACGGATTCTAGGCCCTACGATGAACGAATAGTGGATTTTCAAAGCAACGGGCAACTCCCGGAAAAGATAGTGGCCAGGTAGCATGCCTTATGGATGCAGAATCACCTCGTGCTAAGAATATTCTAGGCATAGATGATTGGTATGCAGACTCCATGAGGACCAACCTAAGCTGACAGGAATTTAGCCTTAACATTGAAGGAAGAAAAGGAATCCAAGAATCGCAAGGACAAGCATGAGGAATCCTCGAGTTCGGTATAGTAAACCTTTAATCAAATAATGTGAGAGAGGAAGATAATTGTAACTTAAGAATCTTAGATCTTCATAAAGTTTTGAGACTGATATTTTAATCATAGTCGGTGAGCAATATGTGCTATGTATTATAATTGTACTTGTGTTGATTGCTAGCTATGTTTAAGAGCTGTCTAATCCAGACAGCTTGATTAACACCTAAAAGTCATTATTATTTTTATAATCTAAGAATGCGAGCTTTAAATCTTTGAATTTAATGTTTTTGTAGTATTAATTACTGTGTGATGTATATTGATTAATTTTACTTTGTAATCCAGTAGTACAGTGATAATTAAAAGTTCTTTATCCTGTATGATGATCATTATGTTAAATAACCTTTTGCTCTTATTAATTTGGTTGCCTGTGTCTAAGAATCTGATGCGGCACTCATAAATTATTCGGATCTAAGCGGGAGATAATTGTTAATGAAGACTACGACTGCAAACATGTTGATTATAGAAGGTATTGATAATTGATAACTTAATATAGAAATATATTAGATTAACCATGTGCATATCTGAAGGTTCACTTCTTGACTGAGAAGTTTTTCCAATCTAAGGGTTCTGCATGTCGCAGCGGAACAAACAAATTTTCCCAGAACCTTAAGAGAAGTTAACTTCAGAAGCTTTGTTACTAAGGAGTTGGCTTAACCTTGAGACAATCTCTTTGTAGATCAGACTCTTATAGTATATAATAGCAAGACAAAGACAGACACATTATAGGCACTGCTGAGATAGGACAAATTATTCAAGAGATAGTTAATTAAAGGAGTTAAACCATATTAAGTAAATATTACCTATTACTACTACTACTACTACAACATCGTAACACTGGGCAATGATATTCATCTTTCACACAAAGACATTCACAAACATCCAAGTCTAGAGTGGAAATTCAAAACAAAAGTCTGTTGGTTGGAGAGGAGATGAGCTATCCACTTGGCCAACCAACACCCATATTAAGCAAGAAACCTGGTTTATTGTAACTGTTAATATTTGGTCCCTTGACACTAAGTATGAGAAATTTTCTTTTTGGATTTATTAATGGACCATAGTTCTTTATAAATATATACAATCGTCGACAAGTTTCGCCAGCTAAGTCTGTCTGGCTTCTTTATGACAAGAAATGGGTACACTAACGTAAATGCTAAAAAAGAATGCAGTAACAACAGTTAAATTAATTAAAATTGAAATGACGCGTAACATCAAAAGCATGGAGTCTTAGTCATTGTTTGTTGATCGCATTTTATAGTTTTCGCAAAGTTGAGTTCTGCTAAGCATAGTGAATTTATTAAGCTTTTCCAAATGTCTTTTAGTATCATGCCTTGATTTCTCTTGAGATTGTCTGATATCAAGGTATGATACTAAAAGACATTTGGAAAAGCTTAATCAACTTCATGAAAAACTATAAAACGCGATCAATAAACAATGACCAAGACTCCACACTCCATGTGCTTGATGGTACACGTCATTTCAATTTTAATTAATTTAACTGTTGTTACTCCATTCTTTTTTAGCATTTAACGTTAGTGTACCTATTTCTTGTCCTGAAGAAGCCAGACAGACTTAGCTGCCGAAACTTGTCGACGATTGTATATATTTATAAAGAACTATGGTCCAACAATAAATCCAAAGCCAGACTTTGGTTCAACATGTTCACAATGTGATGTGTGTTGTGCTGTACAAGTGCAGCATAAGGCACAAAATACAGCCCAGAGTGAACAGGTTAATAGTAAAATTAAAAATGCTAGAATCTGGAAAAAATCAGTCCAATATCAAAATAACTATATAATTACAAGATCTGATCAACCCTCCTCCACCTGGAGGAAGGTTGATCAGAAATCAACATTCCAGCTACCCAATTCCTTGACAGTAGTCATAATCTCATGCAACAAGTGAAGTCAACCAAACTGTCATATGAAGAATTAATATGACTAATCAGAAAGGAAGATGTACTTAAGTATTTCTCCAGGGCAGCAGTAATGTCAGGTTACCCCTACATTATCATGTGCAAATTCTAATGTTTGTACACCACTGAACAAAAAAGGTGTTGCTGCCTTGGTGTGTGAATATCCACAAACACAAAAGAGGAGTATGTCACATTTGCCTAACAACTTGATCAAGTAACCACCACAAAACAAACAATTCTGAAAAAGGAATATGAGCTGTTAAATGCATTGCTAATCCTACGAAAGAATTAGCAATGCCACTACCCACTATTAATAAAACTTACAAATAACTATTCAATCTAAATAGCACTGCAATTAAAGAGCAATGAAAGCCATACCAAAATGCTAAAAGGTTTCTTCTTTTGCTCCACATTTCTTCAGAAACTTGGCTCTCAAATTCTATTAAAAAAGTAAATTTAAAAATAAATAAATAAAAACATAAAAATAAGAAATGACAATTTCTTATTTTTAATTTCTTGTTTAAAGAGATTTCATTGCCAACAAAGGGTAAATATAACATCACTTAAAAATGTAACAATTTTAAATCTAAATATAAAGAGACAATTTGTTTATAAAGGGTATATATGTAATTTATCCTAAGACCACATGGAGTTACACTCATCTAGGAGATACCTTTTGTCATACACACACACAGCTCATCATACCGTGCCTTAAACACATTCAAATTCTCTGCAGAAGCCACACACACTCGGGCAATGCAGCATTCCAATAATTCACAACTCTCCATGCATAAAACCTGCTTCTCACCCCTTGCTCACACCCTCCTTATACAGCTTCCAGGGATGACCTCTGGTTCTTCCCTCATCTCCCACTGTTTTCTGTAAAACCTCTCCAACATTGATCCTATAACAACCCCTTACCAACTTGTAGGTCTGTATCAATATCACCCCTCTTCCTCCTATCCACTAGACTCTGTAAATTACATCTTCTCAAACTTTCCTCACATTCAACATTCCAGAGATCAGAAACTACCTTAGTAGAAACCACCTCTGGACTATCTCCAACATCTGTTTATCCTTCTGAAAAGCAGGTGACCACAAATCTGCGCAAGTAATCCATATGTGGCCTAATCAGTGCCTTATACAATGGAAGAACAGGAATCTCCTTACTTCTACGAGTCAGTGTCCTCTGCATCATTCCCAGAATTCATTGTGTTGTTCTCACAATTTTGGCGATAAATCCTCTAAATCTTAGATCCTTATCCACATCACACCAAGATCACTTATTTCCTCCACCTTCAACAATATATCCCCACCAAGCATAAATTCTACATCCCATCTTTGTTCCCCAAAATTTAAAACCTTACATTTTGCAACATTGAACTGGCATCCCCACTCCCGTGCCCATTTGCTCAATCTATTCACTGAATATCACCATCCAAATCCTTGCTAATATCATTAGCATACAGGTTAAATAGTAATGGAAATTGGAACTCCTTTGGAACTTGACCCAATGTAAGCATTACCCACAAAATTTTCCTGGTGAGAGTTTTTACAGGGTAGCTCACCATTGCTTTCTCCAATCCCTCAATATTATCCATGCTAGGGACCGGCATATAGCTGGGACATATTAATGACTGTAAACCATGTGTGTTCACGGGGCCGGTTTGCTGTTCTCGGGGACGAAAAACCCGAATTTCCGGGTGAAAAACTGCCTACCTGCGTATGAGACTGGCTAACTCAAGAGACCAGATAAAAGTTTCTCACCTCAATGATGGGAATCGAACCCGGATCTTTCCGACCAAAGGGCTTTGTCTATACTAACTGAGCTACAGAGGCTCTACCATAATCATTCATCCTACTATAATTTTTTTTTTTTTTTTTTTTTTTTTTTTTGCTCGTTACATTATTATTATTATTATGTGATACTTCCAAGGAGTCCAAAGACTCATCGAGGGAAGGTACCTACTCTACAGCTGTCCGTTTCCATCACTCAATCCACCAACTATAGCGAACCACAACTACATCGTCCTCCTTACTGACCATCACCAGCACTAGTACTTTCACAATCACAAACATCCATGCCTACAGTAGAATTCAAACCTTCAGGCTTTTGGCTGGCAAGGGAATATACTAACCATGCTGTCAACCAAGCCAGAATGTCAAAAGAACTACCTAGAATTTTTTGGCTTAATTAGCTAACTGCTGCTCATACTGAACTTTTGCTACCTTTACCAACCAAGTAAATCTCCTTGCCTGTTCCTCATGGAATAGATTATTATACCACTCCTCTTATGTTGCCATCATAATGCCTTTTTTTTTCTTTGTATTGTATGCTTAATCTCTTCATTCATCCATTTCATACCTACCTTATTTAACCTTAATCGAACCAATCGTCATAAATGGTTTTTACAGTTCGTTACTCATAGTTCATATTTAATGGTTTCAATTACAGTTATTTATTATTTTTTTACTAATTATATTTCTGATGCAGTTTCATCAAAAAGTTAAACTTGAAGATTCCATAAAAAGTATGGCAAAAATTATTCTTCTTATATTATTTTGCATTCAATTTATGTTTTTAAAATACATATCAATGTCTTGATTTAACTGGAGTAAAAAAACTCAATGATTTAATACAAGGGTTACTCCTTTTGAAAATAGGCAAAATAAGCCATAAATATCAATATTTAAACTCATATTTAAGCAAGCCTCATGGTCCATCAGAATATTGCATTTCTTAGATATCCACACTCTATACCAGTGGTTGCCAAAGTGGTTGATATAACATTGTTAGGGGTCGATAGAAAAATATAAGACATCATTGTAAAGGTAATATTTAATTCGGTTAACTTGGATTACCTCCATCCTGAATGGCAATGCAATTAAGAGTGAATCGTGGGAACAGTGACATGAATAGGACCTATAAGATAGAGCAAGGTCATGAAAATAGTTACGGAGGCTAATCAAGTTGGCCAAAATGACGTATTTACCAATAAATGGATGTCGGTGGTTCCCATCCGGCCAGTGCGTACATGGTTGAAGCTGGTTTTAGTCATGTTAATTTCATTTTAACAAAACAAAGAAATAAGCTAGATATAGAATTCCGTGGCGATTTAAGGCCGAAACTTACTAATTTTGAACTCAACATTTCTAATCTTGTCAAGAGTCATGAAGCACACCCTTCACATTGACAACGTTAGTAAATTGTATACTAAGTTAATAAAAGTCTTATTTTCTTTATTTAAATGAAGGGGATATTAAATCCCACACTATTTCAAAGTCAAATAAGAAACTCAAAGATCGGAATCAAAGAGTTTCATGCCGAATCTGGGATTTAATATCCCTTCATTTAAATAATGTTACATTGGCAAGGTGAAGCCTATTGGCTCTTTTATTTAAGTCTTATTTTCACATAGGAAGATTGTATCATTGTTATTTTGTTATCTAAATTAAATTTTATATTTTATATATTATTTATTCTTCCTATCAAATAATATATAAAATATAAAAATATAAGCCAATATAATAATAGATACTATATTATACATACAATAAACACTGTAACTATAAAATAAACAATCTAAAAACTCACATGAGCGTCTTTTTTTGCTTGTCCTATTATAATTACTTAATAGTAAAATAGAGGGGGTCGATTAAAAGTCGAGAAACTCTTGAAGGGGTCGACGGTCAAAGAAGTTTGGCGACCCCTGCACTATACTCACATTCTAATCATTGAAAATAAAAAATAAATATTACGATTGTGTTAAAGATACCAAGCAATTTTATAAGCTAGGTTTTTTAATCCTTTTTCTCAAGTAAGCAAACAGACAAGTAAGTCAAGTTTGCAGTTGCATGTAGTGCAACATTAGGCAACTCGTGGTAAAAGTGGAGCAAGCTCTGATCACTTTCCTTAGAATTTTCCCCTAATGCAAAGCACATTTCCTTGCAGAAATATATGATGCTATGTATTAAGGTAATGGTCGATAAAGGTCGAAACCCATACTGGTTTCGACCTTTATTGAGGTCAGTGGGAACCAGACCTAAAACATGCCAAAGGTGAAGTAATACAGAGCTTATAAATATTTTACCCAAACAAGCTGCCATAAGGTGCTTTGACCTCATTAAATAAAAATCTCAGGATGAGAAGAGTAATATGTAGGAAGTATTTTACCATGGGTATATATTATGTTAAAGATACCAAGCAATTTTATAAGCTAGGTTTTTTAATCCTTTTACCCAAGTAAGCAAACAGACAAGTAAGTCAAGTTTGCGGCTGCACGTAGTGCAATAGTGCAACACTAGGCAACTCGTGGTAAAGTTGATTTAAAATAAACTTATGTGAAGTAACTTATTAATCTTCTTCTTCAAGCGCTATCTCCTATCAAAGGTTGGCAACCACCTCGGCAAATTTTGAGCAATCCTGATGTCTTCCAGCCAAGATTTTCTTCATCTTCCTTGTTCTCTTCTTCCGTTTATCTTCCCTTTTATAATAATTGAAGTATCTTATATTTTTCATTACAAAGAAGGTACCAAGATATGCAGTTCTCTCTTTTTATGGTATCTAAAAGTTAATGCGATTCCCCATTTGTTCAAGTACTTCTTGAATGGACATTTTTGCTGTCCATGGGATTTTTAATATTCATCTGTATAACCAGTGGTGAGCTAAAGGGGCTCGCAGGAGCCCTTTGTTAATTTTTTCTCAAATTTGCGAGCCCATTGTTGTTCTTGTTTAGTTTTTTATTTTTTCAAAAAAAACTTTTTTTTAAAACATATTAAGCAACAAACTCATATGGTGGTAACCTAACAAAAATTAGTCTATTCAGCAGCGTATAAATTATTTGGAATTATTGTTTCAACTTCTCTATAACGAATGCGCCCAAGTTTGAAAATAAAATAAGTGCATGTGCTATCTTTACCCTTCTCCCTTCTGGTAGCCAATCAATTAATAAAAGTTTTTGTGTGAAATACGGCTTTTTTTTTTTTTTTTTTTCCCTTGACGATGCGAGCCCTTTGTTAAAATTTCCATAGCTCATCACTGTGTATAACCACATCTCAAAGGCTTCAATTTTTTTTTTTTTTTTTTCCCCTTGACGATGCGAGCCCTTTGTTAAAATTTCCATAGCTCATCACTGTGTATAACCACATCTCAAAGGCTTCAATTTTTTTTTTTTTTTTTTTTTTTTTTTTTTTTTTTTAATCAATGTTATCTTCAAGGTCCAAGTTTCTGCACAGCAGTACAGACCATACACAGTATTAAACCATGCATTAAATTCATCAGGAGAAATTTTTTTCTTGCCATTTCAATTCTAACTTATATTTCAATTTCTGGATTGCATTCTTCATTTAACCAGCATCCGAGATATTTAAATCTTGTCAGTCTTTCTATTTGTTTCCTGTTTAAAGAAAGTGCTGAAATTAGGAATTGGTTTCTTGCTTATGACCATGCATTTAGTTTTGGTGATATTTATTTTTAATCCCATTTTTTCACTCTCTTCGTTCACCAGTTTGAGAAGATTTTGAAGATCCTGAATATTTCAGCCAGGAGAGCTGTCATCAGCATATTGGATGTTACTGATGATTTCACCATTTACATAAATCCCTTCTTTTTAAAAGATGGCTTCTGAATACATGTTAAAAAGGAGAGGCAACAGCACACATCCTTGCCTTACTCTCGTTTGATGTTAATGGAATCTGTAATAATGTCATCAACTTGAACAAATGCCTTTTGGTTCCAATATAAGTTTTCGATGATCCTGATGTCTTTACCATCTAATGCAATTCTTTTTAACAATTCAATCATTTTATATGTTGGACTTTGTCAAATGCTTTCTCGGAGTCAATGAAGCAAATGAATACTTCCCTTGTCATCGCTCCTTCCTGCTGTTCACACCAAGTGAAAGAACTCAACTACCTCTCAATAGTTTAAAAGTCTCAATCATATCACCTCTCCTTCTATCTACCAAACTCTGCAGTCCACATTCCAGCAGCCGATCCTCATCACTAACATTGTACAGTCCTGAAACCATCTTTGTTATCTGCCTCTGTACCCTTTCCACAGTCAATTTATCCCCTTCAAATCCTGGAGACCAAATTTGAGAACAATAGTCTAAGTGTGGTCTGATCAGGATCTTATACAATGGAATAAAAATAAGAAAATAAAATAACGCATTGAAGACAGTTCTTAAAAACCCATCAGCTGATTTAAAATAAACTTATGTGAAGTAACTTATTAATAAAGAATATTTGTATCATACATAGAAATATATAACTTCAACATATCAAAATTCTTTTATTTTGCAAATTTTTGAGAATTCATATATACACACACACACATATACATAAGAAGGTTTGACATGGTAGGACTTAAATTGTTTATTAATAATTTCTTTAAAAAATTTAACTTTTTTTTTAAAAAATAATCAGATGTTTTAAAGGAATGTGCATGCTAGTCATATATACTAAAAACAGTTAATGTGTATAAAAAATCGTTAAAACTCCAATATATTTCATGCAATGTGACTCAATTGACTTACTTCTGATTTGTGTTTTACATTTAGTTAACTGATCTCTCTCTGATGATGCCCATGTGATATTTAGCAAATTATATTGAAGTTTTAATAAATTTTGTTTTTCTACACTTCTTAACCATTTAAGTATATACGATTTTTTTAAATGAATTATTACTTGTTTCTTATTTTTTTTAATGAAATTTTCTCCTGGTAGGCATGAATTTTATGACAATTTCAGCCACATCTAGATGATATTGTTAGTCAATGGGAGATAGATCATACTACATTCAATGCCAGTCATGATTTGCAAAAAAAAAAACTATCTATCTAAACACTCTTATCAAAATACAAAATTATGCATCTTCAATTTAATTTTTAATTTGATCACATGGAATACCCCATGTTATATGATGATGCAGAAAGATCTCTACATCATCTTTATTAACTATCCATACCTACTTCTGTATCAGCAATAAGTTCACATAGAACATTACTTAATCCCGTGTGCACAAGGAAATTAAATATGTTACTCTCCCTTATTCTCATACCAATAAATTTTAGCTGATACCTTGTCACCTTATATGTTTCATAGCAGTTTCATAACAAGATATCTCTATCTTCCACAGTTTAACACCCTTGTTAACCACCACTCTTCCTCAATTTCTAAGAGTGATTCCTAGTTTTCCATGTACTGAAACATTTCCTCTATGTCAATCTTATAAAAACTTTTAAGTAACTTATATCTATCATATCTCCCCTTTTCCATTTGCAGCCAATTTCTAACCCATAAATCTTCAACCTATCCTCATAAGTAGCATTCCATAGACCTGCCACCATCTTGATCACTCCCTATGGATCTTCTTCACCTCTCCCTCAACCAAGAGACACAGGTGATCAAATCTGTGCATAGTATCCCACATGGGTCCTATATAAATAGGGAAATAATAGCATCCTTGTCTCTGTTTCAAAGATGTGCTTCGATAACAAGATAACCCTATTAGCTATTTAGCTGCTTGCAATGTGTCCTCTGAACTTCAACTCCCCATCCACAAACACTTCTCAATCTCCAGCTTCAATTCCCTGATCAATTTCCAAAATGCATAACCTTACACTCTGCCCATCCTGCCAGTCTAATGAAATCATCCTTAAAGATCTCTACATCATCTTTATTAACTATCCATATCTATTTCAGCAAATAAGTGAACATTTCACCTCAGATCATTTCCTATATCAGTAATGTACAAATTAAATAGTGGTAGTCCAACCAAAGAGCTCTGGATCACCACCCCAGGCCTTCTCTTAGACTCTGTTCCTACTGCCACATCTCTCCATCAGCAATCCATCCTCATGTGCTGCAATTTATGTAACAAAATTCCTGTTGAATTCTGTCAAATTCCTTTCCAAACATCCAGCAGTAGCTATTACCTTTAACCAATTCAGCTGTCACTTGATTATAAAAACTGAATACATTACTAAGGCATGACCCACCCTTCACAAAACATGCTACCTCACCATATATAATATCTCATTCCTATCCATCCATTACTGGATTTTTCTCTTAACCAATTTCTCTAATACCTTGGCCCTATCCATCCATTACTGGATTTTTCTCTTAACCAATTTCTCTAATACCTTGGCCACCACTGTTGATATGCCGATCAGTTGGTAGTTAGCTACCTCAGTCTCAGAGGCTCTTTATGCCATGAACTATTTTCCTCTCTTTCCACTCAGAACTGAGACTTAAACAATCTGGTCAAAGGCATTACTAGTTCCCTAGCACATTCTTGTAATATGTGAGCTGATATAACATCTGATCGTGCAGCTATAAAGGGATCACACCACAAAAAAAATACTGTTAGTGGTGGTAGATGATGCGTGTTTGGTAGTAGTGATGTTGTGGTAATAGCAGTTGGAAGATTAAGTACAAGAGATGGCAAGTTGAATACAGTGGAGTAGAGTGCCCTCTCATAATGAGTCCTTGAAGGTGTCTTGTAATAATAATACTCCTATTTTGCCTTCCTTACAATACTAGTCGACCTTCTGGCATGTGCTTTGCACTGCTCATGTGCTTGCTAATCACCTTTCTCTTTAAATTCCCTCAAAATTCACATTTTTTTCAATATTTCTAATGTTTATCTGGATTATTTCAGGTTTCTTATTTATATTTTTATTTCACTGATATATAGTTTGGTTCTTCGCCTCCTATATATTTCATTTTTATACTGATTTTTGGTTCTATTATAAGTCTGTTATCAAAAAATCTTTTCTCAAATTAGAAGATCCAACAAAATCGTTAGCATTTTGAAAAGAATTTCAACAATGTTTAGGTATGTGCTGGCTTGTGCTTAGGCTTATACGCTGATTCACCAGCATCATGTTGTTTAAGGAAATTAACAACGTAGACTAAGATAATTAAAAATTTTAATTATTACTTCCTATATTTCACCAAAGTTTCAGCATCTTCAGGGATTAATAAACTTATAGTAAATGCATGCATGCACACTTCAGTAACAAAGATGGAACAGGAGTTATACAGAAAGACCTAAAGTCATATAATTATGCCACCTATAGGCTTTGGTTGAGTGATCTTGCCTGCTGAACTGAGTGTCTACAGATAGGGTTTCCTATCTGTAGACACGCAGATATATTTCCATAAGAGAGGCAGAATGACACCACCGTATTTGCTTAGGTTGGGATAATTGGTAATGGCTGCAGCAGATTTGAGGAAAAGTCTCTGAAATTAAATTTGCTTCAGTCATCCCTGAAGATGCTGATTCAGCTTCAGAAATATTATTATTACAGGGATGCAAGTCATCCCTGAAGATGCCGATTTAACTTCAGAAATATTATTATTATTATTACATAACACCTCCAGGGAGTTCAAAGACTCATCGCGGGAGGCCACCTACTCTACAAATCTCTGTCTCCACTACTGAATCCAACAACTACAATGAACTGCAACTATCATCATCATCTCCAACAACGGTATCTACTGCCCAACATCACCACTAGTATTTTCACAGATAATCACAAACATCCATGCCCACGGCGGGATTCAAACCTGCAGCCTTTTGGCTGGAGAGTGGATACACTGACCACTCGGCCAACCAGGCCGGCCATATAGGAAGTAATAATATACGATATAGGAAGAATATAGGAAGTAATAATTAAATGTTTAGTTATTATCTAGTGAATATTGTTAATTTCCTTAAACAACAAGATACCATTTAGGTATGGTTTCCATAATATTATATCTTTCAAAATAAACTTTAAATCAGTAGATTTATTAGTTTTTTGGGTCAGGAATATTGAGGATGCTATATGCTCCAATTGATCTTTGCTATCTAAATATTTATATCTGATTTCTTTTTACTTTGTCTCAAAATAATTGGGGCTGACACTTAAGCAAACAACTCTACTTTTTTGTAAAGATCATTTATTGTGAAATCAATCATATACATAAAATATAGAATATTCTAAAATTAAGATCTTACAGTTCTTAAAAATCTTTGATATAGTTGTATATCAATAATGATGTATAACTATTCTCAGTGTGGCTATTTCTTGAGCAATACAGCATCCTACAAAAAACAAAATAGCTAAAAAATCTGTAAACAAAGGGCAGCTAACCATTCTTTATACAAATATTTAATCATGGAAAATGTTATGAAATATTTCACAATTCAGCAAAATATTCCATAAGAAAGGTGGAAAATATCCTATTTTTTTTTTTTTATTCCAATAGACAAAAAAAAAAAAAATGTAAAAGATTTGTGGACTTCTAAGTAGAGAAAAAAATAGATATATATTAATTAGAAGATCGGCAGACTGGGATAAGGAGAATGGATGTCAGTTTAATGTGGCAAAGGGTAAGGTTATGCATTTTGGGGTGAAAAGATTAGCAGGTTATACCACACTGGTGGAACTGTACTCCAGGAGATTGATGAGGCCAGGGATTTGGGAGTGTTGGTGGATAGGGAGTTGAAGTTTAGGGGCACACTGCAAAAGTGGCAAAATCAGCTCATCAGATCACTTGGTTACTGAAGAATACTTTGACGAGCAGAGACAAGCAAGTTATTGTTCCTCTTTAGCGAGCCTTGATAAGACCCCATCTTGACTATTGTGCCTAGATCTGGGAGCCAGGGTTTCTTCTTGATGGAGAGGAGGTAGAGAAGATCCAGAGGCGAGTGACCAAGATGACAGTTGGTCTATGAAATGAACCTCACGAGAACAGGTTGAAGATCTGTGGGTTACAGAAATTGGTTGATAGGCAGAAAAGGGGTGATATAATTGAGACATTCAAATTACTGAAGGATTTTTACAAGATTAATTCAGAAGAAATTTTTCAGAACAGGTCTGGTGGTAGGAGAACTAGGGACCATCCATGGAAACTGTGCAAGAGTGTAGTTAGCAAGGATGTTAGAGCTAGGTTTTTTACTTGGAGAGTGATGAATAAGTGGAATAAGCTGCCTGAGTTTGTTCTGGGTGCCATGACTGTAAATGATTTCAAAGCAAAGTATGATAGATACTGTGCTGATGCTGAATAATTGTTTTTGACATGATATTTAGGGCCTCCCTTGATGAGACTAAGAACTCCTTGGAGTTGCCCGTAATAATAATAATTAATGTATGGGAGAAGTGTAATAAGTTAGTGTTTCAAAACAGGAGGTAGTATTGCTATTTTTATTACTACTACTTCTACCTAATCAGAGACTGGGTAGAAGTAGTAGTAATAAAAATAGCAAAGAGAAAAGAACAGAGGAGCTTAGGCAAGAGTCAGCAGGTACGAATGAGGTAAAAGTTCAGTAATATGAAGGTACTGATGGATAATCTTACAGCATTATGTGAGAATTCAATCATTAGACAGGTGATGAATAAAAAGGTACACATAACATTATTATTATTCAGGCCTCCATGGAGTCAAAAGACTCATCATGGGAGGTCCTTCCTAAGAACATAAAGTCTATCATACCACTCCTTAAACTCATTGACCGTTCTCGCTCTCACCACTCCATCAGGCAATGCATTCCACAGTTCAACCACCCTCCACGCAAAGAAACCACTCCTCACCCCTCTTGCTCACAGTTTCCTTTCGTAACTTCCAGGGAGTGATGGCCTCTTATCATCACTCCTTCCCACTGTTCAACCAAGCAAAAGAACTCCCCAGTATCAACCCTGTAACCACCTCTCAACAGTTTAAAGGTCTCAATCATATCACCTCTCCTTCTTCTATCCACCAAACTCTGCAGTCCACATTCCCTCAGCCGATCCTCATAACTAACATTGTACAGTCCTGAAACCATCTTTGTCATCCATCTTTGTATCCTTTCCACAGTTAATTTATCCCCTTCAAATCCTGGGGACCAAATCTGAGAACAATAGTCCAAGTGTGGTCTGATCAGAGACTTATACAACGGAATGATAATCCTCTTATCTCTGCAGGTCAGTGTCCTTCTCATGTTCAACCAAGCAAAAGAACTCCCCAGTATCAACCCTGTAACCACCTCTCAACAGTTTAAAGGTCTCAATCATATCACCTCTCCTTCTTCTATCCACCAAACTCTGCAGTCCACATTCCCTCAGCCGATCCTCATAACTAACATTGTACAGTCCTGAAACCATCTTTGTCATCCATCTTTGTATCCTTTCCACAGTTAATTTATCCCCTTCAAATCCTGGGGACCAAATCTGAGAACAATAGTCCAAGTGTGGTCTGATCAGAGACTTATACAACGGAATGATAATCCTCTTATCTCTGCAGGTCAGTGTCCTTCTCATAATTGCAGCAATCCTCTGTGTTACCTTCACCACCTTTGCAATATGTCCCCTAAACTTTAGGTTTCTATCAATCATCAACCCCAGATCTCTTGTCTCCCCTACTTCCTCCAGTATAACTCCTCCCATAGAGTATGCAGCATCCCATCGATGTTTTCCAAACCTCAAGACCTTACATTTTGCTGCATTAAATTAAACTGACACCCCCCCCCATTCATTTGCCCATCTATCTAGCTTATTCAAATCCTCTTGCAGGGCTACCACTATTACTAATAATCCTTCCCAGCTTCGCATCATCCGCAAACAACTGAATATCCCCTTGCAATCCACTGGCAATGTCATCGATATAAAGGTTAAACAATATAGGTCCTAGTACTGAGCCCTGTGGGACCCCACTTGTAACCCTCTGCCTCCTTCAAACTGCTCCACCATACACAACTCTCTGATACCTATCAGACAGCCAATCCTGAATCCAGTTGACCAATCTGACATCCAGACCCATGTGCTGCAACTTAAATATCAGCTTATCATGTGGAACCCTGTCAAATGCTTTCGCTAAGTCTAAGAAAATTGCAGTATATGCCTTTCCCTCATCTAATGTTCTTGTAACTTTATTATAAAAGGCTAGCATATTGCTAAAACAAGAGCGTCCCTTCACAAATCCATGTTGACTCTCACAGATAACATTACCCTCATCTGCCCAATGCTGTATACAGTCCCTCACTACTTTCTCCAAGATCTTAACTACTGATGACACACAAACTGGTCTATAATTAGACATTTCCAGTCTGCTACTGTCCCTATGCAATGGCACTATCTTACCTTCCTTCCATTTCCTAGGCACCTTTGCCGAAGCCAGACTTTCATTGAAAAGCCAGGTTAAAGGCACTGTCAGTTCCCTAGCACATTCTCTCAAAACTCATGGTGAAATACCATCCAATCCCAAAGCTTTACTGACATCCAGAGTACTCAGTATCTGAAACACACTCTCCTCCTGTACCTCTAAACCTCGAACTAGCCCTATCCCTCTAGCATTAAAACTGACATCTCTAGGATGAAATACTCCAATAAAGTGTTCATTGTACAATTCCACTATGTCCTCTGCATCAGTCACTCTATTCCCATTTTTATCCCACAATATTCTTCCACAGTCATTTCTCCTCCTACTGGCCACATAGCTAAAAAATTCCCTAGGATTTTCTTTGGATCTTAGGGCCAATCTCCTCTCATATTCCCGTTTTGCTTTCCTTACCACATTAGTCACTCTTCTGGCCTTTGTCTTATATTCTTCATGCATCTTCTCTTCACCTGTCTCCTTATATCGCTTCCATAGCCTCTTTTTCGCACGCAATTCCTGTTTAATATTGTTTGTCATCCACTTTACTCCAAATTGTGTCCTCTTCTTCACTCATGGTATACAACTTACCATTGCTGCTAACAAATATTCTTTCACAATTTCCCACGCACTAATGATATCCCGGCCTTCCAATTCCTCCCTCCATGAAACTTCCCGAAGTTGATGTCTAAGACTGTTATAATCACCTGCATTATAATTCCACATAAGTTCCCATCTCTTTGATACTCCTGCATGTCTATTCATTTTCTAAGTCAAAACCATATGGTCACTCTCTCCAACTGGTGGGAGAGATGTCAACGCAGTTATTATCAACTCTTCTGATGCTATAACCAAATCCAAAACTCTTGAACCTCTTGTTCCCTCTGTTACATGTTGCCTAAGACGTTTTTCCCTCAAGAATTCTAGAAATTCCATTCCCCTATTGCTACATGCATCTTCCTCTCTCCAATTTATACTACTGTAGTTAAAATCTCCCATAACAATCATTCATCTTTCACTTGCCAAACTTAGCTGTCTAAACATGTTTTACACTTGGAACACAAAAAAAATGAACTGATGCTTTGGATGAAAGGAATAAGCAGGTATCAGAATAAGGGGTAGTCATGGTTACAACTGACTTAAATTATTAAAAAAAAGAATCGAACAAGGATTTGAGAAAATTGTTGTGGAAGGTAAAGGATAATAGTGTTGTTGAAAAAGCAGTGTGTTACCCAGATGTGATAATATTGAGTGAGAAGGAGATATAATGACTGGCAAGATGGCAGAGTTGTGCAAGGCAAAGTGTGTTCAGTTTGTGAATCTACAGAGTGAATTTGAAGGTAAGATGGAATAGTTTAAGTTTGATAAAACTCATTTGAATGAGTTTGGTGAAGTTAGTGTAAGTAATGATCAGAGAGCCTGTGAAGTAGGCTGTGTGAAGGAAAGAAGAACAACAATGGATACAAGGTTGAAAAGGTGATTATGGCAGGACAAAGGGATGGAATGCCTAAAGGTGGAGATGAGGCAGATTCAGGATCAGGGAAATGGAATTGGTCAGACCAGAGAGAGAGAGAGAGGGGGGATGTAGTGCAATTGGAGTAGGGAGTGATAGTGTTGATAGGATAACCTCAAAGAGAGTGGGTCTGTTATGTTTATATACTAATGTAAGGAGTATGAGAAATAAGGAAGCTAAATTTGTTGCATTAATCAGAATATCCAAAGATAATTGGTGTAAGTGAAACTTGGTTGTATGAGAATGTACTGTCATGAATAGAAATGGAAGGATATATAATTTTCTAGAAGGACAGAAAGTGAAAAATTGAAAATGATGGTACATGTGAAGATTTTGAATGTGAAGTTGAAATTAACAAGATAATATATTTAATAGGATGCTGATATAAGCTAGGGAATGTGGAGGGTACTCATTCTGAAATATTTAGGCAAATTGTTTGGGCATATAAAAAAGAAGGTTATCCTAATGGGAGATTTTAATTACAGGAATGCAGATATGAAGGAAGGAAGGAAGGAAGAAAGAAAGAAAGGAAGAGTGTGGAAACAAAGAGCAAAAGTCTTTTGCATGTTCCTTCAAAATATCTGGTTATTTAATGTCATCTATTCCCACAGCTATATTAACATTTAACCAAATTTACACCTCATACAACCAGATTCTTTTTTCTCTAATTCTTCTAATACTTGCTGCCCTTCTGCTTTTTGCACAGCATAATTTACACTGATATACCACTATGATATACACTGATGAAATACTCACTAAATAATTCCCATATATCCTTTGCAATGGTCCCTCTGCTCAACTATCCACCAGTGTCAGATTGCTATAATTATTCTTCCTCTTGCTTGCCATATATTGGAAGAAGTCCCTTGAATTATTCTTGGCCTGACTGGCCAATCTCCTCTCATACTGCATTTTTTTCTTTCTTTACTATGCTAATCACCTTCCTAGCCTACACTTTATACTTCCTATGCATCTGATTGCCACTGACTATCTTATACTGTACCTTCTCCATAATATCTTTTTTTCCAATATTGCTCTTGATTTCACTGTTCATCCATTTTACTCCTTCTTTACTTATTTGCTTAACTCTTGATATGCAGTTATGCAATTCTGTATCAGTGTCGAATTTCTGAGGGATAACAATCAAGCAGCAAGTCATTGAAGCAACTGAAGGTTTTAGAGGAGTGTTGGGTTTGGTAATATCCTCACAAGATGTAGTTGTTAATGAGGTATCAGAACTGCCACCCGTTGGTAAGTGATAATGAGGTACTTGTTTGGGAAGTGGTGAAACAAGAAAAGTTACTGACAAAAAAAAAAAAAAAAAAGATAGATGTAGAATTATAAGGTAGGTGGTTACATGAAGCTCCATAATTAACTAGCATCAATACATGGCTGATGAGCTGTGAAGAAAACATGTTGAAAGTGCACAAAACAGTATCTGACAAACAAATATCTGACGAAGTTAAAATGAAAAAGGCAATTTAAAAAGACTTTAGTTGCGATTTACTTACAATTTCAAAATGGCACAGTGCATATATTGTTACATGCAATTATTGTTACTAAATAAAACTTCTCTAAAATTTTTGCAAATAATATATTCATGGTTTTAATGGAGGAGGGGGGGGTCTTTTCTCCGACGATGACGATCGCTTGGGCGAGTATTGGCAGTAACACATTCAACTAGAGCTATGGTACGCCATCATCAATATTATGAATCTTGCCGTCCAAAAGGACAAGAAATCTGCCTCTGTTCCTATCCAGCCTATACTACTCTGCCTCAAAGCATGTCCGAGTAACTAAATAAGCTCTATAGTTAGCTATTCCCCCCCCCCCCATGGGGTAGCAGACGCTGCTGGAAAGCTGCTCCTCTGAAATACCATCGCGCCCAGTCTGAATCCCTCTTAGTTTGGTTCTTCAGTATCGACCGTACAAGCTTCGGAGGTCCCGCTGGTGGAATAACTAATCGACGGCACTGCTCAGTACAACCCAGAAACACGCAAGCCACTTCACCATGCCAAGGTGAAGAAAAAAAAAAAAAAATTAAGGACAAAATAAAGACATTTATGGATAATCCTGAAATGTCTGCAATATAGGTAAGATTTGAAAATCGATTACATTTACTATTTCAACATTTCTTCACTAGGTAGATAAAGCCTGACAACGAAAGGAGCATAATAGCTTTCTTTGAGACGTGTAGCACTAAAAGAAATATTATTAAAAAGATAAACAATGATACTAAATCTGTCTCACTTACTATTTTTATTTTCTTTCATGTTGCTACTTTCATCAAAAGTACTTAAATTCATTTGTAAATCTAAAATTTAATATCACTGGTGGAGAAAAAAATAAGTTCACGCCTCTTTTAAAATTCCAGATATATATCAGATATGTTCATCTGCTAATATCACTCTATAAATCATTAAATGTATGCTAAAAACTATTCCCACTCCAATTATTTCATCTATACAGATGTTTGAAACTAAGCACTCCCTCTAATGGTAATATTCTGAAATAAACTAAGAACATCCTTCATTAAGTGAAGCTAATCATCATTACTGAAGGAAAAAAGTAGGTTACAAATAACAGTAAATACTATATATTACTTCTTCAAACTGGTTAAATTCAGCCGGAGCTCACCGCGGCGCGACTCCAGAACTTTTTTATTCGGTCCCAAGGTCGGAACATTTTTCTGTTTTTGACTTTTCTGCCATTACTGTAATTATGCATACATTTATATGTTATTATTTAGAAATTCTCACTGATTAAATTCTAAACGAATAAGCTCCGGGGCCCTTAAAGTAATGATCATAAATGTGAGGCTATTGCTAAATTGTTGCAACATTTTTTTTTTAAATTTTATTTATTTATTTATTCTGGTGAACATAAACTAACCTCAACAATATCAATGACTAACTTTGGGTTAGTGTCTGCTGAATAGTGAACAAGAATAAACATTGTTTATTTCAGGCAGCAGTTCAAGGTTTTCCAAGGAGCAGAGAATACGAAGAAACATTTACTGGTACTCTGATCGAATCAACCGTGCAACCGGAACAGCAACGTACCCCCGTAATCAAGGACTAAAAGTAATAAAAGCACCTACCAAGATGAGGCTTAATCAATTTAGTTTAAGCTCTATAGAAATTATAGAAATTTGGATCAATATTACAGCAACCAAAATATACACGCGCTGGAAATGGAGAGCTTTCAAAAATTTCCAACATCTAAATAGAGATCAAGCACTAGAACTATTCAAACTACTACTTAAAAAAGTTAACCACGGGACGACCGAGCTTCCTAAACCTGTACCCACAGGCAGATGAACCCGAAAGCATCGAAGAAGAAGATAAACAGATCACAGAAAGAGAAAACACGACCCCCCCCCCATCTGAGAACCCCCAGACAGACAGACTCCACGGAAGAACACACAAACAAAAGGCGCAGGTCGGCAGACGACCATATGGAAGGCGACACAACCGCATAAGCAGTCCAAGGGAAAAAGGAAAATGTCCTCAAGCTAACCCTCCACGACAAAGAAAAATGCACCACGGTTCCAAGAAACCTGAAAGAACCCAACACTACTCCTGGGCCAGAAACACCCACCAAGGGATAAAAATCCAACCAACAACAGTCACAGACTAGAGAGAGAAAAGTCATGGACAACAACAACAAACTAAACCATCACACCTTCACTCCAAGCAGTAAAAGAAATCATAAGGTGGCACCCCGAGGAGTCACTGAAGGAATCACTTCCGAGGAGATCGCGGCAGACCTCCCAGCAGAACCAAACACCGATCAAGGTCAGCAGAATTATCAGGTCCGAGAAGCGACCAATGCCACTAGTCCTTGTGGCAGGTCACAACACGTACAAACAGATTTACGCGATAACCGCCGTCTGTGATTATCGGAATAGCCACAGAACCACTTAGAAAGGAGGCATCAGCTGGGAAATGCCGATACAGTCAAATGTTTGGCTATGCCCAAAAGCTATGCAAAGCCTGGTACAGATGGCTAGAATGTGGATAAAAGCACCAAGCCAAGAACCACGCCAGCCAGATGTGCCAATTGGGGTGGACCCCATCCTGTCAAATACAAAGGATGCATCCACACCCTAAAAACAACGGAGCTACAAGATACACACGATCACCTGCCCCCATTGCAACTCGAAGGCCCCATCTCAATTATTCTACAAACCGAAGAAACTTTATCCATAAAAGTCAAGAAAAATCACAACACCCAAAGGATAGAACACATACAAACCAAACTAACAGCCTCATTAGTCATTATTCTACAGGAATTTAGACAAACTAACCATCGCCATCCTCGACGAAGAGATTCCTGCAAGGTACCCACTCCATACTAGCAGCCATCAACACTGAACAAAACTAAAATACAACCCAACTCATCATGATCCCCGCCTGGAACGTTAACGGCTTCACCAACAAGACATTAAAGCTACAAGACTTTGCACTCACACAAAACACCAACATAATGCTGATCAACGACCCACCTGAAACCTGCTAATAATCCAAAAGTAAGACTCGGCGCCAAAGGGGGGAAGTACTGCCATCTATATCAATCCCTACCTTAACCACAATACCATACACAAACCATCAACTTGCAGATTACGGGAGCAGAAATCAACACCAAGACTGCAGGAAGTCTGAAGATATTTGCAGCATACAATTCACCCAGCAACCCACTATTAATGTCATATTTGGACTCCATCCACGGCTGTACAGAGTCCATTATTATGGCAGGGGGATCTGAATGCTGAACCAACTGCCTGGTTCAGCTCCACAGTTAATAAAAGCGGCCACACTCTACACAATTACACAGTAGCCAATTCGGCCATAGTTGCTGGTGTTGCCAACCCTATCCATCACGGCCCTATTGGCAGATTGAACGTTCTAGACATTGTTATTTTTAAAAAAATCAAATATCATTAAATTATTCAGACCATAATCCTATTGTACTCAAATAAGGCACACACACCAGATCAATTCTTCCCCCCCCCGCATTCATTCATAGCAGGGACAAACTAGCTCACGGAGCACATTGGCCGAGTGCCTATCATCCGCAAAAGAAAGAGATATTTATTGCAGTGAAAACCTTAACGGACCAAATCAAAAAAAAAAAAAAAAAAAATTGCATCAGTCAACAGAACTGCACACATCCATTCAACCAGCCGAATCCCAGAGAATATTATGACCTTAATCGGGACAAAAAGGAAAGCCAGAAAGAGGTGCCATGATTCTAGTGCCCTGCAAGACCAAAAAACCTAAGCAACTTAAACAAGTAAGAGACGCACTACAAAGCACAGAAATGAGAAGTGGGAAAAGAAGTTAACATCCCTAAACCCTGCTGATCATACTATATGGAAATTCTTGAAGATCCTTCGTAGAAAAAATCAACCCTTACCCCCATACAGGACAAGCAAGAAATGGCACACTCCGATGGAGATAAAGCTGAAGCTCTGGCTGACAGCCTAGAGGAGCAATGCATATCTTCTTATGTAAACCTGAATATCAACCACATTTATAACATTCATAGGAAGGTCAAGCGTACTTTAAAGCAAACAGAGGACTGCTTAGACCACATCACCCCTACCACCCCAAGAGAAATATATAATATCATTAAGTACTTAAATTCCAAGAAAAGCTCCAGGTCTGGAAGGAATCACCAATAAAATCATAATAATTCTCCCTAGAAATGCCATAGCTCATACAGTTAACATAACAAATGCAATAATAAGACTGCAACATTTTCCCATAGCCTAAAACTGATGATATAACAACTGTAAAAAAGCCAGGAAATGAGACAAACACCCCCAAAGTTACAGGCCCATCAGCCTACTATTTAGGATTGGTAAAAGCGCAGAGAAAGTAAACCTCTCTAGCTTACAAGATACAACAGAGAAGCTAAAAATCATTTCTAATGAACAGTTTGCTTTCGGAAAAGAGCACAGTACTGTACAACAAATACACCGAAAAGTGGCACACATCACAGACGGTTTCGATTGGAACCAACATACCGCAGCCAATTTTCTGATCTATCAAAGGCTTTTGACAAAGTCAAGAACCAAGGTCTTCTCCACATACTTATAAAAGTAAACGTATCCATAAATCTCATCTCTCTGACAGATACATGCAGGTAAAAATCCATGGAATTGTATCGTCCAGAAAAAAAATTCTTGCAGGTGTTCCTCAGGGCTCTCTCTTGTGGCCCCTATTGTTCACAATATATGTAGCAGATATCCCGCAAAATCGAAGAACAACCATCAAAGCACTGTAGGCAGATGATACGGCAATATTGGCCACATCTCTCAGCTCCCAAGTTGGCAGTCAGAAGACTACAGGATAGCATTTGCTCTCTTGGAAAATTGTTCTTGGATTGTAGGATACAGGTCAATCCACAGAAAAGATCAGCTATGCTTTTAACCAGAAGAAAAGTGATGATCAATGAAGACATCCAACTCTATGAAAAAAAGATCCTAGGGCAAACAGAAATTAAATATCCGGGAGTGAGTTCAACTTGACAAAAAACTTACATTTGACAGTCACGTCAACCTCATCTGCTGCAAGACATCCAGAGCTATAGCCTAGCTTTACCCCATGATGAACTGCAGAAGTAAACTCCATATACAAAACAAACTACTAATATACAGGATGGTGATATGTCAGGTAATTACTTACACCTCCCCCTGCTTGGAGCCATACCTCTAAGTCAAATATCCTAAAACTACAGAGGATTCAAAACAAGTGCTTACGAATGATCCTGGACGCACTATGGTACGTCAGAAATACACAGATCCATTTGGAGACCAAAACTCCATCTCCTCCTCTCCTACACGAAAAGTTCTTCTCCAGATCAAGCACTTACCCTAATCCACTTATCAAGCAAGCCTCTGATTACGATGCGACAGTATACTGTAAGCATAGAAGACCTGAATCAATCCTGATCCCGGCTGAACTCAACTAACCACATTGCCCGTAAGGGGTGAGCATAAAGCTCAAAACAATCCCATTCATCAGTTTACTTATCCAGATAAAGGGGAATATAAAAAACATATTTTCTCGCCCATCTACAGTGGGTAAATTCAGCCGGGGCTCACCGGGGCCTCCCCAAAACTTAGACTTATTTGACTTAGACTTTATTGACAGGGCCCGGGGCAGGAACAATATTCTGTTTTTTGACTTTTCTCCCTTTACTGTAATTAAGCCTACATTGTTATATTATTATTCAACAATTCCTTACAGTTTTGAATGTGTATATAAAGTCAATATCAACAGTCGCCTGATTACGAACGCGTGATGAAAGTGACGGGGAAGTTCAAAGCTTCCTGTAATGCATTATCTTGCAACGATTGACCAGCAACCATTATTGCAGCGTAGTGTAGCAGAATTTTGTCAGATTAGTAGCGATAATATTACCTACTATTTCAACTATGGATAAGTACATTGGTACTGTCTTCAAACGGAAAAATACCTCGGATGACAGTGATAATATAAATCGTGTTTGTAATGATAGTTTGTGATGACTGTATTATTTTATAGAATATTCATTCAAATATCAATAAGATAATAATTGTTCAATGTTTCTACATTTTAAATAAGTTAAATTAGAAATTTACTAAGGAATTTGAGTTATTTATTTCATAATTATTGTTTTTCCATTTTTTTTCTGCATTTACGTAACAAGCTGAATAGGCCTACAGTTTTTTCATCGCTCATATAACCTAATGTTATCGTAAATTGAATTATCTTATCTTAAATTGAATTATCTTATCTTAAATTGAATTATCTTTTAATATGTTAGAAGTATTATATATTCAACCACAACAACAACATTACAATCTAGATGGGCGAAGCAAATATGCTTTTTATATTTCCCTTTGTCTGGATAAGTAAACTGATGAATGGGATTGTTTTGAACTGTATGCTCACCCATTACGGGCAATGTGGTCAGTTGAGTTCAGCTGGGATCAGGATTGATTTAGGTCTTTTGTGCTTGCAGTATACTGTCACATCGTAATCAGAGGCTTGCTTGATAAGTGGATTAGGATGAGTGCTTGCTCTGGAGAAGAACTTTTCTGCTAATTCGTGTAGGAGAGGAGGAGATGGAGTTTTGGTCTCCCAATGGATCTGTGTGTTTCTGACGTACCATAGTGCGTCCAGGATCATTCGTAAGCACTTGTTTTGAATCCTCTGTAGTCTTAAGATATTTTACTTAGAGGTACAGCTCCAAGCATGGGAGGCGTAAGTAATACCTGACATATCACCATCTTGTATGTTAGTAGTTTGTTTTGTATATGGAGTTTATTTCTGTGGTTGATCATGGAGTAAAGCTAGGCTAGAGCTCTGGATATCTTGCAGCAGATGAGGTTGACGTGACTGTTAAATGTAAGTTTTTTGTCAAGTTGAACTCACTCCCGGATATTTAATTTCTGTTTTCCCTCGGATCTTTTTTCCATAGATTAGATGTCGACATTGATGAGCACTTTTCTTCTGGTTAAAAGCATAGCTGAGCATTTCTGTGGATTGATCTGAATCCTCCAATCCAAGAACCATTTTGCAAGAGACCAAAGGCTATCCTGTAATCTTCTGACTGCCAGCTTGGGGCTGAGAGATGGCCAATATTGCCCTATCATTAGGCTGATCAAATTTCGGTCTTTCAATACCTTATCATAAAACGTCTATGTGTCCATGATACATAGCCCTCATTGTCTCAACACTTAATCTAGATTTCTCCTTTGACCATACCCTCTTCATAACAGAAACTATTCTCTCAACAAGTGCTGTACTTCCTGGAAGACAAAGAACAAACCTACAATATTACAAAAGTCTTGAACATCTAGGCGTTTTTCGCTCATTTCAGAAAAAAAAAGTCTGTACCCATCTATCGGATACAGGAATGTTTTCTTTATTCCATGTGTCCAACTTCCTTACAATTATAGATTTTATGAGGGTCCTCTGATCAAATACACAAGTTTCTTCTGTTTCTTTGCGTGTGATGAGTACCACGTTCAGGCTGTCCTGTATTTCTTTCCTTTCAGGTGTCTTAGTAGCACCCATTTGAACTTCTCAGTGTTTCCTAAACTGCACTTCCATTTACTGATATATTCTAAGCTGGTTTCATAGAAATTATCAACTACCTCAAAAAAGTTAGGCTTATTAATTTTTCCTGACTCTACTAACATTTTCAGTTGTTTTTTTAACATCAGTACCACTTCATTTTTTCTGGACTCTAAATTGTTTACAAGATTTTCAATGTTTATGGCTACTTCTCTAGCTGAAATATTATCTTTTTCAATTTAGCTAATGTATGTTTGTTCCAAATTTCTTGCAAATGACAACCACAATTTCAAATAGAGATCTTCAAACAATTTTCGAAACATAACAAGGAATTTTTCTTGAGAAAGAAAGTAAGAACGAAGTCCATTAAACATGTTTAAAATTCTGTCAATTGATGGACCCAAGGACAAAAATCTTGTATTCCCATGATCTTAACAATTTAGCGTAATTGTTTCCTGCAAAGTTACAAACGTTTTTCAGTTCTTCAACTCTGACTTGTGTATATATTGAAATATATGTATACTTTCATTGCAAAACATTCAATCTCAATTGGTAAACAGTCGATAGCAGAAGAACAGATGCCTCGTCTGAGACGCGCGAGTGTTTCCAACATGTATTTTTTATTTTCTCTGAAAAATCACTGCAGATTCGATATTTAGTTTGAACAATGCGACTCCATGGTTATACAAATTACTGGTATCCGTGATACTGATATACCATTATAGGTTATGAATAATAATTTATGATTCACCAATTAAAGTATATTTATAGTTTTATTCAAACCGTTACAAAATTGACATTTTTATTAAAACGAAGGGAGGCCCGGAAAATATGAAAAAAACGGTACGTATGGTCAGCCTATGTATCACCAGCATATAGTACTGTGATGATTATTCATGGATTTTGCGGGATATCTGCTACATATTTTGTGAAGAATACGGGGACCAACAGATTGCCCTGAGGACCACTTGCCAGAATTTTTCGTCTGGATGACACAATTCCATGGAATTTTACCTGCATGTATCTGTCAGAGAGAGAGAGAGAGAGAGAGAGAGAGAGAGAGATGAGATTTGATCAGACTTACGAGATTTATGGGTACAGTTGCTTTTATGAGTTTGTAGAGAAAACGTTGGTGCTTGACCTTGTCAAAATCCATTGTAAAATCCAAAAAATTGGCTGCAGTGTGTGTTGGTTCCAATTGAAACCGTGTGTAATGTGTGCCAATTTTCGGTGTATTTGTTGTACAGTAATGTGCTCTTTTCTGAAACAAAACTGTTCATTAGAAATGATTCTTAGCTTCTCTGTTGTATCCTGTAATCTACAGAGGTTTACTTTCTTTGCGATTTTACCAATCCTAAATAGTAGGCTGATGGGCCTGTAACTTTGGGGGTGTTTGTCTCATTTCCTGGCTTTTTTACAGTTGTTATATCATCAGTTTTAGGCTATGGGAAAATGTTGCAGTCTTATTATTGCATTTGTTATGTTAACTGTATGAGCTATGGCATTTCTAGGGAGAATTATTATGATTTTATTGGTGATTCCTTCCAGACCTGGAGCTTTTCTTGGAATTTAAGTACTTAATGATATTATATATTTCTCTTGGGGTGGTAGGGGTGATGTGGTCTAAGCAGTCCTCTGTTTGCTTTAAAGTACGCTTGACCTTCCTATGAATGTTATAAATGTGGTTGATATTCAGGTTTACATAAGAAGATATGCATTGCTCCTCTAGGCTGTCAGCCAGAGCTTCAGCTTTATCTCCATCGGAGTGTGCCATTTCTTGCTTGTCCTGTATGGGGGTAAGGGTTGATTTTTTCTACGAAGGATCTTCAAGAATTTCCATATAGTATGATCAGCAGGGTTTAGGGATGTTAACTTCTTTTCCCACTTCTCATTTCTGTGCTTTGTAGTGCGTCTCTTACTTGTTTAAGTTGCTTAGGTTTTTTGGTCTTGCAGGGCACTAGAATCATGGCACCTCTTTCTGGCTTTCCTTTTTGTCCCGATTAAGGTCATAATATTCTCTGGGATTCGGCTGGTTGAATGGATGTGTGCAGTTCTGTTGACTGATGCAATTGTTTTTTTTTTTTTTTTTTTTTATATGATCCGTTAAGGTTTTCACTGCAATGACTATCTCTTCATTTTTGCGGATGATAAGCACTCGGCCAATGTGCTCCGTGAGGTCTTTAGCTAGTTTGTCCCATGCTATGAATGAATGCACGGGGAGAATTAATCAAGTGTGTGCTTATTTTGAGTATAATAGGATTATGGTCTGAAGACAATTCATTTACCATTAATTTAATGATATTTGATGTTTTTTAAAATAATAATGTCTAGTATGTTCAATCTGCCAATAGGGCTGTGATGGGTAGGCTGGGCAGGACCAACAACTATGGCCGAATTGGCTGCTGTGTAATTGTGTAGAGTGTGGCCACTTGTATTAACGGTGGAGCTGAACCAGGCAGTGGGTTTAGCATTCAGATCATCCCCCCTGCCATAATAATGAACTCTGCACAGTCGTGGATGGAGTCCAAATATGATATTAATTGGGAGTTGCTGGGTGAATTGTAAGTTTCGTATATATTCAGATTTCCTGCATTCTTGGTGTGGATTTCTGCTCCCGTAATCTCCAGATTTTTGGTTTGTGTATGGTATTGTGGTTGAGGTAGGGTTGATATAGATGGCAGTACCTCCCCCTCTGGCGCCGAGCCTTACTTTTGGGTTATTAGTAGGTTTCAGGTGGGTCTCGTTGATCAGCATTATGTCGGTGTTTTTTGTGAGTGCAAAGTCTTGTAGCTCTAGTGTCTTGTAGTGAGGCCGTTGGCGTGTCGTGTGGCGATCAGGATGAGTTGGGTTGTATTTTAGTTTTGTTCATTGTTGATGACTGCTAGCATTGAGTGGGTACCTTGCAGGAACCTCTTCGACGAGGATGGGGATGGGTTAGTTTGGCTAAATTCCTGTAGCATAGTGGCTAGTGAGGCGGTCAGAATTGCTGTTATGTTGGAGCCTGTTTTATTCGTATGTGTTCTATCCTTTGGGGGGTTGTGATTTTTCCTGACTTTTATGGATAAAGTTTCTTTGGTTTGTAGAATAATTGGGCTGAGACCTTCGAGTTGCAATGGGGGCAGGTGATTGTGTGTATCTTGTAGCTCCGTTGTTTTTAGGGTGTGGATGCATCCTTTGTATTTGACAGGATGGGGTCCACCCCAATTGGCACATCTGGCTGGCGTGGTTCTTGGCTTGGTGCTTTTATCCACATTCTAGCCATCTGTACCAGGCTTTGCATAGCTTTTGGGCATAGCCAAACATTTGACTGTATCGGCATTTCCCAGCTGATGCCTCCTTTCTAAGTGGTTCTGTGGCTATTCCGATAATCACAGACGGCGGTTATCGCGTAAATCTGTTTGTTCGTGTTGTGACCTGCCACAAGGACTAGTGGCATTGGTCGCTTCTCGGACCTGATAATTCTGCTGACCTTGATCGGTGTTTGGTTCTGCTGGGAGGTCTGCCGCGATCTCCTCGGAAGTGATTCCTTCAGTGACTCCTCGGGGTGCCACCTTATGATTTCTTTTACTGCTTGGAGTGAAGGTGTGATGGTTTAGTTTGTTGTTGTTGTCCATGACTTTTCTCTCTCTAGTCTGTGACTGTTGTTGGTTGGATTTTTATCCCTTCGTGGGTGTTTCTGGCCCAGGAGTAGTGTTGTGTTCTTTCAGGTTTCGTGCAACTGTGGTGCATTTTTCTTTGTCGTGGAGGATTACCGACGGGAATTTTTCCTTTTTTCCTGGGACTGCATGTGTGGTTGCGTCGTTTCAATGTGGTTGTACGCGGACCTGCGCCTTTTGTTTGTGTGTTCTTCTGTGGGATCTGTCTGTCTGGGGAGTTCTCAGATTGGGGGGGGTCGTATTGTTTCTTTCTGTAATCTCTTCATCTTCGTCTTCAATGCCTTCGGGTTCATCTGCCTTCGTGTGCAGATTTAGGAAGCCCGGCCATTTCCTGTCGAACTTTTTAAGCAGTAGTTTAAATAGTTTTAATGCTTGATCTCTGTTTAGAAGTTGTATAAAGTCTTTAAAGCTCTCCATTTCTGCGCGTGTATATTTTTTGTTGCTGTAATATTGATGCAAATTTCTATAATTTCTATAGAGCTTAAACTAAATTGATTAAGCCTTACCTTGGTAGGTGCTTTTATGACACTTTTAGTCCTTGATCACGGTGGTCCGTTGCTGTTCCGGTTGCAAGGTTGATTCGATCAGGGTACCAGTAAATGTTTGTTCGTGTTCTCTGCTCCTTAGAAATCATTGAACTGCGCCTGAAGTAAACACTGTTTATTCTTGTTCATTATTCACTTGACATTAACTCAAAGTTTATATATTAATCTGTAATTTTGTATTCATAACTGTATCTGTTTTTAATGTTTCTGGTAATGTGTAAGAGAAGGTCTGATGGCTTTAACTTCACCCGAATAATAGCCTCACCTCACATTTATGATCCTTAGTTTAAGGTTTGAAAAATGCGTTGTGATAGGATACCATGTTGCACGCATATCTGTTCGGCAGACTGTTGACAAATTAGGCCATTCCAGATCAACAATCAGCGATACCATTCTGAGATGGAAGCGCAGGGAGTCAACTGCAAATGCTACCCTTGGTGAATTTATTTTTTGCATGATGATGATTTGATTTTTATGGCGCAAATACATCAGAGGTCATACTGCGCCAAGACACGGTAGTATATATGTAAACGGTTAATAGGACATTCACAAACATTCATGTCATTTGCTGGATTTAAACCTACAGCCTTTTGGCTAAAGGGGCAGATACGCTAACCACTCTGCCAACCAGGCCGGCTTATTTATTGTGTATTAAGTATGCAGTAAATATCAAAGATTACTGAATTTAATTATTATTGCGCATGTCTGGTTATCCCCTGGATGGGGTTCGTGTTTGAGTGGCGGCTCTTCTTTTTCCAGCTTGTATAGACTGTGGGTTCGAATCTCACTCCAGCAATTTCTGAATGGTGGATGATTACCGTTAAAGTACCATATTTGGTATTTTAACGATTTTTTACATAAAGGACCACATACAACACTAATTTGCTATATGTTTCCAACGTTTTGTGGGCAGGTTATCATCAAAAATAGTTATATGTACTATATTGCTTTCTGTTGACAAAAATGGGTAGGGCTTAGATTAAATGGCTGAAAATAAAAGCTTGATTGTAGAAGCAGCAAATGAAAATGAAGAAAGCATGAAGCACATTTTCTGAATGGTTATAAAAGTTTAGTAATAGGAACAACTTTACCCCGTTAGGCCTGTAGTCAACATGAGAGAAAACTCTGTAGTGCTCAGCAGAGCATTTTGAAAATTATCATGATGCCATACTACGTTCTGCTAACATCATATCAAGCAGTTTTTCAAACTGCGCATCGTGGCCGGTTAGCGGGCAGTAAAATCAGTTTAGAGGATCGCCATAAATATATTTGTTAAAATGAAAAAAAAAAAAAATAGAAAATATTAGTCTGTGTGTCATAGCATTTGTAGCTTTAACGAGTTCCCTCTTGAAAGCGAAAGCTTTCAAGAGGAACTCGCTTACGGGTATGTATGTCACTTCCGCATTGATTGGGCGCATTTTTAAAAGTTAAAATATATACGGCATGCTTGTCTGAATGTTTTCGGTCAAACTTAAATTGTAAAATTAGTATTGTGTTAATGATAACGTATAGTGTTCGTGGTTTTAGTTTATCATTATTGGGTGTCAAGGCTAGCTGGTGAACGGACGTGCTATCGGAGAGCTCCTGAGAGATTTGTGTTTTATGTTGATTTATTGGTGTTTTGGATTCATTTTAATGGACTTAAGTGTGTAATTTTGGTATATTATTGGAGCTTTATTAGCGTGGTTAGTGTACTAAAGTATTTTATAACATAATCTATGTCGGGAAGTCGCCGCTAGATGAATTCGTAATGTGTAGTGTTCGTGCAAGCTCCAGATAAGATAAGTATCATTTTCAGTTATCGATACAAATTACTTAATATTGTGTAGTTTTGTTCTGTTTGCCTTGCGTATTTTAGTGCGTCTATTTTTGGTGTGTTATAACGTATAATTTGACAAAACACGTTGCAAATAAGTATGGCACTGTGCGAAGGTAAATGGCGGCCAGTAATGAAGGTTCGCCATCGTTATCAAAGAACGGTAGCATAAAAGAAATGAGTCAGTGTACTAGCTGTGAAATGTACGCTTTGCGGAGTGTGGTTAGATGATAATAAAGGATTGAATGTGTGTAGAAAATGTAGGGAATTGAAGTGTATTTCGGATCGTGAGTGTGATATTTTTGTCAACCTTCAGAATGAAGGAAATAGGGATATGACAAGAAACGGCAAGGTTGTACATGAAAATTGTGAGAGTGTGAATGTAGAAAGTGTGAATGATAGTATAAATGGTTTCTCAGAGAACAAAAAAGATGAGATAGATGCATTGAGTGAGATCGCGTTATTGAATAGTGCGATAGAAAGAGCAAAACAGCAGCTAGAGTGCATGAACAAAAGTAGACTGAATGAACCAACCAATAATAAAAGGTATGACAGGAAAAATAGACGTATGAATGTGAACATGAACAAAATGAAGGATAGAGTGCTGTATGGAGACTCGTTAGTACGAGGTGTGTTAGTAGAGGATTTGACAAAATCGTACCAACCTGGTGCGACCATAAAGGACGTAACTGCGTCTATTAGAAAGCAAAAGGAAAGGGTGAAAGAAATGATTGTTGTGGCAGGTACGAATGATTTGAAAGGAGATAAAATGGAAATGATAGAAGACCTGAATGAATTGTTTGAGGTAGCAAAATAAAAGAGTGAGAGAGTTAAATTGATTAGTCTTTTGCCACGGTATGACAGTGAAATGTTTAAAAGGAGGGCTATAATTGCGAATGACTTTATGCGTTGGTTATGTATGACGAGTGGTGTGGAATTTGTGGATGTGTGGAGTGAGTTTGATGGGCGAAAGGATCTATATAAGATGGATGTCTTGCATTTGAATGGTTACGGTGTAAGAAGACTTGAGAAAGTGTTGCTGAATGTAGTGGATGTGCAAATTCAGGGAAACTAGATTTGTTAGGGGGGAGGAGTAGAGATACAGTCCTTATGGAGGCAGTTGAATGTAAGAATGAATATAATATGCCATAGCAAATAAGGACAACAAATCTGAGTGGGATAGTTAATATAAGGCATCAAGGTAGGGTTGGGGCTAATGGGGGTCTTAAATTCATGTACACTAATACTAGGAGTATTAGGAACAAGAAGGAAGAGTTTTTGGCCATGGTTGGCACTTCCAGACCACAGGTTATTGGTATTAGTGAAACATGGCTGACTGTAGATGATATAACTAGTGGGATTGAATGTGATGGGTATAGTGTGTTCAGGAATGACAGAGAGAATAAAATGGGGGAGGAGTATTGTTGATGATAGCTGATGAGCTCCAGCCAAGGAGAATAGATGTTGAATTGCAGGATAGAGAAAAGAGCACATTTGAGGCCATTTGGTGTGAGATTGTGGCTAGCAGAACTAAATATACAATTGGGTCCTGCTATAGACCAAGTGATGGAAAAGATGGTGGTGACAGTATGCACAAGCAAATAGAAGAAATGAGTGGAAGGAGGGTGATTATTATGGGAGATTTCAACTATGGTCGCATTGATTGGAGTGAGGAGAGGACACACGGGTGGAAGGAACTGGATTTTATGCGGTTATTAAGGGATAACTATCTGCGATAGCATGTAATGGAAAATACTAGGGGTCAGAGAGTGCTTGACCTAGTAATTACATCTGAGGATTTGGCTGTAACAAATATGACCACATTGCCACCAATCGGTGAGAGTGATCATAGGGACTTAACTTGGGAGGTGGCTAAAGGTGTAGAATTTTCAATTAAGACAGGGTACATGTGGAATTATCGGGCTGGAAAGTATGACAAGCTTAGGAGTTTGATTGGTTCAGTGCCATGGCATGTACAACTGCAAGGACTAGAAGTTGATAGTGCATGGGAGGTAGTTAAGAAGTGCTTGCATGAAGCAATGGCTGACTGTATACCTAGAGTCCGAATAATAAATCAAGTAGGGGTTAAATGGATGAATAACACCATTAAGCTTGAGTTGCAAAAAAAGAAACAACTATGGAGGGAATTTAAGGAGAAGAGTGACCGGCAGGCACATGAACGGTATAAAGCGCAGGCCAGAAGGGTGACGAGTGTGGTAAGAAAAGCAAAAAAGGATTACGAAAGAATCCTAGGCTAAAGAGAATCCTAAACAGTTTTTTAGATATGTAGCAAGTAAAAGGAAAAATGTACATCGCAGATTGATTTTAAAGAATGCCGATGGTAGGGAGGTAACAGAATCAGTTGAGATAGTTGAGTTACTGAGTGAGCACTTTGCAAAAGTATATCATCCAGGTGGTGACTTTGAAGAAACGAATAAACCAGTAGATTATACGGGAATTGTGGTTAATGAAGTGGAGGTGAGTAGTCTATTGCATAACCTCAATGTCAATACATCTGTGGGATTGGATGGTATACCAGCTCGTGTTGTACGAGAAGCAGCTAAAGAATTGTCAGTACCCTTGACCATTTTGTTTAATTTGAGTCTCGGGTCTGGGTTAGTCCCGAGCGGGTGGAAAGAGGGGAAAATAGTTCCACTGCATAAAGGTGGTTCCAAGACTGATGTTGTAAATTACCGACCGATTAGCATATCAGGAATCATTGTCAAGGTCTTAGAGAAATTTGTCAAGAAAAGAATACAGGATTGGATAGATGAAAATGGGATATTGTATGGGGGACAACATGGTTTTGTGAAGGGTAGATCATGCCTCAGTAACTTGCTCACGTTTTATAACACAGTGACGGCTGAACTGGATAGGGGTAATGGGTTTACAGTGATACTACTGGACCTTGCCAAGGCCTTTGATAGGATACCACATGGAACCCTAATCAGTAAACTGGAGCAGATGGGTATAGATATAGGGTTGGTGAGATGGATAAGAGGGTGGTTGAAGGAGAGATATCAAAGAGTGGTTTATTCAGGAGTGGAGTCTAAAAGACGTCTTGTGACTAGCGGAGTGCCACAGGGCTCTGTTCTTGGACCATTGCTTTTCAATTTGTTCATCAATGATATTGGAAAGGATCTGAGAGGAAGTGTTCACTTGTTTGCTGATGATGCAAAGTTGGGTAGAGCAATTGTGAGTGCACAAGATGTCAAAATTTTACAGGATGATTTGGATAGTTTGGAGGACTGGGCTAGGAAAAATGGATGTCAATTTAATGTGGCAAAGTGTAAGGTTATGCACTTTGGGGTGAAAAGAATAGCAGCAGTATATCGCATTGGTGGAATCATACTCCAGGAGATTGATGAGGCCAGGGATTTGGGAGTGTTGGTGGATAGGGAGTTGAAGTTTAAGGGGCACATTGCAAAAGTAACTAAAACAGCTCACCAAATCACTTGGCTTCTGAAAAATACTTTAACATGCAGAGACGAACAAGTTGTTGTTCCTCTGTATCGAGCCTTGATAAGACCCCATCTGGACTTCTGTGCCCAGCTATGGGCACCAGGGTTTCTTTGTGATGGGGAGGAAGTGGAGAGGGTCCAGAGACGAGTGACCAAGATGATAGCAGGTCTGTGGAATGAAAACCTTATGAGAATAGGTTGAAGATTTGTGGGTTGCAGAAATTGGACGATAGGCGAAGGAGGGGTGATATGATTGAGACATTCAAATTACTGAAGGGTTTTTATAAGATTGATCCAGAAGATATTTTTGAAAATATGACTGGTGGTGGGAGGACTAGGGGCCATGCATGGAAGCTGGGCAAGAGCGTGGTTGACAAGGGTGTTAGAGCTAGGTTCTTTACTTGGAGAGTGGTAAATGAGTGGAATAAGCTTCCAGAGTCTGTTGTGGGTGCTATGACCGTGAATGAGTTCAAGGCAAGGTATGATAGATACTGTGTGAATGTTGAATAGTTGTTCTTGACATGATGTTAGGGCCTCCCTCGATGAGTCTGTCGACTCCTTGGAGTTTCCCGGAACAATAATAATAATAATAATTATGCAGTAGGGTTGTTTTCATTCCAGATGTCTCCAGTTTGCATTTCATAATTTCTATTATTGTTGTTTGTTTTCAGTTTTTTCCCTATGTTATATTTTGACAAGTTTATTATTCTCATCATATATATATATAGAATATTTATAAATATAAATATACCTTTCAAGTATTACTATCATATTTTCTGTTCGTTTTTACATTTATTTTGGACTGATTATTTTGTTATAGACAAATAATATTTTTCTTATATATACAAATAGAGTAAAATGCATTATCAGATAGTTTTCGTAGTTTATAAAAATGTTATCATTTTTATAATCTACGAAAACAAAATAAGTTAGTGAGTTTTTACATTTTTTTTAATATGTGTGACCAAGGACTGTAGCCATATTAGAAAATTAAATTTGCTCAATACAGTCACTGCAAAATCCAATGACTGTATGTATGAGGGCTCACATAACATGGTATATACTTGTCGTAATATATTAGAATGATAATTGCATGTGATATATAAGTTATATTGATTTCTTATATGTTTAAAATAAAGGCCAACATTATTGGTCTCATGAGGTAGTCTCTCAATCTTTTTCTGAAAGTATATCTGAGGCTATTGATTTTATTTCATTTGTGAGTTTATTGTAGCTACATGTTGCTAGATGTTCAAAGGATTTATGAAAAATTTCTTTGTTCGCCTAGGGTACTACCACCAAGTTCCAGCCACAGCCATATAATCTACATTATTAAAAACTTACAACGTTCTTTCTTACATATAATATACAACCACAGCGATAGATTTAGTAGTGGCAAAATATTATGAATGACAATTTTCCACTGATTCAGTTATCTCCCTACCATTGGCGTTCATTAAAATCATTCTGTCATATACATTCTTTCTTTTACTTGCAGCATATCGAAATAACTGTTTGGGATTCTCTTTAGCCTGCATTGCTAACTTCCTTTCATATTCTGCTTTTGCCTTTCTTATCACACTAGTTACTTACCCCTTCTGTCCTGTGCCTTGTACATTCATGTGCCTGCAGGTCATCTTTCTCCTTAAATTCCCTCCACAATTTTTTTTTCAGCTCCAGCTTGATGGTGTTATTCATCCATTTCACTCACTAGGTATGCAGTCTGCCATTACCTCCCTTAAACACTCCTTTACCATTTCCCATGCACTACCAACACCCAGCCCTTGCAGATTTATATGCCATGGCACCGATCCAAGCAATCTTCTAAGCTTGTCATACTTACAAGCCGTGTAATTCCACATATACCCGGTCTTAACTGAAAATTCCACACATTTAGCCACCTCCCAGGTCAAGACCATATGATCACTCTCACCAATTGGTGGCAACGTGGTCATATTCGTTATAGACAAATTGTCAGATGCAATTACATCACATGCTGTCTCAGGTAATTATCCCGTAGCAACTGCATAAATTCCATTTCCTTGCTCCTCCCTTGTGTCCTCTCCATTCCAATCTATGTTTCCATAATTGAAATCCCCCATAATAATTACCTGTCCTCCACACATTGAGTCTATTTACCGATGCATACTATCTCCATCTTTTCCATCCCCTGGTCTATAGCAGCATCCAACTGTATATTTTGTTCTGCTGATCCCAAATATCACACCAGATAGCCTCAAATATGCTAGTTTCACTGGCCTGCAGTTGAACTTATACTCTCTTTGTTTGCAGTCATCAGCTATCATCAATAACACTCCTCCCGCCATACTTTTCTCTGTATCCTCCCTGAACACACTCTATCCTTCACATTCTAGCCCACTAGCTATATCATCTGTTAGCCATGTCTCACTAATGGCAACAGCCTTTGGCTATGATGAGCCAACCAATGCTAAAAATTCCTCCTGCTATTTCTTAGTACTCCTGGCATTAGTGTACATAAAGTGCACTAATTTCCCCTAATCCTACCGCTATCCAGACGCTTTATACTACTGTCCCATTCTGATTTGTTACCAGTGGGACTAACTTAGGCATATTATACACATTCTTACACTCAACTGCCTCACTCGATATTGTAACAGGATGACATCATTGTGTGACCTAATGTACATGTTTTAAAGAAGCTCATTCCTCATATCATCCCTGAAGATAGCCTTAACCTTCCATTATCAGAACACTTTGTTACATCCTGAATTTGAAGAATTTGTTGTTGATGATCTAGCCTCTCCTGCCTCTCCCGATGAATCGTCCAATTAATCATGCTGCAGCTTTTAAGAATTACTCTTGCTCAATATGTTTGTAGCTGATTATTTTACCACTAATTGCAGAGAAGTACTGTGTATTCACGTTTCATGATGTATTATTGTATAGTGCTGCACCCAGTAATTTTATATTAGAATTTGTAAATTGTATTATTTCACTATAAACAAAGAACAAAATTAGTTTAAAATATAACAAAAACAGATCGACACATTTCAGGATTCATACATCTTAAATTATTAACGATGCATGCTTCTGAAGTGTGTAGATTGTTTTTGTTATATTTTTAACTCCTTTTCAAATGCCTGCTTTTAAATGCTTCAACTTCCAAACGAGAGAATCTTAAGAACTTATAACAAGATAAATTGAGCTTATTAGCGATAAACAATTGCCTTGCTTATCTTTTTTATATAAAAATCAACAGTAAATTGTTCTAGCAGTAGGATATATTTTTTTAATTTATTGTTATGATTTTTTTACATCATTCAGAACTTTCTCTCTAGGACTAAACATGGAACTTTATCAGGCCACTTCAGGCCTCCAATGAACGTGAGAGTGGTCGCATACTGGCGAATGAAATTCATTTCTCACCTAAAAACAATCCCATACATTAACATACGCATTCTACGGGGAGGAAATTGATAAAAATAAGAAAATTTTAACCCTCTTTGCAATCAGTTTCTTCAAACATTTTCTATTTAAAGAAAGTTATTTACCAATTATTTTATGTTTCTTGGCTTATGATTCCATCTTTTAACCACACGTCCGCAGTATATCCCGACGCATACTCTCTATTTTACTATTTCTACACTTGTAGAGGTTAGCATATATTCAAGTCAATAGATACGTCGACGCTTTTTCAGATTCCAAAAGACGCTGTTGCTTTCCAGAAATAACCTACTGTCTGCATGATTACCTGTTCCTGTGGCAAAGCTTAATCGGTCAGACTTAACGAAGTTTTGAAATCCGGAAATTGATATTGCCCATATTCGAAAAGATAACCTTATTTCGCCTCTCATATCCTGATATAACACCATGATGTAGATTGATCATCAGTATCGATCCCTTATCTTGATGATAACCCCTTGTCCTGTCTTCCAAAATTGGTTAAGTAATTCACTTTCACAGCAGTGTAAACAAGAACCGACATTTTTTTTTCATGACACGTGAAAGCTAGTCATCTATTTATACAATACATCTGATCTCTTTTATGATATTAATTACCTTCCAGCCCTATGTTAACAGTGCTCTCATCTCTTTTTTTTTTCTTTTTAAAATAACTGTTTTTGTAAATCTTCAAAGCTGTTATCTCACTTGTCTTTTCTTGTGCATTATCCATAGTCGATTATTTTACAGAGAAACATGCACTAATGTTTCGTTCGTCTTCATTCGACGAGTTCAGTGAAGGGTCATCTGTGTATAAGAGGAAGTGAGTGAGAGAAAGTACGAACCCTGGTAGTAGTACTACTACAGCATTGGTGGAGTTCTCCGCATAACACGTAGTCAATCATAGAGAAAGCTCTATCAATTGCAAATGGAGGAAAGGAGGACATGATGGTTATTTGGTAAGCGGAGATGTATGCCAGACCAAATTAAATGCTGTGGAAAAGAATAGCCAAAAGATATTTTTTTCCCAGATGATATTATAATATTACTGTACGAACAGGGGAGAAGTGAAAGCATGGAAGGGAAGTTGCATATAATGATACTTTCATAATATTAATCCTATTATATATTCTATAATATTATATAATAGTTTTAATAATTTCCTTTTGTATTTTTCGTACTTGTGGTATAACTGTAATTAAATTTGCAATATTCATAAAATAACTTTATAAAAGAGCATTAAAAGTGAATGATTGCAAAAAGGGGACGTATACAAATATACAGGTATCTAAAATATGCTTATATTTCCTTATGTTTAGTTATTTTCTTCTAACCTTGGTAAATGAACAATTGATATTCTAATACGTAACAACTACATCCCTTTCGTATTCTCATTCATCATTTTCTATAGAGTGTTAGATTGTTCATTTATTATCAGATTAGTATTCATGTCGAAAATTTCTGGTATCGTTGTCTGAACCGAAATCCTTCTTCTTCTTTTTCTCTCTTTTACCTTGCGGTGTCGAGAGTTTTCTATTCATTTAACCGCAACCGTACACAAGGGTAAGGTGGTTAGCCCTATTCCTCCCGGTGTATCCTATATCTGTAGAAGCGTTGAGTTCTCAAGGTCGGTTTGCCTGCTTGGGGGGGGGGGTGAAAACCCCCCTCAAACCTAAAATCCGGTTTATAAATATATACGAGGTGGGGAGAGAAGTTCTGATAAACACATAGAACAAAAATGATATTAAAGCAATTGATATAACCACAAGAAAGAATATACTAGTGGCAGAGTTATGAAGGCAACTTAGGTTCTCATATTTTTACATCCCCGTATGTTCGAGGATAAGTTACCTTCATAACTCTGCTACTAGTATGTTCTTTCTTGTGGTTATATCAGTTGCTTTAATATCATTTTTGTTCTAAGTGTTTATCAGAACTTTTCAGCACCACCCCCTCGTAGATAACGTCTTTGCTAAGTAACAAAAGTATCATCCACGTTTTCTGAATTTAGACTATATCTAGTCTCACTTGTCTTAATCTACTCGCTAATTTCTGAAGACAGAGATGAGTAAGTCATCTCGCCCGGCATCATGATTTCGAAAATCCGGTTTAAAACGATATATCCGTGTTTATGTAAATCGAGATGGACGTAATTCGTTTAAAATATTTACACGTCAGGCATTTTCTTAATTAAGCAATATCCACCAGACTACGTTTCAGTTTATGTTATAATGCAGTTTCTTTCTAACACATAAATGAATGTTTTTCAGCATGATGTTTTTTTTTGTTGTTGTTGTTTTTTTTCAAGTAGTCTTTAAAAGTTCGGAGCTTCCTCACCAAGAGGAAGTTTATTCAGATATTCGGACTAAGGCAATAACTAGAGCAACTGTATATTATCAGTGGCATAGGAACGCTATGGTAATGGAGCAATTACCAAGGGCACCAAACACCTAGCTACACCACTGCATATTACTTCGATGATAATTATATTCGAAGTAGCCATGTTCAAGTTCAAAAGATAATTCAGCACACTATTCAAAAGCAACCGGCGGCTGATCAGTAGAAAACTGTTCGATACTTCATCTGGAGAATATTGCAAAAATACGAGTTGCTTACTTATTTTAATTTTGACGTACTATTCAATGTGTTCTGATGTGAGGTTTTTGACAAACGACTTTTATGTAGCACTTTTGTTTTCTTCATTCTTTAAAACCAGTCTTTCTTCTCTCTTCCCAAGTCGGGAAAGAAGAAAGATGGTTTTAGAGTCAGCAGAAGTAGTGAAACATTCCTCAAACCTCAATGGGTATGGCTGTATTAATTTTCTTAACAAAAATATGAGAAGCTTGTTTTAAGACAATCTCCAACAGAACATTCATAAGGTTTTTCTTATATATATTTTTTAAATCCAAGTGTAGAAGTCATCTAGTTGGGATTTTAGTTTTTTCTTGCATCCATTAAAAATTGTTCCCACTGATATCTAAATGTCAGTACTTTGTGCTCTGATGATGCTACTTAGAAAATAAGCGAAATATTGTCAACTAAATAAATTTCTTATTTATTTTGTTCCTGTTGTGTTGGGAATTTTCAGCAAAATTTCATCGACGGAAGCCCTTGCATCAATCTGATGTGACAATAATAATAATAATGATTGTTGATTTAAATGAATAAATAATTTACTAGTTATTTGGGAATTACAAATGGTTTGAAAGATATTCAAAAAGCCAGGAAATAGCGTTATATTTTGAAAAGAATTCACTTATTGATAATTTAACATGTTTCGTCATTTCTCTCCATCATTGCTAAATATATAAAGCACTCATATGATAAGCAGCATTTAGCCTTCAGAACAGTCGAATAGATCAGTGCTTCCCAAACTTATGGATGCAAAGGTCCCCTTTGTAAAAATTAAAATATTTCACGGCCCCCATTGAAAAAAAAAATCGTAATACAGACATATGTTATTATAATATATATTGTATTTATATTCAATACAATTTATAGTCAAGATTTTGTTTGTGATCTTTTTTGTGCTTCTTATCAATACCTTTGAAATGAAACTTATATGAATCAGCATATATTTACTAATATTCGTTAAGCGCCGAAATACGCAGGAAGCAAAATTTGTGAACCAACACCAATGTGTGATTTTTTACCTTAAAATATAAAAAATAACAAAAAAGAAATAATAAATAATACAAATTAAATACGTTTCTTTTAAGATTAAAAAAAAAAGAACTACTTAGTCTTAAAACATTTTAAATTTGTTTTCATTATTTCACGTCCCCCCCCTCCCCCCGCTCAACAAAACTTACGGTCCCCAGTTTGGGAAGCGCTGGAGTAGATGTTCTCTTAAAACAGAGATCATATGCTCGGTAAAAAAGAAAGCAACACGAGTTATACAGGTTTACAAAAATAACTGAAATAGTAATAATATTATTAATAATCAGTAATGTAAATGAACAAATGAAAGTAGGTAAAAAGTAAAATATAGCTTAAAAATAAGGAAATGAAATCTTGTCTCTAGTTTTTGTTTATTATTTATTGTTATTATTATTTACAGGAAGGATAAACCTATATCATATTACCTCCTCTGGCGAACCGTCACCGCTACATAAATGCTCGGAAAGTAAACACAGAAATTATAGAGCTTAGTAATGAGGCATCCATGTTTGTGTCAATTATCTTTTCGAAACTGCCAAATATAATCTCATAATAAGGCGTAGTGAACGACAGGCCACTCGACATCTTTAAAATATCTAGTTTATCTTTCATATGAATTATATCGAATACTGTAACATATGGGAAACGAAAATACTTCATTTGAAACTCGATACAGGTGGTTTTGATAGAAATCTGTTACCTAATAAACCAATGAAAACGATTCTCTGAGAATATACGGAGCATTCAACAGTGGAAAAGAGTTTATCGATTACCATCGATCGCTTGTCACGTGATGGGAGTATGTACATGAAAATCGGCCATAGAATAGCTGCGCGCGAATTTAATAGCGTAGATGCTTTCGAGACATAAAGATACTGCTTCCAAAATACGGCTTTAATATTTCTAGAAGTGTACAGGCGCCAACCACCATGAGTGAACTTCATATTATTAACATCACCGTCTCCGAATTTGATACCAACGTCTCCATGAAGAGCTCCTTGCTTTCCCCATTCGATTTTCTGATCGTCTTGCTCGTGTTCATTCTTTCAGTGTTCGGGAATGCCTTGATATTAATTGCCTTCGCCGTTCCCAAGAGAAAAGACAACCTGACTGTGCATGAAGATAAGGCAGTAGTAGACTCTATCATATTTGCATTAGGACTTACCGCATTCTTAAGAAATATAATTCGTGGCCCTATTCAAATATCTTGTCTTATAGCAAGTAAGTACCATCTTTATTTTATATATTCAATGTCAAAAATAAATAATAATGCTCCACAAACTTCTATGCTAATTTTTCTAAGCCTTTAATGCAATAAACAATTAATCACTTGGTTGTACAAGGCTGAGTAAACCACAGCGACATATCCGGGTTATACTGGCATATGCTGTAATTTCCGAGATTTTTAATTAGTACGTTTACTTAATAATAATAATAATAATAATAATAATAATGATAATATATCATTTATGTCGACATATAGATCATTTCTCGTCGCCTAATAGAGAACTTTGTTTTTCGAGTTCTTAGGCATAAGCAAGTAGGTTTTTTTTCCTCCCAGAAAATCAAGCTTTTGACTCCGCAATTTATAAAAGTAGATCGTAGACCATATAACACTCTCACTGTTTCAGACAATGATATGCCATTAGGATTTAGGAATACGTCTGTTGTCTACCATACTCTGTCTTCCCAAAGTCATGACATTATCAAGAGCCATGAACTGGCGCCGATTAAGAGTGGCGGCTGCTGGCCTACCAGTTTCTAAAAGTTGGTTACGCCCATTCTCTCTCTCTGGAGAATAAAAGAAATAAGAAGATTTATTTGTTTATAAGAATGAAATGGGCTTAAAATAAGCAAGATGTGATGCTTAAGGTACAGAAAGGACTTAAGGGAATTATATAAAGATGACAATATTACAACATTTATAAAAGGAAGTCGGTTAAGATGTATATGATAAAAAAGAGTGATATAAGAAAGCGAGGGGGGGGAGGAGAATTTTTATAAAAAAGGCAGTACAAGTGCCCATGAAAACGGATTGTGTAGAAAGCACATATTAAGATGAATTGAGTTATAGTTAAATTGGGTTGAACTGTTTGGAATTGCAGCCGAATAAAACAGTTAATGTTATGAGGCTGTGTATTATATGCTTAATTGCGTGTGTTCTTCTGGCTGCTTTGCCTATTTTGCTGGATGAAAACCCGATTTTACCGGGGGATGAAGAATAATACCCACTAATTCACTGGAGATAACGAAGATCCAGCTAGGACCATATTCCAGAAAAAAGAAAAGAACGTCGCTTCATTTTAAGCAGATAAGATAAGAAATATGACCACATCCCCATTGAGTTTGTAATTTTTTTTAATTTAAATTCGAACGCTATATGTATTAGCATTAGCTATTCTTGCTTGTTGATTTAATAACAATATCTTTGAAATATTCCAGGACTATGCAACTCGCGCCAAGATCAAGGCCTATTTTATATATATATATATATATATATATATATATATATATATATATATATATTTACGTTTTTATAACACACACACACACACACACACACACACACACACACACACACACACACACATATATATATATATATAGTATATACTTCCATTTTCCCTTCCTCCTAACTCTCACATTTCATCATAAAACTAAACCTTTCTTCTCCGAAGATGGATTCATTATTTATGAACCCTTTTACTATTACTTTATACGGCGCTTTGATTTTCTTGTCATCATGCTTATGTCCATTCATTTGTTGTTCCTAAGAATGAAGACAAACCTGAGTAAACCTTACCTAGTGTATTGATTCAGGGCCGTACTTACACTTTTCCCGATGCGGACGGGGCCGAAGTGCTAGAGTGTTCTGGGGGTCCCTCCCTCATTGTTTAGGGCCCTTAAATTGGCCTTAATTTTTCGGGATCCCCAGCTAGAGCCTCGTGCGCCTGTGCATAAGTATTGCCCTAGGTGAATCATATTTGTATTAGACTCATCACAGTCTTAAGAACAGAAATGTATCCGCCTGTTACGCTTTTAACTATATTAGGTTTTCAGTCAGTTATTTTACAAAGCGAATAGCGCAGTAAACAAAGCGCTATTTCTTTACGTTTTTGAAATAAAATAATCGTTGTGCCTTCCCGATGGCAATGCCAAAGAAACCTAACGAGTACAACAACAATAAAAATCTTGTACTGCACTGCACTTTTTTTGCTACCTTGTATGACAAATCCGTAGAATAATGCCGTATTATTATCCTGATGACCATGTTATCAATATAAAATAACTGCAACCTGAATTCTCCTTCCAGACTGTGATCGTGGCCCAAGCTAGTATGACTTCCTTCAAAGCGTGTTTATCCTCTACAGACATTTGAAAAACTTATAAAAGCAGTCATTGTAAAAGATAGCCTAGATTCAAGAATTTTAACGAAATTTCAGCATTTTGGATGCTATTAAAACCACTTAAAATGTCTGAAATGGAGTCACCGAATTCGACGTAAAAGAAGTTTGGAAAAAACTTTAAAGGCTTTAGACTTTCTGTTTTTGAAAAGGCAACGATTGTAGCTGAGATATAAAATCGATTGATTCCACTTGTCTGTTGAAGATGTAAATGAATTGCTAAACTAGCATGAGAAGAAGTTTACCAATGAGTAACTTATATCGAAATTTCAGTAAGAAGCCCTCAGAAAAGAATTCTTACATATAACTGGATGTGAAAAGGAAAAAAAATTGAAAATCCACTCCTGCCTTTAAATTACAAAGATGGACGTTTGAAAAAATTGACTCTTGGCTAAAAGTCTTTTAAAGAGACGATCTCAATTTTCAACATAGCTCGAGGGTCTTAACCATAGTCAGGAATACTTTGTCATACATAGAAATTTATCAAGGAAAAAAAAAAAAGAAAAGATAACTCAATTCAAAAGTAATTCAAAAAAAGCTACCTGTATATATTTTTTTATTTTAAGAAGCTCTAAACAGTAAATCTTGCAGTTCAATTTTGTATAATTAAATAAGTAAAATTAAACTTCAGTTTGGTGACATTTCGGTGTGGCATTATTTAGTTGAAACTGTATTTCCATGAAAGAAATCTTAATTCATAACACGGAGCCTATGGGATATTAAGTTTCAATTTATGACTCTCTTACGACGGCTTTCCGAATAAGTTATAAAAGAGGTAATCGACTGTAAATGCCTTTGGATGTCATCTTCATTTCCTGCAAGTAATACCACATCAACTGCATATCGAACCAAATTTAAAAGGTCTTCATTTTTATCTCATCTAATTTCTGTTTTTTATCGATAATTATGTTAAATAAAGTTGTGCCTAAAGAATCTCATTGTCTGATCTCTTTCCTTGTTGGGACTTTCTGCATATTTGTATTGTGATATTTTATTATATATTCTCATTTTCTGTATATATCTTTCATGATTTCGATAATTTGAAGTGGTATATTTCTTTATAGTAGTACTTTGTAAGTCAATAAAAAACATAAATATTGGTTTTTTATATTCTATTGCTTTTTCTATTATTTGCTTTACAAATATAGCATCAACACTTCATCATTCCTTGCAGAATCTTTGTTTTTCATCTTCCATTCTTTAGTGATTTTAAGTTATTTTAAGTTTTCTTAAGTTAAGATATATTTAATTAAATTTCTCGTGTTTTCAGTCATTTCTTTACCTTTACTTTAGTATTTCGTTATAAGTTCCGTCAATTACAGCTAATTTCTTTTTCTTTTCTTTTTTTTTAAGTTTCGAAATAAGACTTTCTATTTTCAATTTCATCATTTTTTTGTAATATTTGTAACATTTATATTTCTTGTATACCCTCATATAATTGGATAAATAATTTTCACACAGTTCTCTTCTTATGACTGCTATATATTCATAAATCTCATTTCTTTAATTTCAGATCAGTCTACGTACTTGTTTCTGTGTTTAGTAAAAATCTGTTCTCATTGTTTACTGAATTCCATTATTTTGGCTTTATAAGTCTTATTCTATTATTTATTTCATTGCTTCATATTTAGCTATACTAGTCTTATTTTGCAAACATTTATTAAATGCTTTTTTTCTTGGTTTCTGATAGTGCATTTATTTCTTCAGTATACAAGAGATTTCTTTTGTTTTGCATTTTTCTCTTTGTTTCTGTCCTAATGCTGGCTTCATATGATGGCTGCTTGTTTTAATGTTTGTATTAAATTTTTCCTAATGAGAATCTAAATCGTCCTCATTACTGATAACCTATGTTTATCTAAAATTGCTCTTTTAGTCAATTTCGATAAGTTATACTCTCTTCTTATTTATTATTTTCTTTTGAAAATAATAACTGACTAACTGAAATAGAGAATCATTTGATTCTCTTTTTCAGTTGGTTAGTTGAATTTTTGTTTCTTTGCACTGAAGTCTTTTGGCAGAATTATTTATTTATTATTTTTATTTTTATTATTTTATTTTACCTGTAACGTTTCATAAAATTCTTCAGTTTCTGTTTTTGGTTTTCCTTACTTAATTCTAAATTAACAGATACTTCGAGTTTTATTTCGTAATTTTACTTTTATTCTCAGTATTTCTGATACTTATTCCCATTCATTTTTCTCAATTGAGAAAATCCTCATGTGTTATTATCCCTACATCTCCTTTAGCTCGCTCTTGTTTCTCTAATCCACTGACAAATATGTAACATTTATTTAATGTGTACATTCGTCTTTCTTCTTTTTTTTTTGTTTTGTTTTGTTTCTGATATGCATGATATTTTATATTTTTCTTATCTAATTATTTAATGAATTCTTTTTGCATTTGGTTTATGAAACAAATGTTCCGACTTCCAATCATCGATAATATCCCATTTCCAATGCATTTTCAGTTCTTTTCCTAATCAAATCCATCTGGCTATATTTTGTATTTTGCCTATGAGCATTTAATTTTCAGATCATACAAGAAAGTTACCAGCCCTACTTCTTGATTCCTCCTGCTGTAGCCAGACGTGTTGATGTGCCCTTTCTACCTAGGGTTGCACTTCTATCAGTTTACACTGCCAACGTCGTCCATTCTCTCACAGCGTTGAGGAAACAGATAGGAATGAGAGCTGGAAATGAAACTAAATGTCAGAATTGGAGAGGAATTTTCCTGTTGAGTGTTCAGGGTAAAATTTATGCAGAAGTGCTTGAGAATACAACAATAAACACTGTGGAAGAAAACCTTGGAGAATATCAACTTATGTTTAACTCAGGGATCTGAGAAGAAATTTAGCTCTGGTCTTTGATTAACTGTTTTGCTTCCAAGTAAAAAGGTTTATTGCAGACTTGAGACCACATATCTAAGAGTACTAGGGCAGCGAACATATGATATCAATAACAGAATCATGTTAAAAATAAAGATATTAGGAAGGAACTTGACATTGTTGACATCCAGGAATGTGTGAGCAAAGCTAATTTCAAATGGCATGGCTTAAACAGAATGGGAAAAGAAAGAATAGCAAAACAGGTGCTTGGTGCCAGGACAGCAGAGTAAAAAAAAAAAAAAAACCCTAGAGGAAAACCAAAATCTAGGTGAATTAATGCAGTTAGAAATATCTTAGAAGACCGAATTATAAGACCTGTCAACATTAGAGTCTTGATTAACATAATAATTTGTAGGAAAATTGTTGATAGGCAGTTAATAATAATAATAATAATAATGTACGCTTTTCATTGTAGTACTATCATGGTATTCTCTACCCTTGAGTACATATCAGAAATGGTGGTGATGATGATAAAGCAATAAAACTATACCGCAACTACCTAAAGACACCAAAGTTTATAAACACATACATACTGTATAATGATATATCTGGTGACGAGATGGCAGACAAGTACTGCCATCTAGTGGCCTCTTACCACAACAGAATATATTAATGTCTGAAATACAGCAATCCCTCGATTAGTGCGTCATTTTTTTTCGATACCCAAAATCCATTAGTGCGCCTATCTTAAAAATAAATGTTACAGATTTTAAAAAGCTTCGATCTATACATTTTTTATGGCTAACTATAAACTATAAAACTAAAAACTAACAAAAAAGCACTCACCAGGATGAAATAATTTAGTTACCGATTTGAAACATTTTACAAAGTTGTTTTTTAATGGCATACTACACTATTTCCATGTACACTATGTTCCAAATTTAGCGCCAAAATTTATGTCGTCTGCTTTACATAGCATTTTGCTGATCATATCTCGTGCAATTATTTTCCTTACTTTTTTTTTATTTTATATTATTTTCCTAACCTTTAATCATGAGTGAAAGAATTAATGAGCAAAACATAGAAGTGTGAAAATGATTTGAAAAGTAATCTGATTGGAAGATAAACTTGAAACAATAAAGAAAAATGAACAAGTCGAGTCCAGAACAAAGATAGGACAAGAACACAAAAATGGGTGAATCAACTGCTGAATACAAAGAGAAAGGTACGACTGCTTCAAGTTCATCATGCATGCACTCGAAATCAAAGTATTATAATGATTGAATTAGAGAGACGTCTTTTTACATGGATCGAAGATTGTAACCAAAAACGGATAAACACTGGCCTTATTAAATCAAAAGCATTGTCTCTTTATAACCTGGAAAGAAAGGACTATCAATGATGGAAAAGAAGAATTCCACGTTAGTGCTGGGTGATTTGAGCGTTTCAAAAAGGGAAATAGCCTACATAATGTTCTAATCACAGGCGAAGCTGCAATTGCAGATAAGGTGATATCCAGAGATTTTGAAGAAAATTGTGTAAGAAGGGGACTATTGTGATCAACAAATATTTAATGTCGATGAAACCGGCCTTTGTTTGGAAGCGAATGCATTCCAAGACTCTAACCAAATCAAAGAAATCTCAGCCTGGTTATAAAGTCGAATGAAATTACTGCTAGCAATATGCGAGCCGTTTGGAAGCACATTCTTCCACATTGTGCAAATGATTTTAGATGCTTTTCAAATGAATCTAAGTTAATTAAATCTCATTCTGAGAAGTTGAGTGATTCCGACCTGCTAAATTTAGATGCACAGTGGGAAGATCCTGAAGAATATGAAGAAAATTTAATCACTGACAAGCCCAAAGAGGTTTCACAGAAACAATTTGAAAATAGCTTTCGTACAGTCGACGTTTTAAAGCAGCAATGCTTAGAGACTGACCCTGGTGAAGAGAGAACCAGGAAAATTTGCAGAAGAGGCAAAAGGGCCATACCGTCAGTTGTATGAAAAAAAAAAAGAAACAGAACCCGCCAAACTACGTTAGCTCAATCTTTGTTAAGAAGCAGAATAATAAATTTATATTCTGAATATGTTTTATTGTCTTTCAGCTTCATGGTTTTTCCTTGAGACATACCCTAATTCTTTTATATAAAAAATTAAGGAGCAAAAAAGAAATCTGAGGAACGAATTATACTTTTTCCCATAGGCTACTATATTCGATTAGTGCAGTTTCGATTAATGCGCCTGTTTTAAAGAACGCATTAGGCGCTTTAATCGAGGGATTGTTGTAGTGTGGATTCTATGGTGAATTTTCTTGGATTTACGGAACACTCTTGAACGTGACGCTTCCGTAGCGCAACGCTTTTTTCAAGGGGAATATTTCTAAATAATACCGATAAAGGCAACATCAGTATGAAGGTGGATGGATAAAGCAATTGGATAATAGATTTTAATGCCTCAGGTTCATAAAAATTCAAAGAAAAATAGATGATACTTTTAGCCTGTTATCAAGAACTTATGAAGAGTAGAAAGAAGAAAAACACCCCAATCATTTCTGGATATTTTCATTTAGATGATAGAACGGCCAAGTTAAACTTTTTCATGATAATTAAACTTTATTATATTCTTTTTCTTAAGTAGCTTCTCCAATTTGGAGGTTAGCAGTCATGGTACACCAGACTGTCCGTTCTTCTGACATTTTGATCTCATAATAGCTCTTGTTCACCCCCCATCCATTTCTTTACATTTCTTTTCAACCCAAAAGGTTCTTGGTCTCCCAGAAGATATTCTTCTTCTAATTTTCCCTCCAATATTTCCAGAGACATTCCTACTGATCCTCTTGATATGTGTCCATCTTGCGCTTTCTCTTTATAAGGTCTTCCACAAGTGCGGAAGACCTTATAAAGAGAAAGCCCTTATAAAGAAAAAGAAAAAAAAAGAAAGACCTTATAAAGAAAAAGAGGTATTGAAGTTAATTTGGTTCACATTAACTTCAGTACCTCTTCATTAGTTTTTTCTCGTTCCAAGAAATATTCAGTGCTCTCCTATATCTCAAATGCCTGCAATTTCTTAATTATGGATTTTGTTATATGTCCACGTCTCACATCCATAATTCAATGTGGACCATACATAGGATTTTATTATTCTTATTTTAATCTGTTTATTTATTCCAGAGGTCATCAGTAATTTATTATTCCAGAATGCTTCTTTTGCCTTAGCTATTCTTGATTTTATTAAATATATTAAATAATTAATTTAATATATTTAATTTAATTAATATATTAAATATTATATAATATATGATATATTTATTATATTACTTTGTATTAATAATACACTGAAATGTAATTTGTATGTGCATCCTGTGAATAAAACTAACAGAAATAACCTTTGAAACATTAATGCACATACTTACTCTAAACATGTAAGCGATACAGTATGATTGATGAGTGAAGGGTTAAATCTGACTTACGTAAAATTTCAATTACGCAAAGTTTGCAGAACTTAATTCCTACGTAACATAAGGATATATATAGCATGGATATTTGTGATATCGTTCATATATAAATTACATATAAATATGCAATCTCTCAAGATGGCTGGTCCCCATTAGGGAAAGTTGCTTTCCCCAGAAGTGGGGATTCTACAGGTTTGAATATTATTTCATCATATACGCTCACACACATATGATCCAAAATATTATTATCATCCAGCCTGTTTCTGGCGAACCATTACTTCAGAATTTAACAATCGGATCGTGCCAGCTAGTGCAAACCAGCTGCAGCTCATCACTGGTTATACGCATACAGGCTGCTGAATTAGAAACTTTTGTTTATTACTGTATATGCTCGTTTTTGCGCGCGTCCTTTAGTCCGAATTACAGCACATATGCGGTTTGACATAGATTCCACAAGGTGGAAGATTACATTAGGCGTTCACCAGACAGTCCTTTAACTGGCTCAGATTTGACGGAAGAGGACTTTGCTCCCAGATCTGTTTTTCTAACATGTCTCATGCATTCTCAATGGGGTTCAGATCCTTACTTTGTGGTGGCTAGGAAAGATAGATGAAGTCGCTGTCAATGCTCACTGAACAATTCTTGCGCGACTGTTTCATTGTCGTCCGTGAAACAACCGTCACCTGCTGGTTAAAAAGTCAACAGGATGAACTTGATCGGCAACAATGTTCTGATATTCCTTGGAGGATACCGACCTTCCAGCCATATCAGAGGACCCGTTCCGTACCAACAGAACATGCCCCACACCATGATACCACCCTCCAGAACCTTGAACCTATTAAATACCTCTCCTCACATCCAGTTAATTTCTACACAGTTTGTATTTCAGATAGCAGAGGAAAATATTTCAATAGCTTATCACGCACTGTATCACTGGCCGTGGCAACTATTGCCTAGTGATATTGACACCACGGCTTCATTGTCCCGATACCCATGAAATTTTTACGCTCGTTTGCACGTGTCCGCAAAATTCATTGCCGACAATGAATTGTGTGGAAAATTAATCGCGGGAAAATTCTTCGCAAGAAAATTTTAAAACCTATGGTCATGTCATTCCCATATATGAAGAAAAAGAAAAGAAATATTTTATGTGTTATTTATTATTTCGATTATATTTAGCGTTTTGAAATTTTTTATTCCGTATAGTTATTAATATTCTTTCTTACTTAGTTACTACAGGCTCTATGGATGGAATATTAATTTTTACAAAACTGGGATAGGGTAGTTAGGGAGAAAGGGTACCATATTTAAGAATATTTAGGGATAATAGTTATTTCCAACTAATATTTATAGGTAACTATTTACATATTACTGGTATTTCTATTAACTATTCTAATTATTAATAGTTAGAATAGTTATTTGGGAGAATAAAATATTTAAGAGTAGTTAGGGAGAAAGGCACAATATTTAAGAATATTTATTCTTCTAACCGTTCACTATTTTTCTGTTCTGCGGTGTATTTTGAAAATCACTGTGCACTTTTCCTGCATAGTAAAGTCATCTTGTACGCTGCTGTCGTTTGCAGACATAGTTTAAGATAACAGGTGCACTTTGAAGTAATTATATTAAAGCAAACGATAATAAAATTACATAAATACTATCATCATTATGTAAATCAGCATAAGCTAAACTGCCATCTGCGACTGCAATACTAGTCTTTACCTTTTCCTCCAATACTAATATTTTATAACACTAAGAAATTTTAAGTTTTATATTTAGTCTTCTTCACTGATATAAAAATATATAGATGCGTGCCCCAAAAGTGATACGTAATTAATTACTTCTCTTGTGCACCGTTCAAAAATAAACTGCAATCAGAAATATCATGTCATTAACAACCGACTAGATAGCGAACCCTCTCCCACCAATGAGCTGTGGATTCGTAACCCGCAATGGGCATGGATGTTTGTAATTGTTTTTAGGTGAGAGATGAATTTCGTCTTCTGAAAATACTAGCATTGGAGGAAAAGGTAAAGACTAATATTGCAGCCTCAGATGGCAATTTTGCTTATGCTGATTTACATCATTATGACAGCATTTACGTAATTTATTATCATTTTCTTAATATAATTACTCAAAAGTGCTCTTATGATCTTAAACTAGCTCTGTAAACGATAACAGCGTACAACATATCTTTCCGACGCAGAAAAAGTGGAGTCATTTTCAAAATACACTTGTATTCAATAATTGAAACACCTTATCTTCAGAATTAGTTCAGATAAAATGTATATTCAGATAATATATTACGTCTGGATGAGTGTCTAAGTGCGCAGAAAAATAGTGAACAATTCGTAAAATAAATATTCTTAAATATGGTGCCCTTTTTCCCTAAACTACCCTATTCTAGTTTTGTAGCTATTATATTCCACAACAGAACCTGCAGTAAGTAAGAAAGAATATTTATATTTTAAGACGACACAGAAATTAAGAAACTCGCCGATCAATAAAATATTACCTTCATTGTATAAGAATAAAAATATTATGAAAATCTAATTGAAATCTAAATAAATAATGCATAAAAAAATATATTTTGCGAAATTTTTCTCTTGCACTGCATTCACTTTTCATATATCGGTATCAATGCAATATCATTTCAATTTTCGAGCGAATGTTTTCCGCGATGAATTGTCTGTGAACCCTTTTTCGCACTTCTGGAAATAACTGTACAAGTTTGAGCTATATACTTGGTGCAGTGCTTTTTTTTTTTTTTTTTTTAGGAGACGGAACACAACAGTTCGACGTACCGGCACCTTTATTAACAATGCACGTGGCATATGAATGTGGAGCTATTTTAATTTTAAACTTTTCCTGCTAGCAATGAATGCGTATCAGCATCTGCTGTTTGCTAAAATAAACACTGCACTGGAGTATCCAAAAAGAAATTTTGATTTTTTTTCTCATTTTTATTTCTATGTAGGAAATGAAAATCAGAAGAAATATCGCGCTTAGTACTGAGGTATTTTACTAGCTTCTGAAATATTTAATTCGAAGTTGTTGTTTTCCTCTGAAATCGGCTCGTTTCTTTAAAAAAATACTCTGATTGGAAATATGGTTTTTTATTAAGGGGATAATTGTTTTAATTCGAATTACGTTTTTTAGTACTGTTTAATATTTACATTTTAATACTGAACACATTTTTTTACTGCTCTGTTTATCATTATATTATATTATAGATAATAATAACGTGAGGTTACTGAAGTGAGGGTATTGGTCTGCTAGTAGTAATTCTACCTCATATATTGAAAAATACACTATCCTATAAATATAGCACTCCCGTAACGTGATAGTCCTGTTGATGATTCCCACAGTGTGAAGGTGTGATTAAGTGCTCCCGCGAGTCCAGTTGCTTTGCGCCTCATGGATTTTTCTTTGAATTTTTAGTTAAGATCTAGTGGGGAAAGTCGAAACTCACTGGCAGCTTCGCTTTGTAGAGCACAATTAATCAAACAAGCACTGATGATAATAAAAAAATCAAAATTTATACAACAATGAATGATCTAACAAAAAATATTACGATATCAGAACTAAAAAATACAATAAATAAGATGAAAACTAGGATAACAACAGGAGAAGGCAATATAAACATAGAACACTAAAAAATGAAGTAAAACATATATATATATATATATATATATATATATATTTTACTGTATTTTTTACTGCATATATATATATATATATATATATATATATATATATTAAAGATGCTAAGCTATTTTAAACCTTACGTGCAGGCGCAAACAAGTCAAGTTTGCGCCTGCACGTATTGCAAGTCTAGCTGACCCGCAAAGTAGTGCAAATCAAGGCAACTCGTGGTAAAGGTAGATTAAGCTCTGATCACTATTCTTAATATTTACCCTTAATGCAAAGCCCATCTCCTTGAGGAGATGGGCTTTGCATTAAGGGTAAATATTAAGAATATTTACTCATAGCATCATACATCTCCTCATCTCCTCCTCCTTGAGGAGATGTATGATGCTATGTATTAAAGGCAAGGGGCAACTACCAAGACCGGTTTCGACATTTATTGAGGTCTCATCAGCGGGAGCCAGGCTTAGGAATACCAAGATTTAAATAATACAGAGCTTATAAGTATTTTACCAAAACAAGTTACCATAAGGTGCTTTGACCTTGTTAAATAAAAATCTCAGGATGAGAAATATATATAGAAAGTTTTTTACCTTGGGTATAATATATGTTAAAGATGCCAAGCTATTTATATTAATAAGGTCAAAGCACCTTATGGCAACTTGTTTTGGTAAAATACTTATAAGCTCTGTATTACTTAAATCTTGGTATTCCTAAGCCTGGTTCCCACTGATGAGGTCGAAACCGGTCTGGGTAGTTGCCCCTTGCCTTTAATACATCTCCTCAAGGAGATGGGCTTTGCATTAAGGGTAAATATTAAGAATAGTGATCAGAGCTTAATCTGCCTTTACCACGAGTTGCCTTGACTTGCATTGCTTTGCGGGTCAGCTAGATTTGCAATACGTACAGGCGCAAACTTGACTTGTTTGTCAGTTTGCTTACTTGGAAAAAAGTGGATATATATATATATATATATATATATATATATATATATATATATATATATATATATATATATATATATATATATATATATATATATATATATATATATATATATATATATATATATATATATATATATATTAAATAGCATAACCCTTTCGGTATACAAATAAACCCACAAGTAAAGATAGATGCATTATTATATGCAGATGACAAATTGTATTAGCTTACATCAGAATACGATCTACAGAGATCAGTGAAATCATTAAATAAAATTTCCCTCCTCCTTTCCCCTATTAGGCCTAGTAGCCCGTTACGTTCGTGTTAGGCATAACCTATTACGATTTGAAACCGAAACCTCTGCGAAGATAAGCGCTTAGCCCTATGCCTCCCGTTGTGTCCTATGTCTGTTGATGCTTGTGTTCACGGGGCCAGCTTGCCTGTTCTGGGAGACGAAAAACCCGAGTTTCCGGATGAAAAAGCCAAATGATATTTCAGAACAGTATAATATGGGATTATCAAAAGTAAACACAAATAATGGTTTTCCAAGGAGAAAACCCAATAAGAAGTAAAATAGTGATAGATAATAAAATATCAGAACAAGTAAATACTTTAATCCATGGATGTGACTTATCATGTTAAAACGAAAAACGATATGGGCATTAAAATATCGAATTTTGTTAAATTAAACAGCAGGATATACAATATATTTAAACCATCCCTGGTAAAAAGCATAGAATCAGACTATACAATGTTCTTTCTAAATCAGTTTATTATGTCTGAAATGAAACATGGACCATAAAAAAGAAGAATGAAAAACTGATTCAAACAACCAATATGAAATTTCTCAGAAAACCAGCTGGATGTACCATGAAACAAATAAAGAAATTTTACAATCCCCGAATATAAAACAATTAACTACTATATAAGTAAATATAAAACATTTAAACCGATTGGACAATAGTAGACTGCCAAAAATACTATACGGATTTAAAATAAATAGAAAAAAAAAAAAGATTTGGAAGATCAATAAAAGCGATGGCGTGTGACCAGAACAGGCCACTTGGCCTAAAATAAGAAGAACAGGAACTGTTAAACCAGTGCAGTAAATCTACAACAATGACGAAGGGAAATCAACACCTATTAGCATTACGAAATTCCTAAAATCTTAAATAAGAATTTTGTATGCACTTTGTAAATCAGAGGCATGATCAAAAAGTGATCCCAAGTTTGGTATCTACCTGTGCAGAGGAAGACAGAATTAAATGTTCATGAAGATAAATAAAATGCAATGATGTATGGCTCTTGGGTCATTTGAAGTAAAACTATATTTTCCTGCTATTGACTGTTAAAGAAAAGTTTCCGTATATTGCTAACATTAAATTGAGGAATGGAAGAACTCGCAAAATAATCCCGGAAATTAGAAATCATCACCTACTGTATGCCACTGCATATTGCTATTATTGTTATTTATTTATTTATTATTATTATTACACCTCCATGGAGTCCATGTACTCAACGCGGGAGGGCACCCTACACTACCTGCACACTACATAAGCTATCATGTACATCAAGTCCTCCACCGTCCACCAGGATATTACATAATTCACCATCTACCGCCAACTAATTGTATTTTTGTCTATTAATTAAGTGTGTTCTCTGGCCAATTTGCTTGTATGTGGGATGAAAAACCCAAGTTTTCGAGAGAAAAAACTGTGTTACTTTTTCTCTGCTCTTATCTGTGAGATCAGCTGACTTACCTTGAATTGAAAAAAAAAAAAAAACATAATCTGATTCCTCTCGTCTTGACAAGAATCGAATTTAGTTCTTGCATTCGAAAGGCTTATTTACACGTCGTTTTCTTCAACTGTGCTGTGTAAGATGCGTACCTATTGTAAATAAAGTAGTTGCTTTGCATTTGTTCCCAGATAATATCGCCTCTGTTAAAAAGAATGCGAGTCTATATTAATAGTTGGAAGAACGAACTGCCACTTTTGTTTTATGTATGCTTATTAGCGATCACAGCAAGGACAGAGGCAGTGACGGGCTGTCAATTGATTTGCATAAAAAAAAAAAAAAGACTATATAGAGTGCCACTTTTACTCAGTTTAGGGAGTAAAAAAAAGGTTCGATTTATGTTTATGTAATAAATTACATGGAAGCATAGGAATGAAATAATGCTCTATTAGGAAAGTTATTTTAACATTCTAATAATTAATTTCGTAAAAAGAAAGACAAGTTCGATTCTCCTCGTCACCATCTAGAGCAACTTGTTCGTCCGTTTTTTTTTTTTTTTTTTTTTTTTTTTTTCAGCTAGTTCCTCAGTTAGTCGACTTTACCACAAACATTCAGTTTTTTTCCCTTGGAAGCTCAGGCTTTAAAGCATGCGACTCAAAATATCGCTGTAAAACTCACTTTATCCCATTTTCCTTTACATGTTATACTCAGTAGCCGGTGACAGCATCACTTGTTTTGTTTAAAACCTAATTAATGTTTTGAAAGAGCTTTTAATTCTATTTTCATGGCGTATTATGGTTGTCAGTTGCATGTGTTCTTCTGGGCAGTTTCCTGTTTTCCGAGATGAAAAAACCCACTTTCTGGAAGGAAAACCTATTCCACTTCCGGACCAGCTAGCTCACCCTCAGCTGATCAGCGCTAATAAAGGTAATGGTTTTTGCGTCCCTTTCCTACGAAAGGGCATCACCTGAGCTTCAGAAGCCTCAGATGACATTATTTCAGACAGTAATGCATCTGTTTGGATTTAAAGTCACGAGACGGCAGGAAAAAAGGAATATTTTGAATATTCCTTATTATGTAGTAATCATCAGTTTTCATCACTGTCAGAGCTTTATTATAAGAAAGAAAAAGTTTTGAAACGTACAAAAATATAAAAAAATTAAGAATCTACTAATGTCTTTTATTCCATAAGGGAGAATAAAACGTTTTGAAGATCGTGTGAATGCAGTCTCTTCCCTTAGCTATCACTGACAGCTGAGCTCAAGACGAGGAATGAATTTCAGTACTTTTCACTGTTATTTCATTAACTTTGATGACTTACAGAAAGTTTGTCCTTGCGAAGATAATTCGTTAATCATTCCATAAAACCACTAACATTCGTAATATTGTGCCGCTGGGGAGACTTTTTTGCTTTAATAATATCACAATCAGCCACAAATATGCTGGTGTCAGGAATGAATGTTCTCAGCAGAACGTTAAACCTTGAAGACGGTGTGATATTCTAATTAGCCATAAACCGAAATACTACACATGAAAAAAATACATATGGAGTTGAGCAGAAGAAGATGCTTCGGAAGGATGAATGCAATAGTCGCCACATACAGTAGCGAACAAATTAATCCGAACAAGACGAATTTTCGTTAAGTTTTTGGTTTGGATTCGGTTTTCGGTTTTACTTCACTATTTTGATTGAGTGCTGCGTGTTTTAACTGTCTCTATGATGTATATTAATAGTGTTGAACGTTTATAATAGTGTAAACAAGTTGACATTTGTAGTGTTTTATTCATTTTGTGTAGCTATAAAATGGATACATTTCCAAGAAAGCGTTCAAAATTATGTACTCTTTCTCAGCATATACCCATCACTCAAAAACACATTGACAATGAGTGTGGTGTTGGTTTGTGTAACTGCTAATGCGATTTTAAAGAGGTTTTGGGAGACAGGTAGCTTTTCACTTCACAGAAAAACTAAATGTAGGCGAAAAAGGAAAATTAAGCTTACTCAAGATCGTTTACTAGTTAAAAGAGGCAAAATGAATCCAAGATTGTCTTCTGTAGACTTAAATAGAGACTTGGCAGCTAGTAGGATTAATGTTTCTGACATGACAGTCTGTCGAAGATTGTTGGAATCAGGGAGGACTGCCCACAGACCAACAAAAGAAACAAGTTTTGACGGAGGAGGCTCCAGTGGGCAAAGTGTACAAAGAAGGAGGTCATATTCTCATATGAGAGCCATTTCTTGTTCCAAGGAAGGTGAGTACCCGATGTTCGCAAATCAGCGACTGAAATGACTTCTCTCGCCCACCTTCAACAAGCTTCTAAACACCCAGCTAAAAAGATGTTCTGGGGTTCTTCTACACATAACAGTTCAGGATCACTTGTGCCTGTTAACGGTATGATGAAAAGTGACCAATACATAAAAATATTGTAGAAAAGAGTGGACCCACAGATCCAGAAAGAAAAAGAACTCACCTTCCAAGAATTTTGCCCCGTGCCACACTTCAAAAAAAGTGAAAGAGTTCCTCAAGCATCACAATATCGATTGCTTTAGTGGCCAGGTAACTCTTCTGACATCAACTCATATAGAAAATTTGTGGGCCATAGTGAAAGACTTGGAAAATGAAATTGTGATACAAATGATAACGTAATGCAATCCATTATAAAAGTCTGGTTTTGAGAATCAGAAATAAGAAAAATGTTTCCTACGTTGGTAGAGTCCATGCCTAAGCAAATTAATGAACTTATTAGGAACAGAAGATCACGTATAAATTATTAGGTCAAGTTGGAGTTTCATTTTTGTACTTATTTTCTTGCGAAATTAATTTTTTCTTTAAAATGTCAGTGTTCTGATTAATCTGTTCGCTGCGGTAGAAGCTATAAATAATAAGCACTTCTTGTTTACATAAATTTGTATTTCCTTCCAGTAGTTTTGTTGACACTAACGGTAAGGAAATACAAAAGTAGCTAATTTAAAAAAAAAAATGTATTCGAAGGAATAATAAGAAAGAATGCAAAAATAAAAATAAGGATAGTATAGAGATCGACTAAAATTACTAAAGGAAAAAAAAATAGTGAAAGTTTAATGAAATTTTGTTCGTAATGAAAGAAGATTTTTATCTGAATTTATACTGTCAACCAGTGACTTCTGAATTCCATCTTCAAGACGGTATCTAATGCAGCATTCCTCTAGATGCAGGACCCAACACATCCATAGATGCATCCTTTCATTCTGCGTATTTATTCTTTTAGCCATTTTGAAATGGCCACTGCTAGCAAAATATGCTGTTACATATTTTGCAAGGTTGTGAGGCTAACTCTCTGATTTTTTATCAGCTAACGCCTTTTTATTCCCGTATATACGGGAGTAGGCGAGGCCATTTAGCCCTATCTAACTTTTGGAGACTGAGTGGGCAGTTCAATCTCCACTGGTACCCAATCAGAGACAGATGGCCCAAGGCTATCACTAATTAAGCGGTACGCAGTGAAGAGAGACGGCTCAAATGTGCCGCCAACTCGTGGTCTCTAACCCTAACACAATATATTTAATGTCTGAAATAATGTGGGTTCTACGGTCGATTTTCTTGAGTTTACAGGACGAAAAACCCGAGTTTCCGGGAGGAAAAAACCTGCTTGCCCGTGGCAGAGATCGACTAACTCGGGAACCGGTCGAAAAAAGGCTTAGAAAAATTTCCTCTAGTCGCCGACTAGACTCGAAACCAAGACTTCCTTCGTGCGGCCTAGCGCGGTGGTGTGCAAACGCCACATCCACTGAGCTACACAGGCGCCTGATTTTTTATTAATATGGTTAATAAAAAAAATAAAAAAAATAAAAAAAAAAAAAATTTATTAATATGATTGGTATGCTTAATCACTTTCAGTGACTGTACTGAAACATGTACAGGATAACATTGAACAAACACTCAAGTGCATTGATCCATCCTCCCTTCTGCTATTCAAATTAAGAGATAATGTCTTGTCATCATGGGCTAGCATTCCTGGGGAACTCTTTTGTCATCTTGAGGACCCAGCGACAGTGCATGACTGCAGCGAGTGTTGGCAATGAAGTGAATCATCATCATCATCAACAACCATGGGTCCAATGCCCGTAGGTGTCTGCTGCCATCTTGATATGATTCTTCCATTATTTTTTGTGCAAGATGACTCAGTTTGTCTATAGAGTTTCCGCACCATTTGACGATGTCATCGCCCCATTCTCTGTTTGATCTTCCTCTTTTGTTCTCCTTCAATTATTCCAAACAGCAACGTTTTTAGTTTTCTCTCATCATTCATTCTACATATATGGCCAAATAGATGTAGTTTCCTTTTGATTATTTTCTGGATCAGATTTTCTTTTGGTTGTATTCGTCTGTAGATTTCCTCATTGTTCACTTTCTGTATCCAGCTTATTCTCAAGATCTTTCTATAGCACTTCCTCTCAAATGCCAATATCCTCTTTTCAGATTCTCTCAGGAGTACCCATGCCTCGCATCCATAGAACATACTGCTGAAGATAAGGGTTTCTACAATGCGCAGTTTAGTTTGCATCTTTATAGCTCAGCTCTTCCATATTTTGTCCATGGCTTTTAAAATAGTCGTTGCTCTGGCTATTCTAATTTTTATCTCTTTTTTTTGGGGGGGGGGGGGTCCAAGTCATGCGACATGTGTCATCCAAGATATGTGAAGTGTTCCACATTTTCCAGTTGAAATTCGTCTATCGTAACTCTGTTCAGTAACTCCTGTTGTCCGAATATCATTGTTTTAGTTTTTTCAAAGTTGACATTTAGTCCATATCTTTTGTGTATAGTGTTTGCAATGTCTGTTCCAGCCTTGCTGCATCTTCTTCAATCAGGAAGATGTCATCTGCAAAGCAGAGGTAGTTTATTCTCATGCCATTTATTGAAATGCCTCCACCTTCTTCTTTAATCTTATCTAGTGTTCTTCCCACATGTGTGATGAAGATGATTGGTGATATTGGGTCCCCTTGTATTGTGCCTTGACTAGTGGCAAACCAATCTCCAGTCTCACCTGCTATCCTGATTTTTGCTTGTGCTTGGCTGTTTATATCTTTCAGCAGGCGAATCGATTTATTGTCCACACCATAGGATTCCAAGACAACCCATGTTATATTTTGGTCAATATTATCAAATGCTTTTTGGAAGTCCACGAAACAGCAATATATCGTTTTGTTCTTTCTTCGAGCTTTCTCTGCTATTAGTCTTAGTGCGAGTATTTGTTGCACTGTACTTCGATCTTGTCGAAATCCGGCTTGCTCATCCGTAAGATGTGCCTCCATATGCCCCTTCAGGCGTTCTGTTAATATTTTCATCAGCACTTTGCTAAGATGACTCATTAATGCAATAGTTCTGCAATGTGTATTCTAAAGCACTGCCTTTCTTATGAAGAACAACCAAGACCGATTCTTTCCACTCTTCGGGGGAATATCCTGATCTCCATATTTCATTACATAGCTGATGTATTTCTTTTACAACTGATTCTCCCCCATATTTTAGCATCACGCCTATTATGTTGTCATTTTCAGGACTCTTGTTGTTCTTGAGATGTTTTATAGCCTTATTCACCTCCCCTTCCTAGATGTCATTTAATGATCCGATCCATATGGATGGAATTTGATTACTGATTATATTTTAATGAAACATTTAGGGAATAATGGATTATGTAAAAAAAGTCGCGTTCATGTATATTTGAAAATTATCAATATAAATAATCAATACAATTTCAATTATTCCTCTAATATTTCAAAATAACATTTATAGATGGTTGGTTATTTGGAGACTCGATGTGCCAAGTCCAAGCTTTTCTGGATGCCCTTTTCCGATATCTTTTCTTGTGGTATGCATCACTTTTAACTTTAGAAAGGTAAGTGTCAGCGTTCTTTTTTTTTTTAAGTATTGTTAGTATTTTATTATAATATTTTTAGAATTCCGATGCATAAGTTCAGAGATTTATATAAAAATATTGAGCATTTTAAGTAACTGCATCAAGTAATGTCTAATAATAAACTATAATAAATGTAGACTAACTCACGCTTAAAGTTAAAGATTTAATCATTGACGAAATGACCAGTTTGGAAAACTAGATTAGTGAATGTGTTTTCAAACTGTATTTAAGAGAAAATTTTCAAAATGTTATAAAAATAAAACATATTTTCATTATCGTATATAAACAAAACTTAAGAATGTCTTAAATATCATCATGGTATGTATATATATATATATATTTACTCCGTAATTAATGTTAAAAAATTAGTTTGAATGACAACATACCGAGAATGAAAAAGAATAAGGTTTAATGTTAAGATACATGGAAGCTGGGCAAGAGCGTGGTTGACAAGGGTGTTAGAGCTAGATTTTTTTACTTGGAGAGTGGTGAATGAGTGGAATAAGCTTCCAGAGTCTGTTGTGGGTGCTACGACCGTGAATGAGTTCAAGGCAAGGTATGATAGATACTGTGTCAATGTCGAATGGTTATTCTTGACATGATGTTAGGGCCTCCCTCGATGAGTCTGTCGACTCCTTGGAGTTGCCCGGAACAATAATAATAATAATAATAATAGTTTCGTTGAATAAATCAACTTCTTCAGGTATCACAGGCAAAGAATTATATAAAATAACAGAGACATGATAAAATTACATCAACAGATCTAGTATAAAATACAATAATTCTTTGCCTGTGATACCTGAAGAAGTTGATTTATATATATATATATATATATAAATATATATAAATATATATATATATATATATATATATATATATATATATATATATATATATATATATATATATATATAAACCTTATTCTTTTTCATTCTCGGTATATAGTCATTCAAACTAATTTTTTAACATTAATTACCGAGTAAATATGAACGATAATATATATATATATATATATATATATATATATATATATATATATATATATATATATATATATATATATATATATATATATATATATATATATATATATATATATATATTTATATATATTATTTATTATATATATATATATATATATATATATATATATATAATTTATATATTTTAAAATATATTTCAATTATACACACTGCTTACTAATATGAATATATGATTTATTTTGTAGATATGTTAGATATTTGAAGCCGCATGAATATCCTCTGACGTTTACACCTCTAACAGTAAACATAATTTTACCCGGAATTTTCTTGGTTGTTATAATCCAAGTGACCGGCCCCATTTATGGATGGGGGAAATATGATTACATCCCAGGTAAGCAATTAAATGTATATTCTGTTATTACATGTGTCAAATGTATATTCTCATCGAACATTAGGATATTGATTTCCATCTACGGACAATTATCCCACAAGTTTGTGATGATTAAATTCAGTATCCTAATTTTTAGGATGGATAAGCTGAAGAGATTCATAGGATTTCCATTAGGTTCTCATGTGATTTTATTTGATTTAATTAGTAAAGAATAACTTGAATTTATGTGTCGAATAAATAATTCAGACAGAATTCCCGAGATATTTCGCCACTTAAATTTAGTAGTTTTATCATGGCAACAGGCATCTTAAAGAAAATGCAAGGAAAATTAACCTGTTGAAATACAGTAAGTAAACACATGATAACAGACAATGAATTGCTACCACCTACAACTGCTGCATAAATATAGCATCATCTATGCAGCATTGGGGAATGGTAGTAGTACTACATTTCTCATGGCTTGTCTGTGATTGTTGGAAAGTTGAGTCCTGAGACGCAGCACAGTATATTTAGGGATTTCTTCTACATCATGCAGAAGTGCGTCTTAATTCTTGTTCACTCTTCCATGCCAGCGGATTAACATCATTTTATTGGAAACAACGAGCCAAGAAATTTTCTACCAAATAAAATATTATATCCATGACTATAGTTCATGTTACATGACTGCTCAGGCTGAATTCCTCATTATGAGCCGCATCTATCCATGAGACATGGCTCATAACAGAAAAGCGTCATAAGAGATATGAATGCTGTGTCGTTATGTAGTTAACCCTCATGTATTTCATAACTCTAGCCAGTTTAGCCTACGCAAAGCTTGCCACAGTTACAGTGAGTATTTTTGTAAGAAATTTGCATCTTTTGAGGATCTCAGAAGACTCCTTTTCAGAAGACCACAACAATAGATCTCTTATATCAAGAGCAATGGTTATCCTTAGAAAACCATACATAGCCTCCTATATACAGAAAAGCTCATTCAAATCCAGATATTAGATACAATGTTTTTATCTTTCTCTCATACTTCAGTGGATTTTTTTTTCACCTGCTAAGAAGAAAAAAATTTAAGATTAATTGTAAAGTAGTCCAAAAACTGCGGAGGCTTCTAAGATCATGGAAAGATCTCAGAACTTTCAAAAATACTTAGATGTTTATAAAATCTGCTTATGAAATCCATAAGGGGCGAAAACCATAATAACAGCATGGTACTTGAAAAAAAATCTAGTCTAACTGCTATCTAACATCAATCAACATTCCATGGACTGGTGTGCGATTACATTCCCTTCTTTAGGAGAAAGTTTCTTTGCGCGTCTTTTCAAAGAATCGAATGAAGTTATGTGATTATATGGAACACTAAATACAAATCAAACCTTATGCATGATGTATAAGAAATTCCTAATTAAATTGTACATGTTTTGGTCATAAAGTATTACAAAATAAAGATTTATTGTTACATAGACCATATATTTATAACGTACTTAAGCTCTTACAAATTGCCTACCGGTTTCGCTAGTAACTGACTAGCTTTTTCATAGTACAAAAAAAGGTAAATGCAAAAAAGTTTAAAAATACAAAGAACCGTTAGTACCTATTAGGTAGCTAGGGTGACACGTTCGCGTGACATAACTACTCAGCATCATGAACACGCGTTACATGCAAACGCGTAATATGATTATTTGCGTACTGTAGCTCTGTTGAACTGAGGGAGTTAATTAGATTTTTCCAGGTATCGTTCAGAATGGCCCCTTGATTTCTGTTTAGGTTACTTCCCGTACGTAGTACAAATGCCACTTCTTTAAATACTCGATGTCTGTAATCCTCGTCTACGTAGGGCATGGAGCTGTTATTCCAGTCTATAGTGTGGTTCGAAGTTGAAAAGTGATGTGCTAATCCTGAGGTGATCGTTCTGTTGTGATTAACATCGCCTACATGTTCTTTCTGTCTTATTTCCAGGATTCTCGAAGTCTGTCCAATGTAGGAAAGGCCGCACGTGCATGGAATATTATACACACCTGGATATTTATAAAATGGCACACTGTCTTTAGGCGATCTTAGGACCTGTCTTATGCTATTTGTTGGTTTAAATACAACCCTGATGTTATGTGTCTTTAACAATCTTGCAATTTTTGTGGAAGTTGAACCTATAAAGGGGATGACTGCTGTTGAGATTTGCTGGGCGATGTTCTTTCTTGTTGGCTATCTTTGTATAGAAATTTGTTGATGATGTGTCTAGGATAACCATTTTGTGATAGAGTTGTAGCTATTTGAGATAGTTCTGTTTGAACTTCTTCCTCGTCAGAGATAAATTTTCTAACTCGATTTCTTAGCATGTGGATGATGCTGTGTTTCTGTGACCTATGATGGTTAGAAGAGTAATGTAGATATCTTCCAGTGTCCGTTGGTTTTTTGTAAATCGACAGTTTGATGCTGTTTCCTTGTCTTTTTACTAGTAAGTCCAAGAAGTGTAGCTGTTCGTTATTTTCTACTTCTAGAGTAAATTTTATTTTATTGTGGAGTGCATTGATTCTGTTAACAAACATATGTAAACAGAAATCAAGGGGCCATTCTGAACGATACTTGGAAAAATCTAATTAACTCCCTCAGTTCAACAGAGCTACAGTACGCAAATAATCATATTACGCGTTTGCACATGTAACGCGTGTTCATGATGCTGAGTAGTTATGTCACGCGAACGTGTCACCCTAGCTACCTAACAGGTACTAACGGTTCTTTGTATTTTTAAACCTTTTTTGCATTTACCTTTTTTGTACTATGCAAGCCTTGAGAAAGCTAGTCAGTTACTAGCGAAACCGGTAGGCAATTTGTAAGAGCTTAAGTACGTTATAAATATATGGTCTATGTAACAATAAATCTTTATTTTGTAAATCCCTAATTATTCCAAAAAACAGGTTTCACACCTTTATAGTTACTAGGAATATATAGTTACTAGAATTACTATATAAAGAAATATAGTTACTAGAATTTATAATTCTAGTAACTATATTAGTTTCCTAAATCAACAGAGAAGAAATAGTATTTTAGATAGAGTCTTATGGTAAAATGTAATTTCCTTATTCAGTACATGTGCGGATTGGATTTATGACTTCAAGAAATATTTAAAAAAAAAAAAATACAAACTCATCAGAAAGAATACTTCAGAAGCAGAACAGATATGTATGATCCAGCCTAGTAGTCGGTTTCCTAGAAATAAAACCTTTGAGGACAAATCGAAATATGTATTATCCAAAGCATGAAAAATGCTTCTTAGCACGGGACTGAACTTTGCAGCCCGCCTACAAAATGTACCAAAACAACTTGTTTTAAGCAAAATTGAGAACGCAGCCTCCTTTTCCATAGGAATATTTTACTGTCCGTTTTAAATCGGCTTTCTTAACAAACAGAGCAAGACCTCTTTAAGAATCTTACACCACCAGAAAGATCTGCTCTGAAGAGTTACTGAACAATACCCATATGATGATGTACTTCTTGTCCAGATTAGTGTGACAGAAGATAAAACATCTCATTCATTCTTAGTCTTTACTGGACCACGATCTTACTAGAGAGTTAATACAAATACGGGATATTATAAATCATCTCATAAAGTTTCAAAAGATAGACCACTCGCATCCGAGTTGCCTTGGACTTATATTGCTTAAAGACACACCCTCTGCCCAGGAGACCATGTCTTGCCTTTTATATGGTTTGAGGTTTTGCTGGCTTGATAGCCGTTTCAGATAGTTGGTTCTCATCAGAAATTACGCAGAAACCTTAAAAGGACAACATCCATAGATTATCATATCAGTCCTGTCAAAGAGTTGTATTTTTCATAAGTGAGCTCTCAATCGGTGAATATGATTATTGAAAAAGAGACCCTGAAACAGGTTGTCTTTTTCAATAATTATATTTCAATAGGGAATATTAATTAATAAAATTAGGGGACATTCGGATATGAAATATGGGTGGATTTTTAATATCCCCTATTTCTATTAATTTACTTCACCGAAATAAAGCATTGTATGCTCTCCCAAGAGTTTACTTATGGAAAATACAACTCTCTGACATAGGATTCTTACATTAAATAGAGGGCTTTTGTCCTCTTTAAGATTTCTGCTAGTCTCTGACAAGAACCAATAGTTCGAAACGGCTATCAGGCCAGTGAAACCTAAAAACACTAATAAAGGTGATATATATGCTCCTAGGTAGAGCTCGTGTGTTTTAAGCAATGTAAGTGCAAGGCAATTCCGATGCTGAGGATTGTATTCTCATAAGCTCTCTGATCTATCTTTTGAAGCTTTCTAAGTTTCTATCCATTCGGCTATAAAATATGAATATCTCCTTTTTCTATTAATTTGATTCGCCGAAATGAAGCCATTAAGGCTCTTTTTTTTCAGTAATTACTAGAGAGTTTCAAAATCGAATGATCTAAAAACTACTAATGAATTCAGTAGAGATATCAGATTAGCACTCAGATCTCTCTCTCTCTTTCTGTCTCTCTCCCTTTTCTAATCCCACGCTTTTATGGGATCCTAAAATTCACAAAGAAATGTTCCTCTGCTCCCAGTTGTTGAAGATATAGACTTCCCAAAATATAATCTTTCCAAACATTTAGCAGAACTACTGATCGGCCTGACAGGACACGATAGTCGTCATCTTTCATTAGAAAATTTGTACACTTGGTTTCTGCCATTAATGACATCGTCCTTGATTACCAGGATTTCATGGTTGCATATTCTCATCTTAGTATTTTAAGTACATTAATTCCATATATAGACAGAACTCAGAGCTAGACATTATCAGGTCTCTCTCTCTCTCTCTCTCTCTCTCTCTCTCTCTCTCTCTCTCTCTCTCTCTCTCTCTCTCTCTCTCTCTCTCTCTCCAATATTAACAAACTTTTATAAGAAACTTTTGAAAGAAAGACTTAGAAGAATACCCTCTCAAACTTAAGAGATATCGAAGCAGTATGTTGATGATATGTTCTTAATTGGGAGTCACGGATTCTCTGCTTTCTAAATTACCTCAACCTCCTCAACAACCAACATTCTAACATTAAATTCACTTGTGAAGTATAATCTAACAGTTTGCTGCTTTTTTAATTTAAAACTGACTAATGGGTCTGTAAAATTAAACATCTGTATCTCCAGAAAACCAACCCATACCAATAGATACCTACACGCCTCCTCACCCAATTACACTCCCCAAAAATCAGGCATAATCACACCACTAGAAACAAGCTCTTGTCTTCGCATTAGTCATTTTCTAACAGATACCCTCCTACAAAATTTTTATAATAAACACACCATCTCTATACTCGTTGCCAGCCAACAGAATAATTCTGTTGGCTGGCAACGAGTATAGAGACGCACCCTGGGCAGGAAGTCAAAGGTTTTATTACTCTTCCTGGTTTTATTTCAGCAAAATTTACCAAATCCTTTTAAGAAGTATAAAATTAAAATAGTGTTTACTCCTCTCATCAAAATAATATTACTACTTCGATCTGTTAAGCCTAGACACAGTCCTCTGAAATAAATAAATATCTAGAATTAATAAATAACTAGAAATTATTTTCTGTTGACCATTATCCGGTTTTAGTCATATGAACGTTTCTCTATATTCTTTTCCAACAAGCATCAGTATTTTTGTTTGTTCGCTTTTTTTTTTTCAAAAACTACATGGATTTGCTAAGCAGTGCAATTGACTTTCTACAACCTTCATAGGTTCAGCTCTGAATTGTGAATTGAAACCTGAATGAAACAAATTGAATAAACTCATAATTTTTATTATGCTGGCAAATTAAATAGAGAAATAGAAAAACTGATATGGTGGGATACAATTTGCATTAATGATAAAACAGAAAACCAACTGGAATACACAAATTATCTGCGTAATAAATAAATAGGTACATGGAAACTAGTGTCATTCATTACCTTGTCACCATTAGTGATCGATTGAGTATATGTTCTGCTTTGCGCGAATAATCAGTTTCACCAGCTCATTATCTGTATGGTACATTGTCTGTAGTCACTTTCTGATTAGTCGAAAACTCACTGAAATTATATTCACAAGAGCAGCAGAAAACTATAAGCGGATTAAAGTAAACTAATTTCAAAAATCGATACACCAATATTTCATATACCTAAACGGCTCTCAGAGATAGGAATGTATTAAACATTCTTACTTCGAAATAGGATCTCGATAATTTACCATAAGGTTACAAGAGTTCTGAGAAACTTCCTGATGATGCTTCTGTGAATTCAGATCCCAATTTAGTGTAGAACTGAAGGCTGCATAGGCGCCACTCCTGTGAACACGTCATGAGGAAAGTGGCATTAAATCCGATATCAAAATCAGAAATATTCAACTCAGTTATTTACCGTATTTGCCGGCGTATAAGACGCACCGGCCTATAAGATGCACCCCATTTTTGTACACATTTTTTCGGAAAAAAAAAACTTTATCACTGAATATTATAATGAATTTACATGTTAATGAAACCATTTCTAACACAGTTTTCACTTACAGCAGCCCAACTTTCTGCAATCCACGTAACGACGTTCTTTTCATCTGCCCTGTTTTGTTATATTCAAATATAAAATAATAAGTAGTTCTACTTTCAACAAATACCTAATTTAACTAATGACGAATCGATGAAATTCAATTTTTTCTTCATATTCAGCTAGCATCTTTTGTCATATTTTTGTTTTAGTCCGCATACATAGTTGGTTTCTCTTCATGAATCTTGAACACCATGATGTTGATCCAGTAAAGTTGGCGATCCCTCTGTTAGTGGCTATCGCTTTCGCTTGATGAATAATCATTTTTGTAGACATTGAAAGTCCACCTTTTCTGTGGTCTAAAATCCAAGTATTCAGTTCTGCCTCAAGTTCTGGCAAATTTTGCATTTCCACTTCGTAGGTTATGTTTACTGTGAGCTGCTTTTATTAGATCCTCTTCCTGATTTCTCTTCACCCAACTTAGAAAATGATAAGAACTTATCATTTTCTAAGTTGGGTGGCCCGAAATGACTCTCTGCAACCCTGTTTCCATGTTCTTTAGCATACGCAACCACATGTAGCTTGTATGCACTATTGCAGCAATGCCGACGTTTTTCAGCCATAATTTGCCAAGAAATTTAGAGAAAATTAACGTCAGATCTGTGATTTAACAGCTGTCATCGTCGATGACAGCGCATGCGCATCCACTGAATTCTACGTAACTGGAATGTTCTCACACACACCGCAAGAAAGTAAGAAAGAAATCGCGTAACTCGGAACAGAGAAAATTTCCAGAAATGAAAGTAATAAAAAACTGAGTATCGACGTATAAGACGCACCCTGTTTTACAGACTTATTTTCAAAGAAAAAACGTGCGTCTTATACGCCGGCAAATACGGTATTTACTGCAAATGAATCCTAAATAAATCCGACCCTCGTGGCGCTGTCAGCATTTCCTTCGCTTGGTAAACTAAATGTAATATTTATATTTAGTTTACTTCAACTAAATGTAAATTTAGCCACCTTCATACAGAAGTAGAAAGATTTATTTTCTTTTTTTTCCCGAAATCTCGAGTTTTTCATCCAGAAAAACAGCCAAACCAACGGGGAAAAGAAATAAAGAAGAAAAAAAAAGAAAAAAAAACATAGTTTAAGAGACTGTTATACACGGATCTCATGGACTTAATTGCTTCGGCAGTAATTCCAAACAACAACCTAAGTAAATTCGCTACAAGTCTTTCAGGCTCTTTAATTAAATTGAATAACTGCTGTAAGATAACTGGTAAGAACAGAATAAAATAAAATAGGTAGGAACATGGAAAACATTTCGACTATTTAGACACAATTTTTATGATGCTGGCAAATTAAATAAGAAATAGAAAAATTTATATTGTGGGGTATAATTTACATTAATTTATTTGCAATAAGACAGAAATTTTCCAAAACACTAAACCAGCATATACAAGACAGTGTTAGCAGTTTTAATTATCTGTTCTGAGAATTAGGTTAGAAATGAGTGTGTTGATTAAATTTTAGGGAGCTCATATATGAGTGGTTTGAAGTAAATTAGAAAAGTCGACAGAATTCATTAATTACTGAACCGTATTAAAATTGAACTTGACATTGCCATCATGAAAACATACTACCAGAACTAATCTAAATTCACTTAGAAATGAAAAAGATGGGTTAACGATAGCGTTGTTTAATGCTAGGATGTTAGCAAAAAGACCCAGAGGAAGACTGAGATCACCGAGAAGTGATCCAGACAGTAGTACATTACAAGACTGAAATGTAAAATTTTGCAATATTAGAGACCTGATGATTTATAGATCAATTTTAGTTATTAATAATGCAAACTTAAGCGTGTAGCACCGTACCTATCATAGTATCCCATGCATCTTTAAAGTACAAAAATTGATCACGGTGATGATAAATCTATAATATAGAATTTAATTTATGAAGCAGTGATAGATGAATGATTATTTTGGTTTCAGTTTCTAATCATCGTAAAAAAAAACTGCCGTATTCCTATAAAACATCTAAAGAGAAAAAAACTTCTAATTTTACTTCTAAGTGTAATAATCTCTCTTTCTCTCTCTCTCTCTCACACACACACTCACTGATAATATACTGAATTAAACTGATACTTTCATGATTCTAATGTATTTACATACATCAGTATTATGATTTTTATAGCGCAGTGTCTCTCCTAATACTCATGGATTTACATCAGTGAGCATCACGAGGAACATATCGAAATGCAAATAGGTTCCCACTATACAAAAATTAAAATTAAAACGTTATTAGTATCAGTACGGTATTTTTTGATAGATTATCTACACAAAAAAAAAGTGCAGATAACGCGCTCCTCTAAATTCGTTAAAAATGAACATGCGCGGTATACATTTGAAAGGTATGAGAGGTAAATCAAATGTAATAACAAAACTAAGGTAGAAGTATTACTTAATATTTATTGAACATTACACTATTCAAATCCAAAAAATTCTTCATCAGACTCAATATTGAAAGAATCGATTGCGTTAAAAATTTCGTTTGGAATTTCTTCAGCTTCATAATCATTGTCACCAGACACCACTGCATTCCCTTGCACTTTAAAACCACACTATCGGCCAAGACGTCGAAGTTATCATGGATGCGAAGTGCATATTAAAATTGTAATACCATTGATATTACATTGAAATATATGATGGATACGAAGCGTATGAGGATGCGTATTTGATCCATAATGGCCAGTAAGGTGGTTAATGAAACCATTTCTAACACAGTTTTCACTTACAGCAGCCCAACTTTCTACAATCCACGTAACTATATCTTTATATGACGTTCTTTTCATCTGCCCTGTTTTGTTATATTCATTGATGCCATTCATCATCCAGTCTTCCCACTTATCCCGAATGGTTTGAATGGTTTATTTACTGCAAGATAAGGGATTGGAGTTTTTTTTTTTTTTTTTCTTTTTTGTTAAACCACCTGGAATGACGGCCAATTTGGAATACTTACAATTGTTTTAACTTCTGCTGTCGTATGTGCCCTACACAAATCCAACACTAACAAAGATTTTGGGTTGAAAAATGCCATTTTTCTCTTTCGCCACACATTCTCCAACCAAAATTTCATAACCTCGGAATTCATCCATCCTTTATCATTAGCAGTAACAATAGTATCTTTGGAATCACAACCTTTTGGAACAGTCTACATACATATACATATATACATCTTCAAGGCCCACCTTTCTTAATTAGGTTGTGGGGCAACAGTTGCAAGAGGAACTTCTAATGGTCACGATCCTCTGCGACCAAGCTCAGGTGTTCTGGTGGGATTCCCAAACGTGTCCACCCAAGGTTTTGGATATAATCTATCCAGCGAGTCCTTGGCCTTCCACGTGGCCTCCCACCCTCTGGCGTGGCAAAGAGAGCCTGCTGAGGGAGCCTCTCTTGTGGCATTCTGACCAGGTGCCCGTACCAACGTAACTGTGATCTCTCAACACGGAGAAGCAGCGGTTAAGTATTGAGGGTTTACCGAATTGCAGAGCTTCTGACTCTGTCGAGTCTTGTCAGCCCAGCAACCTCTCGAAGGAACCTCATTTCAGCCGCTTGGATTCGTGTCCGCATTCTTTCGGTCATTACCCAACTCTCATGACCATAGGTGAGGATGGGGACATAGACTGTATTGAAGACAGCCAGCTTTGCCTTCTGGCTTAACTCCCGCTTCAATACTACCGAACGGCCAAGCTCCCGCAATATTGAGCTTGCGAAGCCAATTCGAGTATCTAACTCTACGTCCCATTTTCCATCATTCGTGAATATGGACCCAAGGTATTTAAACTTCTCCACCTGCCTCAGTGGGATTCCACTCATATGTAGAGTGCACTGAGGTGGTTATCTTGAGACCACAAATGTTTCAGTTTTGGCCACACCGATATTCATTCCGGCTTCTGCACAAATAGCTACAAACCTATCCAGGGTCCGCTGGAGGTCATCTGTGGAAGAGCTAAGCAGAACTAGGTCATCTGCAAAAAGAAGACGTCCAATGCTACATCTTCCAATTCTGACACACTCACTGCCTCGGCTGTGCCTATCAATCCAGTCCATAAATATTATGAAAAGGAGGGGTGACAGAACACACCCTTGGCGGAGGCCAACGAAGACCGTGAAAGGTTCAGACTTTGTGCTGTTTACCCTGACACAAAACTCTGGGCATTTACAGGGACTTGATGGCAGCTAATAGTTGGCCATCCACTCCATACTCCTGTACTACTTGCCAAAGCTTATCCCGAGGAACCCGGTCATATGCCTTCTCCAAGTCCACAAAACATGTGTAGACATTCTTGGCATATTCCCAAGATTTCTCAAAGACTTGCCTTAAAATGAAGATTTGGTAAGCTGTGCTTCTACCAGGACGAAAGCCACATTGTTCTTCCTGGAACTTTGACTCAACTATGCTCCTGCACCATCTTTCCAAGCACTTAGCATACACTTTCCCAGGCAGGCTGAGCAGAGAGATGCCACGATAGTTACTGCAATCCTTCTGGTCTCCCTTCTTAAAGACTGGTATTATTATGCCTGTCTGCCATTACTTTGGTGCTCGCCCAGATATCGAAGCAGCCTGACACACTCGAGTCAGCCAAAGAACACCGTCTCGATTTAAGGCTTCATTTCGGGCCGAATTTCATCATCGCCAGCAGCCTTGCTCTATTTTAGCGATTTTATTGCTAAATGGACTTCTTCTTCTGCTGTGAGACTAGTAATTGCCCCGATCTGCACCTCTTGGATGTCCACAACTGCTGGGCCACCCAGGTTAAGAAGGCTCTCAAAGTATTCCCTCCATCTGTGGAGGATATCCTTCTCGGTTGTTAAAAGTGCACCATCAGAGGCCTTAATTGCTCTTGTTGTGCACGATTTCCTCCCTCGAAGGCGGCGGATGGGCTGGCAGAATACTTTGTTTGCATTTGCATAGGATGAGTCTAATCTTTCTCCAAAGGATTCCCAAGCCTTCTGCTTTGCTGTCTTTACTGTTTCAGCAGCAGCTTTTCGTACCTCAGCATACCGCAAACGCATCTCAGGTGACCTGACTCTAAGCCATGTTAGGTAGGACTCCTTTTTTGCCAGGACAGTTTTTTGGACTTCTTGGTTCCACCAAGGTGTCCATTTCTCACTGCCCGTTGCCACGCCGAGCCGCTTTCTGCCTCACCATGAGAGTGCAGAGGCAGTGAAAGCTGTTCTAAACAGCTTCCACTCCTCCTCAACATCTGCAGTATGCTTGGGAATCTCTTTGAACCTGGAGGAAATGTCATCTGCAAAATTCTTCCTCACAGCCTCATTTTCCAATGTCTCCCATTTCACGTGGTATAGCTGCTTAGGCCTACCAGTGCTGATGGTAGCATCTGGTTTCTGAAGCCGTAGAGTGCACACAACAAGGTGGTGGTCAGTTGACAGTTCTGTCCCTCTTCTCACATGAACGTCCAACACTGAGGAAAATAGGTCTGCTGAGACTATAAAGAAGTCAATCAGAGACCTTTGTTCTAGTGTATCCCTGTACCAGGTATACTTATGGACTTCTCGGTGCTGGAAGAAGGTATTCATTATAGACAAGCTGTTAGTACAGCAGAAGTCCAATAATTTCATCCCATTCGCGTTAAGGTCAGGGTGCCGTTCCTCCCAACCACACCCCCTCCATGGCTGGTCATCTGTTCCAACATGTGCATTGAAGTCACCCATTAGCAGGACTGATTCCATGGCTACCCTGTCAAAAGCAGCATCCACTTCCTCTAGGAAGGCAAAGTATTCTGACTCCAGATTAGGTGCATAGACTTGCACCACAGCCAAATCATGGTTTTTCATCTGAAGCCTTAACACACATACCCGTTCCCCAATGGGATCCACTCAGCAACACAGTCTGACAGCTGGGGGCTTGTGAGTATCCCCACGCCCACCTGAGCAGACATTGTCGGGCTCACACCAGAGTAGTAGGGCTTCCACCCCTTATCCAGGTCGACAGTTCCAGAGCATCTCTTCTTGGTCGAAGAGAGCCCGACTAAGTCTAGCCGGTAACGCTTGGCTTCCTCTACCAGTTCCAACTCCTTCCCTGTCAGAGAGATGTTCCAGTTGCCTAAAGCCATAGTCTGGTGCCGTTGTCGTTGCCATTTCCGTCCTTTTGCAGAACAATTTCTTTGCTCTGCACCTAAACTCCTCCCCAAACGGGTAGCGGGCCCATTGATGGAGTTTCCTCTAGCAGAGTGCTGAGGAGTGGTGTCTAAGGGAGACTGTAACATATTTTTCGAACGGGTCCCTCTGCGTAAAACCCGAACGCGTCCCTTGGTAACCCGCGCAACGGACGATGCGGTATGAACATTTTTTTGATGGTCTGATCATGTTACAGTGTTTGTTAATGTCCTGTTAGCACAAGATGAAATGACACAGCAAAATAGGAAAGATTTCCCCTCGAATACTCGAATAGCATTCGGGGGAAGGAGCAAGAAGAGAAGAAAGAAAGAAGCAAGGGAGGAAGAGGAGGGACCAGTCTACAGATAATATAACAGATGTATATTACATGAAGTAAGGCATGGTCCAGCATCAGGTACCTCGGGTTTGCCACACCCGTACTCACTAATGTGAGCCCCTGAGGACTTGGAACAGTCTTTCTTTTGAAAATCACCATCGGTGGCACTTTGGAATTCTCTGCATAACTGCAGATTCCAAATGTAAAGGTCTAACTTTACTGTCGTAAAGTTAGACCTTTCGTGCCCTGTTTAGCAACTGAAACCTCTTTTGCTTCCTTCGGAATCATAGTCTTAGAACTAGGCATGTCAAAACTTACGGGAACCTCATCCACATTCCCAAAGTGACAAGCATCAACTGCACACAAGTTTTCTCTCAGAAACAAACGAAATTTAGCTACTTTCGCTTCCTAGTCGCACGGCAAATTTTGTCCAACACTAGTGGAGGAGCGCACACTTAAATTGTTTCTCTTCATAAATCCAAAAACCCAAGATGAGTAGGCCTTGAAATCCTTTATATTATCATTTTGCGCAATTCTTTTCGATTCCTGCAACACACGGACAGTATATATGTATATTCTCATACCTTTAGCTCTTTCACTAACAATCCAATCAAACAGTTTTTTTTTTCTATAGTTGTCCACAAGCACCTTCTAAACCTCATAGCACGTTTCCTCGTATGTAAGCATTTCAGGACTGTTTCAGCCTTTCACCATTCACGAAACACTACTTTCTCCAACACTGAACAATCTACCAGCTTCACGATTCCCTTTTTCCTTTGCTACTTCTACCACTTCAAGCTTGAACTGCACTGTGTAGGATTTTCTCCGAGAAGTACTTCTGTCTTCCATGGGTAATTCAGATCTAATAACAAAATAGAATTTACTTTATGAAATATTTTAAAACATGTATAGAATAATCGACCACTGCTACTAGCAACGCACGTGCTTTTAAAGAATTCCTCCGTCCTCTGTCTGTACTTCCTAACCCTACAGCTAGTTGGCGCATGCGCGTTATACATTAGGTGCATGTTATCTATCGAAAAATACGGTAGTAGCAGTAGTAGTAGCAACAGTAGGTATAGATGTGCGGAAATGACATTTGCTGCTTTCATATCTAACCTGTAATAGCCCTTCTTCGAGCAGCTTAGCACGGCTGCCCGAAGAAGGGCCATCATAGGTTAGCTTCTCCCAGAAATTCGAATTTTTTACCCTTCCTCAAAGAAGGTACAGTGCAATTTTCACTGCTATAGACAGTAAGCAGTAGTTGTATTCCACATTCTAAGCTACTACTACTATTGATAATAGTGGCCTGTATATCTCTGTAGAAATGACGTTTGCTTCCACAACGCTAGGCAACCCAATGAAAGACCGTTATAGTTTCGATTCTAGTTGTTAACTAGAGGGACTTGTTTAGGCTTTATGGTAAAGAAGCTCCGCCTGCTTCTTTCTGGAAATAAAAGCAGTTAGATGATTTTCTTTATTTATTAACTGAGAATAGTCGCCTGTGTTGCTCTGTGGAAATGAATTTTATACTTTGGCTGAAAAACGTTTGTAGTTTCGATTCAAGTCGTTAACTAGAGGAATTTTTCTAGGTCTTTCTTCGACCAATTCCTTAGTAAGTTCGATCTCTAGAACTGGTGGTGTTTTTTTTTTTTTAATTTTCTCCAGGAAAATCAGTTATAAACCCTCATTTCAAAAAATTGGTTACAGAACTCATACTTTTACAGACAATAATGCGTGTTAGATATTAGAGCTAGGAGATTAGTGACAGCTGTCTGCTGTATTCTCTCTCTCTCTCTCTCTCTCTCTCTCTCTCTCTCTCTCTCTCTCTCTTTCTTCTGTGAAGTAGTAGTTAATAAATTTCATCACTGAGTATATTAGTATTCAGCCAGCTTAAAGAAGGAAAGCATATGCAAAGTCGACGATAAAACAGAATAAAACAATTCATAACTGATTTCTAAAGATAGGATAGGATAGGATAGGATAGGCAGTAGGAATAAAAACAACTGTAGTTCCAATAGTCGGCTTTTGGTATGTTTTGAGGGTCGGTTTATTTGAATTAAGAAAGTTGATTTGATTTGATTTCTTTCTTTCTTTCTTTATTAAACGACGGTAGAAAAGGTATGGAGAATCTGTCCATAGCAAGCATAAAAAGCTATATTTTGCATCTTTTTTATACTTTTTTATAATTAAAATAGGTCAGGATTTAAGCAAAAATATAAATATACAGAAAAGTCCAATTAATAAATACGTCAAATTATTTTTTCGTCTTAAGCATCAGAACATTTAGCATAACTCCTACCAATTATCTGTCCTAAACGAACTAAAGATTTTAGTAATTTAGAGGCTGCAAGTCGTCCTGGTTGGTGGTCCAAATGTCTCTGCTCTCCAACTAGTGGATCGTGGGTTCGAATCCTGTGGTGAGCTTTGTTTGAAGGTGGCTTTAGGTAGGAGAAAAATTTACTGAAAACCTAAAGTGACTTGAAAAAAAAAATCTCTGTTTTGTCTCTCTCCAGAGAAACGTTCCTTGAGTAAGATTCGCATAAAAGAAGCTTCTCAAATCAAGATTTTCCTCTCAATAATTGTATTTCTCTTGAAGCACAATAAACTCTTTATATTTACATGATTTAGTTTTTTTTTTTTTTTCATTTTAATATTTTTTCCACGCAAAAGTAGTTTATCATGCAAGGATGTTATGTAAATTAGTGATAATTTCAACAATTTACATAACAATTATATTCAATTATTTGTGATTATTGTTGGCCTTATGTAAGTAAATGAAAAAAAAAAAAAAACGATATTTATTTTACAGAGTAGAGGTTCCTGTCTTAGTAATTCCCACAACAATAACACGTTCCAGGTCTTCTTTTTAAAGTGAGATGGTCAAAAAAAAAAAAAAATAATAATAATAATAATAATAATAATCTTAAATGAATGAAGACCTTATCATTGTTGTGGAAGTTATTATGATGATTTGAAATTAAAAATTTGACACTAAAATAAATGAACAGATATACATTTTTGATTTCCCTTGCAAAGATTCGAGATGAGAAACAATTCGTAAAAATGAATCAAAAGCAGAAATATAGGGGAGCTACATTTAATTGGTTCAAAACTCGTAGGTGAAAAACTAACCGATTACTCTGATGTGCAAAAGCACTGATACATGTGAATGCAAACTTATTATACAATTATTGTATAGCGCTATGTAATTTATTATTATATTCGTTTTGCAGTCGATTATTATTATACTCATTATGCACTTATTTTATATATATATATATATATATACACTAGTGGGCTCCGCCGCCCTAGTGCCTACGGCGCCCAACCCCCCGAGTTCCGGGCTGGTAAGCCGATAAGCTGGTAAGACAGAAAATGTGACATAAAAACGTTTCAAATTTCGGCTTATCTTTTTATATATAGAGAGTATATATATGCGTGTGTGTGTGTGTGTGTTATTGTTTTTAATCTCGATCTTTAAAATAAAGTGTAACTTTTTTTTTTCAGATGCTGGATTTTGTGGCATCGTGTCTCTGCTTAACTACACGTGTTCCTATGTGGTGTACTTACTCATCACTTTGTGCCTGCCTCCGGTAGTCCTCGTTCCGACATGCTGGGTTTTCTTGAGTGTGCAGAAAATTTCTGATTCAAAAGACACAAGCACTGCGGGAATCTCTCAATCAAAATCATGCTTTCTAGATAACGAAAAAGAGATACCATCTATACTGTTCTTTGTATTTGCATGCCTGCTGTTTAGTGTTCCAAGGGAGATACTTGATGGAATCATCGGTTGCAATCTTGCAGGAAAGTCAACTCTTTCTGCCTATTATATATTTCTCTGCAGTTGTTTGGAGAATTGCACTGCACTTTTGTTACCAGCAATATGTCTAACAGCGCACAAGACTATTCGACAAACGCTCAAGATGTTAGGGAAGAAACACAGAAACCTATCCAGCGAACTTTCATTAAATGAAAGTAGGGCTTGACGTGACATACTGTGTACCAAGCTTTGAGGAATTTCATACGTTTTCCATAGTAAAGGTGTTATCACAAACGTCGAAAAACTGTAGCCGATTCGGTACACTACAAAGGGCCAACAGGAAACAAGGAAAACATGACAAATAAAATTCACTAACGACGATAGCTCTACAGGCAAAGTTCAAAAATGGAGTCAACTCAAGATGTGAAAAGCATTTATTAATAATCTTCTTTGAAATTTAAAGTTCAAACTTCTATATATTTCCCTTATAAATTCAATAGGATCAAAATTTCAGGCTGGCCACGAAGTTTAGCTTTACTTATCCCTAGATTTTATGTATAAATAAAAGATAAGTCCAATATAAAGAATCCAACGAGAAAAATGTGGATTTAGCTCTTTTGTTTCCATTTTTCATCGCATATATTAGTTACTAATGTCCTTTAGTTTGAAAGACAGAGATTCGAATTCCATCTAGGACGCAAAAAAAAAAAAAAAAAAAAACTTTATAACGGCTTTTCGACTGAAAGTAAGCTGGCTGATCTCGTTCGGTCAGATAAATAATTCTTCATCTTGACAGGATATTGGGAACCAAGTAGCAAAAGAATACGAAAATACAATTATTTCTTCTTATTTCTGGGCAAATTAATCCTGGTCCATCCTAGTGTTTGCATTCATATTATCGTTCTCCATTTGATCAGCTTTGTGCTGGCCATATCCTTTACAATTTCCGCTTTCTTCATATACTGTACTGCTTAAGGGACTCCTGCAATCTCTTTCTTGAACGCTTTTCGGCTACCATTCTATCAAATGCTTTCACAATTTCTTCCCCCCCCCCCCATCTGCCCATCTAAAGCGACGTTTTTTTTTTTTTTTTTTTTTTTTTTGCATTTGATACTATGTTTCTCACACCCAACTTGGTTCGCATATTCTCATTTTATCCCAATGCATTTTCATAATTCATTCTTTCCAGCTTATGTTTTTCTTTACTTCAAGGGTGTTCCAGTTTTCTCCATAACAAATTTTGTCATGAGGGGTCTTATCAACGGTAGGCATGCTTTTTAATTAAAGAAAATGCAGTTTCTTTCATATCCTAAATATAGCATTTATGAATATACAGCGCTAATTTTAAAATAAAATAAAATTAATCCCGCGATAGAATAAATCTATATCGCGACTCATACTTTGGCACATTAAAAAAAAAAAAAAAAAAAAAAAAAATCATCACAAAGTGAGAAAGCAACAATCAGATTTCCAAAACAATGAAACAAAATTACGCATTTCTCAGGCCATAACCATTGCAACTAACAATAAAGCAATAAACATTCATCGTCCCAATTGGGCTCTAACCCAATAAAAAACCTTCTGGTTGTTCAATGCTGTCTGTCTATTGCGCTCTGCCACATATCTTTAACTTTCATGGCTATTAACCAGTGGCGTTGCTAGAGCATTTGCCGCCCGGGGCGATCCTTGCGTTTGCCGTCCCTCTTAATACACACCAAAAATACTACAAAAAAGTGAAAACGACATAGGGTAAGTTTCAAAGTGCCGCCCGGGACGGACCCCTTCCCCTAGCAACGCCATTGCTATCGACTTTTCTTGGAACAGGCTCTTCACTCTTTCTCTGAAGAGTATGCAATGCTTGAAACGGCTCACACAGCTTAATTTTAATCTGTTATTTCTTCCCATTTCAGTGTTTATTTCATGCTACAAGTTTTCCAATCATCTAAGTCTTTCATGTTATTTTAGCTATTTATATTATACAGCTATCCACCCAGTTAGCCTAGTGGCTTTGCGCTTCGCAACCACATGCCTGGGGAAGGAGTGTCCTAGGTTTGATTCCCGTCGACGACGTGAGGAGTTTAAGGATCTTCCTCAGCCATAGCCAAGTTAGCTGGTCTTGTGCATGGACAGCAGGGTTTTTCTCCACAGTTTATCTGTGGTTTTTCCTCCCGCAAACCGGCCTCCTGAACGCACATGGACTACAGTCATTAATACGTCCCAGCCATATGCCAGTCCTGAGCCCGGATAAAATTGGGGGGTTGGGGAAAGCAATGGTGAACTACCCTGTAAAACTCTCACCAGGAATACCTTGTGGGCAATGCCTACAAGGTCACGTAAGGTCGGAAACGACTGAAAAGGAAAAATCAGTCAGTCAGTCATTATACAGCTACACGTTTAAAGTATATTTGACTACTCCTTTCATATTTGTCGTTTTCGAGTTTTTTTATAAATAAATAAATCCGTTAACGCTTTTATTACCCAAAGGCAGTAGGTGAGGCCAGTTTTACCCCTATCTACATTTTTTGCAGATTGAGGGAGAGTCAATCTCCATCCTTAGCCAATCATAGATAGCTGGCTCAAACTATCAATGATATTAAATGACATTCGATGATGAGAATACAGCAGACACCTGTGACCATCCTAATGGAGAGTCGGCTCTAAGCTCAATTTTCTTGTGTTTACAGGCAAAAAAAAAAAAAAAAAAAACGCTCGCCGCGGCAGAGATGGATTAAATCTGAAACCTTCGAAGAAAGGATTAGAAAAAGTGCTAGTCTCTTAGTAGAGTAGAACAGTCTTTCTTTAGATGGCTTTGCACTGTAGATACAAACGCCATTTCCGCAGGAATATATAGGCCCTCGAGTGTCTACTTTTTTGGGGGTTTTCGATAGCATATACTCGTTATATTTCATTACCATTTTCAGTTGTCCAGCCTACAGCGTATACCATTACATTGTTAATGATAATAGAATAATGAAGAATGATCACATTTTTTTATCTTCAATATAGTTTCGAAGTAGGTTTGATGTTAATAAAAATATAACAAGAGTCATGCTTTACTTTCCTTGATTTATATTAGCACAAATATTCCATTAACCACACCCAAGAACGACCACAAAACCTACAACACAACTCGTGGCGTACGTGGGTATTGACAGTGGGTGTGCTGTGGTAAGATAATGTTATTAAAAACATCATTAAATTGGCTTGCCGCCTTTAATAGAGTTTAACTTGACTTCGTATTTTCGGCTTAAAGAAAGGTGTACCCAAAATATTTTCACCACTTTTTCCTTTCGAGGTAAAATAAATGTCAGTTTAAAAAATATATATATATACAGTTATCTTACAACAAACCACAATGAATAACTAAATGCACTTCAGTTCTTGGCTGCCGGCAATATACTATCTACCAATAATTGTCCAGACACTTTAGCAATTTACAATCGATACGAGAAGGCAAACTCAAATATCGGGTATGTCCACCTTTGCCTTTTATCACCTCCTTCACCCTTTGAGGGAGGCTTTCCACCAATGTGCGCAGACGTCAGGTGAAATTCGTCTTCATACCTCCATTAAAGCAGCACTGAGTTCAGCGACAGATCGAAGGCGTGCTGCTCTGGACTTCAATCACCACTCCAATTTGTCCCATAAGTGTTCGATGGGGTTGAAGTGAGGACTCTGCAGAGGCCAGGACAGTCGGTTAACACCCTTCTCTTCATACCATTCGATAACAGCTGCAGCTTTGTGACATAGGGAATTGTCATCTTAATAATGACATGGGTCCGTTCCATAAAAACTCCACAGTGTAGGCACCACATGATTATCCAGAACATCAGGGTACTGAACTGCTGTCCCACTCCAAACCAGCTAAATGCACCCACACCATTACTCCTTCACCACCAAACTTTACTGTAGGTACAACACACTGTGGTAACAAGCTTTCATCTGTGGTAACAGGCTGCCTGCACACCCTGCCATCAGACTAGAATAAGGTGAGCTACTTTGATTCATCGCTCCAGACTACCTTTTCCCACTGATCAGTTGTCCAGTTCACATGCTCTTTGCACCAGGCCAGGCCAGGGTTTTAAATTGTCGTTCGTTGTTGTGATGTTTGGCTTGTGTGCCGCTGCTCTTCCGCGGAAACCCGGTAAATGGAGTTATTTTCGCTGTTACTGGCGCTCTGGAGTTCATCACGGGTGGTCTGTGCACCTTTCTGTCCCTGTCAGCATTTGCGGCGGCCACCCTGGGTGTTTTCCTGCACTAGTAATGCTAGAACGTCTCTCGTTTGTTGATCACATTGCCCATTGCCAACTATTGATTTTGGATACTCTAGTTGAGCGACAATGGCACGTATGGACATGCCACCAATGTGACAGCTTACGATGACACTTCTCTCGAAGTCACTAGTATTCAACTACTATGATGAAATACTGCTTCCTACTATCTGTACACAGGTTTTATATTATTGCCAAACCTGAATTGTTCCATAACTTCAAATAACAGAGGTGTCTGGACAACTATTGGTAAACAGCGTATAATGAGCAGAAGTAAGCCATATCTTCTGTTGCCTTTAATTCCCTTGTAAATTTCAGTTCATGCCATGTGCCTTCCTATATGCTGCTTGGTCTCCACTCACTTTCCCTCCGTTAAAAATGCACGTCGATCCCTCGTCACAGATATCACTTAGGGAATTACAGGCAGTTCTCGCTTTACGAGTTATTTTTTCTATAATATTAAGTATCAACAAATTCGAAAATAAGTAATTTGATTGAAATAAATTATTGTAGTTGTTTAAACAGCGGTTGTGTTACTCTTCCTTTTCGTATTTTCGTACTTCTTCCTTGTCTTATTTCAAATTAATCCTCCTTATTACTACTGACAGTGTGCCAAAATGAAGTAATTCTAGCAAGAGTGTTGTTAAATCTTTGTGAGAAATATTACTAAGAATTTCATGTGTGTATGTGTACTGTTGCACACATTTAAACTATTGTTACTTTAACTACTATTTAAATGTTACTTTATTTATTTAACCTATTAACAATAGTCTAATACTTTTAACTAGTAAACTAGTATTGTTTTGTTGACATTTATTTAGCATTCTCTCTTCCGTCCTCAAAACGGGTTTTAATGAATTTATGCCACTTTAATCTTGTTCTTTCCCTAGGTCTTGTACCCTTCATAGTGCCCTCAAATATAGGCGAGGAAGTCTGTCCGATTCCATTCACAGAATGTCGCCAAACCAACGCAGTTGATGCTTTTAACTATGCTGAGAATTGTTGAGTAAGGGATATTCAAATCTTGTAACACTTGTGCGTTTGTTGAATGCTTGTTCTATCCAATGAGTTCTGTTAATTTTCCTGAAGCATTTCATTTCAAAAGCCAACAGTTTAATCTCTGTTTCCTTTTTTTTTTAAGTCAATTTCTGCCCGTAGAGAGCTGTTGGTAGTATTATACTTTCCTATAATTTTATTTTTAGAGTTGTAGGAATTTTGTTGTTTTTCCCAAATTTTATTAAGTTTACTCAACATTGACCATGCTATGGATAGTGTGTTTTATTGTTGCTATATCATTCAAATTTGAAGTCAAATATACTCCTAGGTAATTAAAACCATTAACTTGTTCTGTCGTTTCCTGATTAAGTGTTATCTGTATATCTTTCGACTCTTTTCCAATTTCTATTATCTTTGTTTTATTTGAATTTATAATCATATTATCATTTCCGCTGGTTTCTTGTAATTTTGCAAACTGGTATTGGAGATTTGATTTGTTATATGTTATAATCACTATATCATCTGCGTATATGGTATGTGCGATTGGTCTTCCATTGACTTTTACTCCTTTTTTTTTTTTGTTGAGGATAATGTTTCTTTAATGAGTTCTTGGATGAAAATATTAAAAAAAAAAAGCATGAGGAGAATGAGCATCCTTTCATAATTCCTCGTTCGATTTAAAGTTTTTTTGTTGTGATATTTTTTTATATTGAACCACTGCAGTTATATTCTGATATAGTTTGAAACAAATCTTAGTATTTCAGAGCCTATGTTTGTTAATATTTGAATACGTTTTCTTCTATTGACAGAATCAAGTGCTTTTTTTAAAATCCACGAAACAGCAATAAAGGTCTCTACTCTTGCCCCATGCGATTTCGGTCAAACTCTGAAGAGTAAAGATATAGTCAATTGTTGACCTGTTTGATGACCAAGGGAAATCACCTGCTACCATTACGGAATCCAAGCACCCTATATCTTCTATATAGTTTTTCTCCTATAGTCACCAGAAAACTACTAAACAACTTGGATGTTAAAAAGTCTCCTAGCCCTGATGGCATCTTTCCAATTCTTCTCAAACATTGTGCTCCAGAGTAACACCTGTCCTGCATCATCTCTGTAATTTATTATACATATCTGATACTTATTCAATGCATGGAAGCAATCTTGTATCCATCCTATTCCAAAACAGAGTAATAGAAGTCTATCATAATACTACCGACCAATTGTCATCACCTCTGTTCTCTCCAAAATAATGAAAAAGTCATCAATAGCCAACTGCTCCACTATTTACAGGCCCACGAATTAATCAGCGGCTACTAGTATGGATTTTCCCATTCATGATCCACAGCCGACCTTGTAGCTAACATTACCCACCACTGGACACATACCTTGGAAAGGTTCGGAGAAACTTGTGCTGTGAAAATAAATTGCCATCCTTCGGGACTCTCTGCCACATTCTGCAATTAGGTAGCCAGCTTTCCCCTCTGGTCGCTCTCTGCGAGTCCTTGTAGATGGCTCTTCTTCGAGCTTCACTACCAATGCTAGAGTGCCTCAAGACGCTGTCCTATCAACTACTCTATTTCTCCTGTATATAAATGACCTACACACAATAACCACTAATCCCATTTACAGGTTTGCAGAAGATAGTACTCTCCACTCATCCTACTCGTTTGATAAACTATGCATGGTTTGTCAAAGTGAGGAAACCAAGTGTTCCTCTCTTAGTCATTCTCACACTCACTCACTCACTCACTTCATAGATGCCTTCACACAAACTCACTTGATTCCACTTTAATTGCTTAAGTTTCCTTGAATTTGCGATTCAGCAAAGGCCATCTCCTTGAGGAGATGTATGATGCTATGCATTAAAGACCCCTTGCCTTTAATGCATAGCATCATACATCTCCTCAAGGAGATGGGCTTTGCATTAAGGGTAAATATTAAGAATAGCTATCAGAGCTTATTCTACCTTTACCACGAGTTGCCTAGACTTGTACTACTTGACGGGTCACCTAGACTTCAATATATGCAGGCGCAAACTTGACTTATTTGTCTCTTTGCTTACTTGGGAAATGGAGTAAAACCAGGTTTAAAATAGCTTGGCATCTTTACAATATATTATACCCAAGGTAAAAAAAAAAACTTTCTACAGCTATATATATATATATATATATATATATACCCTTGGACCAGCTATCTCTGATGGAGTACCAGTGGAGACTGAACTGCCCACTCAGTCTCCAAAAGTTAGATAGGGCTAAAAACGGCCTCGCCTACTCCCTATATACGGGAATAAAAATGCTTTAGCTGATTTATATATATATATATATATATATATATATATATATATATATATATATATATATATATATATATATATATATATATATATATATATATTATTTATTATTTGTGAACAGCAATGATCCAAGAAAGATTGGTTGGTCTAGCAACTATATTGATAGAGGCGGACATAGTTTATAATTTAAATTTAGAAGAGCTTAAAAACAGTTTTATTGTGCAATATTCCCATAGAGCAAACATTTAATTAAAATTATTATGTAATTGTTTTGCATCAATGTTTCTCTTGTAACAAACTATAAAAACTTGAACTGTTTTTACATGGAAATAGTAGGTGCATGGCCACTGGAGTGTTTAAAATCTCTAGAAAATGATGAATGCAAGACATCCACTGCCTGGCTGTTCGAAAGAGACCGCACAATGAAAGAAGAATAAATGCACTGCATTATGAAGGGGAAACTTTGTAAGAAAATGCAGACTTACTGAACATGTCTCACAAACACTTTACACCTTTATTTACAGAAAAGAGAGTGACGCCATTAAACGAAATAAATTCGTGTCATTTTTGCCCAGACTAACTCGAATGGAATCTCAAGAGATTGAAGCCTCTATTACAATATCGGAATGCAAGAATACAATAAAGCCTCTCCGAACAGGAACTCTCCCGGGGCAGATGATCTCACTGGTGAATTCTACAAAAGATATTTTCGAAAGTTTGAAAACTTGTTTATGAGGATGACTAAACAAATGTTAGAAACACAGGTAAAACCAGAAAAATTCAACACTGGATACACCAACTTAATACGAAACGTTTCTGATACAGAAAAACTGAAGGATATAAAAAAAAATTGAAAGGTATAACATTGTTAAATGCAAATTATAAAATAATTTCAAACATTCTCGCAAACAGATCACAGAGATTTCTACAGATACTTGTTTCGCTTAATCTAATCTGCGAGGTAAATAAAAGGAAGAAATATAACAGCTACCATAACACATCTGAGATGTATGTACGAATACTATCACTTGATCAACAGACCATGCATATTACTAAATTTAGACATCAAAAGAGCATTTGACACGGTGAGCACTGAATACAGACGTATTCAGTCCTATTTCTTTTAAGTAATAAAAGAAATAGGACTTGGAGAAAACTTCAACATCTGGTTAAAAATCTTTTATGAAAACGCAAAAATCCACGTGTAATCATAAATAAGAAAACTCTCCGTACCTGTCAAAATCAACTGATTTGCAGGATAAGGTGATCCTCTCTCTCTCTCTCTCTCTCTCTCTCTCTCTCTCTCTCTCTCTCTCTCTCTCTCTCTCTCTCTGGCCCTCTTTGTATTAGCACTTGAACCACTAATTAGCGCAATGAACAAGAGTAAACAAATTCAAGGAACAAATATTGATGGAGAAAGCGAAGCAAAATTGCTACATTCTGCCAATGACATAACACTCACTCTAGAAAGTGAAAAATCCATGGAGTAAACAATGAGAATATGGATTCCTTTGCAAAGGCCTCAGCTCTTAGAGTGAACGTGGTGAAGTCTTGCTGTATGGTGGGCGGCGACTGGAAAAAAGCGCCAAAAATAACGCTGGAATGCTGAGAAAAAAACTACTTGCCACTATTAGGAATAAAAATTGGAGGCCCAGACACATATGTAGATCAATGGATAGAGTTGTATGAATCCATATTAAAAAAAAAAAAAAGTAATTTGCGAAAAGACACCTTTCTGTGAGAGGAAGCTAGGATTTTCAATATGTACTTAGCTTCTCGACTGTGGTACAAAATACATGACATTCCATACCACGGACAATCGGCAAATAAAATTCATAGGCTCTTTGCCACACATATGGGGTTTTCCCAATATGAATCAATCGGCCGTACAAGGCACTTCCACGAAATACAAGCTGGAAGTCTCGGTATAGTTAAAAACATTGATAATCAGAGCCCAGTACTGCAGTAAAAGCACACAATAAGTCATAGCACGGAAACGCAGTTGCCTTTCTACAAAAGTGTCTTCCTGACAAAGTCATCAGCTCTCTTCCTTTGATTAAAAAAGGCTACCAAGAATGTACACTGAAATCGCTGAAGGATACACGTTTATAAAAGAAAACTGCGGCATTGAAAAGTTATTACATACCAAATCAAAAGCAATATATGCAAAGCTTTCTAGAATCATTTTCCCAAATCACAGCATTGAGAGAAATAAAAAAGAGGAGAGATCAAATTAAGCCCAGTTTTAAACAGCGTATGATATATCATAGGTCCGTTCTAAAAAATGTTTTTCTTCAAAGTACATCATGCATGGTTTGCAGCAAAATGTGGGTTGTGGGAAAATGCATACCATTGAATGGTCTTGAAACCTATCAATTCTGTAAGCATCCAGAAACACTTTACCACATGACGATTTATTGTAAATTGCAGAAGAATTCTGAAGTTCTGTGAAACAATGGATGCCACAGAATCAAATAATAAATGAAAATCTAATATTTTGGCTAAACGAGAAAAAGAAGTAGATTACAAACAATCATAATTATTATAACTATGTATACTCTTTAGACATCAGGCATGACCAAGTGAACTTTAAGAAATCAAAATGTAAAATCTAATAATGGTGTGTTAAAGTAGCTAACAATTAAATACTTAATAACAGTAAAACAAGGATATTAAGAGTTAAAACTTGAATATACTTGAAAACTTGAATGGTCTGAAAAGTTCTCGGCCTAACAATGAAAAAATGAATTTATAATTTCAAAATTATTTTCATTTATCTACATAATCTTCCTTAAGACTAACACATTTATTCCAGCGATGCTCCAGCCCCATTATACTCTCCCTGTAGTGGCACTCAGCAAGATCTGCAAAATACCCCTCTACAGCTGCAATCACCTCTTGATTCAAAGAAAAATGCTGACCAGCAAGGAAAGGTTTTAGTTTGGGGACGAGATAGAAGTCAGAGGGAGCCAAATCTCGGGAATAGGGTGGATGTTCAACAATTCATAGTGCGGATCCCTTAATTTTCACATTGCCAAAACACCTTTGTGGGTTGGTGTATTGTCCTGATGAAAGATGATTTTTTCTTCTACAAACCGGGTTTTTCTTACGAATTTTTTCGTCTAGTCTGGTTAAAAGATCGGAATAATATTCTCCAGTTATAGTTTGACCCTTTTCAAGATAATTAATAAACAAAATGCCTTTAGCGTCCCAAAATACCCATGCCATGACCTTTCCTGCTGATAGAACCAACTTAGTCTTCTTTGGCACTGAACAAGTTTCTGTCCACTGTTTTGACTGCTGTTTGGATTCTGTGTGTAATAGTGAATTCAAGTCTCATCCATAGTAATAAATCTAAGCACAAAATCAATTTTATTCTTGTTAAAACGCTCCAAACACTGTTCAGAGATTTTCATGCAAGTGCGCTTTTGATCTGCTGTGACACCCGTCTTGCGCAAAGCTTTTTCATTTGCAATTCTTCATGCAAAATATATCCTACACATTCTTTTGAAATGCCTATAGTCTCAGCAGTTTCACACAATTTGACTCAACGGTCATCCCATACCATATCGTGCATTTGATCAATGATTTCTGGTGTTGTTATTCATTTTGGACGTCCTTCACGTCCAAAACTACAACTCTTCGTTGGATCATCTTCAAGGGTGGTACAGCCACGTATAAACTCGGCAGCCCATTTTTTGATTGTTGAAAACGAAAAAAACGAGTGCCCATAAACTTTTATGAACTTCGAATGAATTTCTTTTGGCGTTAAACCTTCTTTGCCAAAGAATTTTATAACCGCACGATACTCAATTTTATCCATTCCAGGGATCCAGGCAACACTTTTGCTTCAGACAATTGTATAAAACAAACTACTTGATAGAATGACATTGAATTTCACATGGTTATGTATGATAGATGTACCAACTTAGAAAAAAAAATTTGATGATAATGATGCCATCTATGGTAGAGTCCAAGAACTTTTTAGACCACCCACGTAACTAATAATGTAATTAGTATTATTTAACTATTCACTGTTAATGAACAAGAGAAGTAAATTCACAAAATGGATCACTTTTAACAAGCAGTGATGCCATTCACGAGGTTAAAACATGTGTAAATATATGATGTATCACTGTTTGTTACAAGTAATCCACAAAATGGATTACTTGTAACGTGGTTACATGGTTAAATAGCATTTTGTTTACTACCATGTATTTATTTGTTATTGGTTTAATAAAATATACTGGGTTACACAGGTCTATGTTCGTTAATAATTTTCTATTAATTAATTAATTACCTATTAGTGATAACCTTCTCGCAGCTATCTCTGATTGGCTATCGGTGGAGACTGAACTACCCACTCGCTCTCTAAAAGTTAGGTTTGGCGAAAGCAGCCTAGACTACTCCCATTTAGAGAATATAAGGCGTTAGTATTTATGTTTTTTTTCTTCAATCTGGTAATACCCAAAGCTTGGCATTTTGTTTCATGAGATATATATGATTTACTATACAAAATGTATAGTAAAATACTCCCCTCTTCAGGTTGACTGATGCCTTTTTTTTCCTTTTTGATGTATAAAAAAAATCCTGCTTCTTTAATTGCAATACGTGTGGAAGCTCTGCATGGAAAACCGCGACTGATATTCTGAGAAAAGAACTATTATATATAACAGTGCTAGATCTTGAAGCAACAAAGCGAATGAAGTGTATAAAACTGAAATTTTACTGCTCATAGGAGTAAATTTCTGTTTTTACTGTGCGGTTTGCACTGTTTTTCAGTGCAGTCTTAATTTTATTCATCTCATCAACATCTTCCTTTTACCCTCTTTTTTCTTGCGGTGTCGAGGGTTTATTAATCATCGGACCTCAAACCGTTCACAGGATAAGATGATCATCCCTATGCCCCGGTGTATTCTATGTCCTGCAGTGTTGAGTTCTCAAGACCGGTTTGCCTGCTTTGCAGGATGAAAAACCCCATGATAAACTGGGGAAAAAGCCCTACTGTCCACGCCCAAGACCAACTGACTTGGCTATGGCTGAAGAAGACCCTTCAGCTCATCACGTCACCGACAGGAATCGAACCTAGGCACTCCTTCCCCAGGCATATGGTTTCGAAGCGCACAGTCATTAGGCTAACCGCGGGGACCTTAATTTTATTTACAGGCTATAATATTATAGAATCGTGCTGTCTGGTTTGGTTGGCCGAGTGGTTAGCATATCCGCTTTCCAGCCAAGAAGCTGCAGGTTCGATCCCGCTAGGATATGGATGTTTGTGATCGTTTTTCACTTTCATACATCCATACAGGCAAATATATATACACTCTCCGAAGATGGAGTGGGTCACCAAAGGAGAAGTATACCCAATCCTTCAGTAATAGGATTTCAACGGGATCAGCACCAAGCAGGACATAACACTAAGAAAAAGAAGAATACTATAGAATCGTAGGAAGAATTCTTTTAAGGCTGCAACTATGAAAATCAGAAATAAAAAATCTACAGAGACTTATTAAAGGAAGTATGTGCTGTCTTTATTGCTATTTTTATTTACTGACGTACAACCGAATATATTTTTTAAAAATTAGACCACACATGAATAATTTTTGCATTATAAAGATTTAGAGTGTAGTTTTCTACAGAGACCTATTAATATTTCAGGGTTTTTTTTGAAAGCTTCCTTTTTCTTCAGATGTTTTTGATGCTTTTAAAAAATGGACATGGATATTTTTTACAGTGAAATGAAAAGTCCTTTCGGTCCCGCGTCTTGTATATTTAACCCCATTTAATAACATGAAAAACGATTTGAAGAAACAATGAACAAAAATAACCTGTAAAAATGGTAAATTGTAAAGAAATAAGAAAAGTCTCTTTGACTATATTATAATTGATAACGATGTTTTCCCGCGGGTTCAGGACACAAACGTATACAGAATTTGAAATAGGAAGTGTTGTGATTTAGTTTTGAGCAGTATAAAATTAAATTTCCTATTTGAATTTCATATTTCAATTATGAAAAGAAATTGGTTCTGCAAGCTAAAGATAATCCCTAAGAATTCTATCGATATGCTGCAGGTAAAAGAAAGAATGAATAATAAAAAATTGCTCTACTGAAATGCAGATGGTAAAAAGGTGACAGATGCCGAAGAGATTGTTCAACTGATGATCAACCTCGTGTATGCAACATTGAGTTCACTGTTACCTCCTCCCTGAATGAAGAAACGCAAGTGTATGAAGAGGAGGATTAGAGCTGTTGCGCGCGCACACACACACACACAGCTCCTCACGGTGACGTGAGGAGCTGTGTGTGTGTGTGTGTGTGTGTGATAATAAGAATTAGAATTCTTATTCTTATTACACTGAATAAGAATTCAGCAATACCGACTGATGGGATATCAGCACGGATACTGATAGACTATATAATTTGACTATATGACCAGACTATATAATTTGAGTCTCAGAACAAAGAAGGTTCCGCAGGAATGGAAAGAATGTATGGTAATTTCAGTGCAGAATGGTGGTGCAAAGACTGATGTATCCAAATATTGACCAATCAGTATCTCAGGAGTGGTGGTGAAGATTTTGGAAAAATTGCTTAGGCCTTACATTCAGAAATGAATCGACAGTGAATATCTACTTTGCAATGAACAGCATGGGTTTACAAGGTCGTGTTTTATCAACTTGCTCACATTCTATAATAATGTTACCATTGAACTAGACAGTGGAAATGGATACACCATGATACTTTTGTATTTTGCTAAGGCTTTTGACAGAATACAGCATGGAAAACTGTTGCATAAATTGGAGAATATGCTTTGGCTTATAAAATATTAGCGTGGATAAAATAGTTGACTAACAGATATGAAAAAGTGGTATACGGGGAATGTGAGTCTGCAAGATTTAAACTAACTAGTGATGTACAAGGATCAGTCCTTGATCCACTGTTATTCAATCTGTACATTAATGATATTGGGAACATACAGTTATTTGCTGATGATTCAAAGATAGGTAGGATAATAAGGAATGCTGTTGATATGCAGTACTTGCAGGATGATTCGAATAGGCTGGAAATTGTGGGAATAGGAAAATGGATGCCATTTCATTGTCAGTAAATGTAAAGGCATGCACTTTGGCATGATTAGATATCCTATGTCATATTATACAGGTGGGATTAGGCTAAAAGAAACTTAATAAGCTATGGACCTTGGAGTGTTAGTACATAGCAAGTTGAAGTTCAGAACCTATGTAGCAAAGATTGCAAATACAACTCAAAAGATAATTGCAATGCTGAAATGAATGTTCACATGTAAAGATAAGGATGTCATTTTGCCTCTTTACAAGCTCTTGATAAGACCTTATTTGGACTATTGCCCACAGTTCTGGTCTCCTAGTTTCTGTTGTGATTCTGATACAGTGGAGAGTGTGCAAAGGAGAATGTTAAAAATTATATCAGGATTGGAATGCTGATTATGAAGACAGATTCAGAATTTGTAGACTGCACACACGCAACCAGGAGAAAGAAGGGTGATATGACTTAACTTACAAACTTCTGAAATGGTCATACAAAACTTCTGTCGATGGAATTTTTTATTTTATGGAGGGTGGGGAAAGAAGAAGAGGGTATCCTTGGAAAATGAGAATGAATGCCCCTAAGAAGTAGATTAGGGTTAGATTTTCTCTCATATGGCAGTGTGTGATTGGAATGGACCGCCATTGGATATTGTGTAGGCAGGCGGTGTGAATTAATTCAAGAATAAGTATGAAATGAGTATGTCTGTAGTATGTGGCCTCACTCGATGAGTCTCTGACTCCATCTCTTAATAATAGCAGTAAATTAACAACACGAAGCTAGAACAGTTCTAGCCTGCTAACATGATAAAGGTTTTATTCCTTCTTTTATTTTTTATATAATGTGAATATAATGGTTTAATGTGTGTGCGCGTGTTTGCGTGCATGCGTGTGCGTAATGTTCAGAGAGCTTATCGATAAAAAGAGACAATATTGATTAACTGAAATCTTATTTACTTTCGGTAATATGTCATTTAAATCGTGATCCAAAGTGTTGCAGTATAATAAATCAATCAGTAAAAAATCCATATCAATTCCATATTAATCCATATCCATATCTTTAATTTACACTGCTTGGATTGGCGTCAGCATACGCCCCATGGGCAAGGTATCTCGTGCCATGTAACGGTATAAATTGGAGGAATATCATGTTCCAAGAAGATGAGTACAGCTATGTCTGGGTGAAATGTCTGAGAGCAGGGAACAGGCGGAATTTGAAAGAAGTGTTATAATAGGATGGCATTTGGAAAGCCTATCTGTTTGGCAAATTGTCGACAAAATGGGCCATTCCAGTCAATCTGTGATACCATATTGAGATAGAACCGCAGGAAGTCAACTGCAAGTGCTACCCGCAGTGGACGACACGCTGCACTCACCTAACTTGACCGCGGTGCTCTAAGAAGGGTATCATGCAAAAAGCGATATTCGCCAGATTCGTCTCGGAGTTCAATGTTCGTGATACCACAAACAGAAGTCCGAGGACAAACCATGAAAAAAGGCCATACATAGCATTACCACCTCCGAATTTCAAAGTTGGGGTTATGCACTCTAGTAAGAAACGTTCACCGGGAATCCGCCACTCCCACACCCGTCCATCTGCTTGGTAGAGAGTGTAGTGTGATTCTTCGCTATAACATAGCTTTCGAAACTTCCACCTCCCGCTGTTCACGCTCTTTGCATCGACACGCTGAATGCGGATTTCAGGGCATCAACTAGAATACGAATCTACACAAAGCATTCACTCAAGGATCAAATGGGTTTCTATTGTAGAACGGCAAGCCCAACATTACCCAAACCAACATACAGCATCGTCTTCAGTGGTGCAAAGAGCATGTACAGTGGGATGTAGAAGTTAGGAAATCTGTGTCATGGAATATATATAGAATCACTCTACAACCTCTTTTTTCCTGGTTTGGCCTCGGACTTTGTTTGTTTGTGATGCCACGAACACTGAACTCCGAGACTCAACTGAACATTCTGGACAATGGAATGCTTCCTACTTTGTGGCATTTCTACGGAACTAACCATTGTCTCTTTCAGCAAGACAGTGCACTGTGTTACAAGGCTGCCGCTGTAACTGCATGGTTTGTGGACATGAACGCCACCACATTTGACTGGCCTCCACGGAGCACTGATCTCAGCCCCAGTGAAGATCTGTGGAATGAACTAAGCTTCAGGTGAGGTCAGAATTTGTACAGCCTACAGCAATTCTAAACCTCATTACATGCCAATAGTAAGAATGGTCCAAAATTTCCATTGACGCTATCGTACGCATGTAGAAAATGTGCCCCATAGGATTGCTGCAGTCTACGCAGCAAAAGTAGGTCCTACATCTTATTAAGGTGGGCGTCATGACTATTTGTTCCTCACACTATGGTATAAGTTGACTTCTTTCAAAGCAGTGTATATAATGGTTAGTAGAGCTGACGCTGTTTGCTTTTTTTAGGTTTGTTCAGAAAACAGGATGATAATAAAAAATGGTCTTATTTACATGGATCCTATTTAATCAAGGAAACTTTGACTGCATGTAGTCAGCTATTCATCCTTTAAAAGCATCCTTTTTTTACTTCTTTCAACATTTTATTTTTGAATGTGTTTATTAAAATCAGAATTTACAATTTTTGAATGTATTCCCCTGTTTAAAAATTGACCATTTTTTATCTTGCATGGATATTTTTATATGACGAATATTTCTTCATATTAAAAGAGTTGCAATTTACGGTGATTATTAAAATTTAAAGATAGGGTGAACGGAAATTAAACGCATACTCTCTAACTCCTTTTGAGGAATAAAAGTCAGCAAAAGATGCAGTCTAAAAAAATATTTTTTTTTTAAATGCATTTAGGAGATGCCTCACTGTCTATAACAAATCAGTGCTATATTTAGGATGTAATTAAGAGCAAAGTAATATATTAATATTCTTTTTGAAAAGTTGGAGGTCGTACTCTTTGGTGAATACTTCATGGGAGAAGGCAATTCTACGGAACCAAGTTAGACGGTATGAAAGATGAATGGAACTGGTAGTTTCAGTAATCTGAAGTTCAAATGTAAAGGACGATGGACAGGTGTTGCACGTGTTATTGTAGGTTTAGCAGAAATGGGGAGGGGAGCATATGATGCTAGCTTTGTTGAACAGCTCCAATATGAAAACGTCTATAGAAGAAATTGATCATCTTTTAGATGGCTGAAGACAGTTTTTGTGAGAAAAAGTTTGCCGATGAAGTAAAAGAAAGACTTTCTAAGTTCGAATCTAGTCGTCGACTAGAGGAATATTTTTAATATTTTCTTGGATCGAAACACGAGTTACTCTATCTTGAGACTGGGTAAGTGGATTTTCTCCCAGATACTTGATTTTTAGTTCTATAAACTAAAGAAAATTGACTGCATAACGCACATTATTTCAGACAACAATATATTGTATTGTAGTTTAGGGACTGGAAGATGGCGCACTTGTCTTCTGTTTCTTTGCTGGATGCCGTTTAAAATAAGCGATAGCCTTCTGCTAGCTATCTGTGATTTTATACCGATGAAGATTGAACTGCTCTCTTAGTCTGCAAAAGTTATACAGGGCTGAAATGACCTCACCTACTATCTATATAATTAAAGGCATTAGCGGATTTTTTTTATCTGTAAATTGGTTGATGTAATTAGTTTTTAGCATTCCAGTGATAGGAAAAATTAAACCTGAAATTTGAAAAAATATTCATCAAGTGCAACTGAAAATGAAAAATCGATTTCATTTTAAAGGATACTCTTTTGAATTCAGACTGACAAACTGCTAAAGATCCTGATGTATGAATTCGAAAGGAAAGAATTTTGCATGTTAAACTTAGTAAATTTTAATTTAATAAAAACACTCTAATACGTTTTATCCCCAAAGAGAATAGGTAGAAATTTGTTAGTGTTAACTTTTCGAAGGCACGTGGGTAGCACGTCTCCATTTTGGAAAATGGAAATTACTCACACATTGAAAAATGGAAATATTTGATGTATGCATCAGATCGCTTGATATGAATGTGAAACATCTGTGCCTTCAAGGGAGATACAAAAAAAGTTATATACATTGATTAACGATGTCAACAGAGTATAATTGGAACATGGAGTCCAAAAAATTATTAGTAATGAAGACCTCTGGATAAGAGGAATTCAGCAAATTGTTAACCTGGAGATCATAAAACCAATATTGGGAAAAATTTGACACACACACACACACACACACACACACACACACACACACACACACACACACACACACACACACACACACACACACACACACACACACACGCACTTAGAAAAGGTTATCTGGGAATCTCTTATACAGTCCTGGAACGGAACCCATAAGGGAAAAAATGCTAATCCATCCTAAAAATATTATTATTATTATTATTACCTGACACTTCGAAGGATATAACTACAGCAGGAATAAGTAGATGGAAAATATTTACAGATCCAATGTTCCTGATGAAATTTGGAAAAGAGGAAGCACATATACAGTCTTCAATGTTATGCTTGTGTTTTTTTTTCTGTCTTTCATAATTTATATGCCTCTTAATTAGTGTAACTACTGCATATTTTAAATTAAGTTTCATTTTTTTAATATATAATAATAATAAGCAATTATGACAGTTTTTATAGCTGTCATAATTGCTTGTCATATGTTTAGTAGTAGTAGTATGAGGGATTGTTATTATTACGAGATATTGAGTAGAAGCACTACGAAATCTTTATATATAATATGGATGTTTGTTTAATAGGTCTGAGGCATAGAATTGCCTAGTTCAATTAATACAGTTACTTGCTCTTAACCTATATTATAAGGTCTGATGCTATATCGGTTATCGTAATTCTTTTTTTTTTTTTTTTTTTCTGTTTAGAAAATTAATGTCTAAGATTTTGTTATATTGGTCAGTTGGTAGGCTTCATTTGCTAATATATATAAGTTATAATGTAGTATATATATACAGGGTGTTCGGGATAAATTTGACAGTTTTGTAAGGAAAAATAAAATCTTCTTTGTATCTATTAAATTTAATGAATTGACAAAAAAACATTACAGGCAGAGTTAATTACAATACTATCAACAAGATTTACTCAAAATAACCACCATTAGCATCGATCACAGCTTCAATTCTGCTTCGGAACCTCGAACAAGCTGATGCTACAGTCTCCCTGGGAAGGGCCGCAAAAACTGTTTTAATTTTATCCATTAACTGGGCTTTTGTATTACTGGAAGTGCGATTGGTGTCTTTTTCAACTGCGCCCCATACAAAATAATCCATGGGGTTAAGGTCTGGGGAGTTTGGAGGCCAAACATTTGGACCGGTGAAGTCGTAGAAATTTTCAGACAACCATTTTTGACTTTTCCCAGAGGTGTGGCAAGGGGCCGAATCCTGCTGCCATACATACGGCCTACCATTGGCTACCCTTGTTATCCAGGGCTTGACTACAGTTAGCAACTCCACGAACAAAGCCCGAATTCCAATGCCAGGGTTCTTCAACACCTGTTCCTGCAGATTTGCGAGGAATTCTGCTGTACGAACGCAATCAGATCGTCTGCTAGGGATCTTTCTTCTTGCTACATCCTCGTAGTCACCATTGCAAGTCTCTAGTTCATGCCTGATTGTTTTTACTGTATTCAGGGAGCATTGGGCAGCAGTCGTAATATCCTTATTTTGATGGCGGGCACGAATCATCATGATACAAGTTATTCTCTTCCATGATTCAGGTGGGTTCCAGCTATCCATCCTTTCTGATATCTTGTATATGAATGAAGAAGGGTCCAAACTTTTAAATGAAGAGAAGTGTGTGTTAATACATGTAACTTACGGAAAAATATAATTAATTATAAATATGTCAAATTTATCCCGAACACCCTGTATATATATATATATATATATATATATATATATATATATATATATATATATATATATATATATATATATATATATATGGCGATCAGCTTTTACTCGGTTGTTATACATTTGAAAAAAATAGATTTAATGACTCCAAGACCGAGATAACATATAAAGATTTTAATGATAAATACTACTAGTTTCGGCATATAGCAGCCTTCTTCAGGTATTTATAAAGGAAAGGAATACTAATAAACATTGAATTATTTAAACAAACTGGAAATTACAGGTACAAATTGCCTCACATAATCGATACATAAAAACGTTGTATTTTTCAAGTTGTTCCAACTGGCGTGCCATTGTTTGTTGCAATTGTGCGTGCAAGTTCACGTGAACGCCAATATTGAATAACTGCAGCATGGCTATCTGGGATGTTATAACTTAAATTATTATTTAAGTGGACCGGGTTCAGTAGGATTTATTTGAAAAAAGAACATGACTGGATAACGCAGTTGCATGAGAAAAAGTATAATATCTTTCAGAGCATCGTGTAAGCATAACATCCAAAAAAGGTAAAGAGTTATTATTTTCTATATCAGCAGTAAATTTTATATTAGATATGTTGATGATATATTCATTATTTGGAATCACGGGCACACAGCTCTCACAGATTTTCTTCGTCATCTAAACATCCAACATCCTAATATAAAATTTACTGCTGATATAGAAAATATTAACTCTTTACCTTTTTTGGATGTTATGCTTACACGATGCTCTGAAAGATTAAAAATCTCTATGTACAGAAAACCTACGCATACCAATAGATATCTGCATAATCTTTGATTATTGATTATTATTCCTGATACCTCCAAGGAGTCCGAAGACTCATCGCGGGAGGACATCTTCAACTATCTCTACACCTTACCTCAACTACGAATCAACGCCATCTACCGCCCACCTCCAACACCACCACAACTAGTAATTTTTGTCTGTAAATTGCGTGTGTTCTGAAGGGCCGATTTGTATGTATGCGGGATGAAAAACCCGAGTTTCCGGGAGAAAAAACCCTGCTACCTCCGTATGAGATCGGCTAACTCACCATCACTTTCCACCACAAAAACTTGGAATTATATCTACCTTAGGACACAGAGCACGTTCTCTCTTAAATGAACAAGATGAACTACAAAAAGAAATGAATCACCTCACTCTTATTTTTAAACAAAATGGATACTCTGAAAAAACAATTAAGAAATTTCTTCTGAACCCTCCTAAGCAGTGCACAACAGAGACTATTAATTTTAAAGGTAGCATCTCCATTCCATACATTAGCACAGTCTCTAAGAAAATAGCTAAAGTCCTTAAAAAGTATAATATCGGGACCTTCTTCACCACACTTCCAAAAATCCGCTCTCTAATCAGCCATCCAAAACCTACTCATCACAACCTTAAGTACCCTGGAGTATATAAATTGTGGTGTGATTGCAATATCCCATACTTTGGTCAAACTAACAAATCTATTGAACAACGCATAGAAGAGCATAAGAGAGACATCTCATACAAAAGATCTCATGCAACTGCGTTATCCAGTCATATTGCTGCAGTTATTCAATATTGGCATTCACGTGAACTTGCACGCACAATTGCAACAAACAATGGCACGCCAGTTGGAACAACTTGAAAAATACAACGTTTTTATGTATCGATTATGTGAGGCAATTTGTACCTGTAATTTCCAGTTTGTTTAAATAATTCAATGTTTATTAGTATTCCTTTCCTTTATAAATACCTGAAGAAGGCTGCTATATGCCGAAACTAGTAGTATTTATCATTAAAATCTTTATATGTTATCTCGGTCTTGGAGTCAAATCTATTTTTTTTTCAAATATACATATATATATATATATATATAGCTTTATGAAAAAATTGAATGACCAGACCGAGATTTAAGTAAAAAGGTTTTAATATAAACACACTACTAGTTTCGGCCTGCAACAGCCTTCTTCAGGTGACATTATAAAAGAAAAAACACTAGACATTGAGTTAAAAGACTATGAACAACATAGACAGTGTTTTTACATAATTAGCATGAAAACGTTGTAGTTGTATTTGAAGCTGTTCTTTCATTTGTTGCATTGTTGGGAGAGTGCGTGCTTGCTGATTCACGTGAACGCCAGTACATGATTACAGCTGAATGACTATCTGGGAGGTTGTAGCTTAAGTTGTTATTTAGATGAACAGTATTGAAGATGATTTCTCTAGATTCCGCAATTTTTCTCTCTATTTCGTCACTGCAACGAAAAGATGTTAGTAGATTTTTCCCAGCAGACTTTGTGACTTTGGTTATCATCATTAGGATTAGCCGAGAAAAGGATATGACTTGATAATGCACTCGCTCGCTGTTTCTTTTAAGTATTGTCTCTCATGTGTTCTTCCATATGCATTTCGACAGATTTGTCTGTCTGCCTGAAATAAGGAATATCGCAGTCACATAATATTTTATATACGCCAGGGTATTTGAGTTGATGATGACAAGGTTTTGGGTGGCTACTTAAGGAACGGACTTTGGAAGTGGAGTGAACAAGGTTCTGATATTGTATTTTTTTTAGAACTTTTGCTAATTTATGTGAAACGGTACTTATGTAAGGAATAGATATATTTTCAGATGGTTTATTTCTGTAAGCAGTTCATTTGGATCATCAAGAAGAGAACGGGCTCTATGTCCCAAGGTGGAAATTATTCCAAGCTTATGAGGAGGGAAATGATGGGGCTGACTGTGCAGATATCTGTTGGTATGTGTGGGCTTTCTATATATCGATATTTTTAGTTTACCAGAAGAGCGAGTCAGTTTGACATCAAGAAAAGGCAAGGAATTAGCGACCCAAAACCTTGTCATCATCAACTCAAATACCCTGGTGTATATAAAATATTATGTGACTGCGATATTCCTTATTTCGGGCAGACAGACAAATCTGTCGAAATGCGTATGGAAGAACACATGAGGGACATTGCTTGCAAGAGACAGCGAGCCAGTGCATTATCAAGCCATATCCTTTTTTGGCTAATCCTAATGATGAAAGCCAAAGTCACAAAGTCTGCTGGGAAAAATCTACTAACATCTTCCGTTGCAGTGACGAAATAGAGAGAAAAATTGTGGAATCTAGAGAAATCATCTTCAATCCTGTTCATCTAAATAATAACTTAAGCTACAACCTCCCAGATAGTCATTCAGCTGTAATCATGTAGTGGCGTTCACGTGATGCAGCAAGCACGCACTCTCCCAACAATGCAACAAATGAAAGAACAGCTTCAAATACAACTACACCGTTTTCATGCTAATTATGTATAAAGACTGTCTATGTTGTTCATAGTCTTTTAACCCTCAATGTTTAGTGTTTTTTCTTTTATAATGTCACCTGAAGAAGGCTGTTGCAGGCCGAAACTAGTAGTGTGTTTATATTATAACCTTTTTACTTAAATCTCGGTTCTAGTCATGTTCATTTTTAATATATATATATATATATATATATATATATATATGTGTATATATATATATATATATATATATATATATATGACTACTACTATTAACTCGAGGTTGGGATATGTTCATTTTTAATATCAACTGACTAAAAACCCAAGAGTTATAACAAAATGAGATTCATTTGAAAAACGCAACATGTTTCGTCAAGATTGACTCCATCAGGCATTAAGAACATAGAAAAATATTAAAAGACACTGAAAATAACATTGAGACACTCTAAAGCTATACAATTATAAAGTTATAATATTCGACCGTGAATTACAGTTATTATGAACTTGAGCTATAGTCCGTGTTAAAGTTCTATTGTTGTACACTTGTGCGTGTGTGGAACCACGCGATCTCCAGTATCTGATAGTGGAGCTGAAAGAGTCAGGCAAATTATGGCTGAGATTATTGTTCATATGAAGAGGGTCCCAGGTGATTTCTTTTGACTCTACAATGCGGCGTTCTACCTCATCATGGCCAATGTGTAGGTTTGAAGTTGTTGTCCAATTTACTTCATGTAGGCGGCTTTCGTTGTTCGTGTTTATTGAAAACAGGACATGGTCTGATAGAGCAGTAGCTCTGGTTCTCTTGTAAGCAATGTCTCTCTGGTGTTCCTCGAGACGTAGGAGGATAGATTTCTCCGTTTGGCCATAGTAAGGTTTTCCGCACTCACATGTGACTTTGTATACACCTGGGAATTGTAGAAGGTTGTGAGATTGTTTATAGTTGTTGAGACGTGATCTCATTTTTGGCAGAGTTGAGAAGCACGTTTGTATGTTAAACTTCTTTAGGATTCTACTCAGCTTTTTGGGTAGTGTGGTGATATATGGCAAGGAGATATGACCTTTGGAGTCGTCCTGTGTCTCTACGTTGCTACGTTGACGGGGGGATAATTGGTTGTTAATAATTTTTAAAGATTAGCCATTGTTTTTAAAGGTCCATTTAAGATGTTGTAGTTCTTTTTTTAGTTCTTCTTCATCTGACAGTACAGATCTTGCACGATTCGCAAGAGTTGGTATAACACCCAACTTTTGCACTGGATGGTGATGTGAGGACGGATGCAAATATTTGTCCGTGTGTGTTGGCTTTCTAAATATAGATACTTTTATTGATTCGGATGTCTTGGTGAGTTTAACATCTAGGAAAGAGATGGAACTATTTTCTTCAATCTCCATGGTCAATTTTATATCCTGATGGAGGTTGTTTAAGTGGTTGAGATTCCTGTGAAGATTCTTAATACTATGCTCCCATATGAGGAATATATCGTCCACATATCTTAGCCAAATTCTTGGTTTTAAACTAAAAGAGGAGATTGCCTTTTGTTCAAAATCCTCGAAAAAATGTTGGCTAATACAGGAGAGAGAGGGCTTCCCATAGCTAATCCTTTGACCTGTTTATATAGTTTACCTTCGAATTCAAAATAGCCAGAGTTTACACAGTGAGATAGCCAACATTTTTTTCGAGGATTTTGAACAAAAGGCAATCTCCTCTTTTAGTTTAAAACCAAGAATTTGGCTTAGATATGTGGACGATATATTCCTCATATGGGTGCATAGTATTAAGAATCTTCACAGGAATCTCAACCACTTAAACAACCTCCATCAGGATATAAAATTGACCATGGAGATTGAAGAAAATAGTTCCATCTGTTTCCTAGATGTTAAACTCGGCAAGACGCCTGAATCAATAAAAGTCTCTATATTTAGAAAGCCAACACACACGGACAGATATTTGCATGCGTCCTCACATCACCATCCAGCGCAAAAGTTGGGTGTTATATCAACTCTTGCGAATCGTGCAAGATCTGTACTGTCAGATGAAGAAGAACTAAAAAAAGAACTACAACATCTTAAATGGACCTTTAAAAACAATGGCTACTCTTTAAAAAGTATTAACAACCAATTATCCCACCGTCAATATAGCAACGTGGAGACACAGGACGACTCCAAAGGTCATATCTCCTTGCCATATATCAGCACACTATCCAAAAAGCTGAGTAGAATCCTAAAGAAGTTTAACATACAAACGTGCTTCTCGACTCTGCCAAAAATAAGATCACGTTTCAACAACTATAAACAATCTCACAACCTTCTACAATTCCCAGGTGTATACAAAGTCACATGTGAGTGCAGAAAACCTTACTATGGCCAAACGGAGAAATCTATCCTCCTACGTCTCGAGGAAACCAGAGAGACATTGCTGACAAGAGAACCAGAGCTACTGCTCTATCAGACCATGTCCTGTTTTCAATAAACACGAACAACGAAAGCCGCCAACATGAAGTAAATTGGACAACAACTTCAAACCTACACATTGGCCATGATGAGGTAGAACGCCGCATTGTAGAGTCAAAAGAAATCACCTGGGACCCTCTTCATATGAACAATAATCTCAGCTATAATTTGCCTGACTCTTTCAGCTCTATTATCAGATACTGGAGATCGCGTGGTTCCACACACGCACAAGTGTACAACAATAGAACTTTAACACGGACTATAGCTCAAGTTCATAATAACTGTAATTCACGGTCGAATATTATAACTTTATAATTGTATAGCTTTAGAGTGTCTCAATGTTATTTTCAGTGTCGTTCTTAACGTCTGATGAAGTTAATCTCGACGAAACATGTTGCGTTTTTCAAATAAATCTCATTTTGTTATAACTGTCGGGTTTTTAGTCAGTTTATATTAAAACTATTTTTTTTTATATTTTTAGTCAGTTTATATTAAATATATATATATATATATATATATATATATAGAGAGAGAGAGAGAGAGAGAGAGAGAGAGAGAGAGAGAGAGAGAGCCTGTGTAGCTCAGTAGATGTGGCATTAGTGATAGCCTTGGGCCATCTATCTCTGATTGGTACCAGTGGAGATTGAGCTGCCCACTCAGTCTCCAAAAGTTAGATAGGGCTAAATGGCCTCGCCTACTCCCCATATACGGGAATAAAAAGGCGTTAGCTGATTTTTTAGCTGATATATATATAGAGGTCTCTGGTTGAATTGAATTGATTAAATCGCTGCAATTGTCGACAATTTCAAATTTTGCTGTTAGGCAGTCGCTGGTATGTAGATTAAGAAAGAAAGTGAACTGCGCTGTCTGCTATGCTTTGCAATACGTAAACATATTTTTTTTTTAACCACGTGAAATAGCGTGGTCTGTTGTCCATGATGTCTGATTGCTTTATTGGAGAAGAGCAAAAAGCAGTGAAATAATTATGAATGCTTGTTGAAGTATGTTGAAACTAATAATATATTATTATTTATTTATTGTCACACGTAACAAATACTTGTAATCCTGTGTTTAAAACTAAGGAAACATGGCTGGAGTTGGACCACATGAAAGTGTTATCGAGTATGAAGGGAACGATTCTGTGACACCTCTTTTGTTGGGTAAGTAATAATAGATCTCTTATACTTGGAATTCTATCTTCCTTTTCACATAACTTGTATTATTTCATTTTTATTATGTTTTATTCGTTTGAATAAATTATATTTGGGGAGTAGTATGTTCATTTTGAACTGCAAACGAAATTACCTCTTATCGGTAATGTTTGATACTTGAGAGGTATAATGAGCGCCATAAAATACTTTTATGTTAAGGACAAAAACAAATATCATTGAGAAAAGCTTTAATAAGGGGAAAAAAACTCAAAAGAATGGTAATTCTTAATCTATTTGCATAAATTCTCTGTCTGTTTGTATTCATTAAATTCTCTTAGTCTTCCTGCAGGGATACCCTATATCAGTCATTACTCATGGTCATCATTCCATAGGCCTTGTATTATATTGTCTATATCCACACCTGCTCTATTCTCTCTCCCTCCCAACTTCCCCAAACCTGACAGCCTAATTTGGTCACAACAGGCTATATGTATTATACTTGTATCAGGTGCTTTATACAGGAGAATAATGACTTCCTTTACCGGGAAGCTGTAAGGAGGGTATGAGTAATAGAATGAGAAGCAGGTTTTTTTGCATGGAGAGTGGTGGGTGATTGGAATTCCATTGCCTGAAAGTGTGGTGAGTGCAGAGACCATGAATACGTTTAAGTCAATATATAATTAGCTGTGTGTGTGAGAGAGTGTGGAATCTCCCACAATGAGTTTGACTCCATGGAGATCTGATGATAATAAGAATTTACTCATCACGATGTCATATTTGTGTTTGCAGTAATCCTTCTTGTTGTATTGCATTCTAACCAATAGAATAAATAATCTGTGGTCATTGTAAACCAAAATGCAAAACTGTATTAATTCAGCTGGCATACATTTTCCTCTGTCTATCTTACCAGTCTCTTTTAAATCAACCTGGAAGGATATACGCTGCTATATCAGTCATTCCTTATCATCATTCTTAACTTTTTTCTTTATTTTTTTTTATCATTAGGAAACTTCCAATGTTCTGTTTCTTTTCTTATCTAAATCAGTTGTCAGTTTAGTTTTTGTGAAATTCAGACTACTGAAAACAGTAACCTTCCTTAATAAAAGCATGCAGTTATACATAGTATTATTTGCCTACCTAGTGGTTAGGATACCTGGCTCCCACGTAGATTACAGATGTCTTTAAAGTCTTTACTGGATTATGATTTCCACAGTCCAGTATGAGACTAATGCTCTACATATTGGACACCTGAAGTGGCTTGAAAAAGAGAGGGGGGGATGTTTGGTTGCTAGTGCAGAATTTTTCATATCAAATTTGCCTGTCCTCAGCATTATTATGCCCAAGTTTCCGACTCTCTATGGGATTATCATTAAAAAAAAAAAAGTTGGGGAGATGTTTCAGTTTTGCCATAACCAACTTTTTTAAAAGCCTGTACCTCATCACTTGATAAACAAGTTGGCTTAGAATTTGGAACATTTTTTTTTTGTTTGCATTATCCTTATTCACTGAACCATTCCTTTGGGCCCTTTATGATGTCATATCAAATAATCAGGGAAAGGCATAGTGCTTTTGAAATCTATCAATGGAAAACGTATGGAGAGAACACGTGAGGAATTACCACATTCCTTATTGAAGCACTTTGATAACGTTATTTTGTCCTTTTGTTTTTCACATTATCTTCATATACCCATTTGTTACTGAATTAAACTATTTATTTCCGATATTTGTGGGTGTTTCTTTCACATTGCCTATCATACTGCTTTTTTGCTGAATTACATAATAATTCATCATACAATTTTTTTGAGTTATCATGATTTTTCTCTTTCTTTCTTAATTAATGGAAACCAGTTTAGCTAATTGCTCTGCAACAGGCTATTTTAAAGATTAAAATGTTTGTTTCTCATTATGGATTGCTGAAGAATTCCTTGTATTGCACTTTAAAAAAAAAAATTTTTTTTTTTTAAATCTCTTAAGATTCTATATATTTGAAATTCCTTGTTTATGTGTTCAAAACAAAGGCTGAATATGTTCATAGAAAATCATTTGATCAAAATGTAATATGCTCTGTTTAATTACTCCAATACATAACCTTAACTCTGAACAGAATTAACTGTATATTATAAATTAAAAAAAGTTCTTTGAATAGTCCTTAAGTTATGCATGATGTATTTTAATTATGTATACAGTATTTTATTTTCCCTCATAATTCAGCATCCTTCAGCAACAGCAGCTCAGTACCTAAAGCCAATAACATTAGTTTTGATTTGTATGAGAGTGGTATTACGCAAGATGGTTTACGAAGAAGACAGACTCGAAGAATTTTGGTAAGTACTGAATAAATAGCATGTGTAAGTGATGATTTAAACAAGGAAATTTATTTTATCTAGAAGACAGCAATTACTCCAAGTATTCATGGAAGCCTAACTGTGAATAATAAAGACTCTCACTCAGAAATGCTTCATTTAAGCTGTGTGTAGACCTGAGCATTTTTGTATTTTTATTAATTTTATATAAAATTTTCATATTTTTATTTATATTTTATATCATCCAAAATCCTTCTCTAGAGACTAAACAGTGAACTTTTACAAGCCACTTTGTGCTTCCAGTGTAACAAAAAGGGGGACATTGTTCTCACAACAAGCAGTGAAATTCATCTCTGACCTAATCAAAAACATCTATGTCCACAGTGGGATTTGAACCTGCAGCCTGTTAGTTGCAGAACAAATATGGTAACCATTCAGGCAACTAGGCTGCCAAATAAAAAGAAGGTAATCCATAATTGAGAAAACAGAATTTAGAAATAGCCAAGCTTCACACAAATCACCACAACAAAATTCCATATACAGCTGTGTTGCTGTGTCAGTTTTTTTTTTTTTTTTTAATTGATAAAGCAGAATAAGAAGAAATAATTTCATACACCAATAGATCAGTATTGCTCCATGTCCTTTAGTTCTTTCTTTAACAAAGAGGTTAAATAAAAGCATATCTTCTAGTAACAAGATATCCATCTGCAGCACTTATAGCTCCAAAACCTATGCTTATTATTATTATTTTGGGCGACTCCAGGGAGTCCTTAGACTCATCAAGGGAGGCCCTAAACATCATGTCCACACAACTAGATGACATTTTCACAGTATCTATCATACCATGCCTTGAACTTGCTCACAGTTATAGCACCCACAACAGACTCTGGCAGCTTATTCCACTCATTTATCACTCTAAAAGTAAAGAACCCAGCTCTAACACCCCCCCCCCCTGCTAACCACACTCTTGCCCAGCTTCCATAGGTGTCCCCTAGTTCTCCCACCACCAGTCCTGATCTCAAAAATATCCTATGAATTAATCCTATAGAATCCCTTTAGCAATTTGAATGTCTCAATCATATCTCCCCTTTTCCGTCCATCAACTAGTTTCTGCAACCCATAAATCTTCAACCTGTTCTCATATGGTTCATTCCATAGACCTGCTATCATCTTAGTCACTCGCCTCTGGATCCTCTCCACCTCCTCCCCATCAAGAAGGAACCGAGGTGACCAAATCTGGGCACAGTAGTCGAGATGAGGTCTTATCAAGGCTCGATACAGAGGTACAATAACTTGCTTGTCTCTGCTCGTCAAGGTATTTTTCAACAACCGAATGAGTTGATGAGCCGATTTAGCTACTTTTGCAATGTGCCCCCCTAAACTTTAACTCCCTATCCACCAACACTCCAAAGTCCATGGCCTCATCAATCTCCTAGAGTATAGTTCCACCAATGTGGTATACCACTGCTAATCTTTTCACCCCAAAATGCATAACCTTACATTTTGTTACATTAAATTGACATCCATTCTCCTTAGCCCAGAACTCCAATCTATCCAAGTCATCCTGCAAGATTTTGACATCTTCTGCATTCACTATCACCCTACCCAACTTTGCATCATCAGCGAACAAATGGACTGTTCCACTTAGAACCTTCCCTATATCGTTAATGAACAGATTAAACAGCAGTGGTCCAAGAACAGAACCCTGCAGCACACCACTAGTCACAGACCGTCTTTTGGACTCTACTTCTGAATAAACTACTCTTTGATATCTCTCCATCAACCACCCACCTATCCATCTCACCAACCCTATATCCATTCCCATATGTTATAGTTTACGAATTAGAATTCCATGTGGTATCCTGTCAAATGCCTTTGACAGGTCCAGCAGTATCACTGTAAACCCATTACCCTTATCCAGTTCAGCCGTCACCTTGTTATAAAACTTGAGCAAGTTACTGAGGCATGATCTACCCTTCACAAAGCCATGCTATCCCCTGTACAGTATCTCATTTTCATCCATTCCTGTATTTTTTGCTTGACTACTTTCTCCAAGACCTTGACAAAGACTCCTGATATGCTGATCGGTCGGTAATTTGCAACCGTAGTCTTGGATCCTCCTTTATGCAGTGAAACTATTTTCCACTCTTTCCACACCTTCGGGACTAAACCAGACCCGAGACTCAGATTAATCAACATGGTCAAGGGCACTGATAATTCCTTAGCCACTTCACGCAAGACCCATGCTTAGTTTGAGGAAAAGTATACTCTTCATAGTATGAACAAAACAAAAGATATAAGATCTCTGTAAAGTTAATTCCAATCATTGATGACAAAAACAGTAGCAACGGATCCTTATTACATTTAGAATATATTAATTTACAATCCGAATGCATGAAAGTGTTTCCATAATTATCACCAAATAAATTTATAGGCTAAATTGTATCATATAGCAGATTAATTATTTGACTTTCCTTAATTCATGAAAACAGTTCTGTAAGAAGTGTCTTAAATATGAATTAACTTTGGTGTTTTTGTGTTTTTATTTCTTACAAAAACACTTAGCATATTTCACTCCTTTTTTAATAACAAATTAGTAGTATCTCAGAAGACCAAAATCTTAGATGAGAAATAGCAGATTAACTTAGAAGAAAATGGGAAGCTAGTAATGATGTCAATTGTGTAATTAAGTTGACATCATTACTTAATTGTGAGTATCCTGCATACTCCCTTGGAGGATACAGGAAATAATTATAAAAGAAATAATGATAAAAATCACAAGCTTTCACTCACTCCATACTTCCCACATTCAGATTTGGATTCTCCTTTTAGTTCATCTCAGGCAGTTGGTAGTTACTGTTTTCTTTCCATCATTTACATTTCCTGTCAACATTTCTTATGAGATGGTATGACATTTCATAATGTCATACTCATCATAACATTAGCCACACATAAGCACTTCTGTGTTTGCTGATATCATTAACAACCACTTGTATTTTACAAGTAATGTTTTTCTAATTCCTCTCGCGCTCATTTGACTGACATAATAAACCTAATTCATAGTATTTCACAAAATTTGAAATAGTGATAATAATAATTCCACACTGGCTCAAGAATGTTATGGAGAATTCTATTAAAATTAATATTTAGGATCTGCAGAGGAAATAATGATACGAATAGAATGAGGTATCTGTAGCCTTTCCAACCATATTGCCAACAACATCAGACTGGATGTACTAGTGTTATCACACAAAAGCAACCTATCAAAAGAATTCAGTGCTCTTCAAGAAATGAAAAGCAACACAAAATAGTAATTACTAAAGCAGATAAAGGAAATGCCACTGTGGTTCTAAACTAATCAGATTACGCAGGTAAACTTGCCTCTCTACTTTTAGATTGTTTCACCTTCCTCCCAATAGAATATGATCCCACCAGCACCCAAATCAGAACACTCCATAGACTCCTTAAGAAGGTTACCTCTTGTTCTGTGGAAATGACTAACAGACTAAAACCTTTTTAACTCTAGACCCCTTACTAGATATATGGACTAACAAAAATCCATAAGCAAAAGAAATTGAATGTACCATTACATCTCATTATGGATGGCATTGATCCCCCCCCCCCCCCCCCACACACACATACATATTAGCCAATTAGCTAAAGTGCTCACACAATATACTTGCAACATACTTTTTACATATAAAAAAACCTCTGCCCACTTTAAAGCCAGTATAGAAAACCTCTCACTCCAATGCACTGACATAATGGTTCCTTATTCACCAATGTCCCACTCAAAGATACTGTAGACCTCATCCAAGCCAAATTTCCTTTTGATATCTTGGCCCTATTTCAGTTCACCATGAACTTAGGTTATTTCATTTGGCAAGGAAAATTCCACAGATAGAGGGGACAACCATTGGTACTCCACTCTTCCCCCCACCCCACCCTGGCCAACTTCTTTATGTAGACCTTTGAAGAAACAGCCTTAAACTCTGCGCTACATAAACCCACTGTTTGGCTACGCTATGCTAATCATGTGTTGCCATTTAATCACATGGCCTGTGTACTCCACAATTTCTCAACACACTTAAGCAATCAACATCCAGGATCCAGTTTACCTTGGAAAAGGAAAACAACAATCTCCCTTTCCTAGACACTCTGATTACACGCCAACCTGATGGATCCCTGGCTTTCCCTGTTTACAGAAAACCTGCACATACAGGTAGATTCATTCACCATGGGTCATGCCTCACCCCTTCCAACAATATGGGATTGTAAAAACCCTATACATCAGGGCAGAATTAATCAGTTCAGACAACAATGCCCTAATTACTGAACTTAACCACATCCTTAATACCTTCTTAGTCAGTGACTACAATCCCCAAAAAATATTAAAACCAGTTAACCGCAACCCCCCCCCCCCTCTTCATAGCAGAGATTACTCTAAATCTATCACCATTCCATCTAGCCAGGGTACATTCGAATAACTAACAAAAATCCTAAGAAAATATGACCTCACAACTAGTTACAAACCACATAAGAAATTGGCATTCCTTATCTGCTCCACCAAAGATCAGCCGCTTCCCCTAGATCTACCTGGAGTATCAGGTCCCTTGCAGTTGCAAACTGTCCTACTACGACCAAACAGACAGGACAGCCAATATCAGGATATCCAAATACAAGAACTACATCTGGTTCCACCAATACAGTCACTCAGGACTTGCTGACCATGCATTGAGCACCCACAACAGAATACACCTGAAGAAGACCACTTTATCACACTGCAGCAAGTACAAGTAAGAAAGATTATTCCTCGAATCAGCCTCAGCTCTGAAAAACTTCCCAAACCTCAACAAATTTGGGTGAATGAGACTGCCCGAATTTGGAAGGCATACATTCTAAGATTGTCAGCCAATGGCCAAGACAACTCAATTTAACCTCCTGGGGGGAACCTTTTAGGTCTCTAGGACTGACTTCAGTTGCCTTTCTTCAGCTTCTTTTGCTTGTGAGTACCTGCATGCACATATCATTGTTTTGTGATCCCTGAAGATGGCAATGTAACATTGCCGAAATATAAGTAGTTATTAATTAAAGTTTTTATAATTAATAATTTGGTTTATGTTGTCATTTCCTAAAAAATTAAAAGTATGTCTAACCAACATATAATCTTATCTACAAGAGTTACTATGATGTGAAATCATTTAACTCACAGTAAATTGAAAAATTCCCATATAAATGTTCCTCTCATCATGATGAGAATTGAACTTAGATCTTTTCCAATCAAAGGATATAATGGTTTGTCATTCTTCCAGCTGTGCTACATAGATGCTTTCAATCACAGATCTTCACTTCAGATTTAGGAGGATGGTTTAGAAATAGGACAGAAGAAAGCCAGGCTACTTTCCATGTCCAAGTTAAAATTGGAGAGACTGTTCTTGCAAGTGACATTAATTCCATAGAATCCATGTACCTGTAACAGAACCAACAGTTATGATCTTCATTAGATCATACTGTCAGTTTTGGCACACTGTCCTGTCTACTTGTCATCGTTAATAACACGAATTGGTACAAAGAGCACCACTGTCACCCTCCATGCACGTGACTGTCCTTATTATCTGCGTCATTTTATTTTGTGTCTTTGCTGAGCATGTATTGTTAACGTGCCTAAGTGCTTCTGATAATGCTAGCTTGAAATAGTGAAACATTGGCTTGTAAATAATTAATATATTAGTCAGTAAATTAGTTATTTGTTCAAGTGTCTATGTAGTTTTTTGCTCAGTAAGTTTGACAGGAGGGATTTATATAATTTACTTCAGTTTTTCACTAATAACATTTACTTCAGATCTTTACTTTATTATGATTAAAAATATAGGACTTTATGATATACAGGGTGTTTCAGAATGCCCATTACAAACTTCTGTGGGGGGGGGGGGTCCAAGGTAGATCAGGTTTTTTGATTATCAACCCATGTCCCCATATGGCATTGCAACAGTTCAAGTCGAAAACATTTTGTGTTTATGTCACAAAGAACATAAACATCAGATACAGGGTAAGATGCATTTTAATTTCATAAACATTTACCAAAGGCTCTTGAAGTTGTGACCACCAACTTCACAGCATGCGTTACGCCTGCATAGCAAGTTCTGACACACGCTTTCAAAAATGCCTGACATAGTTTGGATCTCACCTGCTGCAGTCAGTATCCTTGTCGACAAATCTACTGACTCGACAGGGGTTTCATACATGAGACTCTTCGTCTGGCTCCAGACAAAAAAAAAATTCAGTGGAGTTAAGTCTACTGAACATACAGGCTACACCACTAGGTTGTCTCTTCCAATCCATTGTAACTATATATATATATATATATATATAGAAACATTATAACTATATTTTTTCTGATCTGTTCTGATCTGTGCCTTTTATTATATTTATATCTGTTATTTATTTTGCATTTGTTATAACCACTACTTTATTTTTATTATTTATCTTTGATTTCTTTACTCTGTATTTAACATATTTATTTATCATTTGCACCAATTAAATCCTTCTGAGTGTGAGTTGATTGAGAGTCTTAAGTGGGGATAAAAATAAAAGTTATTTCCCTTTACCTCTGATCAATATTTTTGTGTCAGCCATGGCTTTAACTTATTATTTAATTTCCTTATACACCTAAACCTCTTTTTACGCGATAGATACGCGATGAAACTAGCAGTGATGACAGCACAGTGATAAAAAAACACTGACCAGGCATGTAATCAGGAATACATATCCATGCTTGAAGTAGAAAAAGTCTGAAATGTAGAAAGGCAGCTGGAGTAGATGACATTAGACCAGAAATGCTCAAGTATGGAGGTATAAAAGTTTTACAGTGGCTACACTGCATAGTTCAGAGGACATGGACAGAAGGACGAATTCCAGATGATTGGAATAGAGTACTCATATATAAAAAGGGAAATAAAACTGATTGTGAGAATTACAGAGGTATTTCTCTACTGAGTGTTCGGTAAGATTTATGCCAGTATACTTGAGAAACGGTTGAGAAGGATTGTGGAAGAGAAGCTTGGTGAGGAACAAGCTGGATTCAAGCCAAATAGAGGCTGTCAGGATCAGATATTCACTTTACGACAAAAAGTCATGGGAATATAACAAAGATCTGTATTTAAGTTTTGTAGATCTGGATTTCTCTGAGTGTTCCTGGTAAGATTTCTGCCAGTATACTTCAGAACCGGTTGAGAAGGATTGTGGAAGAGAAGCTTGGTGAGGAACAAGCTGGATTCAGGCCAAATAGAGGCTGTCAGGATCAGATATTCACTTTACGACAAAAAGTCATGGGAATATAACAAAGATCTGTATTTAAGTTTTGTATATCTGGAAAAAGCATATGACAAGGTGCCAAAAGAGAAGCTATTCAAAACACTACAGTTGTATAGTGTCAGTGGATCATTATATCAAGCAATACTTAGTCTTTATTTGAGTTGTAAGTGAGCAGTTAGAATTGAAGAAAGTACAGGGAGATGGTTTAATATTAAATCTGCTGTCAGACAATGATGTACATTATCCCCTCTGTTTGGACGACACCATTATTTTTTATGTGATAAAATTTTTATCAAGAACATAACATTAAACACTCTCGAGGTTTGCAGACTATAAAAATCGTGCATGAATGGAGACCGCGTGAAACACATCAGTGCTTGTTCACAATATGTGCAACACTGGTGAATGCTGCCAGCACCGGAAAGATATGACTAGTGGTGAGGCATGAAGCGGGACAGGAATACGTACATACAAGAAACCACTTAATTCCGGATTTGCGTAAGTTGTGGTATGACTGTACCTTATTTCACTAAAATCCATTTAGCCTAGGTATCAGAATAACTTGGGTACAAGTAGATAAAATAACCATGTGTTAAGGCTTAAGTGCTGGGAGGACATCATGTTGGAGGTTTAATAGAGTAAAGACAGCACTAGGAAAGGATTAAAAACTAATTTTAATGCTTCCAATATTTCATCTCAGTCACTGAGACACCTTCAGGGAGATTTCACAATTAATACTTGCAACACGCTCACAAAGACGGCACAATACTAAGTGAAACGCATGGGTGACTCTAAAGTCCTAACTAGGTGGTGTGCCCTCTATGGGTGTTTGTAGGTGGCCTAAGATATAAACTGGGAACTCTAACAATTATTGTTTTCCAAATTTTGGGTGGTTCAATGCATCCATATTTGTTTAAGTGAGGTTCATATGCGAATGCCGCTACAGATTCCAAAAACAGTCTTTCCTTTTTGAATTTATTATGGTTTAGCATGATGGTTTTTCTCCAGGAGATCCTGTGAGTTGTATGCTATGGTCAATCTGCTTTGCAGACCATGTGATTGCTGATGTAAGATACAAAGTACCCTGTTCTTCTACAACAGGGTACTTTGTATACCCCAGGCACTGAGAAAGGAGGGAGTTGATATTAGTTCTTCTTTTCCAGATTCCATCAGTTCCTTATCCTTGCTATTGGTCTTAGTTCAACAAAACTTTTCTTCTCACATTCTATTAAAGTTGATCTCCTCTGTGTATTTTTAGGATTGCCATGCTTTCTCTTTCCTTGTGAATTCCATTCCAGGGCTGCATGAAAGATTTCTTCATGATCTTTCCTAAGTGTATGTCCAATCCATCTAAATTTTAGCTTTCTGATTTCAAGGTTGACTTTTTGCTGATATGTTCTTTTCCAGACTTTTTCATTAGTAATAATTTGTGGCCAACAAATTCAAAGTATGTTCTGCAGACATCTGTTTATGAATGTTTGTAGTTTTCTTTTATTTCCTTTGAAACCAGTCACATTTCACATCGATATAAAAGAACTGATTTAATACATGCATTAAATATTTTTAATTTTGCAGCTGTGTGAATATTTTTCATTTTCTATGCTCTAAGTTTAGCATATGCACTTCTTGCCTTTTGAATGCTTATGTCAACATCTCTAGTTGCCACTCCATCTTCAGATAAAACACTGCCGAGATACTTAAAATATGAAACGGTTTCGATTTTTTCATTTTCCATTGTACTTGATGTCTTGTTGTTCACATTGACTTTTAGTGGATCTTCTTGTAATGTGGTTAGTTTGTTTTAAATATCTGCATGTCTGTGAGCAATTAGATGTACATCTGCATAGTGTCAATCAGCGTTTCCCAAATTGTGGGCTGTGGCTCCCTTGGGGGCCTTAAGGTTTGTTGAGGGGGGGGGGTGAAATAATGAAAACAAATTAAAAATATTTTAAGATTAAGTAGTTCTTTTTTTTTTTTAATCTTAAAAGAAATGTATTTAATTTTTATTATTTATTATTTATTTTTTGTTATTTTTTATATTTTAATGGGAAAAAATCGCACATTGGTGTTCACAAATTTTGCTTCCTGCGTATTTCAGCACTTAATGAATATTAGTAAATATATGCTTATTCATAAAAGTTTTCATTTCAAAGGTATTGATAAGAAGCACAAAAAAGCTTACAAATCCAAAATCTTGAATATAAATTGTATTGAATATAAATACAATAAATATTATAATAATATATGTCTGTATTAAGTTTTTTTTTCTTCAATGGGGGACTGTGAAATATTTTAATTTTTCCAAAGGGGGGCCCTTTATATCCATAAGTTTGGGAAGCACTATTCTTGATCATTCAAAGTTTTATTTATTTTCCATGATATTCCTTTTGTCATGTTTCATTACTGTCTGTTCTAGAACTTGATCTAGCACCAGTATAAATAATAAGGGAGATAGCAGACATCCTTCTTACACTCCAGATACAGTTTGAAAGGGTTGTGACACATATCCATCATGCAGCACCTGACATTGGAATTTGTTAAATCCTTCCTGTATGAGGTTTATCATCTTCTGTGGCATTCCTTTGTTTTGAAGTACACACACAATCTATAGCAATGGAATTGAAGTCTTTTTCATAATCCACAAACAGCAAATATAAAGGAGGGTTAAACGCACCCGACTTATTATTATTAAGGTGTTAATGTGATCTATACATGATCTATTTTGGCCTAAAACCAGAGTGCTCTCTTCTCACGTCTTCATCTAAAATATTAGATATTCTTGAAACAATAATTTTGCTAATGACACATAGCAGTTTTATGTCCCTCAAATTTTCACAGTTTCCTAAATCTCCTTTCCTTTGTATTTTTATTGTTATTCCTGTACTCTAATCATTAGGGAATTACTCTTTCTCCAAGATGTCTTGGAATAGTGGGTAGAGCACTGTGATTGTTGTCATGTCAGATTTTGGAACTTCTGCCATCATGTCCTTCCACTTTCCTATTTTTCATTTCTTTAATAGCTTTATTTTTTATCTCTAATTTAGATGTTGGGCTGGTATCAGTTTTTAATTCTCTCATGCTGTTGTTCAAGATTTGACTAAAATGTTGTCTCCACCTTTCCAATTGTTCTTCTGTTGACACCAAAATTTTTCCATTGAGATCCTTCACTGGAACATTCTTTTGCATGGCTTTTCCAGAACGTCTTCTTATAATACTGTGTAACTCTCTGCTGTTATACATGATTGCAGCTTGTTGTGCCCTCGATGCCAGTTCTTCAAACTATTGCAGTTTATCTTTTATAGCACTTCTCTTAACTTTTTTATTTAAAATCTGATATTTGTGTTTAAGTTCATTTTTCTTTTGGGGAATATTTCTTGCACATAATTTCAGCTTTATTTTTTTCCTTTCATCCACTAGTCTCTAAGTTTTCATCTATAACCATTCTTCTTTCTTTCTTGTAGCATATCCTAAAACATGTTCTGCTGTTTCATTAAGGACTTTTGTTTTGTTTTCCATTTAGCCTCTATATCAGGGGTGTGGAACCCCTTGCCCGCAGGCAAAATTTTGCCTGCGAGTCTATTTCAATTCGCCCCTTTGCTGATGTACTCGTATGTACATCAGCACACTACATACACTATATATGAGTTAAAATTTGCCAGTCGCCTGCAGACGTTTTTAAATTAGCAATTTTCGCCCATGTTACTAAAAAGGTTCCCCACCCCTGCTCTATATCATCATTCCTTACATCTTCTTGTCCTTCAAAATTACTATCCGTATTTTTTTCCCTTAATGTTATTTTAAACTCATTGCAGACTTCAACATTTTGTAATTTAGAAATATTAAATTTCCATTTATTAAATGTTTTACCCTGATGGTTTTTTCTGAACATGTAACTGCATAGATTGTATCGGCACTTCTTTTATTTTGGACATCTAATGACATTTTCTTGCACCTTTGGCTGATGTATGATTGATTTGATTCTGTGTTTTGCCATCTGATGACACCCAGATTACTTTATGTATTCTCTTATGCTGGAAGATTATGCCACTAAGTTATATTTATCACACAGTTCCACCCAACAGTTCACCATTTACATGCCATGCTTGCTCATCACATTCTCCAGCCCCCCCCCCTCATTATTTGTACCAACTTTAGCGTTGAAGTCACCCATGAGAAGTATGCTCTCGTTACTATATGTCATCATCATCAAGATCTTATCAAGCAGACTGTAAAACTTCTCTTTTTCTTCAAATGATGCATTCTCATTTGGGGCCCTAATACTGAATAACTCTTAGTCTTCCAAATTTAGTTTTAAGGTTTACTGTTATTATTCGTTCTGAAATTGGTTCCCACCCAATCATTGCTTGACTAAATCTTTTGCTCATGAGGATTCCAACTCCATATTGATGTGTATGTATATCAGTTATATCAAGCATCCCTGAATAAAGAAATATATTCCCGCTTGGAAAATTTATTCTACCACTACCATTCCATCTAACTTTGTTAACCCCCAGTAATTCTATTTTATATTTTTCCATCTCCTTTCTTAGTTGCTAGTTTTCCAGTTTGATAGACTGTTTTAATATTCCATTGGTCAATTCACGTCCTAATTTTCCAAGGTTTAGTCAATACCAAGGAGTCTTTCCGATTTCTGCATGTATTCGACATGTAAACAGTATTTAAATTTTCAGGGCCTTGTGAGTTGTTAGTCCACAGAGTTCCTATTCTGGTGGTAGGGCTGCTATCTCAGCATCCAGACATGCATTTTATACACAAGCATTTACTCTTGTGTATATGTTTCGGTTATACCGCCGATACCTGGTCACCAGAACCTCTTTTGTAATACCAGGTTCTACCATGAGAAGGTGAGGGTAGTATTTGAGTGGGAAAGGCTATATGTTATATATCATGAAGTCAAGGACTTCATAATATTATGCAATCACCACCCCTTAGAACCTGAGTTGATAATCTTTGGTAGAACAGGATGATGGTAGAAAGTTTCTGGTGGGACTTAAAAGCTGTCTAGAGGTTGCACTTTTTCAAAAACCTGGCTAATTTTTTGAGATGTGTCCTGAACGTAGGGGATAGTGATGGCATTTCTGAAATCCTTCTGAAGGGAAGGCAGAGGAATGGGGAAAGACCTGATTATTTTTTTAAATCTTGTGATAATTAAATATCTGTATGATTTAAAGTTAGATTTTCAACTGAGGTTTTAAAATGGGTAGTTTTTTTTTTTTTTATATATATATATATATATATATATATATATATGATATGTATAGTGGATGCCAATGAAGCTTCATGCTACAAATTATCTAAACAGCAGGAAAAACTCTTATCTGCCCCTCACTTGCCGTACCACATCTTATTAAAAAACTCTACCTGTTTTAAAACCTCGCTTGAAAATCTAACTTCAAATAATACAGATATATTGGTAAGCTTTGACATCACCTCAGTGTTTACCAATATTCCCTTAAACAACACCTTAACACTTTTTAAAAAATGTTTTTTTTTTCCTTCTGATATATTAAATCTCTTAGAAACAGATAGAGGGAACTGTTATAGGTTCCTCGCCCCTTCTCACCCCTCGTTCAAATTTTTACATGAAAAATTTTGAAAAACAAACCATAGGCTTAGCCCCATTCAAACCTTCTCTCTGTCTAAGATATGTAGATATGTTCTCTATTTGGCCTCATGACTCAGACACATTAGACTCCTTCCTCGATCACCTCAACAATCTAAATCCAAGAATCCAGTTTATGATGGAAAAGGAAAATGACATTAGTTTATCCTTCCCGTACACTTTGGTAACTTGTCTTCCTTATTGGTAACCTCTCGTTCACTGTATATAGAAAACTCACCACCACCACCACCCTGCTCAACAATACGGCATCATTAAAACACTAACCAATAGAGCCTATAATTTTTGTTCCAGTGGAACCTCTCTTTCATCTGAACTCAACCATATACACAACACCTTCCTATCCAATCCTATACAATTTTCACAGTATTACAAAATAATCAGGTCTTCCCCCATTCCTCGACCTCCCCTTCACAGACATGCCATCAACGTCCAGGGCATCCGAAAAAATAGCCAGGTCTTTGAAAAAGTACAACCTCTACACAGCTTTCAAGCCCCACTGGGTGCTTGGTAGAACAGATAAAGGTGCTACCTTTATCTGTTCTACCAAAGATCAGCTCCCTTTTCTCTCTCTCTCTCTCTCTTTCTCTTTTACTGCCAGGAGTATGCAAAGTTGGATTACTTCGGACAGACAGGTAGATTAGTCACAATCTGGTTAGAAGAACACAAATCTTACATGTGCAATCACAACTTTGGTCAATCCAGCCTTGCAGACCATGCATTGGATACAACTCACAGGATCTGGGGAAAAACTACCATTCTCCACCATAGTAAATTCAAAAAGGAAAGACTGTTTTTGGAATCTACAGCAGCACTCGCATATCAACCCAACTTAAACAAATATGGATGCATTAAACTTCCCAAAATTTTGAAACAATTCAACAATCCCTCGATTAGTGCGCCTAATGCATTCTTTAAAACAGGCGCATTAATCGAAAACGCACTAATCGAATATAATAACCTATGGGAAAATGTATAATTCATTCCTCAGATTTCTTTTTTGACCCTTATTTTTTTATTTTTTATTTTTATAAAAGAATTAGGGTATGTCTCAAGGTCTAGTTAAAGGAAAACCATGAAGCTGAAAGACAATAAAACATATTCAGAATATAAATTTATTATTCTACTTGTTAACAAAGAATTGAGCTAACATAGTTTGGCAGGCATTTTGTTTCTTTTTTTTCATACAACTGACAGTTATGGCCCGATTGCCTCTTCTATTGATTCTCTCTTCATCAGGGTCAGCCTCTAAGCATTGCTGCTGTAAAACTTTGATTGTACAAAAAATATTTTCAAATTGTTTCTGTGAAATCTCTTTTGGCTGAGTGTCAGCAGTTACATTTTATTCATATTCTTCGGGATCTTCCAGCTGTGTCTAAATTTAGCAGGTCAGAATCGCTCATTTCTTTAGAATGAGATTTAATTAACTCTTGGATGTTGTCATTGAAGGGGAGAAAGAAATGAAGGATGTATGCATTGGTCGCCAACACACCAAATCATGTGCTTTATAGATAAAAGTTCCCAACTGTTATACAAGCAAAATAGTTACCACTTTGAAAACTACAATGATCATAAAACAAAAGTTAATTTTCCGACGTGTAATAATAAACAACTCATCCCAGAAGACGGATTGATTACCTTATTATCGGAATGGATTCTCCTTTTTGTGACATGCGCAGAAGTGTTGAAGGGTCTGTGGGTGTACTATAGCAGACGACATAAATTTTGGCAGTAAAAATTTGGAATGTAGTGTAGTATGCCAATAAAAATAACTTTGTAAAATGTTTTAAATCGGTAACTGAATTATTTCATTCTGGCGAGTGATTTTTTAAAATAGTTAGCCACAAAAATGTACAGATGGAAAATTTTTAAAATCTGTAACATTTATTTTTAAGATGTATAGGCGCACTAATTGAATTTGGGTATCGAAAAAAATGGCGCACTAATTGGAGGCGCATTAATCGAGGGATTACTGTAATTGTTAGAGATTGCAGTTTACATCCTAGGCCACCTACAAATAACCATTGATGTTGCACTATCTAGATAGGACTTTTTAGAGCCTCCCACGTGTTTTATTTAGCATTGTGCTGTCTTTTTTTTTTTTTTGTGTGTGTGTGTGTGTGTGTGTGTGTGTGTGTGTGTGTGTGTGTGTGTGTGTGTGTGTGTGTGTGTGTGTGTGTGTGTTGCAAGTGATAATTGTGACATCTCCCTAAAAATGTCTCATTGACTGAGATGAAATATTGGAAGCATTAAAATTAGTTTTTAATGCTGCCTATAGTCCATTAAACTTCCGACATGATAGATAACATAAATCTAATAGGTGCTTATGCATTTTACAGAAAGTATCTTAAAATGACAATATTTTTGATGCTCACAAGAATTGGGGGGGGGAGTTGCAGAATGTTCCACCCTTTCATTCTAAAAGGTAAAAATTCAAATTGGTAAATTTTTTTTTGAAAAATTTAGATAACAGACTAGATCATTCAAGTTTTGTTGAGATAAATCACCTTGATTTAATCTCAACAAAACTCTTTTGATCAGCATCACATTGATTGATGAAGAATACTGAACTTTTTGTTAGTATATTACTTTAATTATCTAAACTGCCACATTGATACCAGGAAAAATCTCTGTAAAACAGGTCTTGGCTAATGGTAAATTTGGTATTGTACTACCAAAATACCAAAACAGTATTGATTTGCTTGTTCATTTGTTAAATGATCTTTCACCTCTTTCTCCTTATCTATTCAACCAGTGAATAACATTTGTAAAAAGATAATGCTAAATCATATAAATGCTATATGCTATGTTCTAATCTTCTTCCTTATAACTGAAATAAAGTTTATATACTTATTTAACAACGTAGGTGAAATTTTTTTTCGGGATTTCAAAGTACTCTCTGCAGAGATAATAAAAACTGTTAGGATGATGGATTAAAAATATAAAGAAAGAAAAACTTGAATGGTTGCATATTCTGATGAGTAATGAGACAATAATTCAGGGTTCACTATTCACAGTACTAGAAGCAATCACCTTCTAGTACTGTGAATATAAATATATAGTTGCTAATTTCCAAAAAAAAAAAAGTAATTTTAATTTGTCTCAAATATTGATATTAGTTGAACTTTGCAGACATCACTAAACCAATTACTGATAAATGGGTTTTTAATTTTTCAAAACTGTCCATTTAACAGATAACAAAATTAATATTCTCTTCCACTTAAATCTGGTGTTGTTTCAAAATCAAAAATTGTATTTCCTCCATTATATTGAATGTAACATTGCTCATCTTTCTAGTGACAAAGCCAATAGGTTACATTTTTTAAGTCCTAGAAACATACAATTCAAGAAACTCCAGAACTTCATAAGCTTGTTTTGAGCTCTTCTGTGCCACTGAATTCCAGCCATCTTTTTAATAATCTCATTCTCCCTATGTTTCTTTGGTCTTCATGTAACCTCTTTCCATTCCATTTTTGAGATGCTATTCGGACATCATCTTTATTCATCTTCAAGTTTTACTTCTTGCAGTATGATTGTGCTCATTGTGTCTTGCATATCTCATTCGAGTCTGAGCTCACCCAAGTATTCAAGACTTTCTGTCTTGAATGGTAATACCAACTGATCTTTCTATTTTTTGCTGGATAGTCCTCAGATAGTCATCCACTTTTTTGGTCAAAGTCTGTTTCACTTCCATGTGTCATGATTTCAAGTAATAGAACTGCAAATAGTTTTCTTTTAAGGCAGATTTTGGATATCGACATAAGTTTTTTCAGTTCCCTGATCATTGGTAAAATAGTTAGTGATGAATCTAACACGTTTTCAAAATCATTGGCCAGTCTTAAGCGTTTTTGATAATTCATTTGTCTTGTTACAGGGAGATATAATCAATAGTACTGTAGTTTTTTTTTTCCAGAATCCTGCTTATTTTGAGGCTGTCAAAAATCTAGTTTGTTTTATATTTTAGTGGCAGTAATGTAATTTTTGCAAATACAGTAAAACCCCTTTTTTACACTTTTCAGGGGACTGATGGAAAAAAGTGTAAATAGCAGGAAATGTAAAAAAACATTAAAAAAAGGCTAAAAGATGACTTACTGCTAGTATATGAGTCTACATACTCTATTACAAAATTTAATAACTGAAAATAAATGAATTTACAATTACATTTATCTATTAAAAAATTAATGGTTGACTTTTTTTTCTTTTTTTTTGACATAGTGCCAGATTGCTTTGCATTGAGTTCAATGCTTGAACTGTTTTTTACTATCATGTTCAAAGTGGACACGGAGAGTCTAAGATCTTTTGCTAAATGTATACGTGTTCCGGCATGCCAATCTACACGTTGCAGAATTACCATCTTTTCTTCTACCGAAATACATTTTCTGTCTTTTTTCTCCATGTTACTAACATGGATAATCCACCACCGCAACTTTCACACACTAAATTATGTAGCAGAAATTCTGCAATATCAATTCGTACTGTGATTGAAAAATCACGGTATCACTCATCACTACATTATTGCTGCAAGCATGCAGGTCACCGTGATTGCGGAAACAAAACTACAGCCAAAAGCAACGCCATCTGGGGACAGAAATGCACAGATTTCCTCAGAAATCAATTCGAAAATCAATATTGTCACCCGAGAAAAAAACGCAAATCACAGGAAATAACGTCCACATAAAGTTGTTAATGGTGGGGGGGAAAATATTGTAAGAATAGGCCTTAAGATGGGACCAACGGAAAATGATGTAAATTGCAGGAACGTAAAAACAGGGTTTTTGTATTTTATATACTGCTGAAAGGAGGCTGATTGAGAATAATTTTTAATGTCTTCTCCCTTTTTTTAAAATATTTAGAATAGCATTATTCAAACTCTTTTGTATTTGTATTATTTTCTATCTTAGGTAGGATGTATAAATTTTATTTAGCACAGTTGTAACTTGCAAAATGGCAGGAAAAAAATTCAGGTGGACTAAGCTATGGAATTGATATGATGGAATTATAAATACTTTTAGAAATTGAGCATAAGTAGCAGTTTTATATAATTATGAAAGTGTAGCATGCTGCAGTAATACACAAATTTGAAAGCAGGTTTTTTATTTATTTTTTGTAATTAAGATATTTAATATTATATATATATATATATATATATATATATATATATATATATATGTATATGTATATTAAGGATACCAAGTAATTTTACAAACTTGGTTTTTTTACTCCTTCTCCCAAGTAAGCAAAAGAGTTAAGTTTGCACCTGAACATAGTTCAAGTCTAAAGGTAGTGCAACACCAGGGCAACTCGTTGTAAAGGTGGGTAAAGCTCTGATCACTATTCTTAGTATTTCCTATAATGTAAAACACATCTCACTAGGAGATGTATACTGTTAAACATTATGGGTGGGGAAGGTCACTACCCAGACCGGTTTCAACCTTTTTTGAGGTCTCAATGAGTAGCTAGACCCTGAAATACCAAGGTTTTTAGTAATACGGAGCTTTATCAACTTTACCTATACAAGTTGCTACACGGTGCTTTTACTTTGAATAAGAAACTCTGGATGAGATAAAGATGTGAAAAGTTTTTTACCTTGGGGATAATATATATTAACACGTTCGCTGCCACGCTACTTTGGCATGGTCTGTTCCCCTACGCCGAGCAGTTTTACTTCTTCAAGGTCAGTACGATAATCTCGTTACCGGCGGTAAGCGTCATACGATAATCTCGTTACCGGCGGTAAGCGTCATACGAGTATACTCGTAGCTGGCTTGTGAAGCAGGTTTACCCACTACGAGTATACTCGTAGTTGGCAGCGAACGTGTTAAGGATACCAAGTAATTTTATAAACTTGGTTTTTTTTACTCCTCCCAAGTAAGCAAAACAGTAAAAACACCAAGTTTATAAAATTACTTGGTATCCTTAATATATATTATCCCCAAGGTAAAAAACTTTTCACATATATATATATATATGTGAAAATATATATATATATATATTTACTCCATTTCCCAAGTATTGCAAGTCTAGGTGACCCCACACGTAGTGCAACTCATGGTAAAGGTGGAATAAGCTCTGATCACTATTCTTAATATTTACCCTTAATGCAAAGCACATCTGGAGGAAATCTATGATACTATGTACTAAAGGTAAGGGGCCACTACCCAGACCGGTTTCGACCTTTATCGAGGTCTCATCAGTGGGAGCCAGGCTAGAAATACCAAGATTTTAGTAATACAGAGCTTATAAGTATTTTATCATAACAAGTTATCGTAAGGTGTTTTAATCTTATTAAATAAAAAATCTCAGGATATATAATTTTTACTTTTTTTAATAGGTTGCCAAAACAAACCAAATGCAGTATGTTGGTTACAACTATGGACCCTTTGCTCCACATTTGGCAAATATAAAAAGGCAAGTCAAATTTGTGTTATTGTTGGCATGAAATTTATTTATTTATTTATTTGGAGGGAACAAGGGTGGTGGCCCCCCACCTTCCATAGAATGCAGACTGATAAAATGGTATGAGGTAATGAGAAGTAAGCAGGTAAATCTTTTGAAAATCAGTTTAATACTGATTTTTCACTAAATGCTAATTTAAGATAATTATCAAAATATGATGAAATTAAATTTACAAGTTTCCTTTTTTTATTTAGTAAAAGGAGCAAGGAGATATGAATTTATTTTTCATGTTTTTTTTCTCTTTTATTATTATTATTATTATGTGAGACCTGGGAGTTAAGGACTTGTCAAGAAAAGCTATAAATCGCCCACACCAGCTGTTATACTTTATCTTAAACTCATTCTCACTGGATTTGCATACTGCTTCAAGGCAAAGTGTTCTACTTACTGCTCTGTGAGAGAAATATCTAGCTCTCTCTCACCTCTTTTGCCACACACAAACCCCTCCATGTCGGGCACCTGTTCTTGGTGGAGGGGACCTCCCAGTGATGGTACTGGCCCTTTTCATTCTTTCTCCTTTTCTTTGCTTTTCTTCCCATATTCTTTGCACCACTTCTCCTCAGTCTTTTTCACTATCCTTTTTTCAGACCACCATCACTGGGATCCAACGCCCTGCTGCTGCTGTGTGGTGCGACCTGTGGACACCCGGAAAGGGGGATCCTGGTAGTCTTTTTTGGCCCCTGCTTTGGCAAGATGGGTGGTTCTGGATGGCCCAGCCAGGATCAATCGGCTAGTGGGCTTGCTTGCAAGGGTCAACGGTGTTGTAGTAAGTCTCTCACCCCATGATCCGGGGTCAGGATCCTAGAACGGCTGCAGTGACGCTATAGCATCCAGGGTAGCCCTGGCATTCCGTTCATGAGCGCAGTCTTTGCTTGTCAGATAGTGGGCATCCATGTGTGGCTCTGTGGTGGGTGGGGAGCTCTGGCGGTGAATTAAAAATTCCTTAAATATGAATTCTTCATCTTCAAATGTTTCAGGGATCCTAACAAAGTCCCAACCAAATACTGATAATATAGACACAGCATATGGAAACAGAAATAAGAAACAAAAGATATCAGATACTAACATAAATGTACCAACCTTTTTAATCATTCATGCACAGGTGAAAAACCAATTGGGAAAATGTCACCCTTCTTTATCCAAAAAGGTTTAGAAGGACTGGCAGGACCTCCCAAAACTGTCAAGAAATTGTGTTCTGGTGATATCCTCGTGGAAACAGTGTGCAAACAATTCCGAGCAACGACAATGGGTGGAATACAAATTGCAGAAACACCTCACAGAACACTCAATTCCAGTAGAGGAGTGATATCATAATGGGATCTCCTTGAGGTTCCTGATGAGGAGATATGTTCAGAGCTTAAAGATCAAGGAGTGACGGGTGTAAGGCGCATCCTGATATGCAGGGATGGTCGCCTGTTCTCAACCAAGAACATCATCCTTGCTTTTGATACACCTAGGCCTCCGACATCTGTAAAAGCAAGGTATCTCAGCTGTCCTGTTAGAATGTACATCTCTATCGCACTGAGATGCTTTAAATGTCAAAGATATGGACATGCCTACACTGCCTGTTGTGGTTCTACTACCTGTGCCTGATGTGGTAGTAAAGAACATGATAATAAATCTTGCTGTGAAAAAAAAAACTAAATGTGTCAGCTGTCATGGAGATCATCCAGCATACTCTCATGCATGTCAGAAATGGAAAGATGAAAAAGAGATACAAAAAATTAAAACAGAACAAAACATAACATATCAGGATGCAAAAAGAAAGCTGGCCACCATTACACCTGTTCTACGATCCTCTTATGCTGAAAAAGTAACAATTAAAAAAGTGCCAACAGCAACTCAAACATGTATGTCTATTCCACCATTTGATAATTTCACCATACCTGAACTTTATGATTGCAAGTGCTTCTCTGTTGAGCACATTAATCACAAGACCTATGGCCTTACTCCAGAGACAACTTCAAAAATGGCCCCATTCAATGAAAACTCACCTGTCAAAAAAATTATGGGGGAGACTTAACTCAAAGATAAACCACCAGACACTCTCACAGAAAAAATAGATACCTCGATACCCACTGAAAGCAAACTAAACATACCAACTGACCCTAACACATTTGATGTTTTGAACACTCTACCAGAGGAAGAGATGGACACTGGCCGTCCATACTTCCCTAAAACAGTGGATAAATATAAATCTGACAAAGGTAAGCCTTCAACCTCTCGAAAACCAGACAAATCAATAAAATCAATACAATAGGAAAATTTTTACAATGGAACTGTCGTGGGATCCGCCAGAATATTGACGATATCAAGATGTTGATGCAGAAACGCAAACCTTTCTGCTTCTGTCTTTAGAAATTTCACTGTTGTACATAAGGATAGAACTGGAGATGGTCCTGCTCATGGAGGAGTAGCTATCTTAGTGGGCAGTCATATTCCTTTCCATCAGGTCCAACTTAATACTTCTCTGGAAGTAGTAGCGATTCGCTTCTCTGTCGGATTTCTTATTACAGTATGTTCAATTTATTTACCACCAAATGCGGAGTTAAATGAAATTGATCTTGATAACCTTATCTTGCAACTGCCTGAATCCATACTTTTGATAGGTGACTTTAACTGTCACAATACTCTATGGGGTAGTGCCAAGACTAATAGATGAGGTCGAATCATTGAAAAAATTCTTGATAATAATAACCTTTCCCTTCTAAATAATAAACTCAATACTTTCATCCATATGCCTACCCACTCATATTCTGCAATTGATCTTACAATCTGTTCCCCTTCCATTCTTCCACTGCTCATGTGGGATGTTGAAGAGAACATATATGGAAGCGATCACTTTCCTGTTCTTTGTACAATGTCTTCACAGGAACCATGTTCACCCACACAAATATCTATATGGATAATGGACCAGGCTGACTGGAACACTTTCTCTCATCTTGCAAAATTTAATGCTGATGTCATCAGTCAAACACCTATCAATGAAGCTGTAAAATATATAACAGAATGCATTGTCCAGGCATCAAAAACCTCCATCCCAAAAACATCATCTCAATTTCCAGTCTATCCAAAGCCTTTGTGGAACCCAGAATGTCAGGCAGCCAAAATGATCAATGCAGAGCAAGGAGCATATTTCATAGATATCCCATCACATCAAATTTAATAACTTTCAAGTGTGCTCAAGCCAAAGCACGTTTTGTAAGACGTCAGAGTTGAAAACAATCATGGATCCAATTTACTACATCAGTTAATCAAATGACCAGTCCAAAAATTGCATGGGATAAAATCTGGAAAATGAAAGGCAGATATAGTACACATTGTTTGTCCACCTTAGACTATAATGGAAGTGTTCTTGCTGATCCCAAAGAGACGGGAGGAGGTTGACCTTGCTAGGCTCTGCATAGGTCACTGTCACCTTACGTATTCTCATTTACTGAGAGCTGATGACCCTCCCATATGTGAAAAATGCAACACGCATCTCGCTATTCATCATATTCTGGTAAATTGTCAAAAATTTACACGAGAGAGGAATGAAATTTTCACCTATCTAACCAAGCCATATACATTAAAGCAAATTGCATGATGTTTTTAATTTTTTAGAATGAATTAATTTGTACAAACACATTTGACCATAAATTTATTTATATGTAAATATTTTTTTGCTTAACTTAACTTTTATACAAACATATTATTCATTAGATTAAATCTGACCAATTATGTATTACTGTAGGCCTTGATTTTGTGTATTTGTATCACCCTGCTGTAATCTTGTTAATATGTAAATACCATAATGCTAAACTTTAATGTTATGCATCAATGCCATATAATAATTCCTTTCTGACTCTTTAAGTATTAGTATAATAATGTTTGTTGTAATCTTACTAAATGTAGAAACTGTTTTCCTTGACTTGTTTTGTATATACATGGGTTAACCTATAGTTATCTATTTATGTACAGCAAATTTTTTTTAACATAATTTACAGTTATTTTCTTCTCAAGACATCTCATTCACTGCCAAGTTATTTGATCATTTGTAGGGCAATGGTGAATGCAGAAGATGTCAAAATTTTGCAGGATGATTTGGATAGATTGGAGGTCTGGACTAAGGAGAATGAATGTCAATTTAATGTAGCAAAATGTAAGGTTATGCATTTTGGGGTGAAAAGATTAGCAGAGGGGTGCTTAAGGGTCAAAGCTGTATAACTGAGAGGAGACCTCCACATAGCCTTAAAGGAATGCAGAGAACCGACCAGGGCTTCTGACCTAATGTCAAATCCTCACCTTCTTGTGGTGCACCCTGTTGGGTATCTACTTTGATACTGAACGAATGAGGATGGGCTGGCAATTTGGGATTTACCGAACAAATTGTATTCTTATTGGTTCAACCAAAATAAAAAATAATGGTACAACATGACAAAATTTCATGCCAGCTGGGGCGTCGCCCGGTTAAACAAGGCCCCCATTGTTTTTGCCAGGGAACCAGGGCAAACAGCGAAAAGTCAGTTACTGGAACAAATCTGAAAACAAACCCCAACTCAACATCACCAGAGTTAAAGATCGGTACTATCAACGTAAGAAGCCTGAATGGCAAAGAAATGGAGCTAGCTGAGGAATTAGATAAGTACCAGATCGACATAATAGGGGTGACTGAAACAAAAAAGACCAAAACTGGTGAGATCTTTCTGAGCAATAAATACAAAATGTTATATTCACGAAATGACAATCAAGGAAAAGAAGGAGTAGCCATAGTACTCAACACAAAATATGAGGCTAATCTTCTTGAATGGCAGTCAGTCTCAAGTAGAGTAATGTGGGCAAATATGAGAATGGGGAACTGGACAATGAGACTTATTTGTGCCTATGGTCCCACCGAAGGTTCTACTAAGGTAGAAGTGGAGGAATTTTTTGACGCTTTAGAAAAAGCAACTGACACAATGAAAAAGGAAAAGTTGGTCCTTGTTGGGGATCTAAATAGCAGAGTAGGAAATGATTGTGAGACATATAAAAATATTTTGGGAAAATTTGGAGTAAAGAGCAAAGTTAATAATAATGGCAAATATCTGTTGGATTTCTGCTCAGGACATGGACTGGTTATTACTAACACCATGTTCCAACATAAAAATGTGCACAAATTCACATGGAGAGAAGAGGCTAGGAATAAGAAAAGTCTCATTGACTATGTTATTGTTGATAGTGATGTTTTCTTCCTGGTGCAGGACACCAGAGTGTACAGAGGATTTGAAATTGAAAGCGATCACTATTTAGTCTTGAGCAGGATAAGATTGAATTTCATATTGAAAAGAATAACATTTAAGAAAGTTTTAAAGCAAATAAAAGTTGAGCATCTCTCAGATGTGAACTGTAGACTAAAATACAGAAAGATTATTGAAAAGAAAATGAAAGAGTTTGAGAACAGGAATCAAACCTTGGAGATTCAGTGGCAAACTCTGAAGAAAACATGGATTGATTCTGCCAGAGAGGCATGTGGTGAGGATATCTGCAAGGATAAAAAAATCAGAACTCCCTGGTGGACACAGGAAGTTAAAGAGGCAGTGAAGGAAAAGAAGAAAGCATATCAAAAGTTCCTGGCAAATAAGTCAGCTTTTACTCTTACAGAATACAGAGACAAATGTAAGAAAGCTAAACAGTGTGTAAAACTAGCTAAACAAAAGTCATGGGAGGACTTTGGAAAGAATATAGAAAATAAATATCAAGAAGGTGGCAAAATATTCTGGAGGTTGTTGAAGAAGCTTAGGAATGGAGGAAAGAGTGCTGTAAAAGGAGTTAGAGATGATAAAGATGACATGAAAACGGGAGAAAAAGATATCCATGAAGTATGGAGTAATTACTTTGAAAAACTGCTAAATGAAATAAGCAGTGATAAAAAACACTGACCAGGCATGCAGTCAGGAATATATATCCATACTTGAAGTAGAAAAAGCCATCAAAGGCTTGAAATATGGAAAGGCAGCAGGAATAGATGATATTCGACCAGAAATGCTGAAGTATGGTGGTATAAAAGTCTTACAGTGGCTGCACTGCATAGTTCAGAAAGCCTGGACTGATGGACGAATTCCCGATGATTGGAGTAGAGCTCTCATCGTACCCATATATAAAAAGGGAAATAAAACTGCATGTGAGAATTACAGAGGTATTTCCCTACTGAGTGTTCCTGGCAAGATCTATGCAAGTATACTTGAGAAACGGTTGAGAAGAATTGTGGAAGAAAAACTTGATGAAGAACAAGCTGGATTCAGGCCAAATAGAGACTGTCAGGATCAGATCTTCACTTTACGACAAATAGTCGAGAAAGCATGGGAATATAACAAAGATCTGTATTTAAGTTTTGTCGATTTGGAAAAGGCATATGACAAGGTGCCAAGAGAGAAGCTATTCAATACGCTGCAGTTATATGGTGTCAATGGGGCATTATATCAAGCAATACTTAGTCTTTATTTGAGTTGTAAGTCAGCAGTTAGAATTGAAGGAAGTACAGGAAGATGGTTTAATGTTAAATCTGGTGTGAGACAAGGATGTATATTATCCCCTCTGTTATTCATTATCTATATGGATCACATTATGAAGGAAAATGGTATTAAATCTGATATCAAAATTGGAGATGTTAATGTCAGCTCTTTGCTTTATGCGGATGATGTTATACTTCTAAATAAATCCGCTACAAGTCTGCAAGATTCTCTGACTAAATTGAATAGCTGTTGTAATAGATATGGTATGAAGGTCAGCAATAAAAAGACAAAGACAATGAAAATAGGCAGAATCATTGAAAATGTCAACTGTGTTGTGAATGGAGAACCTGTGGAACAAGTAAAACATTTCAGTTACTTAGGCACCATTTTTACTAAAGATGGTAAATTAAATATAGAAATAGACAACAGAATCAGCAAAGCTGGTATGGTGGGAAGTCAATTGAATAAATTCATATGGAATAAGAGAGAAATTAGTCGAAACACTAAATTAGCTGTATACAAGACAGTGTTCAAACCAGTTTTAACTTATGGATCTGAGAGTTGGATCAGAAGTAAAACACTTGACCAAAGACTAGAGACCGCAGATATGAGAGTCCTGAGAAAGATTAGAGGCATGAATAGATGGCATCAATGGCAATATCGTATTAAAAATGAGGATATTAGGAAAGAACTTGACATTGTCAGCATCCAGGAATGCGTTAGCAGAGCTAATCTCAAGTGGTATGGTCACTTAAATAGAATGGGAGAGGAAAGATTAGCAAAACAAGTTTTCTCTGCCAAGTTGGCAGGAAAATGACCCAGAGGAAGACCAAGATATAGGTGGATTGATACGGTACAAAGTGCCTTAGACGATAGAAATATAAGATCTGATAATGTTGGAGTCTTGACAAGTAACAGACTGATTTGGAGGAAAATTGTAGATAGGAAGTTAGTAATGATGTAAATTTTTCATGCAGTACTGTCATATCCTGTACACCCCTTGAGGGTACATGGCAGGAATTTGATGATGATGAAGATTAGCAGCAGTATATCACATTAGTGGAACTGTACTCCAGGAGATTAATGAGGCCTGGGACTTGGGAGTGTTGGTGGATAGGGAGTTGAAGTTTAGGGGGCACATTGCAAAAGTGGCTAAATCAGCTCATCAAATCACTTGGATGCTGAAGAATACTTTGACGAGCAGAGATAAGCAAGTTATTGTTTCTCTGAATCGAGCCTTGATAAGACTCCATCTCGACTACTGTGTCCAGATCTGGTCCCTAGGTTTCTTCTTGATGGGGAGGAGGTTGAGAGGATCCAGAGGCGAGTGACCAAGATGATAGCAGGTCTATGGAATGAACCTTATGAAAACAGATTGAAGATTTGTGGGTTGCAGAAACTAGTTGATAGGCGGAAAAGGGGAGATATGATTGAGACATTCAAATTGCTAAAGGGTTTCTATAGGATTAATTCAGAGGATATTTTTGAGAACAGGACTGGTGGTGGGAGGACTAGGAGACATCCATGGAAACTGGGCAAGAGTGTGGTTAGTAAGGGTGTTAGTGCTGGTTTTTTTTACTTTTAGAGTGGTGAATGAGTAGAATAAGCTGCCAGAGTCTGTTGTGGGTGCTATGACAGTGAATTAGTTCAAGGCAAAGTATGACAGATACTGTGTGAATGTCAAATAGTTGTGATGGACATGATGTTTAGGGCCTCCCTCGATGAGTCTAAGGACTCCTTGGAGTTGCCCGTAATAATAATAATCATGGGTGACTGCCAAAACAATTGCAATTTTAGTTGCTGGTGGTTTTCTCTAAAGTCATAACATAAGCCAATCATCTTTCATTTATCTCTATTAAGGTTCAGAACTTTATTTTCTTTTCATATAAAGCTCAATTCAACCTGTTTTATCCCCCCACACCAACAGTTGTTCTGTTTTTAATTGTCATAACATACATCTGATAACTTGTAAACATCTTTCTAATAGACCTCATATGAGGTCTGTATGAAAGACCTCATTAACATCTGCTTTCGAGTTCCAAAAATCTAATTTCCCTCATAGCAAAGTTATGGGGTTCTTTTCACTCTATGCATTCTCCACTATGCAACATATTTCTAGTTTTCATTTCAGTCATGAAGTGATAAAAATGATCAGTCATGTGCTATAGTTAGGGCACTTGAAAACAGTGAATCTTGCACAGTCGAAGTGAATGAGAAAACATGGAAGTTTTTCATATGATATATGCATTTAAATTAAATTGCAGTAATAATTCCAAAAAATAAAATTTTTAATCAAATTAATGTATTCATTTAGTTCAATATTAAACTTACACATATATACAGTATGCACATATTTACTGTTAAAAATATGAATCTTACTTTTCTTACAATATAATTTCACCAACAAAATAAACCAGTAATTATAAAAATAAAACTTAAAATTGGCACTATTTCATTAAATACTGCAGTACATCTATATATATCTTATTCTTCAAACACTTTTATCTCTTAAGAAGATGTGCAAATTGTAATATAGTATTGTCCTAAGCTTATTTTCACAGCTCACAACATAAATTAGCTTAGTGTAATTAAATATGTGAAAATTGGACAAAACACAGATTCTTTTTTCATACTGTTATGTAAAAAATACAGAGGTCTTGCAAAGATAAGTCAAAGCTGAATCATGAGACTGAGTGCATCATGAAAAGTGAGTCTGGTTCCAAATCATGTGCTGCCTACTTTCCTGTTTTCGTGAATTTTATTATTTGCCTTCCCAATTAAAATTATTCTACATGGATAATTTACATAAATTCATCCTTAATTATGAATGATAAACAATCAACAAAAAGTATTTTAATTATGACAGTATGGACTGAAATGAAGAGAATAAAGAATTTGGGAATAAGGAAAATGAATTTCTCAAGTTCTTGAGAGATAACTATCTCAGGCAGAATGTAAAGAAGGGTACGCGAGGATCAAGTGTTTTTAGATCTGATCATTTCATCAGAGGAGCTAATTGTGAGTTGGGTATCACATTTTCCTCCACTTGGTGAGAGTGTGAAATGATCACTTGGGTTGTGGCTAGCCATATGCAGACTATTGTGAAGAAAGGATATATGTGGACTTATAAGGCTGGTGATTATAACAAGCTTAGGAGACAGCCTGGAGCTATAGCATGGAATGAGGAGTTGAGCAGTCTTTCTTTAACACTATTCAACCAATTCAGCTCTCTTTTAAAGTTCCATGTAACTAATGGAACACGTAGTAATTCTTTAACTTCTAGAATTATTCTCAGTTGCCTATTACTTTCCTGGTCCATAAATAGTCCAATTACAGCACTGAAGTTCTAGACACAGCAATCCTTTGCATTCAGTTTGCTGCCTCTCAGTATTCTCCTCGTCTGTCTGTACTATACTATACTCAATGCTCTCATGTCCCAGCTTAGTCCTGAAAAAGAGAAGAGCGTCAGTTTTCTCCGCTCTCAGCTTATATACCTCTCTTCTTTTTTCCGCCCAAATTGTTTCTCACGCTCTCTTATGTCAATTCTTTCTCTGGAGTTCAATACCATATCTTGCGATCCAAGCACGCGCTAGCTATTTCTAGCCCATCTCCATAGTAACAAACAAAATAAAATAAAAACAGAAATATTGCATAACATTATACCTTTACATACTGGTAGTGATAAATAAAAAAATTAAAATATTATAGTTCACATAAGGCATTAAACTTATATATACAATTCCTCATAATATTAAATTAGAAATAATCAAAATAAACAGAATAATATTTCAATATAAGGTTCATTGCTAACACATATTTTAGATTAATTAATAAAATTTAATAAATAAACTCAAGGCAATTACATGAATAATAATTTACAATCATGGGATTAATATCAAATAATTTTTACAAGTATAGCCTTTGGTATGGTGGATTAAGTTGGATTCTGTAAGGAATATTAATAATTTAAATTTCTCCTTAATCAGAATCCAACATTAATATCTTTGGGCCACTGTTTTTTTATGAAGTACTTGAGCACATAGGTAAATTTGCATTTTTACTATCTAACACCTGCTTTCTATTGAGCCTGCTCTAACGACTGAACATGGAACTTTTTCAAGCTGCCTCTGGTAAGCTGGGGCAGTGGTCTTCACTTGGCAATGAAATTCATCTCCCACCTAAAATTTGATAACAAAGAGAGAAAAAAAATCTTCAAAACACTAAACTATATATGTAAACCTGATATTCAGATAGAAGGTATTAAACTAAGTTCTTTCTTCCATGCAAATGACATTATTACTACTACTCAGGCAGCTGTATGGATCCAGTGGTGCATTGTGGGAGGTTCACGCTAACCTCCATCATATAATACAATATCATATCTCTCCTTAGAAGTCAAGCTATTCCATTTATATAAGTTAGAATTAACTTTTTTCGGGTTTCCTTTTCATATTGCGAGTGGTCATGTAATTTAGTGCTCGTGTAAAATTAGCGATTTTTATCTTTTTGTTGTTGTGTTTTTTCATTAGAAAATTAGAGTATTATAGTGTATTAGTGTAGATTTTTGTATTTTTTTTTAGAGTGTTAGTATATTTATAACATTTTTATTGTGATATTGTCAGCATGGCACCAATGCGACGAACAATGTTGGCAAAGACCATGTTGTCCTGCTATTTGAATTTGCAGGATATCAATAAAGAAATAGTGCACTTAAATGTTATCCTTCATAGGACAAAGTGCAAAATTGAAAAATTGCAGAAGCGGCAAGAGTTAAGCAGAGCTGAAAAAAGAAAGAAGAAGGTGATCCAAAAGAATAATAAAGATGACCAAACAAACAAAATAAGGAGAAAATTATGTATGGAGACTCAATAATCAGGGGAGTACTTAACAAATGTATGAAAAAATCGTGTTTCCAGAGAGCAAAAATTCATGATATTAGCCACACCATCTGGATGCAAAATGCTAAGTTGAAGGAAATGATTGTCTTGATTGGTACCAATGATTTAAGAGACGAGAAGTATTCTATGAGGGAGGGTGTAAAGGAGTTGTTAAAAGAGGCAAAACCGAAGAGCCAATAGCCTATTGAATCTATACATAGATTGTGCAGAAGGAATGATGTAGAATTTGTGGAACTGGGGTCTCTATTTGATTGAAAGAAGAATTTCTACAATGCAGATGGACTGCATCTGAATGGTTTTGGTGTTTGAAGAGAGCTTTGTTTCGCCGAGCATGCTAATGTGCAAATTGAGGGAAATTTAAACAGTTAGGATGGAAGTAAGTGAGTGAGTTTGTGTGAAGGCATCCATCCAGGTAGTGTGAGAATGACCAAGTAAGCAATCTAGTCTCTCAAGCAAAAATATTGAATATGGTAGTCAATTCAAAAAGTAAAGGTGGATGGGAAAATAAAGGGATGTTGCCGTTTCTATATACTAATGACAGAAGTCTCAGGAAAAGAGGGAGGAGAGTTTGGCATTGGTTAGTGCAACCTTGCCAAAAGTTATAGGCATTAGTGAGACTTGGCTAACAGCAGATGATGTAGTTACAGAGATTGAATATGACGGGTGTAGTATTTTCAGTGAAGATAGGATGGGAGGGAGGGAGTACTGCTGATGATAGCAGATGAATTGCATCCAAAAGTAATAGGAGACAGGCGGGAGGGTGGCTGTTCATTTGAAGCAATCTGGTGTGAGATTAAGACCAATAAGACAAATATACAGTTGGTTGTTGCTATAGGCCAGGGGGGTTCCACAGATGATTTGGAAGACATGCATCACCAAATTAGTACAATGAGTACAGGTCGAGTGATTATTATGGGAGACTTCAACTATAGAGATATAGACTGGAAGGAAGAAAGATCACATGGCAGAAAGGAAATAGAATTTATACACCTGCTGAGGGATAATTACTTGAGGTAGCATGTGATGGAGGGGACTAGGGGTGGGAGAGTATTGGACCTGATCAGAAGAGCTATTCATAACCAAGGTGACAACATTGCCTCCAAGTGGATGATGAGAAAGGATTCTATGGAAAAAGAAGAAGAGAATCTTATATCTTCGGAAAAAGACCTTAACAAAGAAACTGACTATGAACATTTTGTTATTGTGTAAACAAGGTGTTTAGTCTAGTAGACGTGATTAAGTATATGTTAAACAAACCAGTAATAGAATGAGTCAGAGAATGGGCGATCTCTAAAGTGTAAGTTTATTTTAAAAGGCCTGGGATCCAGTTAACTTTGTAGTTAGTTGTGTATATGATCTTGAGTCAGTGATTTTTTAGATTCTTAAAGAAACAATTAAAAGTCATTGCACCAATCGGAATTGAACCCTTGTGCATATAAAATAAAATAAAAATAAAAAACTTGGAAATAGAAATAATCGTTATAGAGAAAATCTCATAACAAATGAGGATTGATAACAATTAAACAATAAATAATCTAATAATTTATTATTTAAATAATTTATAACAAGTGGCTACAGAGATCAAATCTCTTTATAATACAATAATGCTATCATGCTTTTCATTACTTGCTTTAATTTGTATCTATTTCAAATCCAAGTATTCCACTTTTCAGTGGTTATTACATAAATCTTCATCCTGATGATATAGGTGGAATGACTAATGAATCAGTTGAATCATGAAAATTGAGTTAACAATAACTTTGGTACACTTATACTATAAAAACCTGGCAGACTTGAGTATAAGTTGCTAAGTGTTTTTAGCTTGCCACATGAATGCTAAATTGTCATACTATAAAGCATAAATAGATTTTCTTTTCCTTTAATTTAGGTATCAAGTTGGAATTTTGAACAAAAAGACAGGAAAAATGAAGCTTTTGGATGCCAATTTATTTCAGTGCCGACCTCTTATTCAAACTACATGTAAGAATTATTCATTTTATGAATGTTGAACATTCAGAAAACATTTTTAAGTATTACACTGAGTGATTTGTTTGCTATTTGTCAGGTAGCAAAGGATTAAGCAAGTATGGGTATGCAGTAAGTTTGACTTGCTTGTGGACTATGAGACTGCTTTGAATGTGAGCAGTAGCAAGCGAATGAGAGGCTGTGAGTGTAGGTATGGAAGTAAGCAAGACCAATGGTAAGTCAATTTGCAGAACTTGTCACAAGAAAATGAGCAAGGCTGACTGTAAGATAGTGTGTAAGACTGACAGTGAGAATGACAGTAAGAAAGTGTGATTGATGATAAAGTGAGTGTGGTGGCAGTGAGAAAGCGATTCAAGATATGAAAGCAGATTTGTTGTGAAAATCAGACAAAAGATGAAACATATGACAAGTAAAATTAGAATTGTAGATATGCATGAAAGACTAAAGAACAGTGAATGAAAAGTGGCTGTGTGAAAGGGTAACGAATGATTCATTAGATCATTGTTTCTCAAACTTTTTTTGACTACGGAACACTTCACAAATCCTGAAATTTTCATGGAACACCTTGGTTATTTTGTAATGTATAAATTAATAATTAATTGATAATTTAGCTGATTTTTTATTATTAATCAATAAGTGATAATTAATTATTAATCAGCAATTAATTAAACATCAATTAACCATTATTAAATTAATTTGTCAGCACAAATTAATTTAAAAATGACAAATTCCAGAACTTTTCGCGGAACACCTATTCGCCTTCCGGGGAACACCGGCTGAGAACCACTGCATTAGATTATTAAAGGTGCAGTGAATGAGAAGGTATGCAAATTTTTTTTTTTTGCATATGGTGCAGTGGGACTAGTAATCATTGTGTTTGAGTTGAGGTGACACGCAAAGATTATTAATAGTATAGTGGAACTCTGTGAGAAGAAAGAAGTGCAGTTTGTGAGTGTGTGGGATGATTTTATCAGATGGATGGAACTGTATAAGACATGCAGGCTGCATTTAAATTGTTTTAGTGTGAGTCAACTGGAGAGATAATATAGATTGGAATCAAGAGACAGCATTGGGAACAAAGGGAATGAATTTTTGAGAATTTGAGAGATATCTATTAGGCAGTACATAACGGAGGGCACACAAGAATCAAGGGTCTTGGATTTGATCATCTCATCAGAGGATATTGTAAATGCAGTGTCAAATCTTCTAGTTGGTGAGGGTGATTATGTAGTGAGCACCTTGGGTGATGGCTATCCATTTGAGGACTTCTGTGAGAAAAGGATTTATATGAAACTATAAGGCTAGTGATTATGAAAAGCTCAGGAGTCAGCTTGCAGCTAATTATGGAATGAGCAATTAGATGGAAATTAGAAAGGAGATCAGTGCTGTTTGAGTCCTGTTCAAGAATTATTTTGCAGAAGCCATATTTGTTCCAGTGTATTCCAATGGTCAGGAGGTTAAATAAGGTGGGTGCAAAATGGGTGAATGAAGAGTTCGGGCATTCAGTCTGGAAGAAGGTATTATGGATGTAGCACAAGATGAGTGGTGACAATCAGTAGCATGAGTACAAAGAGCAGGCAAGAAAGATAAGAGTAGCAGAACTGCAATATGAGCAGCAGTTGTCGAGTGAGGCCAAAAATAAAAAAAAATCCATGGGGTTCATATCTTGGGACATCATACTGATGATGTCCCAAGATACTTGGGATAAAATATTTACGAATTAAATAGTCATTACTGTGGTTAGTACGTGTGTTTTTTAGTGATGAATTTACCACAGGTTTCGTTATATAAAAAAAGAATTCAGAAGTGAATAATTAAACTGAAACAGTTGGGGTTTAGTGCACTGATTGAGGATTGGCTGTCTGAGAGATATCAGTAAGTTCTGTATAGGGAGCATATATTCCAGAAGAGAAAAGTCATAGTACTTGAACTATGTATATTGCCAACACCACATGTTCTCTCTCTCTCTGTCAAACATAAACTACAGTTACAATTCATTTTAATAACAAGATTTTACAAAATTAATTAAACATTAAATTTTTATTCTCTTTGTGGAGACTTAGACAAGTGAATCTAATTATAATACTAAATTGGAATTCACGATGGAGTATTAACTGGGGGAGGTGGGGAGAGTATATGCTTAATTAATGCTTTCTTTCCAGTTCTTTGATTTAGACTGCTTAATACATAAGTCATCTAATAAAAAAATATATATATAAAGATGTGGTGTATCTTAATGAAACTCAACAGATAATCACCACAGGGGAATTTGCATTTTATTCTTTGGAAAGCACAACGTGATTAAAAGCCCATTTATTCCTGTGAATAAAATTGATTCTTTTTGTGTTGTCGAAGAAAAATAAATCCTATGTTTTACAAGAAAAGGACTGCTTCTAGTGATCTCAAAAAAAAATATAAAATAATTAGCGCATTTTGGGATTTATTACTATGTAAAAAAAAAGTATACACTTGATTATTAAAATCATTACTGAATAAAATGAAATTATTCTTTGCAAACAACAAAAACAAAATATAAATTTTTTTTAAAAAATGCACATAACAGGTACAAATTGTACAGGATGATTTACTTGCTTAGTGCTCCATCACTGCATATATTCATGACACCTAGATGAATCATCTGATGAACATCATTTACAAACTACCAGTATATATAGGTGCTGTTTATTATTGATTATTCCTTTATCTTATAAACAAATCTCTTTCTTTTTTTTAATTATGCCCATCATAAATGCAAACATACATGTCTGGAGATTGTAGGATGACATGTAATTCGATCCATCCCACAACAACTTATTGGACGCATACCTAATACCACAACTGTAAATTATTAATAATTCATTTGTCTTTAATGAAAGTATTTTTAAACACACTTTTTTCTTCTTTATATGTGCCACTCATTCTCACATGGTTCATGTCTCATTATTGTCATTTCACATATTTACATCTTTTAGTTATTTAAATATACCACTCAAATGTAAGATTTCCCACCCCACACACACTTCTCTGTGCAGTTTAGGTTTCAGTAAAAACGTACCTACAGTTTGTGACATGCTTGCCTTATATGCAAACAGAAAGTAAGAGAGAGAAAAATTTTTCTATCCTACTCCAAGACTAAGTATAGCCTGACATCATTTGTCCCTATATACCTTGAACTTGTTATATCAGACATTGCTGCTATATTTGCTTGCTGTAGATGAGAATTTGTTTAAATGTTGATTGCTAATTATCTGTTAACATATGAAAACATATGATTATTGTTCTTCTACCTTATTGCAAACAGAATACAACAAATTGTTGAAACCCTATAGAGCTCAGTGCACAATATTTCATAGCAGAATTAGCCAGTTCTCAAAAATGGCATTTTTCAGATAAAAACATCTTGCCAGCAAGATGAATATTTCCTCTCCTCAAATATTTTTTTTTTTTGTTACTTGGACGCCAATGATTTTTTTTCCCAAGGATTTCAATGATGCTTCCAAAGTGTCTGTTTCATTGAAAACAAGAACTGTATAAGGTAACTAGTGCTATACCACAAGGATCAGTCCTTAATCCATTGTTATTCATTCTACATTAATGGTGTTAAATTGTGAATGAAGATATTTTATATATTATAATACTTCATTCATATTTAACATAATCTACCTTGTCATAAACAAGACTTGTAAACATTATTTGTTGTTGGTCTATTGCTTGTACTATATTATTCTTATATTTGCTTTGAGTTTTATTTGTTATTAATTAATTAGATAATCATAGGAAATATGTAATAGTAATAAGAAATTCATTTTAATTAGTTTATTCTGTAAAGTTTATTATAAGAAGCTGTGTGTATGTAATTATAAATGTACCTTATGTGAACTGTGATATAATTTTTTTGTCATTTCTGTAAGTAAAGGTAATTTTATGAAATTCTACTGATGGGATTTGATTGGCTATTGACGGAGAAACGGAGTTTATTTTTAGTTAGCTCATGCGGAGAGCGTGAGCTACTGTGTATACAGAAAGAAGCCAGTTGATATAAGCTGAACTGGTTAAAACCAAATTTTGGTGGGAAGGAGGGAACGTAGAATGGAAAACAGAAAGAAGTAAAAAAAAAGGAGAAGCGTAGTAAAAGTAGTAAAAAAAAAGACGACAGCATAGAGATCGGTAGTGAGTAGCTGAAAGGCTTCTCCTTTTTTTTTACTCCTCCTCCGTAAATCGACTGGGAATGATTAGAGAATTAATAAGCATTTCGAATTACTTCTATGGGAGTTCTGAAGCTATGAGAAATTCCAAATGGTTAGTGGAAGAATAGTGCAGAACTGAAGTTAATACATAGAAGAATATAAAGAATTAGTAGATAACTTAAACCAAGTGTATCATGACTTGTGTATTTCTGTGTCAATAATTCAGTTATTATAGTGGAAGATTTCTTTTAAATTGTGTTGCCATAAAGAAGAGTCTACAAGAATTCCAAATGTGCCTATACAAATTCGTTGTGTGATAGCAGTAAACCAGTAAGAGCTGTCCTTTCTATAACCTGTGAAGCCATGACAGTTAACTCCGTCAGATGTATTATGACCCTAGCTGTGATATTATATCAATTAATGGTCAGGTGTTAGATGTACTGAAATACTTTCCCCTCGAAATAATAAGTGTTATGTTGTTCTAATGAGTGTTTGCTGACTGAGAAAGAATATAGTGTAGCCTGTCATTGGATTACTTATTGTGACATTAAGAAAGTTAAATTTTTGAAAACTTTTCTGAACTTGATTAACTGAGCATAAAGAACTGAAAAATGAATATTCGATAGTTAATGGATCGTAATTATTCTGAATACTTTAGACTGAGTTAATATATTTATTATTTGATTCATCAGTTGGGTAGAGAAAAGTTTTCAAAAATTTAACTTTCTTAATTCCTTATTAGGTTTGTTGATAAATACTAAAGCTTTAAGAATTGAGAAATATCAACTTTAGTCTTTATCAACAAACCTAATAAGGAGGTTACTAATACCTGAATGTGAATTTTTGTAATTTTTTCAATTGGATAACCTTTAGCAAATAGTTATGCTTGATTGTATATGTTGTGCTATTCCACATTAAATGTTTTCTTTTGTTGGATTAAACTAGGTGTTTGCCTGATTTTCTTTCATTGCACTGCTCATAAAATTAATCGGACGTTTGCCAGAAACCTTAAATGCTATTAATAAGCTCGGCCTGAAGAAAAAGTGATAACATAAGTATAGTTGATGATTGAATCCTCTATATTAATTAGACTATTCTGAATATAGGGTGGTGCAGTATAATACAAATTTTCTTATATTCAGATGAGCATCAATCAACAACTAATGAAGAAAAACGGAATTTAAAGAAGTAATGATAAGATTAATGAACCAACAAAAATGGAACAGTCAGTTAGGTAGGATGTTCCAACATTGCCATTGGGAAGGATAGGATTTGATAGGTGATATACAGCTATTTGCTGATGATGATGAAAAGATAAATTCTCCACTACTTTCAGAATGAATTAAATAGGCTGGAATTGTGGGCATTTGAAAATGGCTGTCAGTTCAGTGCTAATAAATGTAAAGTTGTACACTTCGGTGTGATCAGATATCCAGTGTCATATTATATTGATGGAATTATGCTAGAAGAAACTGATCAGGCTAGGGATCTTGGAGTTTTTAGTAAATAGGAAGTTGAAGTTCATTGGCCATATAGCAGATTGCAAATACAACTCAGAGAATAATTGCAATGCTGAAATAAACTTTGACATATAAAGATAAGGAATCATCTTGCCTGTTTACATGACTTTGATAAGATCTTACTTGGATGAGTGCATAGTTCTGGTCTTCTGATTTCCATGGTGATTCTGATACAGTGGAGAGAATGAAAAGGAGAGTGTTAATGTCGGGTTGTGGAAAGACAGATTGAAAATTTGTAGATTGCAGACAAGCAAACAGGAAAAAGAGGGGTGATATGGTTAAGACTTACAAAAACTTTTAAAAATGTCATACAGGATTTCAGTAGATGGAATTTTGCATTTTATTAAAGGTGGAAAAAGGACGAGGGGACATCCTTGGAAGTTGAAAGTGAATGCCGTCAAGAAGGGGGGGGGGATGAGAGCTAGATTTTTCTCTCATAGAGTGATGCATGATTGGAATGGATTGCTATTGGATGTTGTGTGTTCAGTGGTGTGAATGAATTCAAGAATAAGTATGACAGCTGTTGCAGGTAGTATGTGGCCTCCCTTGATGGGTCTCATAGAATATAATAAATATTATGGTTAAATAATTATTTTAAATATTAAAATAATAAATAAGCATATAATAAATCTCATAGAAAAATCTATTTTGGTACTATTGCAAAGAGACAAAAATTCCGAACTCCAACAAACTGAATTTCTTAGCAAATGATGTCCCACTCCACTCTCCAAAATTTTTATTTGCTGAAGACACATGTATATTATTAATACAAGATTCCAAAAGAAATAATGGTGCTGCTGTAATATTTAGTCTTTGAAAACAGTTTTCCTTCTTTTCTTCCTCGTCTGTCAATACCATTTATTTTTTAAAACAGCACTGTTTTGTTTCTTTGATTTCAAGGAAGGAAAGCTTTACTCGTAATCATCATCATAATACTAATTACAGGTATAGACCATATTGGTCTGTTCCGGTCTTATTATCCATCCAATATCCTTTTTTGAGGTCTATCTACCTTGCCTTCTCTTTCCAATTGGCTTATATTTTAGTATTTGTTTTGGATATCGGGTGTTGGCCATTTGGTTTACATGTTCAATCCATTTTTGTTTATAATTGTTTACTTTACTAGTAATCCTACCACCTTTATATAAATGCAACCAACTCACTTTCTGTTCAAAAGACTTTATAATAGCATTAAGGATAGAAATCAGTCTTTCCATTAAAAAAAGGTCTTTCCACAATAGTCACTCCACAAGTGCTGTGGAGACAATCAATCTACATGTGTGATATTCATTTTTATGGGGAATATATCTTTATTCACTGTAATCATTTCTTGCCTTTTAAATACCTTAAATGTACCTTTTAAAGGGTGTACTGGGAAAAAACTAGTAATTTCATTACTAGTTTTTTGTTTTTTTTTTCAGTAGTTTGTTTCCACATTTTGAGGTCTTTATTTAACCAGCATTTCTCTTCTGACATTTCTAATTCCACCAGTTTTTGTATGTGTGGATCTTTCCCTGTTATATTCACTATATATAAATCTTAAAAAATTCATTAATTGAATTAAATATATATATATATATATATATATATATATATATTTGAAAAAAATATAGATTTAATGACTATAAAACCGAGATAACATATAAAGATTTTAATGATAAATACTACTAGTTTCGGCATGTTCCAAACAATGGCACGCCAGTTGGAACAACTTGAAAAAATACAACGTTTTTATGTATCGATTATGTGAGGCAATTTGTACCTGTAATTTCCAGTTTGTTTAAATAATTCAATGTTTATTAGTATTCCTTTATAAATACCTGAAGAAGGCTGCCATATGCCGAAACTAGTAGTATTTATCATTAAAATCTTTATATATCTCGGTTTTATAGTCATTAAATCTATATTTTTTTCAAATGTACAACAACCGAGTAAAAGCTGATCACCACACATATATATATATATATATATATATATATATATATATAGTGATTGTTTAAAAAAAAATATTCAGCATGAATATTTTTTTTTAAATTGTAGTATTCATTAGTTTTTTTCATATCATAAATACATATGATTACTGAAATATTAACATAAAAAAGAAGAAAAAGTACTGGTATTGCTAATTTAGTGTGCACAATAGTCGCCCCTAAATATAGCAAATCACCACCATAACATGACAAAATAAAATGATAAATTATTTAAGCCTGTTGATATTTTAATAGATTCAACCCAACTTCATAGCAAAAAGCATCCATTAGAAATGCCTGGGTTCTACAACTAGACGTCCTAACTACAGTATGTAGTAGATTCAGGACTTTTTGTGGGTAAGATCACATTAAAAATAATAATTGTTTTCTTATAACTGAATCTTGTGCAAAGGATGTTTGTAGCATAGTTTGCTGAGCCTACTTCCATGATGTGCAGTTTGAAAGTAGTATGAAGAGGTATTATTTCTGGAAAAATTGCCATGTTACTCTTAAAAACTATTATTTTTACGGCTATTTCACCTGCTTTCGTTTAGGAGTGTCTCTTTTTTTTTGTGTGTCATTGGCTTTCTATTCAAAAGTTCTTAGGGCATTACTGATGTATTATAGAGACAAATATATGCAGAATAATAGAGAATAACATCCCTATTCCAGAACATTTAAACACTAAAAAAAATGCAACAACAACAAAAAGAAAAATAGAATAAAAAGTACGGGGAAAATAGAAATAACATTTTAATGCCCTTGAATAGAAACATATCCTGCAAATTGACAAGACAACGAAACAATGCTTTGAATATTGGAAACGATAGCCATAAAATGTAACGAAAACCCAATCAACGTCCACCGACCCTACATGATCTTCGAGTGTTGGAAGCTCCATAACATTAAAATTAGGTCACGATCCCGAACAATAGGCAATAACACAAGCACTCCAAAGGCACGAACAATCGAAACGGCTTGCACGCCATTAATCCCCTCCCCTGATGCCTTTTTCAATAAACCCTTCCCCTTCCTCAAAAAAATCATTTCTATTTTCAGCCACCTTTTCCTATCTCTTCCACCACCACCCCTTTCCAAAAAAGCACTCTGCCCACCCTTAATAGTAATATTATATATATTATATGAAAAAACCTGGTTTTTTTTTTTTTTTTTTTTTTTCAAATTAATTCTCCCACTTTTCCCAAAAAAACCCTTCCTTTAACAGCAGAAGTATTGCACATCGCGAAAAGAAGACAGCCAACATCCAAGCAAGATATGACTGAAATTTCTTCCTCTATTATTCTGCATATATTTGTCTATAATACATCAGTAATGCCCTAAGAATTTTTGAATAGAAAGCCAATGACACAAAAAAAAAGGCACTCCTAAACAAAAGCAGGCAGAATAGCTGTAAAAATAAATAGTAGTATGAAGATCAGTGGCGGCCCGTACATAAGCACTGCAGCACCCCCAAGGAAAAAATGAAAAAATTAAAATTTGTTTGTGTTTATAAATAATAACAATGCTTACAACATTATATAAATGCAATACAACATATTAAAGGTTACGGCTTATGTTTTGACATTGATTGAATAGTTAATAATTGGAATTGTTTGATTAACACTTTAGATTACGAAACAAATGCACTGCAATCTAATGCCAATAGTTTGCATATTACGTCATTCCCAACTGTAACTGCTCAAACGGCGGTGTATTTTTAGTATGTTTACGCACCTTATTTCTGTGAGATATGAAACTTTATTAATGGTGCGTGTGCGTGGTGAACTATTTTTTGTAAATCTTATTTTATTTTGTTAAAATAACATATAATTATTTATTTATTATAGATACAAGGCTGAATTATGATGAGTGTCACTGTTGAAAATATGAAAAGAATAATATTTTTTCAATTATCGTTACACAAAACAAATGCACGGCAATCTAATGCCGATATTCGTTTGCACTTATCATTGCTATTGATACAAAACTTTTATTATTGGTGTTTGTTCGTGGTGAGGATGAAATATTTTTAATATGTAAATTTATCATCATCATCATCAAATTCCTGCCATGTACCCTCAAGGGGTGTACAGGATATGATAGTACTACATGAAAAAAATTACATCATTATTAATTTCCTATCTACAATTTTCCTCCAAATCAGTCTGTTACTTGTCAAGACCCCAACATTATCAGATCTTATATTTCTATCGTCTAAAGCATTTTGTACCGTATCAATCCACCTATATCTTGGTCTTCCTCTGGGTCGTTTTGCTGCCAACCTGGCAGAGAACACTTGTTTTGCTAATCTTTCCTCGCCCATTCTGTTTAAGTGACCATACTACCTAAGATTAGCTCTGCTAATGCATTCCTGGATGCTGACAATGTCAAGTTCTTTCCTAATGTCCTCATTTTTAATATGATATTGCCATTGATGCCATCTGTTCATGCCTATAATCTTTCTCAGGACTCTCATATCTGTGGTCTCTAGTCTTTGGTCAAGTGTTTTACTTCTGACCCAGCTCTCAGATCCATAAGTTAAAACTGGTTTGAACACTGTCTTGTACACAGCTAATTTAGTGTTCCGACTGATTTTTCTCTTATTCCATATGAATTTATTCAATTGACTTCCCACCATACCAGCTTTGCTGATTCTGTTGTCTCTTTCTATATTTAATTTACCATCTTCAGTAAAAATCGTGCCTAAATAGCTGAAATGTTTTACTTGTTCCACAGGTTCTCCATTCACAACACAGTTGACATTTTCAATGATTCTGCCTATTTTCATTGTCTTTGTCTTTTTATTGCTGACCTTCATACCATATCTATTAAAACAACTATTCAATTTAGTCAGAGAATCTTGCAGACTTGTAGCAGATTTATTTAGAAGTATAACATCATCCGCAAAGAGCTGACATTAACATCTTCAGTTTTGATATCATGTTTAATACCACTTTCCTTCATAATGTGATCCATATAGATAATGAATAACAGAGGGGATAATGTACATCCTTGTCTCACACCAGATTTAACATTAAACCATCTTCCTGTACTTCCTTCAATTCTAACTGCTGACTTACAACTCAAATAAAGACTAAGTATTGCTTGATATAATGCCCCATTGACACCATATAACTGAAGCGTATTGAATAGCTTCTCTCTTGGCACCTTGTCATATGCCTTTTCCAGATCGACAAAACTTAAATACAGATCTTTGTTATATTCCCATGCTTTCTCGACTATTTGTCGTAAAGTGAAGATCTGATCCTGACAGCCTCTATTTTGCCTGAATCCAGCTTGTTCTTCACCAAGCTTTTCTTCCACACTTCTTCTCAACCGTTTCTCAAGTATACTTGCATAGATCTTGCCAGGAACACTCAGTAGGGAAATACCTCTGTAATTCTCACATGCAGTTTTATTTCCCTTTTTATATATGGGTACTATGAGAGCTCTACTCCAATCATCGGGAATTCGTCCCTCTGTCCAGGCTTTCTGAACTATGCAGTGCAGCCACTGTAAGACTCTTATACCACCATACTTCAGCATTTCTGGTCGAATATCATCTATTCCTGCTGCCTTTCCACATTTCAAGCCTTTGATGGCTTTTTCTACTTCAAGTATGGATATGTATTCCTGACTGCATGCCTGGTCAGTGTTTTTTATCACTGCTTATTTCATTTAGCAGTTTTTCAAAGTAATTACTCCATACTTCAAGGATATCTTTTTCTCCCGTTTTCATGTCACCTTTATCATCTCTAATTCCTTTTACAGCACTCTTTCCTCCATTCTTAAGCTTCTTCAACAACCTCCAGAATATTTTGCCACCTTCTTGATATTTATTTTCTATGTTCTTGCCAAAGTCCTCCCATGACTTTTGTTTAGCTAGTTTTACAGTGTTTAGCATTCTTGCATTTGTCTCTATATTCTCTAAGAGCACAAGCTGACTTATTTGACAGGAACTTTTGGTATGCTTTCTTCTTTTCCTTCACTGCCTCTTTAACTTCCTGTGTCCACCAGGGAGTTCTGATTTTTTTATCCTTACAGATAACCTCACCACATGCCTCTCTGGCAGAATCAATCAATGTTTTCTTCAGAGTTTGCCACCGAATATCCAAGGTTTGATTCCTGTTCTCAAACTCTTTCATTTTTTCTTCAATAATCTTTGTGTATTTTAGCCTACAGTTCACATCTGAGAGCTGCTCAACTTTTATTCGCTTTAAAACTTTCTTACATGTTATTCTTTTCAATATGAAATTCAATTTTATCCTGCTCAAGACTAAATAGTGATCACTTCCAATTTCAAATCCTCTGTACACTCTGGTGTCCTGCACCAGGGAGAAAACATCACTATCAACAATAACATAGTCAATGAGACTTTTCTTATTCCTAGTCTCTTCTCTCCATGTGAATTTGTGCACATTTTTATGTTGGAACATGGTGTTAGTAATAACCAGTCCATGTCCTGAGCAGAAATCCAACAGATATTTGCCATTATTATTAGCTTTGCTCTTTTCTCCAAATTTTCCCAAAATATTTTTGTATGTCTCACAATCATTTCCTACTCTGCTATTTAGATCCCCAACAAATACCAACTTTACCTTTTTCATTGTGTCAGTTGCTTTTTCTAATGCCTCAAAAAATTCCTCCACTTCTACCTTAGTAGAACCTTCAGTGGGACCATAGGCACAAATAAGTCTCATTGTCCAGTTCCCCATTCTCATATTTGCCCACATTACTCTACTTGAGACTGACTGCCATTCAAGAAGATTAGCCTCATATTTTGTGTTGAATACTATCGCTACCCCTTCTTTTCCTTGATTGTCATTGCCTGAATATAACATTTTGTATTTATTGCTCAGAAAGATCTCACCAGTTTTGGTCTTTTTTGTTTCAGTCACCCCTAATATGTCGATCTGGTACTTATCTAATTCCTCAGCTAGCTCCATTTCTTTGCCATTCAGGCTTCTTACGTTGATAGTACCGATCTTTAACTCTGGTGATGTTGAGTTGGGGTTTATTTTCAGATTTGTTCCAGTAGCTGACTTTTCGCTGTTCGCCCTGGTTCCCTGGCGAAAACAACCGGGGCCTTGTTTAACCGGGCGACGCCCCAGCCAGCATGAAATTTTGTCATGTTGTACCATCATTCTATATTTTGGTTTAACCAATAAGAATACAATTTGGTCGGCTAAATCCCAAATTGCCAGCCCATCCTCATTCGTTCAGTATCCAAGTAGATACCCAACAGGGTGCACCACGAGAAGGTGAGGATTGGACATTAGGTCAGAAGCCCTGGTCGGTTCTCCGCATTCCTTTAAAGGCTATGTGGAGGTCTCCTCTCAGTTATACAGCTTTGACTCTTAAGCACCCCTATTTATTAATAAATTCGTTACTGATTAGGGATAAAAAGTTTTTTTTTTTGTATATGCAGCACCCCTACTTAAAATTTTCACCGGCCGCCACTGATGAAGATTTTAATTTATGTTACCTTAGCTATCTTTTCAGAAGTACCTTTTATATAAGGACTGACATAACTTGGTTAATAAATCCCTACATAACAGATATTGGAAGTCTTATTATTACAGTTGCTAGCAGTAAAGTAGCAATTCCCTAACATTATGAAGCTGATTGGTAAGCTAATTGTAATACTCTCTTCACTCCAACAATCAAGGTTACCTCAATCTCATTTCTTAAGGACACACTAGGACATTTTTTTCCTATTACAATTTAAATATTTCTACCTACATACTTGATTTGTAATTATCTATGCATTTCTTAACAATTGCTTTATGCTCTGAAGATGCTGGTTTGAAAACTGCAAAATATCAGCAGGCTTTATAAATTCACCGATTTATTTTGTCCTGTTATTGTATTTTAAGTTAATCACTCAGATAATGTGTATGATAGCCAATTCATTCACTGTAACAAATTTTCCTGATTAAAATGCCCATAACATTCATGACTTTTTGTGAGTAAAATCACATAATTAATAAAGAAAGAGGGAGGAAGGCTTTTTGAAAAAGAAATTTATTACAGTAAGCCTTTCACAACAAAATTTAATATTGTGTAGCAGTAAAGAAAAAAACAAAACTATTATTTTTGTTACCATAATGTAAGTCAGTAAAATTGTTTAAACCAGACAAAAGTAATGCTTACATAAATAAGTTGACAACATCCAAGTGATCTATTCTTTGATATTTGTGTACTGGTGAAAATTTCTTTGGATAGTGTGAAGTAAATTCAGTTTAGAACACACAGTGATGCCTTCTGATATGTGTTGTTGAATTGAATTTTTGTTTGTTTTTCTTTTTTACTTGCAGGAAAAAATTTTGGAGGGGTGGGGAATGCTAAAAAATTAGCTTGATTCAGTGTTGTACTGAACTTGAATTGTAGTGATTGTAGTGAACTTGAAAGTAGATTTTCTCACAAAACCACATGATCTTGGGAGAGAAAGAGATGATGAAATGAAATCAATCAGATAAAATTTATAATTTTTTTAGAAAAAAATTATTCTAAATACTCCAAAAAAAAATCTTAATATAAATTGGATTAAACTCCTGTTTAATTATAATTTTTTTTCTAAAATATGTTGAGAGGTTTTGTGTTTTGACTTCATGGAAAAAGATAATGAAATGAGGTAGAGAATCTTTGAATTTGGTATTGGCTACTATGAGTGAATTCAGCATTACCGGGTTAAATTATCATGTACTATACTGCTCAAAAAAAAAAAAAAAAAAATGCGATTAAAATATAAATGGGCATTCTGGCATGCAAATTCTTCATATCCAATAGAAATTGAACCACCACTCAACAGATCTGCACGCAATGCATGTTTACTTATTCCTGCAAAAACACTGGTTGTGACCACATCACTTCATTCCTTTTCTTTGACTCATTCAGTGTGTTAGCCACATTTCTAGTACCTTCAGGATTGTAAGGTATTGTTTAGATGGTTCTTTCTTTGAGATGGCAAGTAGTTGGACAACTTAAATGTTGCAGACAAAGGTGACACATTGCCTTAATGTGTCATCTGGGCATATGGATGCAGTTTCAGGAGACAGTAACTATTACAGGAGTAGTGGATGAAGCTTGCCTAAGGACTATGTCAACCAGATGACTGCTATATGGCATCAACAGCAAGATGTAATCTTACAATGTCTTGTCATTGATTGTCTCATGAGGTTGCTTTGGACACAACTGAAAACATTTCCAAGTGAACATTGAAAATGTTATGAAAAGGCTCTGTTTAAATGGATTTTACACAAAGATGCCAATAGTTTTTATCCCATTAACCACAGACTGCTGCTACAGAACTTGTCAAAACACTTGTGCCATGAGCATGTGACTTGGATTCCTGACAAATGGGGAACAGCTCTGTTATCTGATGATGACTCCCATTTTAACTTAAATACTAATTCTAGATGCTGTTTGATCTAAACAGAATGAGGAATGTGGTACTAACCCTCCAGAAACAGAAAAAGAAACTAAATTTCTGGCAATGATGCTGGCCAAGTGCCTTGGCTAGTATGATCACCAGACTTAAATCTGGTCGAATATGTTGGGATGCCCTTGGACATTACTTTACATGTTGAAAGCAGCTGCCTCATTTACTTGGAGAGCTAAATTCTGCTGTGATGGAAGAATAAGATTTGTTGCCTCAGAATCTTATTATCAATACCCTTATGTCAAGCATAGTCCACCACTGACAGGCCTGTTTGGCTGTTAAGAGAGAAACACATCATACTGATGTTGTGTGACCATATTTTTGAGCATATAATCAATGTAGATTTCTATAATATGATTTGGTAATTATTATATATCTATATGTAATGGCCGTTATGAAGGACCAACAGTTCTTGTTGTGTTCTAATTTCATTGTTATTCTCTTGTTTTGTTTTGTTTTTTTATGTTGGACCCATACACAGGAGGTTGGTTGGTCAACCTATAGTACATTAGTACCGTATATGGGTAGTGGGTTAGGAAAGGAGGAATTTGTTTATATTGATTTGAATGACTTTAAATTGTATTCCTTGGGAAACACAGCAGGTGAGAGACTGTTCCACAGTGCAGCAGTTGCAGGGATGAAGGAAGAGGAAAATAAACTTGTTCTGTTTGTTTTTAGGTGTACTGTGAAGAGATGTTGTGCAGCAGCTGCACGTGTTTCAATGAGCTTTGTACTGAGCAGAGGAATTATTGATGTTATTTCAGATGAGCATTTCCCATGGAAATATTTGTAGAATATACATACTGCAGAGACCCTACGTCTGTGTGAAAGTGGGGGGAGAGAGTTGGTAAGGGATGGATCATTGATAAGTCTAATTGCTCTCCTCTGTATTGAATCGAGAGCTTTTAGGGGCCCCACCCCATATGTGGGGGCATTATTCAATAGCTGGGTGGATTTGTGATTTGTATAATGTTAATAGCTGTTTGGGAGTGAAGTAACGTCTTGAGCAAAAGAGAGAAATCCTAGTTTTTTTTTTAGGCTGAGGATGCAATGGTTGTGATATGTTTATGCCAGGAGAGGTTTGATGTGAGGGTGATTCCAAGAAGCAAGATCTCAAACTGTCTGGAAATTTGGGTATCATCAAAAAGGATACTGGGAAAAAATTTTATTGGCTTTGAAATTTATGAGATTATCCAAACCCCATTGTAGGATGGCTTGGAGATCGGAGTTGAGGATTGGGATGGTTGAGGTGAGTTGTGAAGGGTAAGGCTTGTCAAATGCAAGTGAGGAGTGTAGTGTGCTGTCATCTGCAAAACTGTATTGGGTTGGAGGTCAGTTGCCTTATATATATATATATATATATATATATATATATATATATATATATATATATATATATATATATATATATATATATATATATATTCTTCATTTATAAATGCTGATTTAAGTCTAAGTATAACTTATGCACTTTATATATATTTCAAAATGTTTGTAAAAAAAAATTACTAATAATTGTAATTGGTGGTCTTGTACACCACCATGTCAAATTTTGTCCTGCTTCGTTGCTAACTTTTTTTTTACTTTTGTAGCCATGGTCATGTTAATTGATTACAGTTTTCTGATTCATCTCTCAGATCCATGTGCTGATTTCCTTACTGTTGTATACTGTCAATTTTTTTAACTGATTTCTCTCTTATTCCATTATGTATCTAGCTTTCTCTTATGTCAGCTTTCTAATTTTGACATTTGTTTGCAAAATTAACTTTCTTTATTTGTTAAAAATTGTGCCTAACTAAAGTGTACTAGTTTTATTCTTTACTATTGGGAAGGAAACAGATAGTTATTATTTTTCCACCATTTTTGTATTATATTATTGACTATCATATTAAATTTGTTAGAGCATTTATTAATTTTTATTTTAAATTTTTATCTACCCCCATGTAGACTTTGAGTGATTTAAAGAAAATGACATTGTTTACCTTTTAATAAAGAACTTAAATTTAATGCTTCCTATCTTGACTTGAGGATTGATATCACACTCCTAAATAAATAATAATAAATAACACCATTGTTAGTACAGCTTTGCATCAAGTACTGCCTTATATATGTATATTCTTAATTTATAAATGCTGATTTAAGTTAAAGTATAACTTACATATCACATTTGTATATATTTCAAAATGTTCATTAAAAAAAAAAATTACTAATAATTGAATATTCCAGTTTATATATATATATATATATATATATATATATATAAATCAAATCTCTCTTTTCTAACTTGATTTTTTTAGTGCCAGAAAAAACAGAAAACCAAAACTTGTCCTATAGAGAAAAGGTAATTAATTTTGTTATCTACTTGTCTGAAATGCTTCATTTAGAAGTTGGTTCTCTATTTAAATAGTGAGAAGCAATAAGTTTATGCAAAGGAAATTAAAATTTAAAAAAAAAGCATCCTTCTCATGGAAAATCTTTGAGAAGATTTGAGGATTTTTCGAAAAAAAAAAAAAAAAAAAAAAATTGATTTGTGAGTTTTGCTCACAAAATCAATTTTGTGACCAAAACTTATTTCAGTAGATTTGAAATAGTAATTTCTCCCCTCCCCTTTTCATAAGTCTTAAATTTGTCTTATAAACAAGTATGCAGCTATATATAGTTTTGTTGTATAAATTATTATTATTTACAGTATTTCCATGGAGTCTGGAGACTCCTTGTGTTGAGACACCCACACTAACTTTTAAACATACAAAACCTATCCTATTTCTCCTTAAACTTATTTGCTGTCAGGGCAGGGCATTCACAATTAATTCTGGCAATCCATTCCACTCATTCACCACTCTCCACACAAAAAAACTAGGCTGCACATCCTTACTAACTACACTCTTACACAACTTTCACAGATGCCCTGGTTCTCGGTTTGTCATATAATGAAAATATTATGCATTTTCATCAATATTTGCATCAGTTTTATAAAATCCTTTAATATCTTATGTTTTCATATTCCCTCTTTTCTGCCCATCAACCAAACTTTGTAACGCACACACATCTTCAGCCTCTCCTCATAGAAAGCATTCCACAGACCTCTAAACCAGCTTCGTCACTTGTCTCTGAATCCTCTTCACCACTTCCTGATCCACAAGAAACCTGGGTAACCAAATCTGTGCACAGTAGTCAAGATGTGACCAAATCACAGCCTTATAAAGAGGGATAATAACTTCCCTATCTTTACTTGTTAGCATCTGTTTCAACATCCAAGTAATCCTTTGAGTTATTTTACCAACTTTTGTAGTATGCACTCTTCAACTCTCTATCATTATTCCCAATCATCAATCAATTTCTTGTAATCCACTACCATCTACCGTATGTGATACATAGCATGTAACTTTTTCAACCTGAAGTGCATTACCTTACATTTTGCAACATTAAGTTGACAATCATTATCTTGTGCCCACAATGCTAATTTATTCAAATCATCCTGCAGAATACCTACATCAACTATTGCTCTCTCCATTTTTGCATCATCAGCAAACAACTGAATATCCCCAGTCCCTTAAATGTTTCTCTATATCATTGATATACAAATTAAAGAGTAGTGGCCCTAGTGTGGAACCCTGAGGTACTCCACTAGTCACCCTCATTCTCCTAGATTCCATTCTACCATATACTACTCTCTGGTGCCTGTCTGTCACCCACCTGCATCCATGCTACTAGCTTCATATACATTCCCATTTGCTCCAACTTTTGTAATAGTTTTTCCTATGTTTGCAAATCGTGGTGTAGCCATTTCCTTTATCCACTGTCACTTTATTATAACATATGAATAAATTACTGAGTGGGACCTACCTTTTACAAAACCATGCTGCCCACTATAGATTATTGTATCCCTATCTATCCACTATTGGATTTTACCTTTAACTAACTTTTCCAATACTTTAACAACCACTCCTGATATTTTAATTGGTCTGTCGTTTGCTATTGTCTTGGAGCCACCTTTATATGATGAAATTATATTGTCCTCTCTCCACTCCCTTGGAACCTTGCCAGAGCCCAGACTTAGATTGAACAATTTCATCAGAAGCAGTGTCGATTATCTTGCACATTCACGTAGTACACAGGCTGACATGCCATCCAGTCCCATTGCTATATTCACACTGATATTTTTCAATATGCTGAACACCTCCTGTTCATCTTTCTCAATTTTAATATGCATCTCTGTCACATCAACTGCAAAATCTCCACCTGGATGATCCACCTTTGCAAAATGATCTCTCAGCAACTCAACTCTATGTTTTATTTCTGCCACCTTCCTACCATCAGCAGTGATTAAAAGTCATCCTGTCATTGCCATTTTTCTCTTGCTACTTAATGAAAAAACTCTTTTGGATTTACTTTGGCCTGCTTAGCTGATTTTCTCTCATAATCTGATTTAGCTTCTTTTACCATGCTAGTAACCCTTCTTTCTTGCATTTTGTACTGTTCATGAGTATGCTGATCACCTTTTTGTTCATATTCCCTCCTTTTCCAGCTTTTGCTTTATATCTCTACTCATCCACTTCATCCCCACTTGTTGAAAGTTTTTTCACGTAGTTAAACTATAAATTAAAGTTGCCAATAAATTATATTCTTATATATAATGTAGAAATTAAAGTTTGCTTATACTTGGATAAAAAATTAAACCAAAAATTTTTTTTCTTGCTATCTTCAATTTATAGTCCAAGTAAAAAAAGTTTTTCAACATCCAGAGTAATTTAATAATAAGGTATACAACTTTTCACTACTTCTTCTCCCTACTACATATTAGGCCTACTGGCCTGTTACAGAGCTTACTTAAACTCTTCTAAGTCGTATCCATCCTGAGGATAAGGTGACTAGCCCTTTGCCTCCCAGTATATCCTGTGGTTGTAGCTCATGTGTTCATAGGGCTGGTTTGCCTGTTTGAAGAAGAAAAAAATGATGACTGAACATTAGTTTCTTTTTGCTCTTCATAAATCTCAATAACAGGTTTACACGTTTCTATTTCTCTTTGAAGCTTTAAGAACCATGAGACCTTGGAATCCATTCAGATATTAAAAATAAATAGCATGCAAACATTAAATCATGGAGCACTAAAACACTAAAAATATAACATGTCTGTTTGAGAGGAAGACTGGGGAAAGTGTACATGTGCCATGTGAACCATGGCACATGTGAACATTGTGTATGCACAATCTAGCTACTGTTAGATTGTGTATGAATAACATAGGCAGATTAAGTAAAAAATTTTTATAATTCACCATTTTTCTAGCCTTTTCATGGAAATCTGCATAAGTCTGAATTGATGTAAATGAGGGACTGCTTGTACTTTTTTTTAAAACTATAACAAGCAACCAGATCTTGATCATTGCACCTCTGATAACTAAAAGAATCTGGATAATTTTGAAACCAGTATGGTAATTCAGTTATATGATAAATTTGGAGATCAAATGAATCACCATGACAGTTAATCTGAGAGGGGGAAAAAATGTATAAGGGGGACCGGAAAGTAATCAATTATTTTTAATAGGTCATTTTTAGCCGATTGTTTTTTCTTAAATAACACATAAATGATTAAATTTGATTTTTATTTAAATATTAGCATTACTTTTCTATTTAAAAAATCTGTTTGTTTTTTTTTAATTTTAGATTATTTTTTTTTTTAATATGGCGGACTTTAAAGTTAAAGAGCACCATTTACATCATTGTATGCTGTTTTTGTTTCACCAAGAGACGTATTGAAGATTAACAAATGTCAGCAATGGTTTAGAAAATTTGCAGAAAAAAATTTTGACCTCTCTGATTGTCATTGATCTGGAAGACCTCTTACTCTAGATAACAATGCTCTTAAGACTCTCGTTGAATCAGATCCAAAACAAACAATACAAGAATTAGCAGAGAAACTTAATTCATCATGGTCAATTGTCCAAGAGCACTTACATAAGAGTGGCAAGGTTCTTGAACATGCCGTATGGGTACCGCATGAACCGTCAAAAAACAGTAAAGCACAGACGGGCAATTTGCAATTCATTGTTGACCAGACAACAAAATAACCCCTTTTTGGAATGAGTCGTAACTGGTGACAAAAAATGGGTGCTGTATGAGAATAATAAACACAAAAAGCAGTGGCTTTCTCCAAATCAAACTCCAATTCCAACACCTAAAGATGGACTTCATCCACAAAAGGTTCTGTTGTGGGTTTGGTAGGATATTCGTGGAATTATTCATTACGAACTCATGGAACAAGGTAAGACTATCACAGCAGCCATCTACTGTGAACAATTAGAGCGACTACATCAAGCATTGTTAATCAAACATTCTGCACTTGTCAATCAAAAAGGGATAATTTTGCAGCAAGATAATGCAAAACCACATTCTGCAAGAATGACTCAAGAAAAAATTAGGCAGTTAGGATGGGAACTTCTACCACATTCTTCATATTCGCCGGATATTGTCCCTAGTGACTATCACTTATTCAAGTCCTTAGAACACAGCATAAGATGTAAAACCTTCCGTTCGCAAGATGATGTCCAAAGGTGTTTGATATCATTTTTTGCCTCCAAAGAAAAAACTTTTTTCAAAAAGGAATTCTAAACTTAGTAGATCATTGGAATAAGGTTATAATTAACGATGGCGATTATAGAATTGAATAATGTTAATTTGTTGTTTAATAAAATTTATATTAAAAATGTAGTTCAAAAAATTGATTACTTTCCGGTCCCCCTTATACATTGGTTTATTATTGCATTGAAAGTTAAAGTACATATGCTTTGTTAGCCACAAGATGGCATTTGCCTTTCAACTTAAAAAGAAAAATTAAGTTACTGCTTAGTTAAAAGTATGAGAATGACTGAAATAAATTATTAATAAGATTTGGTGTGTGTGTGTGTGTGTGAGACTTTAATCATGGTAGAAGTTTGATAAGGAATAATACCACTTAGTAGATGGTTAAGTAGAATATATAGGCATCTTAAGAAGCTAACACACACACACACATTGGTGCTATATATTTATTATGCTCTTTCGTAATTGCTTTCAAAGTCTACATCATTTTCTTTAGGGTGTTCTGAAAACTGTCAGATCATTATTTTTTCAGCATATCAACTCAGGTACCAAAGAAATAGTTTGCCTTGTATGCCATGCTTATATGTTGATTATTACACGTTTATATTCGTAGGTAGAAAATCATAACATATCCAACATAATAACTCAAAGACTAATTACTATTTCAACCGTTTTTGCTTAATTCAGATTGACAATTTAGGGTACAATATATGTCATGGAAATTTGTCATGTTGTAATTCTTGCAGATAGGCTTATATGTTGGTAACACATGTCTATTAAATTATTTAAGGAATTTACAATGAATACTTGAATATTAATTAAAATAAACTTTAATAAATACCCCCTATATTTTGGCAATGTCACATTGCCATCTTCATGGGAACATACAACTATGACGTGCACGCAGGCACTACAAAAAGCAAATGAGGCTGATTCCATGAACAATCTTTCATATTTAAATTGCTGTTGGGGGGGGGGTATATTCAGCAATGTGACATTGCTGAAATATAGGAGATATTTATTAAAGTTTCTTTTAATTAATATTCCAGTATATGTTGTAAATTCCTTAAATAATTTAATAGTCTTGTCATGTTGTACCATCATTTTTTATTTTGGCTTAAGCCAATAAGAATACAATTTGGGCAGCTAAATCCCAAATTGCCAGCTCATCCTTGTTCATTCAGTATCCAGGTAGATACCTGACAGGGTGAGGATTGTACATTGGGTCAGAAGCTCTGATCGGTTCTCTGCATTTCTTTAAAGGCCATGTGGAGGTCTCTCAGTTATATAGCTTTGTCCTTTATGTTGGAGTCTTGACAGGTAACTGATTTGGAGAAAAATTGTAGATAGGAAGTTAACAGTGATATAATTTTTCATGTAGTACTATATCCTGTACACCCCTTGAGCATATATGTCAGGAATTTGATGATGCTGATATATGTCATGAAAACACATTTCAAAACAGAATGATACAAAAATAAAAAAAAATAACAAAGTGAAGCCTATAGTGCTCTAAACAAGGAAAAATCAGAGAAACAATCCATTTGGTAATATTTTTCTTCCCCACTTTCTTATCCAATAGTTAACCTTTACCGCACCTCATCACTACGCACTTGTTAAACAATATTAACACCAACCTTATAGCAACCTGGCGTCAATTACATACCATAAATCTGAAGAACTTTTGAAAAAATAACTAAAGCTCTAAAAAAATACTCTCCTAAAGATCATATGAAACTCATATCTTCCAAGAGTTTATGAAGTGAATTGCATTTGTAATCTTGCCCATTATGGCCAGATCCACCAGATGGCTACCATTCAAACTGATAAACATAAATAGGGATAGAAGTGTTGGTATCTTGCTCCACCTTTGCTACGAGTTGCACTACTTACCCAGGTAAGATAGTACAACACTATATTCAGTCCTGAAAATATTTTCAGGCGCAAACTTTGTTTGCTCTCACTGGGATAAAGGATTAAACTAAATTTATTATAGTCTAACCTAGTGAAAAATAAACTTTCAACATCTTTCTCTAAATCCACAGTAATTTAATAAAAAAAAAAGGTGGTAAACCTTTTGGCAACTCCTATAGGTAAAGATGACCTTGCTACTGCTTCTGCCTGGTATCTCCAACTCTGGGCCTGGCTCCCACTGAAGAGACCTCAATAAAGGGCAAAAGTAGTCTGGGTAGTGGCCAATCCCTTAATGTATAACAGTATACATATCCACAAGGAGATGTGTTTTGCATTATGGGAGATACTGGGATAGGAGTGCTGGTAGCTTGCTCCACCTTTGCTACGAGTTGCCCTGGTGTTGCACTACTTACCCAGGTAAGATACTACAACACTATATTCAGTCCTGAAGATATTTTCAGGAAGGAAAGTAGTATTAAACATGATATCAAAATTGGAGATGTTAATGTCAGCTCTTTGCTTTATGCGGATGATATTATACTTCTAAATAAATCCGCTACAAGTCTGCAAGATTCTCTGACTAAATTGAATAGCTGTTGTAATAGATATGGTATGAAAGTCAGCAATAAAAAGACAAAGACAATGAAAATAGGCAGAATCATTGAAAATGCTAACTGTGTTGTGAATGGAGAACCTGTGGAACAAGTGAAACATTTCAGCTACTTAGGCCCGATTTTTACTGAAGATGGTAAATTAAATATAGAAATAGACAACAGAATCAGCAAAGCTGGTATGGTGGGAAGTCAATTGAATAAATTCATTTGGAATAAGAGAGAAATTAGTCGGAACACTAAATTAGCTGTATACAAGACACTGTTCAAACCAGTTTTAACTTATGGATCTGAGAGCTGGGTCAGAAGTAAAACACTTGACCAAAGACTAGTGACCACAGATATGAGAGTCCTGAGAAAGATTATGGGCGTGAACAGATGGCATCAATGGCAATATCATATTAAAAACGAGGATATTAGGAAAGAACTTGACATTGTCAGCATCCAGGAATGCGTTAGTAGAGCTAATCTCAGGTGGTATGGTCACTTAAACAGAATGGGCGAGGAAAGATTAGCAAAACAAGTGTTCTCTGCCAGGTTGGCAGCAAAACGACCCAGAGGAAGACCAAGATATAGGTGGATTGATATGGTACAAAGTGCCTTAGACGATAGAAATATAAGATCTGATAATGTTGGAGTCTTGACAAGTAACAGACTGATTTGGAGGAAAATTGTAGATAGGAAGTTAGTAATGATGTAATTTTTTTCATGTAGTACTATCATATCCTGTACACCCCTTGAGGGTACATGGCAGGAATTTGATGATGATGATGATGATTTGTAAATCTGCTTATTTGTTGACATACTCCAACCTCAACAAATTTTGATGCAGAAAAACTACTTACTATCAGGGACATGTTCTTAGACTTTTAATCCCATGGCCAAAAATTTTCAGTGATACCTATGAGAATTCCATTTAGCATTGTTGGCTTCGCTTAATTTTTTCTTTGTTTCTTTCTTTTTATGCGTTATCTGTATATGTTGTTCCCTGATGTTACCAATTTGTCTTTGGTGAGAATACTAGAAACCACTATTCTCTCCAAGCTGTGTGCATACAAACAGGTCCTCTCCCAGCTGTTTCAAGCTGGGAGAGGACCTGTTTGTATGCACACAGCCTGGAGTTTCTTGGCTGTTTCAAGTATACTTGCATAAAATCATTCCAGAAATGCTCAGTAGGGAAATTCCTTTGTAATTCTTCAGTTTTATTTCTCTTTTTATGGATGAGTACTATGAGAGCTCTACTCCAATCATTTGGAATTTGACCCTCTGAGCAAGCCTTCTGAGTTATGCGGTGCAGCCACTGTAAAACTTTTGATCCGTATTTCAGCATTTCTGGTTGAATTCCATCTACTCCAGCTGCCTTTCCACATTTCAGGTTTTTGATGGCTTTCTCCTCTTCAAGTATTGATATTTGTTTTTGACTGCATTTCTGTTGAGTGTTTTCTACCAGCGTGCTGACACTGCTTGTTTCATTTAGTGATCTTTCAAAGTGATTATCTACACATCGAGAATATTATCTTCAGTTTTCGTGTCACCTTTATCATCTGTGATTACTTTATCACTAGTCTCCAGAATATTTTGCCACCTTCCTGATATTTATTTTTTGTGTTCCTACCAAAGTCTTCCCATGACATTTGATAGCTTGTTTTTACACTTTGCTCTGCTTTCTTATATTTTTCTCTGTATTCTCTAAGAGCACAAACTGACTTATTTGTCAGGAACTTTCAGTGTGCTTTCTTCTCCCTTGACTGCCTCTTTAACTTTCTGAGTCCATCATGGAGTTCTGATTTTTCTATCCTTACAGATGACCTCACTACATAGCTGAATCAATCAGTGCTTTCTTCAGGGTTTGCCACTGAATAATGCAATTAATATGCAATTGTTTCAGGTGCCTAAACATGCCATAGCAAATAACATAAAAGCAGCTCACTGTTCTATAATCGAGCCCTCGCAGTACCTGAAGTTAAGGCAAAAGATTCTCTTATTCTCAAAAAGATTTTCCTATTTTCTTTTTTTTTCCTAGCATGTGCTTTTAAGGCCTTAAACATTCCTAGACATCAAATAATATACAGTAATCCCCTGAGTTACGTAAGTAATGCGTTCCATAAATCTTTACGTAACTGAATTTTACGTAAGTCGAATTTGTAAATTGCTTAAGTGTAACTTTGTAAGAAACTGCAATATTTATTATTATTATATGTATGTATATATACAGATATGTATATTATTTACACAGTATTATTTTATAAATGAAACATCATGCAGCAGTATTTACTCGGATATAAACTATAAAAGTATGAAAAATGCGAACTTTATCCTTCACTGTCGAAATAGTTCGATTTATATCCTGAGCTATTGTTGATATAATTTTCCCATCTTCATGCACATTCATAAACTTTTCTTCTAAAGTAATTGCAGACCTTTGTTTTTTAGATTTATTACCATCGCATTCGGTTTTGCGTTTAGAATCCATTTTAAGGGTAAATAAACAACGAGCACTAATGGTGATAAACAAGTGACTAAACTAGCTGCACAAGGCATGGACTACTGACGGGTCGGGGGAAAAGAGGAATTATTTACGGAGTCCTTATTTCTGATTGGTAGGTTTCAGTTTGAATGTTGCGCACTTGCCCTCTGCTGCTCTCGGTATTTATCGGTAACCTGTCACTGCCTGTTACTATTCATTACATCTGCTGTGAATGCCAAGTCTAGTTAACATTATGTCATTGCATACTGCAATGGATGTCAAAGCCGCAAACATGTTTATATGTGCTAGTACATTTTCGAGATTTATTACGTAACTGCGAATTTACATAAGTCGGGGGGGGGGGGGTTACTGTACAATGAATCTACACTTTGAGAAATAGTTTACAATTCGTATTTTGACAACTCCTAATTTTATATCATTTATTTCCTCTCCATCCTTCCTACAGTTGTAGAAAATTGGAAGTCACTGTGAATCTGCATTGGTATACTATCGGCTCTTTCATGCCATAAATTTTATATTACCTTTTTTTTTCCTTTGCCAAGTATTAAATGATATATTGTGTAAATGTATAATTTGTTTGAGCTGCTGTGTTTTCTCTCTGAAAAAGCAATGACTGTAAATTTTCAGGTTGACCAACTTACTAGTGCTTTTGGTAGCAAGAAGAGGAAAAGAGCTATGGATGACAGGTTACGTTCTACAGTTAAAAATAAAACATTGGAGGTATCAGCCACAAAAATATTAAAGCATACCGATATTTCATCTTCTGCTGGTAATATATATATCTTAATTATTTTCTTTTGTTTTTTTGTTTATATTCTGAAACCAGCTAATGTAATATCTATAATTTTGAATTTATGAATTTTACTTTTAGAACTTTCAAGAATATCTGCTGATGAATCATCAGATGTTATTCCACCACAGAATAAAAATGCAACTTTACCAAAGGAGGTCTACAAACTAGAAAACAGTATCCTTTTTATTGCATTCCATTCCATTATTTAGGCACAGGAATTGTTTGATTACATCCATATCAAAATTATTTTTTGCTTTTTTTAGAAATGCAAAAAAATTTATTTGGTCCTTTGAAATCTGAAAGCAGTAATTTAAATTGATAATTGCATTATTAGGGATTTCACAGATTCCTTACAAATGCTTTAGAGAAGTTTTAGGAGCCCAGTCTCAAATGTTTGAGCAAAATTGTAAGCACAGTGGATTTAGGATTTATATATGGTTAAGAGTTGGTTGGGCATAAAATAGCATCTTGAACAAAAGTTTTTTGGATGCTGAGAAAGCTGTTGATGTGTTGGTGTCAATAAAGACTGGAGGTGAATAGTCCAAGAAGAGAGAGAGAGATTATCTTCTCTGGTAATTTATATATTACTTAAGGCAAGGGAATGTGAGCTGAGATTTCTTTCATAAGAGAAAAGGCAAGACCAAGTTTTGGTGGCATTGAACATGACCAGATTGTCCTCTTCCCATTGAAGGATACTATGTAGATCAATGTTTAAGCCACTAGCTGTAGATCTTGAAGCTTGGGATATCTGCACACTGCATGGTTTTTTCAAATGAGTAGGATGATGAGGAGGGGAGTACTATCATCTGCAAAATCATGGATAGGATTAGTGGTGATTGAGAGTAAGTCAATTATGTGAATGAGAAAGAGGGTAGGTAATAGGACAGAGCACTGAGGTACTCCTGCATTAGTTATGAAGCTCAAAGAGAGGGTGCCATCAACCATGACATGCAGTGAATGACCACAGAGGATGGCAATTTATTAGCAGACCTTGATGCCAGACATGATCAAAGGTTCTAGAAATGTTGATAGAGACAGAATAAGTTTCTCCTAACCATGCTATTGCACATATCCAGTGGTGTGAATATGTGCAATTCCATGGTTAGGAGAAACTTGTGCTGTCTAAGAGGTCAGTTATGGATCTTGAATGGCAGAATTCATGCTGATAGTTGCTCATTAATTGGTTGGCCTCTGAGTAGTGGAAAAGTTAGCTATTGATGTCTTTCTCCATTATTTTGGAGAGGACTGAGGTGATGACAATCGATCAGTAGTTTGCTGGTAGACTTCTATCTCCCTTTTTTTGGAATAGACAGGATGTGTGATTGCTTCTGCATTTTGGTATGAGTACCAGCTGTGTATAATAGATTCTAGAGAAAATGCAGGATAGGTGTTAGCTCTAGGACACAGTGTTTGAGAATAAATGCCATCGGGACCAGGAGACATATTAGTATCTTTTTCAGGAATATGTGTAGGTAGATGAATGACTTGTGTTAGGTCATTGCTTATGCCAAAGATTTCTCTTCCAGCATGGTTGGTGGTGTTGGAAAGGGGGAAGCCAGTTGGGATTATGGCATTGATATCACTATTTGGATAGCTAGATTGCAGGTAGTAGAGTTTCACATTCTTCTGACTGTGAAGAGGTCTGAGTAGTTATGCGTAATTTGGTGAACACTAATTGCAGCAGATGTTAGATTGCAAGATATCGCAAGGAAACCTTGAGCCAGAGAAAGTCAAAATTAGGGAATTCTAAATTAGCCATTCTCTGGCATGCAGTGCTTGATCTCACAAAAGCACGAGTCAATAGTAGGAGTCTGGTCTGGATAACTATAAGTGATGGTGAATGCACTCGTGTTGGTTTTAATGCCACAGATGTTAGTGAAGTAGATGTGAAAATGAGTTTTTAATGAGAATATTCTGTCATAGTTTGTATGTAGTGATTGTGTAATATTTTTGTATTCTTATTTTTTTATTATATATATGAATATATTGTGTAAAACGTGATTTATTGCTACGATTGCTGCTGCTATGTAAACTATGGCTTCTATAATTTTATTATTCATTAACTTTTACTTTATCTTTTTCCTTTCATGTACTTAGTTAATCTTATTTCCCTTTCTGTACCTTTAGTATTCTTTCCTTATGCCAGAGATCTCTAGAAATTTATTTATTTATTACTAGCTGCACCACTAAAGTTCTCCAAATGGCATAAGAAAATATTTATACTTCCAGTAAAGATCCTCCTCTATAATTATATACAGTCGTGACTAACTCTTTGCTCAAAATTCGTACCAAATTCCAATCTCCCCCCGCTCACAGGATCATTTTTTTTGAGAACAGTACAGTTGTGAAAAAGATCAGATGGCACTCCTTTTAAATATAACAAACATGTTTATTTATACTAAAACAGTAATACAAAGTATGCACTAAAAGGATACTACTTCCCTTTCCTCTCTAAGCTAAGCACCTTAGAAAAAAACATCATATAGGACAAATTCTTAGGCATGCAACAAAATATGACGTAAATTATCAAACAATTAAATTAGATAACTATTAACTATCAGCCCATTTACAGTTTAGGGATTACCATGCTTTGATTAACTATAACCTCCAATTCCATCCTTCACATAAAATATAACACTCTTTAAGCAAATTATTTCTCATAACATTATATTTCTTAATTCTATAATCTTGTCAGTTCTTCTGAAACAGTTTTTTACAATACAATATAAGTCAAAAATTTCATTAATATCTTTTACAATTACTTTAAAAACAGCTTCTTTCTATGTGAACAAGTTTTCAATCTACTGTATATAGCAGTTCTATAAATTCAGTCTTTCTAAACAGTCCTTCACATCATTAATAAAAAAAAAAGGTTTGCAACAAAATTAAACTCCTCCATAGGTACAGTGCGCTTGGTTGTATTTCCTTTGCAGACTTTTTCTGGATTCCTCTCTATGTTAGGGCTTGGTCTATCATTTTAGAGGTTTCATGGACACCGTGTTCTCCTCTGGAATGGCTTGCGGGGCTGGAGCGCGATCTTCCGGCGTTGTAGGCACTGGGACGTAAGGTCTGACGGTCAAGGTTTTGTCATCCTGGTCCTGGGCCGCTATTCGCTCTGCAAAGTTTCGCCACCAGTTACCCTCCATGACCTCATCTGGATCTGACGTAGTCCATGGATCGACTCCCTCCTCTTTTTCTCCTGGTGTCAACTCTGCCGATGCTTGATAGTCAATTATATGATCCTTTTATTTAGCATCTCATGGGACCCTGCGCGAAGATTTTGGACCCCAGATATTCTCGCGCAAACTTTGAAATAAGGTCTGAGAGCCCCCGTACCTTTCACGTGCAAACTCTTATCCTTCTAGAAAGCGCAGACTTCTAGATCTCCCTGAAGTGCACGTTTAATCCTTTTTACAGCATACCGTAACAGTTTCTGATGTATACCGCCCTCTTTTGCTATTGACCTTGAAGGTGGTATCGGACTGCTTTGGTTACAATAGGTTTTTTTCACCCAATACCAAGTGATAACATCAAATACATTCCCGAATTCTAAAGTATTGTCCCCGAACTTCTATTTTAAGATATCGGTTTACTCTATTTTAGCATGTTTAATTCCTCTGGGTCTCTATACATGAGCTTTTGGTATTACTTACATAGATAAATTATAACATATTTCTGATTTCTAGGGCATTTTCCCTTGAACTACATATTCATATATATCTTCTGTTCACACAGTATCATACTAATTTTTCTGGGCTAACTTATATGGGCTGTTAGTATTATTTACATATAAAATTGACAAGTTTACTTTTTTGTGAATTTTGGATGTGACTCCTGTAAAAGTTGATGCAATAAAATTTTGGAAAAATTATGATGCTGCATCAAATTTTACAATTGGTTGTGTTGTGTATTTTTTATTGGAATTAGTTTATGAGGGATATTCTTTTTTGTTTCAGTGTCACTGTCATTGTAAGGTTCATGATTAGTATACTTGTGGTTAGATGGAGGGATAGAGTGCGGATTTGCATTGAGAGGAGATTCTCTGGACATGATATCCATACAGAAAGTGATCAGTCTCCCTACCATGGAGCCTTAACATGGCCTTGACAATGTCTCCTGCATACCACTACTTGTACTCTCTCCAGGCACGAGAATGTGGAAGCTTCCTGACTCATTAGTGATAGATTCGGGAACCATGCACTTGCTGGCAGCTGGCCTGCAGCACCACTGTTTTAATTGATGTAATCTCAAAATGGAAGAGGTTATGGATATCTAAGTGTGTGTGTGTGTGGCATGGCCTTGAAGGATATCACTTCCATTGCACAGAGAAAGGAAGGGGGTACAGAAACCAGAATCCTTGCTCTGGGGCCCAAACATGGTATATGTCACTTCACACTCCTAATAAACTCATGCTATTCTTGATTGGCTAAGCGAATTCCACTTAGTCACCAACAGGCCTGCTGTAGGTTTGAATCCTACTATGGGGTAATGTTTTTTTTTTTTTCAAGCCTTCAGGTGCTAGATAAGTTTAATCACCAAGTATCTGCTCTCACATATACTGCAGATATAATGACTACTGAGAACATCACATGAATGTATGAGATATATATAAACAAGATTAATTTATAATAAAAATCAAATTAGAGAAAATAACTAATCATTATCAAGGGTCAAAGCTGTACAACTGAGAGGAGACTGCCACATAGCCTTTAAAGGATGCGGACAACTGACCAGAGCTTCTGAACTAATGTCCAATCCTCACCTTTTCGTGGTGCACCCTGTTAAGTATCTACCTGGATACTGAATGAACGACGACGGGCTGGCAATTTGGGATTTAACTGACCAAATTGTATTCTTCTTGGCTTGAACCAAAATAAAAAATGATGATACAACATGACAAAATTTCATGCCGGCTGGGGAGTCGCCTGGTTAAACAAGGCCCCCATTGTTTTCACCAGAGCAAACAGCAAAACGTCAGCTACTGGAAAAAATCTGAAAACACACCCCAACTCAACATCACCAGAGTAAAGATTGGTACTATCAACACAAGAAGCCTGAACGGCAAAGAAATGGAGCTAGCTGAGGAATTAGATAAGAACCAGATCGACATAACAGGGGTGACCGAAACAAAAAAAAAGACAAAAACTGGTGAGATCTTTCTGAACAATAAATACAAAATGTTATATTCAGGCAATGACAATCAAGGAAAAGAAAGGAGTAGCCATAGTATTCAACATTAAATATGAGGCTAATCTTCTTGAATAGCAGGCAGTTTCAAGTAGAGTGATGTGGGCAGATATCAGAATGTGGAACTGGACAATGAGACTTACTTGTGCCTATGGTCCCACAGAAGGTTCTACTGAGGTAGAAGTGGAGGAATTTTTTAAAAAGCAAAGCTAATAATAATAATGGCAAATACCTGTTGGATTTCTGGTCAGGACATGAAGTGGTTATTACTAACACCGTGTTCCAACATAAAAATGTTCACAAATTCACATGGAGAGAAGAGGCAAGAAATAAGAAAAGTCTCATTGACTATGTTATTGTCGATAGTGATGTTTTTTCCCTGCTGCAGGATACCAGAGTGTACAGAGGATTTGAAATTGGAAGTGATCACTATTTAGTCTTCAGCAGGATAAAATTGATTTTCATTTTGAAAAGGAGAACATTTAAGAAAGTTTTAAAGCGAGTAAAAGTTGGTCAGCTCTCAGATGTGAACTGTAGACTAAAATACACAAAGATTATTGAAGAAAAATGAAAAATGTTCGAGAACAGGAACCAAACCTTGGAGATTCAGTGGCAAGCCTTGAAGAAAACATTGATTGATTCAGCCAGAGAGGCATGTGGTGAGGTTGTCTGCAAGGATAGAAAAATTAGAACTCCATGGTGGATACAGGAAGTTAAAGAGGCAGTGAAGGAAAAGAAGAAAGCATTTCAAAAGTTCCTGGCAAATAAGTCAGCTTGAGCTCTTAGAAAATACAGAGACAAATGTAAGAAAGCTAAACACTGTGTAAAACTAGCTAAACAAAAGTCATGGGAAGACTTTCATAAGAACATAGAAAATAAATATCAAGAGGGTGGTAAGATATTCTGGAGGTTGATGAAGAAGCTCAGAAATGGAGGAAAAAGTGACATGAGAGTGAAAAGGTGACATGAAAACTGGAGAAAAAAGATCTCCTTGAAGTATGGAGTAATTACTTTGAAAAACTGCTAAATTAAACAAGCAGTGATGACAGCATAGTGTAAAAAACACTGACCAGGCATGCAGTCCGGAATACATATCCATACTTGAAGTAGAAAAAGCCATCAAAGGCTTGAAATGTGGAAAGGCAGCAGGAATATTGTTATTAGACCAGAAATGCTTAAGTATGGTTGTATAAAAGTCTTACAGTGGCTGCACTTCATATTTCAGAAGGCTTAGACAGAAGCGATGAATTCCCGATGATTGGAGTAGAGCTCTCATAGTATACATATATATATAAAAAGGAAATAAAACTGATTGTGAGAATTACAGAGGTATTTCTTTGCTGAGTGTTCCTGGTAAGATATGTGCAAGTATACTTGAGAAACAGTTGAGAAGAATTGTGGAAGAAAGTTTGGTGAAAAACAAGCTGGATTCAGGCCAAATAGAGGCTGTCAGGATTAGATCTTCACTGTATGAAAATAGTGGAGAAATCATAGGAATATAACAAAGATCTGTATTTAAGTTTTGTCGATCTGGAAAAGGCATATGACAAGGTGCCAAGAGAGAAGCTATTCAATACGCTACAGTTATATGGTTTCAATGGGGCATTATATCAAGCAGTACTTAGTCTTTATTTGAGTTGTAAGTCAGCAGTTAGAATTGAAAGAAGTACAGGAAGCTGTTTTACTACTAAATCTGAAGTGAGACAAGGTTGTACATTATCCCCTCTGTTATTCATTATCTATATGGATCACGTTATGAAGGAAAGTGGTATTAAACATGATATCAAAATTGGAAATGTTAATGTCAGCTCTTTGCTTTATGCAGACGATGTTATACTTCTGAATAAATCCGCTACGAGTTTGCAAGATTCCCTTACTAAATTGAATAAATGTTGTTTTTCAATTTAATAGTAAAGGAAAGCTTTAATAGATATGGTATGAACGTCAGCAATAAAAAGACAAAGACAATGAAAATAGGCAGAATCGTTGAAAATGTCAACTGTGTTCTGAACGGAGAACCTGTGGAACAAGTAAAACATTTCAGCTACCTAGGCATGATTTTAGTGAAGATGGTAATTTAAATATGGAAATAGACAACAGAGTCAACAAATCTGGTATGGTAGGAAGTCAATTGAATAAATTCTAATGGAACAAGAGAGAGAAATTAGTCATTACACTAAATTAGCTATATACAAGACGGTGTTCAAACCAATTTTCACTTATGGATCTGTGAGCTGGGTCAGAAGTAAAACGCTAGACTAAAGATTAGAGACTGCAGATAAGAGAGTCCTGAGAAAGAATAGGGGCACGAACAGATGGCATCAATGGCAGTATAATATTAAAAACGAGGATATTTGGAAAGAACTTGATATTGTCAGCATGCAGGAATGCGTTAACAGAGCTAATCTTAGGTGGTATGGTCACTTAAACAGAATGGGCGAGGAAAGATTAGCAAAACAAGTGTTCTCTGCCAGGTTGGCAGCAAATCGACCCAGAGGAAGACCAAGATATAGGTGGATTGATACGGTACAAAATGCTTTAGACGATAGAAATATAAGATCTGATAATGTTGGAGTCTTGACAAGTAACAGACTGATTTGGAGGAAAATTGTAGATAGGAAATTAATAATGATGTAATTTTTTTCATGTAGTACTATCATATCCTGTACACCCCTTGAGGGTACATGGCAGGAATTTGATGATGACTCCTTTCATTTTGAATCCTTATGTCAACATCTCTAGTTGCTCCTCCATCTGCAGATAAAACATTGCTGAGATATATAAAACGTGAAACAGTTTTCAATATTTCCATTTTCAATTGTACTTGGTGCCTTGTTGTTCACATTGATTCTCATTTCTTTTGTTTTGTTTGTATTTATTTTCAAACCTACCTTCAGTGTTTCTTCTTGTAATATGGTTAATTTGTTTTGGATATCTGCATGTCTGTGAGCAATCAGACATACATCATCTGCATAGTCTAGCTAAATCGGTGTTTCCCAAATTTTTCCAACAACTGAACACGTTGGTTAGAGTAGAGTATCATCGGTCTTATATTCAATGTAAAACTAAGTTCACACTATTGCTGAAGCAGGCTGTATTGCATCACAAAAATGCGACAGCACATGCTGCAGGCATGCCGGACCGCATCGCATTGACCTTGCTTTTGACTACACGATACCTTAGATACCTTCATACTTCACTCATGCTCAGAGGTGTCGACAACCGTGGGCAACTGTTCATCCAGCGGCTGAGTCGAGGCCAGCACATGCTGGCCTTAATAGCACTATCCACAAAATGAAGAGTGCCTGATTTTCAAATATGTTTGAGCTTGTCACTACATATAAAACTATTCCAAGCTCATATTAATTTTGATAATTTTTTCACGGAACACTTATTCACTTTCCATGGAACACAGTTTGGGAAACCATGGACTAGATCACCCAAATTTTTATTTATTTTCCATGATATTCCTTTGTCATGTTTCATTGCTGTCTGTTCTTGAACTTGATCTAGCACTAGTATAAATAATAAGGGTGATAGCAGACATCCTTGTTGCACTCCAAATACAGTTTGACAGATATCCTTCCTGTATGAGGTTTATTATCTTCTGTGGCCTTCCTTTGTTTTGAAGTGCATTCCACACACAATCTCTTGCAATGGAACCAAAGGGTTTTTCATAATCCACAAACAGCAGATATTAATGATAGTTAAATTCACCCCTACTGTTCGATTATTATTCTTAAGGTGTTAATGTTGTCTATACATGATCTATTTGGCCTAAAATCAGACTGCTCTCTTCTCATGCCCTCATCTAAAATAGATTAATATTTAAATTTGCTAATGATCCATAGCAGGTTTATGCCCCTCCAATTATTACAGTTTCCTAAATCTCCTTGCTTTGGTATTTTTACTATTATTCCTGTATTCCAGTCCTTAGGGAACATCTCTTTTTTCCCAGATATCTTGGAATAGTGGATAGAGCATATCTCTGATTGTTGTCATGTCAGATTTTAGAGCCTCTGCCGGGATACCATCATGTCCTGCCGCTTTCCCATTTTTCATTTCTTTAATAGCTTTTTCTATCTCTAATTTAAATGGTGCACTGGAATCAATTCACCTACTCCTTTTTTTTATTTCTGTTTGTATTCTATCACTGCTATTGTTCAAGATTTGATTAAAATGTTGTCTCCACCTTTTTAATTGTTCTTTTGTTGACACTAGAATTTTTCCATTGAGATCCTTCACTGGGACATTCTTTCACATGGCTTCTCCAGAAAGTCTTCTTATAATACTGTGTAACTCTACTATTATACTTGTAGCACCCTCGATGCCAGTTCTTCAAACCATTGCTGTTTATCTTTTCTGTCACTTCTCTTAACCTCTTTATTTAAAATCTTATATTTGTCTTTGAGTTCATTTTCCTTTTATTTGCGCATAATTTCAACTTTATTTTTTTCCTTTCATCCACTAGTCTGCAAGTTTCCATTGATAACAAATTTTCTTTCTTTTAGCATATCCTAAAACATGTTCTGCTATATCATTAAGGACTTTTTTTTACCTTTTTCCATTTATCCTCTATATCATCATTCCTTATATCCTCTCTTCCTTCAAAATTACTGTCTATATTTTCCCTTAACTTTTTTTTAAACTCATTGCAGACATCATTTTGTAATTTAGAAATATGAAATTTCTGTCTATTAAATGTTTTCCACTGATGGAAGATTGATCCACCTATTACTAAGCTATATTTGCCACACAGCTCACCATTTACATTTATCTCTCACAAACCATGCTTGCCCATTCCATTTTCCAGCCCCTCATTATTTGTACCACCTTTAGCATTGATATTGCCCATGAGAAGCATGCTCTCGTTACTGTGTGTCATCATCAAGGTTTTATCAAGCCGACTGTAAACTTTTCTTTTTCTTCAAATGATGCATTCTCAGTTGGGGCATAGCACTAAACAACTCTTAGTCTTTCAAATTTAGTTTTAAGATTAACTATTACTATTCGTTCTGAAATTGATATCCACCCAATCATTGCTTGACTAAATCTTTTGCTCATGAGGATGTCCATGTTATACAACATGGACTGATATACAACAACAAGTCAATGTTGTTGTATATCAGTTATGTTAGGCATCCCTGAATAAAGAAACACATTCCCATTGTGAAAATTTATTCTACAAGTACCATTCCATCTTATTTTTCTAATCCCCAATAATTCAATTTTATATCTTTCCATCTCCTTTCTTAGTTGTGCTAGTTTTCCTGTTTGATAGAGTGTTTTAACATTCCATTGGCCAATTCGTGTACTAATTAGTCAATACCAAGGAGTCTTTCTGATTTTTGCATTTATTCAACAAGCATGTTTTTTCTTTCCTTTTCAAAATCCAGTATTGATTGTGTTTTTCAAATTATATATGATCCTCTCTGAGATCCGAATATTCCCCTACTATTTTAAAATCAGCAATATAAAAGAAATGAAAACAAACATTAAAAGTAGTAATTTCACAAATCAGTTAAGTTGGTGCACAACATATTGAAAAAACTGGGTGCCTGATTCAGATAAAAAGGTAGCCAGTTTCAACATGGATGGTTAACCATATCGTTAGTGATGTTCTGTGTCAGCCTGATTTGCATAGCATTTCTACTCATCTGTTGTGGCTGTGAATTTGAATTCCATGGCATGGCATGGATTTCTAAATGTCTTAAGACATTCGAAGTTTTATTGCCCAGTGTGAGATCACTGCTATCCCCCTTTTTTTTTTTATGCCTAAAATTGCCTTGATAAAATACTTTGCTTGGTCTCTAAAGTAGTTTTCTTCTCAATTATCTATTGCCAATACTGAGTAATGTATGCATGTAATTATCTTCTTCATCTTCTTGTGCCTTATCCCATTTGGGGTCAGCCTTCTTACATGACGTGACCTTATGCACAAGACCTCAACATCAGGCTCTGTGAGCCTGATATTGCTAGGGGAAAGTATTTTTTTTTTGTCTGTAGCAGTGTGTTCACAGAGCTGGTTTGCCTGTTCTGAGGGATGAAAAACCCAAGTTTTCAGGAGAAAAAACCCTCCGCCTTCATATGAGACTGGCTAACTCATCTTTAAAAAGAGACCAGATAAAGGTTCCTAACATCATGGACTGGAATCAAACCCAGATCTTTCCGACCAAGGGCTTCATCTATACGGACTGCGCTGCAGAGGCTCTAATGTATGTACATAATTACGAGGGTGGGCTGAAAAGTTCTTGGCCTCAACCATAGATGGCAACACTATGAGCAAGATTTTTTTTTTTTTTTCCTAAGTTGGTACATCTGTCATAAGTATCCATGTGAAATTGCAAGTCATTCTATTTAGTTTGTTTTATACAGCTGTCTGAAGCAAAAGTGTTGTCTACATCCCTTGAAATGGATAAAATTGAGTATCGTGCAGTTATAAAATTCTTTGTAAAAGAAGGTTTAACACAAAAAATTCACTAGACGTTTATGGGCGCTCTTCTCCTTTGTTTTTGACAATTAAGAAATGGGCTGCCGAGTTTCAGTGCAGCCGTACCAGCCTTGAAAATGATCCACGTGAAGGATGTCCAAAAACTGTAACAACACCAGAAATCATTGATCAAGTGCATGATATGGTATCGAATGACCGTCGAGTCAGAGTGCATGAAATTGCTGAGACTATAGGCATTTCAAAAGAATGCGTAGGATATATTTTGCATGAAGAATTGCAAATGAAAAAGCTTTACACAAGACTGGTGCTGCACTTGCTCACAGCAGATCAAAAATGCACTCACATGAAAATCTCTGAACAGTGTTTGGAGCGTTTTAACACGAATAAAAGTGATTTTGTGCATCGATTTATTACTATGGAAGAGACTTGGATTCACCATTACACAGCAGAATACAAACAGCAGTCAAAACAGTGTACAGAAGCCGGTTGTTCAGTGCCAAAGAAGACAGAGTCGGTTCCATCAGCAGGAAAGGTCATGGCATTTTGCTTATTAATTATCTTGAAAGGGGTAAAACAATAACTGGGGAATATTATTCTGATCTTTTAACCAGACTAGAGGAAATAATTCATTATAAAAGATCCAGTTTGCAGAAGAAAAAATCATCTTTCATCAGGACAATGCACCTGCCCACAAAGGTGTTTTGGCAATGGGAAAATTAAGGGCTCTGCACTATGAATTGTTGGAACATCCACCTTATTTCCCAGATTTGGCTATCTCTTCCTCGCTGGTCAGCATTTTTCTTTGAATCAAGAGGTGAATGCAGCTATGGAGGGGTATTTTGCTGATCTTACTGAGAATCACTACAGGGATGGGATAATGGCGCTAGAATAAATGTATTAGTCTTAAGGGAGATTATGTTGAAAAATAAAAATAATTTTGAAATTATAAATTTGTTTTTTCATTGTTAGGCTGAGAACTTTTTGAACTGTAATTAGAACATCATCATACTAACATACATCCAATTCAGCGGCATAGCGTTTATTTACAATATTATGTTGCTGATAACAGAAACATAATTTGACTACTCAATCACTCAATGTAATAGGTTCTGCTTATATAGCAGAATAGCAGGCTACTGATGCTTGCAATGGAAATTAAACACCTTTGTGAAAATGGGTGTGGAGTGAATAACAGATCCATAAGCCTTATTACCTGCTTCCATACTGAGTCCGGTATTTTTAATTGAAACTTAGGGCACCATCCCAAATATGAGAGTAGTATTTAATAGTTGAGCAGATTTGTGATTTATATAGGGATAATAGCTGTTTGAAGGTAAAGTAATGTCATGATCTAAAGAGAAATCCTAACTTTTTTGGATACTGAGGAGACAGTAGAGAAGCTTGATCTTAATCCTAATAAAAGAAATATCTCATCTTGTCTATAGATTTGGGTGTTGTTAAAAGTAAGACTGGAAGAAAGAGGTCGATGCTCTAGCATTAGTTTTATAGTGAAGATAAGGAACCATCATGTGAGTAGTATGCATACTACTCATGAGTACTATGCATCCAGTCAGAAGGCTGGTAACCCAGTTGCAGAATTCACAGGACAGACAAAATGATGGGAGCTTACCTACTAGACCTTTTTGCCAGACCCAATTAAAAGCCTTGAAGATATTGTACAACCACTTGATATTTGCCAGACCTTTCCATGCTATTTACCCAGAAATGGTGACAAGCAGATATCCTGTTGAATTGACAGTAGCAAATCCATATTGGTTGAGTGTCTTCAAGCAGCATAAGAGTTGGGTGTTGGTGGCTCTCCATCATTCCAGAGAGGGATGAGATCAGAAAAATGGGGAAGTAGTTTGGTGGTTTGTATTTGTCACCCTTCTTGGGAATCAGTTGCACATATGCTAATTTGAAGGATAGATATGCTATTCAACTAAAAGACCTTCAGAACAGTTGAATGCCATTAGGACAAGGAGACTTTCTGGTATCTAATGCCAGCCTGATTGGCTGAGTGGACAGCATGCCCACTCTCCAACTAACATGTCAGGGTTCTAATCCCACCACCGTGGGCATGGTATATGTAAAAGCCTGCTCTGGGCAAGCTTGTATAGCTCCCTTGAGTTTATAAAGGTTATCTTTAAAAAAAAAAAAAAAAAAAAAAATGGACGAGATTTTTCTGATCTGTTTGTAGCAAAAGGTTGGGAGAGGGGGCATTGAGTGTTTGGAAGTGGAAGAAATTTACCAAGATAACAACCCAAGTATCTAACACAAACTAAGGTATTTATTGATTTGTGTTTTTAAATGAATGAATGCATTTACATTTTAGTCTTAACCTGTCACGTTTTAGTACTGCAGGGGATAGGCTGTAAGGATACATAATTCAGAAACCTTGCTTTGGAGAAAAAACGTGGAACATTTTCATTTCAGTTTAGGCATAACTGACACATCTTCTCTCAGTTAGTCTTTCATGAAAATCAACAGCACTGTGAGATTCATGTCTGCAGCCTTTTTGTTGGAGAGTGGAGACATTGCCTGTTTGTCAACTAGGCTCGCAAAACCTACTTGTAAAGTTGTAGCATAAATAACTTATGTAATTTTCTGAAATTACTATTTTTGAAATTGCATTTCATTATTGGATCCAACTGCTGGCCTGCTGCTATCATAAGATGAGTTGATTAAAAAAAAAAAAAAAAAAAAAAAAAAAAAATCTCCTTTAACATTAATACTTAATGCTAATTTAATAGTAATGCACAACCTTTTATGGTGAGTTAATGATAAGTCCACCTTTTGCCCGCTGAATGTATATTGAATTACAAATATTGATTTATATTTGTTTTTACCACTTTTCTTTCACTGCCTTTTGCTTTATTAAACAAAACTGTAGTAGTATTGTATCATTCCAATAAGGTCTATTGAAGTAGTATCCTACTTCACCACTCTTTTATCTTGAAATTTGGTTGTGTATTTTTATTTTAATGAACACTTGCACAGCATATTTTTCACAGTATATTCAGAGTACTTCTTGCATAATTGAAGTTTCCACAAGAATTTAACAGAAATAAGAATTTCATTAATGATATCACAACCTTAGAACACATGTAAATAAAAGTAATAATAGCACTTTTTTAAAATTCAGTGCCATCATATGAAAGTTATTTCTGGAGTGCTTTCAAATGCTAACTTTCAAACAGTTTTGTTTGTGAAAGCTAGTTCTTGTCTTTTGTCAGAGGCCTTAGCATAAATATGCAGAAGATCATCTTTCAAGTATATTCAAAAGATGTTACAGTATGTTCATGAAACCTGTTATCTTTTAAATGAAAGGTGAAGTCCGATTCTTTAAAATGATAATTAAATGGATATAATATAATTTAATTTATATTAAAATGCCTAAAAGGTCATTTGCAGTATAATAATAATGATGGAGATCTGATAGTCAACCATCACAAAAAAAAAAACTGAAAAAAAGATGATCACTTTCTCAAAAACCATTTTAAAAATGAAGAGGTGTAATTTATTTTATTTTATGATCACAGAAATAAGATAGCAATGACTAAAGTAGTCATGATTATTATTTCTTTCTAGCTGTTCAATATCAGTATAATAAAGAGAGCATTATTTTTTTTTGCATCAGGTTGTATTATATTTAGAAAATGCATAAACATTTAACTTAAACAAGGTGAAGAAGAAGAAGAGGTAGGGGTGGTGGAAGAATTTTAACTTGTTTGAATGAAAAAAAATTATTGACTAAACAATGCATCTTAACCCCTTCTGTGTGATGATCCAGTGTAGGTCAGCTAACATTGGAGTTATCACATTTATGTTTCTCTTTTTAGAAAATATACTGAAATGCTCGTCAAAGCATTCTTGAAGATCTTCATAATGCTTTTCAATGTAATTGTCATCTTTTATCAAACAATCAAACTGTTATGTATAATGACAGTTTAAGCTAATAAATTCTATGTAGCACTGCACTTCCCATAGCATTACTCCCAGCAGCACCATTTGCTCTAGCAAATGATTACTAGATAAAAATCTAACAATTAATTGCTAGATTTTTATCTGATGGTTTTCAGAAGTCAGCTAGTGTAAACATTATGCAGATCTACTCTTTCCTGAAGACATGATGACTTCATTTGCACTTCTATTGCCATGTCAATGCAGATATTATAAGTCACTGTTGTTCTAGGTAGATAGCTAAAATATGCATCAGTTAATATGAAAATTTCCAGGCATGTAGTGTGGCATCATTTGCTAGATAATTCAGTTTGCTGCTATGACTGTTTTGAGCAGTCAGTGTCTGCAGTAGTGAGCTTAAAGTGGGATTATTTCTATAAGACTTACGCCAGGACTTATCCATAATTAATTATAGTGCACATCATTTTTGTCAGTGTTCACTAGTGGGCAATTACCATACATGTAATGTTTTCTTTCTATATGTATTTAAACTCGGAACATTAAATGTTTTTAAATATTTTTTATGTCTCTTAAATATCTAGTTTGAAAGATTCCCCTATCTTGCTTTGAGGTTAGAGGTTTTTTTTTAAATTGAAACAACAGCCAGTCTTCATTGCTAGTTATGGTTTTCTCAAGATTTCTTACTTATTCTGCACTAGTTGGGTTTATGAATTTTATGATTTTCTGGATTTAATATTTTATTTACATGCACTTAATTTGAATGTTGCTCTCTTATGATGAAGTGAACAAGAAGTAAATGCTGGGAAAGGCAGTTGCTTAGAACTTATTTTTATATATGCCTTTTGACTTTTTAATCTTGGTAAAGCCTAGATATTGTATTCCTACAATATCTAGGCTTTACCAAAATTCAACTTGAGATTTTATTTAAAAAAAAGGATTTTTGTTATGTTGGTCATTTTTTTTATAAATCATTGTGTGCTGTTTAAGAAACAGTGGCTTTCTCAAAATTAGACCATACATTTTCTTTTGACTGTATCATTTAGTTATATCTGAACAGGAATATCATTCGCTAGATTCTGCAGCTGAGATATTTATGCATGCTACCAAAGAACAGATAGAGACATGGAAGAAAGAAGCCACGTAAATATTTTTGTCTTACTGTGAAACTTATTGTGTTTCTTGCATGTTTTAGTGGTATTATAAATATAATATATACACATACATACACAAGAGTATTATTATAAAGTAGTATTATATAATATATACACACATATATGCACAAGAGAGAAATTGGTCAAAATACTGAATTAGCTGAATACAAGACACTGTTCAAGTTGATTTTAACTTATGAATTTGAGAGCTGGGTTAGAAATAAAATACTTGTCCAAAGACTAGAGACTGCCAGTATGAGTCCTGAGAAAGATTAGGCGCATGAACAGCTGGCATCAATGATAACATCATATTAAAAACAAGGATATTAGGAAAGAATTTGACATGGTTAGCATCTAGGAAGGTGTTAGCAGAGCTAATCTCAGATGGTATGGTCACTTAAACAGAATGGGAGAGGAAAGATGAGCAAAACAAGTGTTCTCTGCCAGGTTGGCAGAAAATGACCCAGAGGAAGACCAAGATATAGGTGGATTGATACGGTACAAAGCGCCTTAGAAGACAGAAATATAAGATCTCATAATGTTGGAGTATTCACAAATAACAGATTGATTTGGAGGAAAATTGTAGATAGGAAGTTAGTAATGATGTAAGTTTTACATGTAGTACTATCATATCCTGTACACCCCTTGAGGTTGCATGTCAGGAATTTGATGATGATATACACATATGATAGGGTTGCTTGTATTCCTACAATATCTAGGCTTTACCAAAATTCAACTTGAGATTTTATTTATTGCATTAGAATAGCCTTGCTTTTAGTGTAAAATCAGGAGACAAAAGTGCACACTATTTCCACTCATATTCATCATTTATATGGATCACATTATGAAAGAAAACAGCATTAAACATGATATTTGAATTGGAGATATCAAACGTAGCTCTTTCTTTTATGCAACTGATGTACTCCTAAACATCCAGTGTAGGTCTCTACAATACTCTAAACTAAATTGAATAACATCTGTAACAAATTTGGCATGAAAATCAGCAATAAAATGACCAAAACTATGAAAATAAGCAGGAAACTTCATCTGCATTCTCAGTGGAAAAACCTATAGAACAGGTAAAATATTTCAGCTCTTGTAGAGAGAAATTTGAATAAATTAATGTGGAATAAGAGTGAAGTTAGCCAAAACAATAAATTAGCAGTATACAAGGCAGCATTCAAACCAGTTTTTAAGTTATTGATCTAAGGATTGGGTGAGAAATAAAGCTCTTGATCAAAGATTAGAGACAACAGATATGAGAGAGTTCTGAGAAAAAATGAGGCCTGAATAGATGATATCAATTGCAGAATCATATTAATAATTAAGATATTAGAAACTTGATATTGTTTGCATTTAAGAATGTCTGAGCAGAGCTAATCTAATGTGGTATAGTCACTTAAACAGAACGGGAGAGGAAAGTTTAACAAAACCTGTTTGATGGCAAGAAAAAGACCCAGAAGAAATCCGAAATCTAGGCAGACTGATTCAGTCATAATTGCCTTAGAAGATTGAAATGTTAGATACAGAATATTGGAGTGCTGACAAGTAATAGACTAATTTGGAGGAAAGTTATTAATCTGAGATTAGTAATAATGTAAACTCATCTAATATTTGTCATAGGTGCCTGTACACTTCTTGTGGTTACATATGTCGCGACGGGAGGAATCTTTATCTGGACGATTTCAATCGAAGGTGAGTTAGCCGATCTCATACGGAGGTAGCAGGGTTTTTTCTCCTGGAAACTCGGGTTTTTCATCCCGCAAAACGGACAAATCGGCCTTTCAGAACACACGCGATTTACAGACAAAAATTACTGGTTGTGGTGGTGCTGGAGTTGGGCAGTTAATGGCTTGATGGAGATGATTCGTAGTAGAGGTTCGGTGTAGTGGTTGAGACAGTTGTAGGTGCCCTCCCGCGATGAGTCTTTGGACTCCTTGGAGGTGTCAGGAATAATACTAATATAAGGGAATGATAATTAATAGGCTTGCACTGTAACAAACTATTTCTTTAGTCCTAACAAGTTCAGTTTAGTGAGAAATTGTTGACTTTTTAAGTTTAGCTACTTTAAACTTTAGCAATACAAATTTTTATTTTATTCTGCTGTACTCCAGCCAGTATACTATTAGAGCAACTGGCCTCTCTTAATAAATGAATAATAAGATAAATGAATGTGCATTTGGTAATATTCACTTTTGTTTTTTGTGTGTATAGAAATTATACATTTGTGAATTTTTACAAGTCCATGGAAATTAATGGATAATGATAGGTTTATAATACTGTGTTTATTTGAATGTAATCTGACCTGGAATTGCAAACAGCTTCCCCCATTCTCTGACATTTTGGCAAATGTTAGGGGACAAAATAGGTAAACTGAAATTATTTTGCATCTTTTTCAATGCTTAAAATGTTCTTATACAATACAGTGTACTCCTAAACACATTCAGTGTTTCAAAATCCAATGAATTGGATCAGTTTTTTATGATCTCCAAGTAATACCTTATATCATTATATTAGATTTTTTAAATGATATTCCCCTGCATGAAGGATTGTTTATCTCGTAGTACATTGGCACTGTGACTGAGGAAAAAGCCAAAGAGAAATTAGAAACTTAACATGTTTTTGAAGACCTGCAGATTATATGTTATAGAAAATACGCAAGAGAAAGCTGTTGCAAAGAATAGCAGTAAAGGGAAATAAATGAAAATGTAGAAAAATTTTCTGTTTGAGTTCTAGTGCAAAAGAGTGTATACATGAACATGATTATAGAGAGATCTGTAGAAAGTGCAAGTAGCAGAAAATCTATGTGAAAGAGTGTGTATGTATAGTGAGAAATGGGTCATTAATCATCCTGAGTGTTCTATTCTGCTTGAGTTGAGGATTCAATAGAAACTTATGGAGTTCTTCCTTATAGATTACACAAATGTGAGAATGTTCAGTGGTTGAATTAGTGGATTTTTGAATTTTATGAAGTTAATAGTTGTTCAGAAGTAAAATGATACTTGGATTGAAAAAGAAAACCTAATTTCTTGAATGCTCCTGAGCATCCAAGAAATTTTTCTGTCCCAAAAGGACATCAGAAAAACGCTCATTAATCGTAATACTAATAAGGCTCCTGGTTCAGATGATATTCCTCCAGTTGTGCTCCAGAATTGACTCCATCCTGTATTGTCTATATAAACTGACATATATCCAACTGCATAGAAGCAAGCTCACATCCAGCCTGTGCTGCTCAAAAAAGTGAGACTAAAATCAGCCATCTAATTATCATCCCATTGCTCTCACCTCAGTACTTTCAAAAGTGATGGAGAAGGTTATCATCAACCAGCTTCATCATTACCTGGAGTCTCATTAGTTAATTTGTGATCACCAATACGGATTCCTTCCATTCTCATTCTACAACTGACATCCTAGATAATCACCTACCTTTGGACTTCCTCTCATCAGATTTTCCCATCAATGCTGGAAGTCCTCAGGGTTCTGTCCTCTCATCCACACTCTTCCTCCTTTCAATCAATCAATGACGTCTTTTCTCTGACTTTAAATCCTATTAATTGCTTTGCTGATGACAATATTTTTCATAATTCGATAAACACTACAGTACTCTGTTAGATGCCTCAAGATCCTCCATAACCAGCAACATGAACTCTGAGCTTCTCTACATCCTGTTGAGTGGAGACAACTTTGTAAATTTCAATGCCAAAAAAACTCAAGCCTGTCTTATTACCTGCAAGAAAAATCATATCTCATTCTCCTCTCATTTTTAATAATGTTCCAGTTTCCTTTCAAGATCAACTTTTTTTCTTGGGTTTATTGTCACATCCAGTTTTTCTTGGCACAAACATATTACTCACATAGCCTCTTAAAAAGGTGTTCTTTTCCATTCTAAACATTGCTTCTCTTCTCCTCAACTCCTAACACTCAGGTCTGAGATCCATCCAATTTTGGAGTACTGTTCCCACATTTGAGGTGGAGTACCCAAGACCTCTCTAAGAATTCTTGATGATATTCAGAAGAGGGAAATCTGTGCTTAATAGGTGACCCTTCCCTTACAGACTCCCTTTGGTCATTTTATCATAGGTGCTCTTCTCAGCACTATCTATAGGTATTTTCATGGGCATTGCTCCTCTGAATATGGTTTCATCTAACCATAAAATGAATTATGAGACTAACTGTAAAATCCAACACTGGTACATTCCCCACCTTCTGGACCTCTCCTATTAACTGCTTAATCTGGGGGGGATAATCCACACTTTTCATCCTACAAGTGCAGGATAAAAGAGCAGTTAATCTCATTTGTAGTGTCTGATAATTGCATGTCTGTCTCAGACACACACGTAGTTAACACTACAGATAGTATTAGCTGCTCTATGAGAACATACCTATGAGACTAACTGTAAAATCCAACACTGGTACATTCTCCACCTTCTGGGGAGGGGGGGGATAATCCACACTTTTCATCATACAGGAGCAGGATAAAAGAGCAGTTAATCCCATTTGTAGTGTCTGATAATTGCATGCCTGTCTCAGACACACACACACACACACAGTTAACACTACAGATAGTATTAACTGCTCTATGAGAATATTAATTAAGTTTATATAGGGTAATTTCATGTCACAACCAAGAAAGCATACTTGATTATGACAGGAGTCTGTAAATTCTTCCCTTTAGTTCATTATCTTTGCTATTGCTTTTAGTTTAATGAAACTTTTCTTCTCATAGAGGTGAAGGTTAAGTATAAAAAACAGAAAACTGTGGGGATTTCAGTGAAATCTAACTCTGTGTTATTCTTGATTCTTCTCTTGAACAGCCTTTGCACATGTCTTGAATAAGGGTGTGACTATAAGCAATGAGACACATTATTGAATCAGTTCTCTATAAGAGAATTCATTCAATAATGTGTTCAGTGCAAATGTTTGGGTCAGAAGATTGAAAATGGTAATCCAGTTCTGATTTGAATTGTAAACATGGAACATCTGTGTTATGCTTCCTGAATCTTAAATCTGTAAAAGGTTGCAAACATGGTATGTTAATATCCTTGTCAGGTTAAGGTGAGACCAAACATAGAACATTTTTGAACCACTCCAAGCCTCTAAAAGCATGCTGGCTGCCTTACACAAAGCATTGAATATCATATATAACACTAAACCCATTCTCAAATATTTGTGCCAGGGTGGGATTGCTATTCATTCATTCATCCAGTGCAGTAGAACCAAATTGAATCATTTATTGTTAATATTGTTGGATAAAACATTTAGGTTAATGCCACTATCTTTGAAAAGGAACTAGGAATATGACTACTGTTTTAGAAGAATCATTGGTGAGTGTTTTCAGATTATCATATATTTTACTGGTAGTCATGTGAACAATTTATGCAATATTGTGGATGATAGTAAATGCCTTAGCATCTCTGCCTGATGTCTCAATACACTTGAAAAAAAGAAAGTTAATTAGAATTGTGAACACTACAGTCTCTATGGAATATAACTTCATTATTAGGAAGGTTGATCTGAAGAAATCTGTATTTAAAAGAGTATTTTAAAATATTGGTGTCATTAGGAGCAAGAGAGAGAGAGAGAACAAATGAATTGGATAAAATGAGACAAAGCCCAAGACCTCTCCTGCCGTCATGGACAGAAAAATGAACAGTGATGGTACTGGCCCTTCTCATTTTTCATCTTTGTCTTTTCTCTGTTTCTGAGTATTTCACTGTCCTATTTTCCAGACCATCATCACTGGGATCTGCCCTACTGCTGTGTTGAAATTCTTTCCTTAGGTTTAAATTGGAAGGGTTTGCATGATTTCATTTATCTTATTTAATTCTTTTATCATTAAAAATAATATAGACAATTAAAAATAAATGTTCTTTTTATTTTGTATTTTAGGTATGGATCATTTGTCATTCATTGTTTGCAGCGCATGCCACTAAGTAACAGCCAAAGACTTCATAAAAGCAAGTTAATGATGTATTATCATTTCTTAGTACAGACATTTAAATTAAGATATCAAGAACTGAGAAAGAAAGGTAAAACAATAGTTTTTAACATTTTTCCCCAGTTATTTATATTTGCTCGATAAGTCGATATTGATGAATATGGCCATATCTATAGAGTTCATATAGTTCTTGGTTATGTCTTCTTCTCCATTCACCTGTTGTGTTATGTTACAGGTCCATAGACTTTTCTGGGGATTTTATTTTCAAAGATCCACAATGCTTTTGCATCTTGGTCTGTTATGCTCCATACAAAACAACAGGTCTAATGATTATCTTGTATATTTCTGTTTTAACTCTGCTTGATAGAATTTTGGAGGATGTAGTGAATGATTGGGGCATGTATTCTAGCATTTATTTTGTACTAATTTAATTATCTTGAGTAATCAATATTCCAAGATATTTGAAGGAGGTGACACTTTTAAATTTCAGGTTATCAATGGTAAAATGGTCATTTCCCCCTTGATTATGATTTCTGCGTGCATTTAAATATTCAGTTTTATCCTACTTTTTCAACAGCAATTTTGAGTTTTCTAAATGCTGTTCTAATGTCTTCAGCATTTTCTCCAACAAGGCATATATCATCTGCATATCCTAATATTACTGTTCTGTTTATGTTATCTTTTACAATTTCTCAAATGCATTTTTTCTAATGTTAAATTAAAATGGATGGACAAAAGGGCATCTCCTTGTTTCAATCCTCTTAATATCAAAAGGTTCAGATCTAATTTCATTTGCTAATACCATGCTTTGGCTGTCAGTGGTGCAAATTTTGATCTAATATTCCTCAAAATCCTTCTGTATGAAAAGCATATACTTTTCTAAAGTCCACATATAAAATATGGACCTGCATATTGTATTCCCATTTTTTTTATGGTATCTGTCTAAATGTAAATATTTGGTCACCTATTGATCTATTTCTTCAGAATCCTGCTTGATATTCATCAATATTTTCTTCAGCATAAGGTAAGATTCTTTTTAGTATAATATTGGATAAAATTTTGTAGCCTGCTTATAGTAGCAATATTCCCCTGTAAATTTAACATTCATATTTGTTTTCCTTTTTAAAAACTGGAATGATTAACTATTCTTTCCATTCTGTGGGTATCTCTTCTTTTTCACATGTTAAATTTACCAGCTTATGTATATGAGTGGTTAATTCACTACCCCAATATTTAATGAGTTCGGCTGCTATTCCATCAACACCTTGTTGTTTTTGAACAGCATTATGCTTTCCTCTACTTCAGCTGGAGAAAGTTTAATTATTTCTGGCTGACATGTATTATTATCGTCATTATCTGAGACCTTCAGGGATTCAAGGACTCATCGAGGGAGGCTATAAATCACCCAAACCAGCTATCATGCCTTCCCTTAAATTCATTCACATTAGATGCACTCACTCACTACCCCAAAGGGCAAATTATTCCACTCACTCACTGATCTCTGGGAGAAAATCCTAGCTCTTGCCCCTTTCTTCATTGCAAATAAATTTAATTTCCATGAATGTCCCTGTGTTATCTCCCCACCTTCCATATAACTAAAAAATTTCATCACTTGATATCCTATAACACCCATTCAAAAGTTTATAGACCTCTATCATATCACTCCTTTTTCTCCTGTTAACCAGAGTCTGCAATCCACATACTTGCAATCTGTCCTCATAATCTAAATCCCATAATCCAGATATAATCTTTGCATCCTTTCCACAGCTTCCTTATCCCTTTGGAACCTGGGAGACCAAATCTGCACACAATAATCCAGGTGTGGTCTTATCAAAGCCTTATAAAGAGGCAAAATGACTTCCTTCTCCTTACATGTCAAGGTTCGCTTCAACATCGCAATTATCCTCTGAGTTGTATTTGCAACTTTTGCTATGTAACCTTTGAACTTCAAATTCCTATCCACCAATATGCCAAACTCCCTTGCCTCTTCAGTTTCTTGTAGCATAACACCGCTAATATAATATGCTGCTGGAACTCTAATCACGCCAAAATGCATAACTTTACACTTACTAACATTAAACTGATAGCCATTTTCATTTGTCCAAATTCCAACCTATTAAAATAATTTTGTAATTGCTGAATATCAGTAGCATCCCTGATTGCCCTGCCTATCTTCACATTGTCAGCAAACAATTGCACATCTGATGTTAGATCCTGCCTGATGTCATTAATGTATAGATTGAATAATAATGGCCCAAGGACTGAACCCTGGGGTACACCACTGGTCACCTTAAATCTGGCAAATTCACACCCACTGTATACCACTTTTTGATATCTGTCAACCATCCCCTGATCCAAGTCAAGAGTTTATATTCCAATCCCATATTCTCCAGTTTATGCAACAACCTTTCAGGTTGTATCCTATCAAATGCCTTAAAAAAATCCAATATTATCATAGTGTATTCATTCCCTTTATCCAACTGGACCGTAACATTGTTATAAAATATGAGCAAATTGCTAAAATATGACATTCCTTTAGTAAACCCAAACTATTTGCCTGCAGATTATAGCATGTTTGTCTACCCATTTCTATATGTGAGTTCTTACCAACTTCTCTAAAGTCTTCACTACCACACACCAGAGATACTGATAGTTCTGTAGTTAGATTCATGTTGATTGGATTTTAACGGTATAGATGCAAACACAGATTGATAAGAAAATAACTATTTATTAACTTAAATTCCAATATTTCACTGGTATTATATCCAGCATCTTCAGAGCAGACAAACAAAGTTTGTTGCAGTAGCGAGTCAACTGCAATCCGGTGTAACAGTGGGACTAGTATAAGTAATTGTAGCGTGAAACACAAAGACTAAAGTCCTAATTAGGTGCCATCTAAGTTTAAAAATAAAAAAAAATAAAAAAAACATATATTAATTTGGTCTTAGGATGACTGTCTCCCAAATCTTTGGTAGATTTATAGAGCCATACTTGTTGGGGGTTTGGAGTATGTTTCAAGGCTTCTGTTGATTCCAGGAACAAGTCTCTTGTTCCTGGAATTAGCAGAAGCCTTGAAACATACTCCAAACCCCCAACAAGTATGGCTCTATAAATCTACCAAAGATTTGGGAGACAGTCATCCTAAGACCAAATTAATATCTTTTTTTTTTTTTTAATGCCTCATTCTCATTTAAGCACTTTTTCAAAGATTCCCATCAACCATATTCTTGACAGAGACCCCTTCTGATGCTACGAGCAAATCCAACACTCTTTGACCTCGAGTTCCTTCTTTCACATGCTGCTTGAGAAAGTTGTCTTGCAACAATTCACTAAATTCCTCTTCTTTCTTATAATGAGATTTCTCTTCTTCCCAATCTCTTCTGTCATTCCTAAATATAGTATACCCATTACACTCGATCTCACTTACGTATCTGATTCTAATAGCTAGGTTTCACTAATGCCAACAATCTTAAGCCACATTGTATTCAATAAAATAACGAACTCAATCCCTTTGTTTCTAATGCTCCTGGCATTTGTGTATAGACATAATAAATTACTACCTAGTCTATTCTTATTAGATATGTAATGTGTTTGGTTTTGTTCTAGAATTTTCTCTTTTTCCTCCCCAGACATACTTGAAAGGTCTGAACCCAAAGCATTTTTTTCCACCCCTTCGCCACATACATAACCATGTTCAAACAAAGACATTCATATCTTTATCACGTTTACATACCATAGCTGAACTTTCACAACACATTTTTCCCATTCCTCCCTTGATCTAGTTTCCCTGACTCCCTGCATTGGGTCTCATGCCAAGAAGTAATTTCTCCAGGCTTCTGATGCCAAATGAATTCAAGTTAAGGCCATCCTTCTTATACAAGTCTTTTCTGCCATCAAACACCCCCCCCCCCTCACATCTAAAAACTCGCATCTATATCTTCTACACAGCCTGCGTGTGAAATCATTTGCTATCATTGCCCTCCTTCTTAATTCAGTACTGTCATATCTGGGTAGCAATCCTACAATTTTTACTCTCTCACATTTCTTTCTCACTTCTTCTAACAGACCTTTCATATCTTCTCTCATACTATATTTGTCACTACTTAAAATATTTGTACCTACCAGAACTACCATCTCTCCTTCTTTTCTTTTTTGGTTTTCAGTTATGTTTGCCATATTTTAATTTTCACTCCTGGGAAACTAGAAGTAGTGACTACATTGGTAAGTGCAAATTTTAAAATTGGGTCACCATTCCATATGACTTCTTTTTTCTTAGTTTTTAACTGACTTACCTTGTTGTTATTAATATTTTGACTACCAAGTTCAGTACTTTTCTACCTGTTCTTGTTCTGATCTATTTTCTTATCCTGTTTAAGTTTAGTGACACGTTTTTCCACCTTTTCCAATTCCCTAGATTTTTTAATAATTTATTTTAATCAAGATATTTCTAATCAACTTATCCTCAGATAAATTATCATCATCACTACAGCAGTACTTTTGTTCATCAGGACAAACGCTCTCCTTAGTAGCAACAACTTGAGCTTTAGACATTGCCATGTTACGGCGAGTTTTCAGCATCATTTTTAAGAGTAGTAAAAACTAATAATCTTTCTGCAATTATATTATAAAATGCTATAGTACAATAATTGCACTAAAAAACTACAATAATATACTAAAAATACAAAAATGACAAATCTTTCAGGAGTTCTCGAACAGCACTTCGAGAACTCCTGAATCTACACCAGAATTTGATAATTTAATTTAATATAATAAGTATTCTGTTTGAAAGACACAGTAGGTTCATCATAATTTAGGAGTTTGTTGAAGTACTCTCTCCATCTGTTTGCTATTTCATCTCTAAAGACTAGTATTTGTCCATTACATATTGTTTTTATATGTAGGACGGGTTTTTGATTTCATGGAAAAAGTTTCTGAGATGTGAAGTATTTCTGGATATCTTCAATCTGTTCACAAAAAAATTTTTTCTCTTTTGTCTTATTATTTTATTCCTTTCCTTGCCACTCTCTTTGTATCTCAGAGCTGCAATAATATCAGCTGGGTTATTATCTTTTTTCTTCTTTACTGCCCATTCACATCCTTCATTGCACAAATTTTTGTGCTGTATTTTACTTTGAATTCCAATTGAGTTTTACGCCTTGATATGATTCCAGATGTTTTCAATATTTTCATTCTCCTCTGGTTGTATATTTTTCACTTTCTGTTTTAATTCACACTCATATTTTCTTCTCTCTTCTGTTATATCATCATCAAATTCCTGACATGTACCCTCAAGGGGGATACAGGATATGATAGTACTACATGAAAAATTTACATAATTACTAACTTCCTATCCACAATTTTCCTCCAAATCAGTCTATTACTTGTCAAAATTCCAGTATTATCATTATCAGATCTTATATTTCTATTGTCTAAGAAACATTGTACTGTATCAATTCACCTATATCTTGGTCTTCCTCTGGGTCGTTTTCCTGGCAGAGAACACTTGTTTTGCTAATCTTTCCTCGCCCATTCTGTTTAAGTGACCGTACCACCTGAGATTAGCTCTGCTAACGCATTCCTGGATGATGACAATGTCAAGTTCTTTCCTAATATCCTCATTTTTAATATGATATTACCATTGATGCCATCTGTTCACGCCTCTAATCTTTCTCAGGACTCTCATATCTGCGGTCTCTAGTCTTTGGTCAAGTGTTTTACTACTGATCAGCTCTCAGATCCATGAGTTAAAACTGGTTTGAACACTGTCTTGTATACAGCTAATTTAGTGTTCCGATTAATTTCTCTCTTATTCCATATGAATTTATTCAATTGACTTCCTACCATACCAGCTTTGTTGATTCTGTTGTCTATTTCCATATTTAATTTACCATCTTCACTAAAAATCGTGCCTAGGGAGCTGAAATGTTTTACTTGTTCCACAGGTTCTCCGTTCAGAAAGCAGTTGACATTTTCAACGATTCTACCTATTTTCATTGTCATTGTCTTTTTATTGCTGACCTTCATACCATACAACAGTTATTCAATTTAGTCAGGGAATCTTGCAGGTTTGTAGCAGATTTATTCAGAAGTATAACATCGTCCGCATAAAGCAAAGAGCTGACATTAACATCTCCTATTCTGATATCATATTTAATACCACTTTCTTCATAATGTGATCCATATAGATAATGAATAACAGAGGGGATAATATACATCCTTGTCTCACACCAGATTTAACATTAAACCATCTTCCTGTACTTCCTTCAATTCTAACTGCTGACTTACAACTCAAATATAGACTAAGTATTGCTTGATATAATGCCTCATTGACACCATATAACTGTAGCATATTGAATAGCTTCTCTCTTGGCACCTTGTCATATGCCTTTTCTAGGTCGACAAAACTTAAATACAGATCTTTGTCATATTCCCATGATTTCTCCACTATTTTCGTACAGTGAAGATCTGATCCTGACAGCCTCTATTTGGCCTGAATCCAGCTTGTTCTTCACCCAGCTTTTCTTCCACAATTCTTCTCAATCGTTTCTCAAGTATACTTGCATATATCTTACCAGGAACACTCAACAAAGAAATACCTCTGTAATTCTCATAATCAGTTTTATTTCCTTTTTATATTTATGTATAGTATGAGAGCTCTACTCCAATCATCAGGAATTCGTCCCTTCTGTCCAGGCCTTCTGAAATATGAAGTGCAGCCACTGTAAGACTTTTATATCTCCACACTTAAGCACTATTCCTGCTGCCTTTCCCCATTTCAAGCCTTTGATGGCTTTTTCTACTTCAAGTATGGATATGTATTACTGACTGTATGCCTGTTGAGTGTTTTTTACCACTGTGCTATCACTGCTTGTTTCATTTAGCAATTTTAAGAAGTAATTACTCCATACTTCAAGGATATCTTTTTCTCCTGTTTTCACGTCACCTTTATCATCTCTAAATCCTTTTACAGCACTCTTTCCTCCATTTCTTAGCTTCTTTAGCAACCTCCAGAATATCTTACCACCTTCTTGATTTTTATTTTCTATGTTCTTGCCAAATTCATCCCATGACTTTCGTTTTGCTAGTTTTACACAGTATTTCACTTTGTTACATTTGTCTCTGTATTCTCTAAGAGCAAAAGCTGACTTATTTGCCAGGAACTTTTGATATGATTTCTTCTTTTCCTTAGCTTCTTGTGTCCACCATGTTGTTCTAATTTTTCTATCCTTGCAGACAACCTCACCATATGTCTCTCTGGCTGAATCAATCAGGGTTTTCTTCAAGGCTTGCCACTGAATCTCCAAGGTTTGGTTCCTGTTCTCAAACTCTTTCATTTTTTCTTCAATAATCTTTGTATATGTTAGTCTACAGTTCACATCTGAGAGCTGCTCAACTTTTATTCCCTTTAAAACTTTCTTACATGTTATTCTTTTCAATATGAAATTCAGTTTTATCCTGCTCAAGACTAAATAGTGATCGCTTCCAATTTCAAATCTCTGTACACTCTGGTGTCCTGCACCAGGGAGAAAACATCAACAATAACATAGTCAATGAGACTTTTCTTATTCCTTACCTCTTCTCTCGATGTGAATTTGTGCACATTTTTATGTTGCAACATTGTGTTAGTAATAACCAGCCCATGTCCTGAGTAGAAATCCAACAGGTATTTGCCATTATTATTAGCTTTGCTCTTTTCTCCAAATTTTCCCAAAATATTTTTGTATGTCTGACAATCATTTTCTACTCTGCTATTCAGATCCCCAACAAGGACCAACTTTTCCTTTTTCATTGTGTCAGTTGCTTTTTCTAAAGCATCAAAAAATTCTCCACTTCTGCTTTAGTGGGAACTTCTGCGGGACCATAGGCACAAATAAGTCTCATTGTCCAGTTCCCCATTCTGATATTTGCCCACATCACTCTACTTGAGACCGCCTGCCATTCTAGAACATTAGCCTCATATTTAGTGTTGAATACTATGGCTACTCCTTCTTTTCCTTGATTGTCATTGCCTGAATATAACATTTTGTATTTATTGCTCAGAAAGATCTCACCAGTTTTTGTCTTTTTTCTTTCAGTCACCCCTAGCGTTAGCAAATGCAAGTGATCCTAGTACGTAGTACAGTACTGGGCAGCTCGTTGCAAAGGTGGAGAAGTTCAGATCGCTATTCTTGGGTATTTTCCATAATGTAAAAACACATTTCCTAGGAAATGTATGTTTTTATTACATTATGGAGGGAGGTCACTACCCAGACCGGTTTCAGCCTTTTTTGAGGCTTCATCAGTGAGTAGCTAGACCTAATAATACCAAAGTGTATAGCGAAAAGAACTTATATACTCTGCGAACGAGTTATCCAAACAGGTGCAACCATTAAGTTACTTAAATATAAAGAGCTAATAAGCTTCATTTCGGCAATGAAAACATTACTTAAAATAAGGGGATATTAAATCCTACATAGTTTTAAAACCGAATAAGAAACTCAAAGATTGGAATTAGAGAATTTCTAGGTCTAGCTACTCACTGATGAAGCCTCAAAAAAGGCTGAAACCGGTCTGGGTAGTGACCTCCCTCCATAATGTAATAACAACATGCATTTCCTAGGAAATGTGTTTTTACATTATGGAAAATACCCAAGAATAGCGATCTGAACTTCTCCACCTTTGCAACGAGCTGCTCAGTACTGTACTACGTACTAGGATCACTTGCATTTGCTAACGCTAGTGTCGCCAATACTTTATAGTTTACTATATTCGGCAAGAAACTCTCTGATTCCAATCTTTGAGTTTCTTATTCGGTTTTAAAACTATGTGGGATTTAATATCCCCTTATTTTAAGTAATGTTTTCATTGCCAAAATGAAGCTTATTAGCTCTTTATATTTAAGTAACTTAATGGTTGCACCTGTTTGGATAACTCGTTCGCAGAGTATATAAGTTCTTTTTGCTATACACTTTGGTATTATTAGGTCTAGCTACTCACTGATGAAGCCTCAAAAAAGGCTGAAACCGGTCTGGGTAGTGACCTCCCTCCATAATGTAATAACAACATACATTTCCTAGGAAATGTGTTTTTACATTATGGAAAATACCCAAGAATAGCGATCTGAAATTCTCCACCTTTGCAACGAGCTGCCCAGTACTGTACTACGTACTAGGATCACTTGCATTTGCTAATGCTAGTGTCGCCGATACTTTATAGTTTACTATATTCGGCAAGAAACTCTCTGATTCCAATCTTTGAGTTTCTTATTCGGTTTTAAAACTTGGGATTTAATATCCCCTTATTTTAAGTAATGTTCTATTTATGTTGTCTTTTGGAATTTCTATGTCTTTTACTTATTATCGTATGGTCTATTTGATTGAATGTATGACCATCGGGAGATTTTCGTGTTTGTGTATATTCTTCCTCAATAAACATAGTGCTGCTTATTATTAAATTTTTGGATATGGCCAAATTAATCATTAATATTTGTCACTTCATGAAGCCTTTGGTTTCCAATAATTTTTTTTTTATAAATTTCTTCTTTTCCAATTTTTAAATGAGTTATATTATATTTTTTATAATAAATTTTATTATATCCTGCCAGGGAATTTTTTTAAGGATTAATTCCAGTTTTTCATAGAATTCATCTTTTATTGACTCTTCTGTAGGTGTATGTACATTAATAAAGGTTATCTCGAACCATTTTGCTTTTACTCTTAGCTTGCTTATTGTTTCATTAAAGGCTTCGAATTCGATCAGAGATAACCAGAATTTTTTCTTAACAATGAAACTGTTCCAAATTTATGTTTATCAGAGTTGTTTCCACTATAAAGTAGCAAATGGTTCTCTTTCTTCAAATTTCCTTCTCCTGTCCATCATGTCTCTTGGATTTATCTATTTGTATATGTTTAATTCATGTATGATTTCTTGAAAAGCTCCAGCTCTGTATACAAGCTTATAACATTCCATGAACCTATTCATAATCCATTATTCTAATGCCTCAGTCGATATTTATTTAAATCTGTCCAGTGAAGATCACTTGGTACGTGTTTCATGACTAGTTGATTTTTTATGAGATGTGGGTTGTCAGCCCCATGCTCAAGCCCCAACTTGGAGAACTAGGGTGACTCTCTTCATATCTGATCCCGCACCTTTCCAGCAATGCTACCATCAGTATACTTCAAAAGATCATTGGAATGTGCAATTCCCCCCCCCCCCCAGCACTAGGACAAGGTGGAGGGGTGCTAGGAATAATTGCCTACAGGACTAATTACTTAATGGTTAATATATATAAGGTTATGTTGCGGTGTTTGCTTCGGGCTTTAGGAAAAAGTGAAGGTTATCCATTTTTCTTTTAAGATGTAGTTGGAATAATTTAAATACTTTCCACTTATTTCTGAAACCACAAAGTAGCCATTCATTTTTATCAGTAGTTCAGAGACTGTTGATAAAAACAAATGAATTTTATATAATTATTATTATTATTATATTATGTAACCTTAGAGCAGTGGTTCTTAACGGGTGTTTCGTGAACTGGTTACAAGTGTTCCGCTGATGAAAGATGTCACATGATACAGTTTTGAGTGTGCTCAAAACTGAATAAAACTGTCGAGGGATTTATTTCCATTATAACAGGACAATTAACAATATTGGAAGAAAAGATTCTGAGTTACTTTCCTTCCTTAAATACACACAATTATGACTGGATACAAAATCCATTTTGCACAGTTAATACATCGAGTTGTGAATTTTCGTTACAAGAAGAACTAGTTACCTTTTAAATGGATCGTACTCTAAAAATGAAATTCTCTGAAATAACTCTTAAGGAATTTTGGATTTTTCTCCAAGCTGTATCCCCAGCTCTCTCCACAAGAGCACTGAAAATTTTGTTACAGTTTTCAACATCATATTTGTGTGAGCTCAGTTTCTCAATATAATAAAAACTAAAAAGTGTGAAAGACTTACTAATATAGACAAAAAGATGAAGGTAGCTATATCACGTATTAGACCTGATATTGCTGAAATCTGCAAAAGCCAACAAGCTCAAGTATTGCATTAAAATAAGTTCCATTTTTATAAAAGGCAAGTCCATGCATATGTTTGTTGTTAGTGTTATTAACCTAATGCTTTTGGTGTTCCCCAAATGTTTCTTATAATCAAAAGTGTTCCGTGACTTTGAAAAGGTTAAGAACCACTGCCTTAGAGGGTATACAACATACTGTAATAGCATCACACAATTACTAGCTTCCTATCAACAATTTCTTTTCATTCTTAGAGGTCAGAGCTAGATAACTGGAAGAAGATTTCCACGTAGCCTGTAAGAAATTTGTAAAGTATTCACTTGGATACTGAACGAAAGAAAATAGGCTGGGAGTTTGGGACTTAGCCAACCAACAAAATTGCACTCTAGCCAGTCATGCTGGCTGGAATATCTCTCAGTTAACCAAAGACTGATGTTTTCATCAGAAGACCAGGGCAAACAGTGAATGGCATTTTACTTTTATGTAAGATGTTTTATTAGCACAGAAAAACAGCAGCAGTAATTGAAATAAAACTGACTCAAAACCTAATTTCTCTGGTATCAACTGCTGTCAGATATCAAATATAATACTATCATAGCCTAATTTTTCTGGTATGAATATGAACTGAACACATTGCATATAGGACTAATTTTGTTGCTGTTTAATGTTCAGCTACTTCAGAATTTTTATTTTTAATATTTACTTTTCAAATTAATTATTAGAACTGATCAAAAAGATTCTTATTATCTTATCTGCCCTTTTTTTTTTTTTTTTTTTTTTTGCCATCAAATTGACATACTTTAAACAAACTGGAAAGATCTTTCACAAAGCTATACTGCTCTCATTAGAGTATCATTCTTAACCACCACACCTGATATACTGACTGCTCTGTAATTTGTTGCCTATATCTTGTTTTGTCGTTTATGAAATGGAACTATATTGCTTTCTTTCCACTCCACTCCCTTGGGATTCTTCCAGTGCTGAGACTTAACTTCTTCTTCTTTCCCAGATTCCATCAGATACATTGGGAGTCTGTAAATGCTTTCCATCAGTTCCTTATCCTTAGTTCAGCTAAAACTCTTCTTCTCACATTCTATTAAAGTTGATCTCCTCCATGTATTTTTAGGATGCCCATGCTTTCTCTTCCTTGTGGATTCCATTCCAGGGCTGCATGACAGATTTCTTCGTAATCTTTCCCCTTTCCTAAGTATATATCCAATATATACTCGATACATCCAATCCATCTAAATTTTTGTTTTCTGATTCAAGGTTGACATTTTGCTGATTTGTTGTTTCCCAGGCGTCTTCGTTAGTAATAATTTTTGGCCACCAAATTATGCCCCGCAGACATCAGTTATGAATGTTTGTAGTTTTCTTTGTATTTCCTTTGAAACCAGCCATGTTTTGCATCCATATAAAACAACTGATTTAATATATCCATTAAATACTTTTGATTTTGTATCTGTGTGAATATTTTTCATTTTCCATATTCTACTAAGTTTAGCATATGCTTTTTTTTTTTTTTTTTTTTTCCCCATACTCTACTAAGTTTAGCATATACACTTCTTGCATTGGGGTGTGCTTAAGGGTCAAAGTTGTATAACTGAAAGGAAACCTCCACATAGCCATTAAAGGAATGCGGAGAACCGACCAGGGCTTCTGACTTAATGTCTAATCCTCACCTTCTCGTGGTGCACCCTGTTGGGTATCTACTGGATACTGAACAAACGAGGATGGGCTGGCAATTTGGGATTTAGCCGACCAAATTGTATTCCTATTGGCTTAAACCAAAATACAAAATGATGGTACAACATCACAAAATTTCATGCTGGCTGGGGCGTCGCTCGGTTTAACCCCCGTTGCTTTTGCCAGGGAACCAGGTTGAACAGCAAAAAGTCAGCTACTGGAACAAATCTGAAAACACACCCCAACTCAACATCACCAGAGTTAAAGATCGGTACTATCAACATAAGAAGCCTGAATGGCAAAGAAATGGAGCTAGCTGAGGAATTAGATAAGTATCAGATCGACATAATAGGGGTGACTGAAACAAAAAAGACAAAAACTGGTGAGATCTTTCTGAGCAATAAATACAAAATGTTATATTCACGAAATGACAATCAAGGAAAAGAAGGAGTAGCCATAGTATTCAACACAAAATATGAGGCTAATGTTCTTGAATGGCAGGCGGTCTCAAGTAGAGTGATGTGGGCAAATATCAGAATGGGGAACTGGACAATGAGACTTATTTGTGCCTATGGTCCCACAGAAGGTTCTACTAAAGCAGAAGTGGAGAATTTTTTGATGCTTTAGAAAAAGCAACTGACACAATGAAAAAGGTAAAGTTGGTCCTTGTTGGGGATCTGAATTACAGAGTAGGAAATGATTGTCAGACATACAAAAATATTTTTGGAAAATTTGGAGAAAAGAGCAAAGCTAATAATAATGGCAAATACCTGTTGGATTTCTACTCAGGACATGGGCTGGTTATTACTAACACAATGTTCCAACATAAAAATGTGCACAAATTCACATCGAGAGAAGAGGTAAGGAATAAGAAAAGTCTCATTGACTATGTTATTGTTGATGTTTTCTCCCTGGTGCAGGACACCAGAGTGTACAGAGATTTGAAATTGGAAGCGATCACTATTTAGTCTTGAGCAGGATAAAACTGAATTTCATATTGAAAAGAATAACATGTAAGAAAGTTTTAAAGGGAATAAAAGTTGAGCAGCTCTCAGATGTGAACTGTAGACTAACATATACAAAGATTATTGAAGAAAAAATGAAAGAGTTTGAGAACAGGAACCAAACCTTGGAGATTCAGTGGCAAGCCTTGAAGAAAACCCTGATTGATTCAGCCAGAGAGACATATGGTGAGGTTGTCTGCAAGGATAGAAAAATTAGAACATGGTGGACACAAGAAGTTAAGGAAAAGAAGAAATCATATCAAAAGTTCCTGGCAAATAAGTCAGCTTTTGCTCTTAGAGAATACAGAGACAAATGTAACAAAGTGAAACACTGTGTAAAACTAGCAAAACAAAAGTCACGGGGTGACTTTGGCAAGAACATTGAAAATATCAAGAAGGTGGTAAGATATTCTGGAGGTTGCCGAAGAAGCTAAGAAAGAGTGCTGTAAAAGGATTTAGAGATGATAAAAGTGACGTGAAAACAGGAGAAAAGGATATCCTTGAAGTATGGACTAATTACTTCTTAAAATTGCTAAATGAAACAAGCAGTGATAGCACAGTGGTAAAAAACACTCAACAGGCATACAGTCAGTAATACATATCCATACTTGAAGTAAAAAAAGCCATCAAAGGCTTGAAATGTGGAAAGGCAGCAGGAGTAGATGATATTCGACCAGAAATGCTGAAGTATGGTGGTATATAAGTCTTACAGTGGCTGCACTGCATAGTTCAGAATGCCTTTACATAGGGACAAATTCCCGATGATTCGAGTAGAGCTCTCATAGTACCCATACATAAAAAGGAAGTAAAACTGATTGTGAGAATTACAGAGGTATTTCTTTGCTTAGTGTTCCTGGTAAGATATATGCAAATATACTTGAGAAACGATTGAGAAGAATTGTGGAAAAAAAGCTGGGTGAAGAACAAGCTGGATTCATGCCAAATAGAGACTGTCAGGATTAGATCTTCACTGTACAACAAATAGTGGAGAAATCATGGGTATATGACAAAGATCTGTATTTAAGTTTTGTTGATCTGGAAAAGGCATATGACAAGCTGCCAAGAGAGAAGCTATTCAATATGCTGCAGTTATATGGTGTCAATGATTCATTATATCAAGCAATACTTAATCTTTATTTGAGTTGTAAGTCAGCAGTTAGAATTGAAGGAAGTACAGGAAGATGGTTTACTACTAAATCTGAAGTGAGACAAGGTTGTAAATTATCCCCTCTGTTATTCATTATCTATATGGATCACATTATGAACGAAAGTGGTATTAAACATGATATCAAAATTGGAAATGTTAATGTCAGCTCTTTGCTTTGTGCGGACGATGTTATACTTCTGAATAAATCCGCTACAAGCCTGCAAGATTTCCTGACTAAATTGAATAACTGTTGTAATAGATATGGTATGAAGGTCAGCAATAAAAAGACAATGACAATGAAAATAGGTAGAATCGTTGAAAATGTCAACTGCTTTCTGAACGGAGAACCTGTGGAACAAGTAAAACATTTCAGCTCCCTAGGCACGATTTTTAGTGAAGATGGTAAATTAAATAAGGAAATAGACAACAGAGTCAACAAATCTGGTATGGTAGGAAGTCAATTGAATAAATTCTAATGGAACAAGAGAGAAATTAGTCAGAACACTAAATTAGCTGTATACAAGACAGCGTTCAAACCAGTTTTAACTTATGGATCTGAGAGCTAGGTCAGAAGTAAAACGCTTGACCAAAGACTAGAGACTGCAGATATGAGAGTCCTGAGAAAGATTAGAGGCAAGAGGCAAGATTAGATAGCATCAATGGCAATATCATATTAAAAATGACGATATTTGGAAAGAACTTGATATTGTCAGCATCCAGGAATGTGTTAGCAGAGCTAAACTCAGGTGGTATGGTCACTTAAACAGAATGGGCGAGGAAAGATTAGCAAAACAAGTGTTCTCTGTCAGGTTGGCAGAAAACAACCCAGAGGAAGACCAAGATATATGTGGATTGATACGGTACAAAGCGCCTTAGATGATAGAAATATAAGATCTGATAATGTTGGAGTCTTGACAAGTAACAGACTGATTTGGAGGAAAATGTATATAGGAAGTTAGGAATGATGTAAATTTTTCATGTAGTACTGGCATATCCTGTACACCCCTTGAGGGTACATGACAGGAATTTGATGATGAAAATTTGTCCTGTATAACTATCACATGGAGAACGTTTGTTGTTAGTTTAATCCTAAGTATCCAGTAAACATAATATCAGTTTAGTTTTTTATTTCATCCTCCTGAAGAAGTATGCTATATTGCACATGAAAGTAGCAGGGATTAGAAATTGTTTGACAAACAGCTTCCATGTGGCACTTACACTGGACTTAAATTGGCAGTTTCCCATCCAAAAGATTCTCTAAAACAAGAAAACTAGAAGGATTGAGTGTCAATTTTCTGATTAGATAAACATAAAAAAGTGCATTTACAAAAAGTAATAGTGAATAATTTAGCAACATTCTATAATGGTAGGGCCATAGAACAAACGTGCATAAGTTATATGTATGTGCATATAACTACTGTGTTAAAGTTTAAGAACTTTAAAGAAAAGACTAAAATATGCATACATTTAAGAACTGAAAGACAGAGACTTAAAAAAAGTTGCTGAAGCCTTAAAGAATTATCCTATCTAAATCGCAGCACTATTTAACCTGTCAAGGGTATGTATCAGGAATTTGCTAATGAGGATTATAAACCACAGTGATTTAGATAGCGCCTCCATAGCTCAGTCGTTATGGGTGAAGCCCTTAGGTCGGAAAGATCTGGGTTTGATTCCTGTCAGTGACATGAGGAACCTTTATCTGGTCTCTTCCGAGGAAAGGTGAAGTAACCAGTCTCATATGGAGGTAGGTGTTTTTTTCATCCAGAAACTTGAGTTTTTCATCCAACAGAACAGGCAATCCAGTCCCGTGAACGCATGCATCTACAGACATAGGACACACTGGGAGGCATAGGGCTAACCACCTTTTCCTCGAGATGGTTGCAGTTGCAAGAATAAAAAACCTCGACACTGTAAAAGGTGGAAGAGGAAGATTAAGAAAAAAGAAGAAGAAAAGTGATTTAGATTAGATTACTGGTGATATAAATTTTATATCACCAGTATTATATGCATTTACATAACCAATGTTAGGTAAAAGGTAATGATATATAATATTGGTTTTTCCTTATGTTTTATATAAATGTATTGGGCATTTGATATTTTGTCTCCTCTTCTTATTGTGAAATGTTAATTTTGAGGTTATTGTAGCTTCTTGAAGATTACACCAGAAGCAAAAATCTTGCAGTTAAAATAATATTATTCTAATATGAGTCTACTTTTCATCTGTAGATATTTGACATGTACTAATGTTGAATTCCATAAAAGAATGCAGTGCATTCTAAGTAATGGGGATACTTCAGTTGTGTTGCATGTTATGATTAAAAGTAGTTATCTTGTTGCCCAAGGGAAAGAGTTTCACCTCAGCTCATCTTTTTAAATGCTGACAAATTGCAAATCCCTAAGGCTTATAATTATTAATTATCCAGAACCAGCCTGAGCAGGACCATCAATGAACAGCAACTGATCCATTGAAGTTGCACAACTTTCTGAAAAAAATCACTTTCAGTTTGCTCCTCCTGTGCCCAGTAAGTTGTAAAATACATTTGAATCCTTCTATAGTATATATTGTTATAACAAGAAAAAAATGAAATAGTTTGAGAACAGGAATCAAACCTTAGAGATTCAGTGGCAAGCTCTGAAGAAAACATTGCTTGATTCAGCTAGAGAGGCATGTGGTGAAGTTGTCTGCAAGGATAGAAAAATCAGAACTCCATGATGGACACAGGAAGTTAAAGAGGCAGTGAAGGAAAAGAAGAAAGCAATACAAAAGTTCCTGGCAAATAAGTCAGCGTGTGCTCCTAGAGAATACTGAGACAAATGTAACAAACCTAAACACTGTGTAAAACTAAAAAAGAAAATAAAAAAGAAAATAAATATCAAGAAGGTGGCAAGATTTCTGGAGGTTGTTGAAGAAGCTCAGAAATGGAGAAAAGAGTGCTGTAAAAGGAATTAGAGATGAAAAAGGTGATATGAAAACTGGAGAAAAAGATATCCTTGAAGTATGGAGTAATTACTTCGAAAAATTGCTAAATGAAACTAGCAGTGATGACAGCACAATGTTAAAAAACATTGACCAGGAATGCAATCAGGAATACATATCCATGCTTGAAGTAGAAAAAGCCATCAAAAATCTGAAATGCGGAAAGGCAGCTGGAGTAGAATGATATCAGACCAGAAATGCTCAAGAATGGAGGTATAAAAGTTTTACAGTGGCTACTGCATAGTTCAGGGGGCCTGGACAGAAGGATGAATTCCAGATGATTGGAGTAGAGCTCTAATAGTACCCATATATAAAAATGGAAATAAAACTGATTGTGAGAATTACAGAGGTATTTCTCTACTGAGTGTTCCTGGTAAAATTTATGCCAGTATATTTGAGAAACGGTTGAGAAGGATTGTGGAAGAGAAGCTTGGTGAGGAACAAGCTGGATTCAAGCCAAATAGAGGCTGTCAGGATCAGATATTTACTTTACGACAAATAGTCGAGAAAGCATGGGAATATAACAAAGATCTGTATTTAAGTTTTGTAGATCTGGAAAAAGCATATGACAAGGTCCCAAGAGAGAAGCTATTCAAAAAGCTACAGTTGTATGGTGTCAGTGGTTCATTATATCAAGCAATACTTAGTCTTTATTTGAGTTGTCAGTCAGCAGTTAGAATTGAAGGTAGTACAGGAAGACGGTTTAATGTTAAATCTGGTGTCAGAAAAGGATGTACATTATCACCTCTGTTATTCATTATCTATATGGATTACATTATGAAGAAAAGTGGTATTAAACCTGATATCATAATTGGAGATGTTAATGTCACCTCCTTGCTTTATGTGGATGATGTTATACTTTTAAATAAATCTGCTACAAGTCTGCAAGATTCCCTGACTAAATTGAATAACTGTTGTGATAGATATGGTATGAAGGTCAGCAATAACAAGACAAAGATAATGAAAATAGGCAGAAGCATTGAAAATATCAGCTGCATTGTGAATGGAGAACTAATAAGAAATTAGTCAAAACACTAAATTAGCTGTATACAAGACAGTGTTCAAGCCAATTTTAACTTATGAATCTGAGAACTGGGTCAGAAGTAAAACACTTGACCAATGACTATACACTGCAGATATGAGAGTCCTGAGAAAGATTAGGGCTGTGAACAAATGGCATCAATGGCAATATCATATTAAAAATGAGGATATTAGGAAAGAACTTGACATTGTCAGCATCCAGGGATGTGTCAGCAGAGCTAATCTGAGGTGGTATGGTCACTTAAACAGAATGGGCGAGGAATGATTATCCAAACAAGTGTTCTCTGCCAGGTTGGCAGGGAAAAGATCCAGAGGAAGACCAAGATATAGGTGGTTCGATACGGTAAAAAAGTGCCTTAGAAGATATATATATAAATATAAGATTTGACAATGTTGTAGCTTTGTCATTTAACAGATTAATTTGTCAAAAAATTGTAGGTAGGAAGTTAGTAATGATGTAAATTTTTCATGTAGTACTATCATATCCTGTAGGGTAAATGTCAGGAATTTGATGATGACGATTATGACAAACAATTCTCCCCCCCCCCCCCCCCCCAAAAAAAAAAAAAAAAAAAAAAAAAAGAGAGAGAGAGAGAGAGAGAGAAAAATGCCTCGCCTGATACTCTAGCTGTATTTAAAAAAAAGAAAATTGCTATCATAAACTACTTCTGCTCCTTATGAGCTCATGATGCTGAGAGTCACTCTAGTGTATTTAGTTAGTTACCTTGTACAATTGCTTGGTAATCCTATTAGATTATACATGTCCAAACTTATTTGAATTTTTAAATATTATAGTTCTTGTAATCTGTTTTCTTTTTTATAGATCCATTGCCATCTATTTCTGAACCATTTAAACATCATCTTTTAGAAAAATATACGTTGAAGTCTTCAAGTGAGACTGGATCGGTGTTCAGGTATTGTTGAATTTGCTTTAACATTGACTTTAAATATATATTAAATAAAGAAATTTACATCATTTTACCAAAATATTAAAAGAATGAACCATACTCTCTCTTCATATGGGTTCAGCCAGTTTATGGTCACTGAACCTTATTAAAAGGCAGTTACAGTAAACTATCATTAAAATAAACTCATAGGAATCACAGAGTGCATAGCTTGTTACAGTAAATTTTTTTAGCATAGCATTCGTTGTTCCTGTGGGCTTTGGTCAGGACTTTGGTAGTTTGTTGATAGTGAATGAATTTGTTATAGTGGTTATATTTGTTATTTGATATTTGTTATATATATATATATATATATATATATATATACACACACACACACAGTTGCATCACATGCCCATTTAAGTTTCGTGTACTGTCATGTGGCTAATGCAACCTGTGCTACAAAATTCACATCAATTTGACTATATGATTGCATTTTTATTGATGTATGAAAGTTTTAAGAGAGCATGGCACATCAGCGCTCATCTTAATCGGTCTAATGCAATTAATTGTGGGATTACTTTGAATACTTTAATTTATCAATTAATATAATTTTAAATATGAAAAGCATAAAGGCCACATGAATATAGCCATACTTCACGTGCGCCATTTATGTGAGAAGGTACAAACAGTTTACTTTTCGCAGTGAGATTAGATTATCACTGGCAAATGCTAGAGTGAGACATGGATTATTTGAATTTTGATATGAATTTTAAATACAGCCGTGTAATACACACAGAAATCGGAAAAAGTAATCACTCGGGAAATTATTACTTTTTCAGATTGAACCAAAGAAAGCCTGAAATAACTAATTTTATTTACTTATTTATACATAAGTTCCAACCTCCTTTGATTATAATCATGCAATTTGCAAGTGCTCCAGCAGACTCTGGACATTCAGAAGATATCGTCAACATTGTTTCCCATTGTAAATATGGGCAAAGAAGTTATAAATTATTTATAGGATATTAAATATTAAAAACTTGTCTCTAACGGTGTACTAAACACGTTGTGCATGCAAATCAGATGAAACTCGAAAACAAAAACAGCAACTCATGACAAATAACAACATTCAATTGGATTGGTTGACACAATAACCAATCACAGCCGCTGATTTCTGGATGCTATTGCCTCAGTGCGCACCCTGCCTTGCTTTCTGGGTGGTTTAAAACCACTGGAACACTACAAATTTGACCTACTGTGCAATCTGTATGCTTGCTCAAAGGTGTCTATATTTGTGATTGCACATCCAGGCTAATGCGGATGTGGTGCAATGTTTACATGTCGAAAACTGTCCACTTTATGAAGCATTAGTATATTGTATATGCTTTTAGGTATCATGCAGTGCCAGGAAAAAATTAGGGGAGTCTTTAACAGTAATAAATTCAAAAATATAATATTGGTGATATTGCTGTTTAGTGGCACCGTACATCTAGCACACCCTGAATATACACTTCTGATATATGTATGTAGAGAGATCTTCTGTAGCCTAGTCAGTACAGACTAAGCCCTTTGGTCAGGAAGACCTAGGTTGAATTCCCATCCAAGATGTGAGGAACCTTTATCTCATCTTTCAACTAAAGGTCAAGTCTCATACAGAGGTAGAGGGCTTTTTACCTGGAAATTCTGGTTTTTCATTCCCTACAACAGGCAAACCGGCCCTGTGAACATGCATCTACAGTCATTAAGCTTGGAGCGTTTTAACAAGAATAAAACTGATTTTGTGGGTAGATTTATTACTATGGATGAGACTTCGATTTACCATTACACACCAGAATCCAAACAGCAGTCAAAACAGTGAACAGAAACTGTTTGTTCAGTGACAAAGAAGACAAAGTCAGTTCCATCAGCAGGAAAGATCATGGCATCAGTGTTTTGGGATGCTAAAGGCATTTTGTTTATTAATTATCTTGAAAAGGGTAAAACAATATCTGGGAATATTTTTCCGATCTTTTAACCAGATTAGACAAAAAATTCTTGAGAAAAGACCCAATTTGCAGAAGAAAAAATCATCTTTCATCAGGACAATGCACCTGCCCACAAAGGTGTTTTGGCAATGGGAAAATTAAGGGATCTGCACTATGAATTGTTGAAACATCCACCTTATTCCCCAGATTTGGCTCCCTCTGACTTATATCTCTAAAACTCCAAAACTGAAACTCTTCTTTGCTGGTCAGTGTTTCTATTCAAATCAAGAGGTGATTGCAGCTGTAGAGGGGTATTTTGCAGATCTTACTGAGAACCACTACAGGGATGAGATAATGGTGCTGGAGCATCCGTGGAATAAATGTATTAGTCTTAAGGGAGATTACGTTGAAAAATAAAAATAATTTTATAATTATAAATTCTTTTTTTCATTGTTAGTCTGGGAACTTTTCACACCACCCTCGTATAATTGGAGGAATTGTGAAAATATGTGTGAAAGAGTGACTTATGTTATGCAACTGCATTAATAATAGGAATGTGCATTATCATGGAATTGATTACAAAGAAAGAACAAATTGTCTAACTAGATCAGACTACAAAAGTGAGTATACAAATAAGCATGTTGGTAACTTATGCCAGGAGTATCAGAAACAAAGGGTTAGAGTTTGTTGCCTTGATAATTATGTTAGACCTCAGATGAGACCTGACTATCAAAGACTGGTATACTGACTAGTGTAAAGGGTACAGTATTTTTAGGAAGAATAGACAGGATAGAAGAAGAAGAGTGTGCTGCTAATAATATTCATCATCATCATGCGTATCAAGGATTTAGGCCTAGCATGGCCTATTCTGGCCTTGGAAGTCATCGTTTAAGAGGACGTCCTGGTTTTCTTTTCCTAATGGCTTGTACTTTAAGGCTTGTTTTGGTAATCTTTCTGTTTTCATTTTTTGAACGTGTTCCATCCATTTATGTTTATATTTTTTAATTTTTCTATTACTTGTTCTTGGTTTAATTCTTTCATAATTTCTTCATTTCTTTTGTGATCAAATAGGGTATACTTTGCAGTTTTTCTCATAAACTTCATTTCTGCTGTTGTTAATCTTTGTTTATCTTTTTGTTTTATTGTCCAGATTTTGCTTCCATACATTAAGACTGGTAGGGCTAATGTATTGTATACTTTTAGTCTGGTTTGTTTTTGAACTAGGTTTGGTTTAAATATAGAGTTAATTACACCTGTTATTTTTAAATATTTTGCAATTTTTATGTTTATATCTTTTTCATTTTCATATGTGATCATACATCCTAGGTAGTTAAATGAATTCACCTGTTCTAAGATCTTGTTATCTATTACTATTTTAGTTCTTGTTGGATCTTGTCCTTTAATGGCCATAGTTTTTGATTTTTCTGTTGATATTATCATAGCATAATCTTTGGATATCTCATTTAGATCTAAATTAGCTTTCTGTAAGTTATCTTGAATTTGTAATTATTATTTGGTCATCGACAAAGAGGAGAGTGTTTAAGTTTACTGTAGGAGATAGTTTACTTCCTTGATGTAAATTTTTATTCCATTTTATTATTATTTCATTTAAGTAGATATTAAAAAGAGTTGCTGAGAGGGGACATCCCTGTCGGACCCCTTGGTTTATCTCTCTTGTATATGATAGCTCGTGATTTAATCTTATTTGTATTTGATTATTTTCATATTTTCATGTCTTTCTTTTAATATGTTAAATAATATGTTTCTTTTATTTCTTTTAACTTTGTCAAATGCATTTTCAAAGTTAATAAATGCAATATGTGTTTCTAAATTGTATTCTCTTTTTTCTCTATTGTTAATTTTAGGCAAAAGGCTGGGTCTATACACGATCTTCCTTTTCTTCTAAAATAAAATTTTCGGAATATTTCATTAGTTTGTTATTTTTTAAGATTCTGCTATATATTTTGATTACAACAGGAATTTAGTATACTGATACCTCTATAGTTTTTAGGGTAATTTCTATTACCTTTTTTAAAGATAGGAATCACAATTGCTTTTTTCCATTCTATTGGGGGGATATCAGTTGAATAAATTTTATTTTAAAATAATAAGTCTTTCTTTGAATCTTGTTCCTGCATATTTATATAGTTCTGTTGTGTCCTGAATAAGCATTAAAAAGGTTTATATTAAAATATTCAGGTCACAACATTAATTCTACTCAGGCAGAGAACATGGAACGTGGGCAATAGAAAAAATTAAGTTGTTTGTGAATACAAGTCAAGATAAAGTTTAAGGAATTGTATAAAGTGTTCAAATATAATCTGTATTAAGTGTGGGCCTGATAATAGAAATCCATGTAAGCTGGCAAAATCCATTTGAAAAACCAGCCTCTTGCACTGAAATAGTAAAGCCTGTGAGTCAGGGTTCAAGGGTCACTTTTACCGTCCTCCATTATGAAAGTATTGGAAAGGGAAACCTAAGCGTCTTTCAGGAATAGGAGGCAGACACACATGCGAGAAAATAATAGAGGGAGCTAATGAGATTGACGTGGACACACATGACCGAGTTGCCGCGTATCGCAAATATCGAGATTTTCCAAGAGGAGAAAATTAAACAAAAAGGCCTTGCATGAAGATTCGAGATCTTTTTTCTTCCTGGATTCCTGATCTCTCGGAGTGGTCCTGCTTGTCGTAGGAGGGAAGTCCCTAGCCAGTCGCGGAAGGCACTTAGTTCGTCCGTCGTAGCGTTCGTATTGGGCCAAGCTATGTCCGTGTTCTAGGATAGCTGTGATGTTGTCGTACAACAGAGGGACTAAATTGAGCCGTCCATTCAAGGCGATGTTACCGTGCCACCTCCCATGTTTCCCTCGGAGATTCTACTCGCACAGATCTACGGAAGATATCCTCCAAAGCGATTACATTTGAAGGCCTTGATGATTAGACAAGGCGGGAACAAGTTTTAAGAATTCAAGGACAGAAATGGTAATGTAGACTTTTGAAATACTAATTCCAGTTGTAAGAAGAGAGTGAATTTTCTGTGTGAACATTTAAATTGAACATTTAAATTATCTGAACATAGATTGGATAGGGAAGTTTATTTTGCACTTGGTTAGACTATAATAAATTTAGTTTAATCCTTTATCCAAGTATAAGCAAACAAAGTTTGCGCCTGAAGATATTTTCAGGTGCAAACTTTGTTTGCTTACACTTGGATAAAGGATTAAACTAAATTTATTATAGATTGGATAGGGGTAAAATCCTAGGAGAAGAATGAAGCTGAATTTATTGAGTTGTGAGACATCTTTCAGAAGTGACTGAAGGAACTGGAGGTTAGAGAATGTTAGAACGATTTTAGTTAGCCATGGCTAATCTGCTTCCATTTGGTGAGAGTGATCATGCTTTTTGACTTGGGAAGTAGCTAAGTTTATGGATGCTCCATTCAGAAAGCGTTACTTACTGAACTGCAAAGCAGGAAATTATGACCAACCTAGGAGTATGTTTGATTGTGTTTCATGGTATAATTTTCTTTATAGGAAGGATATTGGCAGTGAATGGGAACCATTTAAGAAAGTTATTCTACTGAATGTGGATGGCATGCTTGTGACAGATGCAGAAGAGATTGTTCAGCTAATGAGTGTCCATTTTGCTAAAAGCTACTAACCTGGTGTAGACAACGAGCTCACTTCTGTCTCTTCAATGGATGAAGAAACTCAGTTGTATGAGGAGGAGGTACAAGAGCTGTTTCACAAATTGAATAACAATTGAATAGAGGCTGACAGGATATCAGCGCAGATGCTAAAAGAGAATTCAGCTGAACTGGCTATTCCTTTGACCAGGCTATATAATTTGAGCCTCAGAACAAGGAGAATTCCATAGGAATGAAAAGAATGTATGATAATTCTATGCACAAAGGTAGTGCAAAGACAGATGTGTCTAACTGTTGATTTATCAATATCTCAGAAGTGGTTGTGAAGATTTTGGAAAAGTTAGTGTGAGCTTGCATACAGAAATGTGTTATGTTATCAGCAGATCTGTACTTTTCAATGAACAGCGTGGATTTATTGAGGGAAGGTTTTGTTTGATCAGCTTGCTCACATTTTATAATAATACCATTCAATTAGAAGGGGATGGATATATCATTGTTCTTTTGGACTTTGCTAAGACTTTTGACAGAAACATAATAGAAGACTGTTGCATAAATTGGAGAATATGGAATTTGATTAATAAAATATTAGTGGGGATAAGAGGATGGCTGACTGACATATCAAAAAGTAGTATATGAGGGATGCGAGTCTGCAAGATTTTAAGGTGACCAGTAGTATACCACAGGGATCAGTCCTCAGTACATTGTTATTCAGTCTGTACATTAATGACATTGGGAAGGATTTGACAGGTAACATGCAACTGTGCTGATGATGCAAAGATAGGCAGGGTAATTAGGAATATGACTGATTTGCAGAACAACTTCAATATGCTGGAATTGTGGCATGTGAAAATGGCTGCCAGTTCAATGTAAGCAAATTTATTATACAGCTAGTGCAGTGTTTTCATAATTTTTCTCTTATATTCAAGGGCCATATGCAAAGATTGCAAATACAACTCAGAGGATAATTACAATCCTGAAACAAAATGTGACATGTAAGGATAATGAAGTCATTTTGTCTCTTTACATGGCATTGATACAACTTCACTTGGACTATAATGTGCAGGGCTGGTCTCCTAGTTTCCTTGGTGATGCTGATACAGTGGAGAGAGAAAGCTTTGCAAATTATGGGATTGTGGACAGATTGAAAATTTATGGACTGCTGACAGTAGCAAACAGGAGAGAAAGAAACAAAGAGTTCAATATGATTGAAAGTTATAAACTTCTGAAAGAGTTATACAGGATAACAATAGATGGAATTTTTCATTTTATTTGAGGTCAGGAGAGGATACAAAGACATCCATGGAAGTTAAGCATGAATGCAGTCAAGAAAGGATGAGAGCTAGATTTTCTTTCATAGATTATTACATGATTGGAATGGATTGCCTTCAGACACCTAGTGAGTTCGGGTAATGTGAATGAATTCAAGAAAAGGTATGATATCTGGTGCAGGTGATGTATGACCTCCCATGATAAATCTGACTACTTGGAGATCTATCTTAATAATAATAACATATATATGCAGTACCTAAAAAAAAAAAAAAAAAAAAAAAAAAAAAAAAAAAAAAAAAAATGATGGTAACTAAAAGTTGAACCTATTCTAACTATAAAAAACTGATTCTAAAAGATACAGCATCAAATCAAGAAATTGTTGTAGTTCACTAGATGAATTCATTACTACTCTTCTGACTTATTTCAAGCCAGATAATGAATTAGGTAGTTGCTTCTTCTATGTTGATTTGTTTTAATTTCATCCTGCTAATATATATTCCTGTTATATTTCCCAGAAGGAAGATCTTGCTTCTCATACTTATGATGACAATATGGTGTTCAGACAAGATCAGTGTTCTCTTCTGCAGTATATTCTGACATAGACATCACACATGACCTTCTCATCCATAAAAAAATCTTGGTTTTCTCTTTCATTCAAAACACTGCTTCACTTCTGCACAAGTCGTAACATTATAAATCCCACATCTACCGCCCTTAGAATACTGTTCTTAGGTGGTGCACAAAAAAAATCTACCTGAGAATTCCTTGATGCAATCCAGAAGAGGGAAGACTGCTTAAGAAATGACTCCTTCCTTTATAAACTCGCTTTATTACAAATGCTCTGTTACTTCATTGTCTTTTTTTTTTCTAAGTGTTTTTCATAAGGACTGCTCAACTAAGCTTGCAGTATTATGCCTCCATTTTTATCTAATAATATATGAACATGAACAGTTGCTAATCACCATCCATACACATTTCAGCTCTGCTCATTGCACCAACTTTGCTTCATCTACTTTATTTCCATTTCCCTGTTCTAAAAAGATTCGACCAGTGATAGTATATCTTCTCTGCCTTGTATTGTTAGCCAGTAATTGTTAACTGATTGTGTGAGTCAATATTAATACTGAAGATGGAATGAATTATTCATTCCAAAATATCTCTTACTAAACCAAGATTTCAAATGCGATAATATGTATTAATATAGTGAATGTATTAAAATTACAAATTACATTTTTTAAACTTTAGTAGCTATCATCTACCACCATTTGCACTCACATCATAGCTGACATGACTCATTTTATTCATGAATTATTGAAACATTAGTATTCACCCCAACTCAACATCACCAGAGTTAAAGATTGGTACTATCAACATAAGAATCCTGAGTAGCAAAGAAATGGAGTTAGCTGAGGAATTAAATACGTACCAGATCGACATATTAGGGGTGGCTGAAACAAAAAAGATAAAAACTGGTGAGATCTTTCTGAGCAATAAATACAAAATGTTATATTCAGGAAATGACAATCAAGGAAAAGAAGGAGTAGCCATAGTATTCAACACAAAATACGAGGCTAATCTTCTTGAATAGCAGTCAGTCTCAAGTAGAATAATATAGGCAAATATGAGAATGGGGAACTGGACAATGAGACTTATTTGTGCCTATGGTCCCACAGAAGGTTCTACTAAAGCAGAAGTGGAGAAATTTTTTGAGGCTTTAGAAAAAGCAACCGACTCAATGAAAAAGGAAAAGTTGGTCCTTGTTGGGGATCTAAATAGCAGAGTAGGAAATGATTGTCAGACATACAAAAATATTTTGGGAAAATTTGGAGAAAAGAACAAAGCTAATAAAAATGGCAAATATCTGTTGGATTTCTGCTCAGAATATGGACTGGTTATTACTAACACCATGTTCCAGCATAAAAATGTGCACAAATTCACATGGAGAGAAGAGGCAAGGAATAAGAAAAGTCTCATTGACTATGTTATTGTTGATAGTGATGTTTTCTCCCTGGTGAAGGACACCAGAGTGTACAGAGGATTTGAAATTGAAAGCAATCACTATTTAGTCTTCAGCAGGATAAAATTGAATTTCACATTGAAAAGAATAACATGTAAGAAAGTTTTAAAGCGAATAAAAGTTGAGCAGCTCTCAGATGTGAACAGTAGACTAAAATATACAAAGATGAAGAAAAAATGAAAGAGTTTGAGAACAGGAATCAAACCTTGGAGATTCAGTGGCAAGCCTTGAAGAATGCCCTGATTGATTTTGCTAGAGAGGCATGTGGTGAAGTTGTCTGCAAGGATAGAAAAAGTATAACTCCATGGTGGACACAGGAAGTTAAAGAGGCAGTGAAGGAAAAGAAGAAAGCATATCAAAAGTTCCTGGCAAATAAGTCAGCTTGTGCTCTTAGAGAATACAGAGACAAATGCAAGAATGCTAAAAACTGTGTAAAACTAGCTAAGCAAAGGTTATGGGAAGACTTTGCCAAGAATATAGAAAATAAATATCAAGAAGGTGGCAAAATATTCTGGAGATTGTTGAAGAAGCTTAGGAATGGAGGAAAGAGTGCTGTAAAAGGAGTTAGAGATGATAAAGATGACATGAAAACAGGAGAAAAAGATATCCTTGAAGTATGGAGTAATTACTTTGAAAAACTGCTAGATGAAACAAGCAGTGATGACAGCACAGTGGTAAAAAACACTGACCAGGCATGCAGTCAGGAATACATATCCATACTTGAAGTAGAAAAAGCCATCAAAGGCTTAAAATGTGGAAAGGCAACAGGAGTAGATGATATTCGACCAGAAATGCTGAAGTATGGTGGTATAAGAGTCTTACAGTGGCTGCACTGCATAGTTCAGAAAGCCTGGACAGAGAGACAAATTCCCGATGATTGGAGTAGAGCTCTCGTAGTACCCATATATAAAAAGGGAAATAAAACTGAATGTGAGAATTACAGAGGTATTTCCCTACTGTGAGTGTTCCTGCAAGATCTATGCAAGTATAGTTCTTGCAGAAACACTTGAAAAACGGTTGAGAAGAATTGTTAAAGAAAAGCTTGGTGAAGAACATGCTGGATTCAGGCCAAATAGAGGCTGTCAGTATCAGATCTTCACTTTACGACAAATAGTTGAGAAAGCATGAGAATATGACAAAGATCTGTATTTAAGTTTTGTCGATATGGAAAAGGCATATGACAAGGTGCCAAGAGAGAAGCTATTCAATACGTTGCAGCCATATGGTGTCAATGGGGCATTATATCAAGCAATACTTAATCTTTATTTGAGTTGTAAGTCAGCAGTTAGAATTGAAGGAAGTACAGGAAGATGGTTTACTACTAAATCTGAAGTGAGACAAGGTTGTAAATTATCCCCTCTGTTATTCATTATCTATATGGATCACATTATGAAGGAAAGTGGTATTAAACATGATATCAGAATTAGAGATGTTCATGTCAGCTCTTTGCTTTGTGCGGACGATGTTATACTTCTAAATAAATCCGCTACAAGTTTGCAAGATTCCCTGACTACATTGAATAACTGTTGTGATAGATATGGTATGAAGGTCAGCATTAAAAAGACAAAGACAATGAAAATAGGTAGAATTGTTGAAAATGTCAACTCTGTTATGAACGGGGAACCTGTGGAACAAATAAAACATTTCAGCTATTTAGGCACAATTTTTACTGAAGATAGTAAATTAAATATGGAAATAGACAACAGAACAACAAAGCTGGTATGGTAGGAAGTCAATTGAATAAATTCATATGGAATAAGAGAGAAATTAGTCGGAACACTAAATCAGCTGTATACAAGACAGTGTTCAAACCAGTTTTAACCTATGGATCTGAGAGCTGGGTTAGAAGTAAAACAATTGACCAAAGACTAGAGACTGCAGATATGAGAGTCCTGAGAAAGATTAGAGGCGTGAACAGATGGCATCAATGGTAATATCATATTAAAAATGAGGATATTAGGAAAGAACTTGACATTGTCAGCATCCAGGAATGCGTTAGCAGAGCTAATCTCAGCTGGTATGGTCACTTAAACAGAATGAGCGAGGAAAGATTAGCAAAACAAGTGTTCTCTACTAGGTTGGCAGGAAAACGGCCCAGAAGAAGACCAAGATATAGGCGGATTGATACAGTACAATGTGCCTTAGACGACAGAAATATAAGATCTGATAATAATAATATTGTATTCTTGACAAGTAACAAACTGATTTGGAGGAAAATTGTAGATAGGAAGTTAGTAATGATGTAAATTTTTCATGTAGTACTATCATATCCTGTACACCCCTTGAGGGAATATGTCAGGAATTTGATGATGACTCGACTCTGATCAGGGGATGGTTGATAGACAGATTTCAAAAAGTGGTATATACTGGGTATGAATCAACCCACTATATATAATTTTTTTAAATACCATTTCTTGTGGTATTAAAAAAAAATTATCAGTGGTCATTCCTTTTCAGTCCTTTGGACATTATTCTTCAATCTATACATTAATGACATCAGGGAGTATCTAACATCAGATGTGCAATTATTTACTGACAATGTGAAGATAGGCAGGGTAATCAGGGATGCTACTGATATTCAGCAATTACAAAATTATTTGAATTGGTTGGAATTTGGGCAAATGAAAATGGCTATCAGTTTAATGTTAGTAAGTGTAAAGTTATGCATTTTGGCATGATTAGAATTCCAGCAGCATATTATATTAGCAGGGTTATGCTACAAGAAACTGAAGAAGCAAGGGAGTTTGGCGTATTGGTGGATAGGAATTTGAAGTTCAAAGGTTACATAGCAAAGGTTGCAAATACAACTCAGAGGATAATTGAAATGTTGAAGCGAACCTTGACATGTAAGGAGAAGGAAGTCATTTTGCCTCTTTATAAGGCTTTAATAAGACCACACCTGGATTTTGTGTGGAAAGGGTGCAAAGAAGAGTTACAAAGATTATATCTAGATTATGGGATTTAGATTATGAGGACAGATGTGAGTATGTGAATTGCAGACTCTGGTTAACAGGAGAAAGAGGGGTGATATGACAGAGGTCTATAAACTTTTGAATGGGTGTTATAGGATATCAACTGATGAAATATTTCATTATGTGGAAGGTGGGGAGAGAACACGGGGCATCCATGGATGTTAAGTTTATTCACAGTCTAGAAAGGGTTAAGAGCTAGGTTTTTCTCCCAGAGATCAGTAAGTGAGTGGAATAATTTGCTCTTAGTGGGAGTGAGTGCATCTAGTGTGAATGAATTTAAGGGAAGGTATGTAGTGTTTTGAAAAACTCTTCTCTCAGCACCTTGTTCTATACCTTCTTCAGATCTACAAAATTTAAGTACAGGCGCTTGTCATATTTTTACGATTTTTCAACTGTTTGTCATTATGTGAAAATCTGACCCTGACCTCTATTTGGCCTGAATTCAGTTTGTTGTTCTTCAATTTTCTCTTCCACAATTTTTCTCAACCTCTTTTCAAGTAGGCTTCTATAAATCTTACCTGGAACACTTCATAGAGAAATTCCTTTGCAATTCAGCTTTATTCCCTTTTTATTTTAGAGATGGTAAATATGAGAGTTCTACTCCAATCATCTGGAAATCAAATTTCTGACCACGTCCTCTCCTGTGAATGACACAGTGTAGCTGCTGCAGAACTCTCATACCCCATATTTAAGTATTTCTGGTTGAATATCATCTACTCCAGCTGCCTTTCCACAATCAAGTGGTTCATATGTACTTTGAATTTCTCTTGAAAATTTTCTATTATTCCTCTGTCACTGAGTGTTTAATTTAAGTCTTTTCTCCATTTCTAAGCTTTTTCAAGTGCCTCCAGAACACTTTGCCACTTTTCTGATATTTATCTTCTATATTATTACCCTAATATTGTACACCTAAACACATCTAGTGCATGTTTCCAAGATTCTCTAACTAAATTGAATAATAGCATTAACAAATTTGGCATGAAAATCAGCAATAAAAAGACTAAACTATGAAAATATGCAGGAGAATAGAAAACTTTAGCTGCATCCTGAATGGAGAACCTATAGAACAAGTAAAGCATTTCAGCTATGTCTTCCCATGACTTTTGTTTAACTGCTCTTACCTCTTTTACATTTTTCTCTGCATTCTTTTAGGGCATCTGCTGACTTATTTTCTATGAACTTTTGGCATGCTTTCTTCTTTTCCTGGATTGCTTCTTGTGCCCACAATGCTGTTCTTATTTTTCTGCCCTTGGAGACAACGTCACCACATGCCTTCCTACCTAAATCAATCAAAGTTTTCATCATAGTTTGTCACCAGTTGAGTAGTCTAAAGCTGCTCAGCTATAATTCTTCTTAAAATGTTTTAACTTACTGCTCTTTTCGATGTGATATTTATTTTTATCCTACTTAAAACTAACTAATGGTGACTTCTAATTTCAAATCCTCTGTACACTTATCCTAAACCAACATGAAGATATCCCTATCAACAATAAGAAAGTTAATGAAGTTTTTCTTATTTCTCATGTCTTTATTTCACGTGAACTTGTGCACACCTTTATGTTGGAACATAGTGTTAGTAATGACTAGTCCCTATCCTGAAATCCAGAAGATACATTTATTATTAGCCTTGCTCTTTTCTCCAATTTTTTCCAGAACATTTCTGTGTGTCTGGTGGAACTGACTTCTGACTACTACTATGACTCAAAAAATTCCTCTACTTATTCCTTAGAAGAACCTTCTGAAGGACCAGTGGCACAAATAAGTTTCCTTGCCAATTCTCATTTCTGTAGTTTGCCCACATAAATTTATTTAAAATTTATTTATTGTCTTCTTTGTTTCATTGATGCCAATGATCTCCATGTGGAACTTTTCCAGTTCTTCTGCAAGCTCAATTCCTTTTCATTAATACTCATTATACTGAATGGTTCCTAATCTTTAGTTGTAGCATTCAGTTTGTTCTTCTTCCTTTAGATGTTGAGCTTGCATCTGTTTCAGTAGCCGACATTTTGTTGCTTGCTCTGGTTCTCTGATGAAAACAGTGTGTGTGGGGGGGGGGGGGAGCTTGATTAACTAGGCAACACCCCACCATGATGTATCATCACATGTATTTCTGGTTTAAACCAACAGAGAATACAATTTGTTTGGCTAATTTGTTAGCCTATCCTCGTTTGTTCAGTGCCAAGTGAATACCAAATAACAGGGTGCACCACATGAAGGTTAGCATTGGATATTAGGTCAGAAGCCCAAGTTGGTTCTCTGCATTCCTTAAAGGTGATGTGGAGGTATCCTCTGCAAACTCAGATAATGATGATGACATGGCTCTACCCCTTCCCCTCCTTAAAATTTTTTTAAATAAGTTTTAACTTATTATAAAACATTTTAGTTATTTTTAAATATAATTTATTTGAATGAAATATGTAACTTCTTTAATTAGAAGACAACCAAGGCAGTGAAAACTCAACTACTTTGTCTGGAGCCGCCCCCCCCCCTTTTTTTTTTTTTTTTTTTTTTTTTTTTTTTTTTTTTTTTATGATTACTCTGTATTCTGAATACATCATCATCAAATTCCTGGCATGTATAGGATATGATAGTACTACATGAAAAAAAATTACATCATTACTAACTTCCTATCTACAATTTTTCTCCAAATCAATCTGTTATTTGTCAAGACTCCAATATTATCAGATCTTATATTTCTATCGTCTAAGGCACTTTATACCATATCAATCCACCTATATCTTGGTTTTCCTCTAGGTCGTTTTCCTGCCAACCTGGCAACCCATTCTGAATTCCCATGCAGACAGTCTCAAGTAGAGTGATTTGCCCGCATCACTCTACTTGAGACTGTCTGCCATTCAAGAAGATTAGCCTCATATTTTGTGTTGAATACTATGGCTACTCCTTCTTTTCCTTGCTTGTCATTTCCTGAATATAACATTTTGTATTTATTGCTCAGAAAGATCTCACCAGTTTTTGTCTTTTTTGTTTCAGTCACCCCTATTATGTCGATCTGGTACTTATCTAATTCCTCAGCTAGCTCCATTTCTTTGCCATTCAGGCTTCTTATGTTGATAGTACCGCTTCAACTCTGGTGATATTGAGTTGGGGTGTATTTTAGGGTTTGTTCCAGTAGCTGACTTTTCACTGTTCACCCTGGTTCCCTGGCAAAAACAATGGGGGCCTTGTTTAACCGGGCGACGCCCCAGACGGCATGAAATTTTGTCATGTTGTACCATCATTTTCTGTATTGGTTTAAGCCAATAAGAATACAATTTGGTCGGCTAAATCCCAAATTGCCAGCCCATCCTCGTTCGTTCAGTATCCAAGTAGATACCCAACAGGATGTACCACGAGAAGGTGAAAATTGGACATTAGGTCAGAAGTCCTGGTCGGTTCTCCGCATTCCTTTAAAGGCTATGTGGAGGTCTCCTCTCTGTTATACAGCTTTGACCCTTAAGCACCCCCAAGTCAAGAGTTGTATTCGAATCCGATATTCTCCAGTTTATGCAATAGCCTTTCATGTGGTATCTTATCAAATGCCTTAGGAAAATCCAACATTATTATAGTGTAACTCTTCGCTTTATCCAACTTGGTCGTAACAGTGTTATAAAATATGAGCAAATTGCTAAAACATGACCTTCCTTTAGTAAACCCATGCTGTTCCTTGCATAGTATAGCATGTTTGTCTACCCATTTCTGTAGGCGAGTTCTTACCAGCTTCTTTAAAATCTTAACTACCACACCAGAGATACTGATAGGTCGGTAGTTAGACACATCAGTTTTTTGTACCACCCTTGTACAATTGAACTATCATACATTCCTTCCATTCCTGAGCTGAGACTCAAGTTATATAAACATGTGTAAGGTGTATCCAATTCGGCTGAACATTCCTTTAGCAAATGGGCTGATATTCCATCTGTCGCAATAGACAAATTCTTATCCAGGTTATTCAACAGCCCTTCAACCTCATTTTCGTGAATCTCTAACTCTTTATTCAATGTAGCAGTAGAAACTGCGCATGCATCATGTTACATACACCTGGCTGATATATCTTCACAAAGTGAGCACTAATTAATTGAACAATTTCATTAGCTTTTGACACTGGAGTGCCATCTACATTCAGTAAAGTTATTCTTCCACATTCATTCTTTCTTTTGCTTGTGGCATAATGATAAAATTCTTTTGGATTGCCTTTAGCTTTCATGGCCAAGTTCTTTTCATACTCCAATTTAGCTTTCTTCACAATACTTATTTTTCTGACCTGAACTTTATATATTTCATAACTCCTCTCTTATTCATACGTTATTCTTTCCACATCATCTTCTTGTGGATCTCTTTCTTAACAAGATTGCACATCCATTTCACTCCCAACCTATTTATCATCATCATCAAATTCCTGCCATGTACCCTGAAGAGGCGTACAGGATATGATAGTACTACATGAAAAATTTACATCATTATTAACTTCCTATCTACAATTTTCCTCCAAATCAGTCTGTTACTTGTCAAGACTCCAACATTATCAGATCTTATATTTCTATCGTCTAAGGCGCTTTGTACCGTATCAATCCACCTATATCTTGGTCTTCCTCTGGGTTGTTTTCTGCCAATCTGGCAGAGAACACTTGTTTTGCTAATCTTTCTTTGCCCATTCTGTTTAACCGGGCAACTCCTTAGCCAGCATGAAATTTTGTCATGTTGTACCATCATTTTCTATTTTGGTTTAAGCCAATAAGAATAATTTATTCAAAGAATAAATAGGTTGGGAGTGAAACTACACTACGGATACATTCAGATTCTGCCTCATTTCGGCACTTTTTCAGAGATTCCCTGCATTTCTGACATCTTTCGCATTCAGTAACTGATACCATATGACCAAAGATAGTATTCTCCTAAGTTGATCATAATTTTCAACTTTGTAGTTCAGCATATAACCTGTTTTAATCAGAACATCAATATAATTAGATACTTCCCAAGAAAGGAATTATCTAATTACTTGAGAACGTTGTCTCGTAACTCAATGAATTCCTCTTCTTTCTTATCGTGAGATTTTTCTTCTACCCAATCAATGTTTGGTATCCATAAGGCTTATTTGGCGATGCATTTTTCGTACCTTGCAAATGAGCTGCTAGATCTTTAGTAACACCCCACCATATATTTCATTCTGTTAACCACCACTTCACACCAGATAGACTCAAACTCACCGCTACATGGGACATTGTTACCATCATGGTTTTTCCTGTGTTTCTACCCTAACTAGACTTAAGTCATCTGATATCATTAATAGCACTCCTTCTCCTCTGCTTTCTCTTTTTTATCATTCCTAAAAATAGTATACCATTACACTCGATCCCATTTACCATGTATGATTCTGTTAGCCACGTTTCACTAATGCCAACAATCTTAGGCCACATTGTATTCAATAAAACAATGAACTCGACCCCATTGTTTCTAATGCTCTTGCCATTTGTGTAAAGATGTAATAAATTACCAGCTAGCCTATTCTTATAATTAGATATACAGTCTATTTGGTTTTGTTCTAGAATTTTCTCTTTTCCCTTCCCAGACATACTTAAAAGGTCTGCACCCAAAGTATATTTTTCCACCCCTTTCCCACGTACAGTACCATGTTCGAAGACATTCATATCTTTATCACGTTTGCATACCACAGCTAAACTTTCACACACATTTTCCCATTCCTCCCTTGATGATCTAGTTCCCCTGACTCTCTGCATTAGGTCTAATACCAGGAAGTAATTTGGAAGTAATAATAAAAGGAAATAATGCAGGCTTCTGATGCCGAATGAATTCAAGTGCAGGCCATCCTCGCATCCCTATCTTCTACACAGCCTGCACATGAAATCGTTTACTATTATTGCCCTCCTTCTTAACTCAGTACTGTCATATCTGGGTAGTAATCCTTACATTTCTTTCTCGCTTCTTCCAACCTACCTTTCATATCTTCTCTCATAATATATTTGTCACTATTTAAATTATTAGTTCCTACCAGAACTGCCATCTCTTTTACTTTTTTTTTTTTTTTTTTTTGGTTTTCAATTACATTTGTCATATTCTTAATTTTTGCTCCTGGGAAACTAGAAGTGGTGACTCCCTCAGAGTAATATTTATTTGATTAGAAAGTCATATACAGGGTGTTCGGGATAAATTTGACATATTTATAATTAATTATATTTTTCCGTAAGTTACATGTATTAACACACACTTCTCTTCATTTAAAAGTTTGGACCCTTCTTCATTCATATACAAGATGTCAGAAAGGATGGATAGCTGGAACCCACCTGAATCATGGAAGAGAATAACTTGTATCATGATGATTCGTGCCCGCCATCAAAATAAGGATATTACGACTGCTGCCCAATGCTCCCTGAATACAGTAAAAACAATCAGGCATGAACTAGAGACTTGCAATGGTGACTACGAGGATGTAGCAAGAAGAAAGATCCCTAGCAGACGATCTGATTGCGTTCGTACAGCAGAATTCCTCGCAAATCTGCAGGAACAGGTGTTGAAGAACCCTGGCATTGGAATTCGGGCTTTGTTCGTGGAGTTGCTAACTGTAGTCAAGCCCTGGATAACAAGGGTAGCCAATGGTAGGCCGTATGTATGGCAGCAGGATTCGGCCCCTTGCCACACCTCTGGGAAAAGTCAAAAATGGTTGTCTGAAAATTTCTACGACTTCACCAGTCCAAATGTTTGGCCTCCAAACTCCCCAGACCTTAACCCCATGGATTATTTTGTATGGGGCGCAGTTGAAAAAGACACCAATCGCACTTCCAGTAATACAAAAGCCCAGTTAATGGATAAAATTAAAACAGTTTTTGCGGCCCTTCCCAGGGAGACTGTAGCATCAGCTTGTTCGAGGTTCCGAAGCAGAATTGAAGCTGTGATCGATGCTAATGGTGGTTATTTTGAGTAAATCTTGTTGATAGTATTGTAATTAACTCTGCCTGTAATGTTTTTTTGTCAATTCATTAAATTTAATAGATACAAAGAAGATTTTCTTTTTCCTTACGAAACTGTCAAATTTATCCCGAACACCCTGTATTTCGGTCAGAAACTTACAGACCATCTTCATTGACAATGACAGTTGATTACAAGGTAGAATGCAAACAGTGGATCTATTTTATTTGATATAGAATGAGCCCCATGATGTTGTATTTCCAGCAACATTATGTTGTAACTGAAGAAAAGATTAATCATAACTGAAAGAAGAAAAAAAATTTTAATAATTTTATAGTGTCATACTTATTTATGCACCAGTTCCAACCTCCTTTGACTATAATCATGCTATTTGCGAAAGGACATTCAGAAAGTATCATCAATGCTGTTTTCCGTTGTAAATTTGGGCAAAGAAGTTATAAATTACTTATAGGAAATTAAATATTAAAAACTTGTCTATAACGGTGTCCTGAACACATCATGCATGCAAAACAGATGAAACTCAGAAGACAAAAGAGAGAGAAATTAGCCATATATAAAAGACAGTGTTCAAACTAGTTTTAAGTTATGGAATTAAGGATTGGGTGAGAAATAAAGCACTTGATCTAAGATTAGAGACAAGATATGAGAGTTCTGAGAAAAATTAGGGGCCAGAATAGGTTTATCAATTGCAGAATCATATTAATAATTAAAATATTTGGAACTTGATATTGTTAGCATTCAAGAATGTGTGAGCAGGGCTAATCTAAAGTGGAAAGGTCACGTAAACAGAATGGAAGAGGAAAGGTTAGTAAAACAGGTGTTTGATGTCAAGATGAAAAAGACCCAGAGGAAGACCAAGGTCTAGATGGATTGATTCAGTCAGAAATGTCATATAAAATCAAAATGTCAAATATGACAATATTGCAGTTCTTACAAGTCATGGACTAATTTGGAGTAAATTTGTTGATGAGTATTAACAGTGTAACTTCATGTAGTGCTATCATGGTAGCTTGAACACCCCTTGCCTCAAGGGGTGTTCAAGCTACCATGGATACATATCAGGAAATTGATGATGATTTTTGGTGAGCAGTGCATATGTTGAAAGTTTACTAAAGGCTATAATATGAATATTTTAACAACTCGACCATGAGTATATTGAGTATATGTGTTGGTAAATTTACATACTCAAGTAGTTAAACTTTATAATGAGAGTATTCTAAAACAGTTATCTTCTCTCCAATGTATACATTGAAGAGAAGATAGCTATTTCCATTACTTATCCTAGATGATTTCTGATTTTGTTTTACTTAGATCTATGCCTCTAAAGATGAAGGATAAGACATTATCTTATGCATTGGTATTGGCACTCCATATCGAAAATTTCATTTTAGACATCAGTAAATTGCAGCCAGATTTTAAAGTTGGTTTAAACAGGTATTTTTTTTAATAATTTACTGCTCTTTGATTATTTAATTGATCATAAAATGTTTCTACAAAACATCTTAGATTCTAGATAGAAAAAAAAAAAAAATATATATATATATATACAGTGCTATAGAATAGGAAAATAAGCAACTATGTAAAAAAACATTTAGTAGAAGAACAAAACAGATTTATAAAGGGTTGCTCATGTATTGATTCATTCTTCTCTTTAAAACTGTTAATTAAAAAACAGATAATTCAACTTAAATACACATATTCTATTCATAATTATGAAAACATATTTGATCTAGTAAAAAGAAACAATCTTTGAATTATTACTTAAAATTGAATTATCTCCACAATTAAAAGTATTTAGCAATATATACATATACAGAATCCATCAAAAAAATGTATACACAAAAGATGTCATCTATGGACTTTTTTCGAAGTTGGATCGAATTACAGTAGCAATGTGTAGTATGATGTTCTCTCAAAAGATGTTATTACTCACATGAATACTAGCATCAACATGTGACCGGTAGAACAGTCAAACAAAATGGCCAAGGCGATTATCATTCGAGAAATGCAAGACCAGTTTAAAACTGTATTTCAAATTTGAGAATGTTGTTGAAATTCAACGACAGTGGAGGCATGAGTTTGCAACATGCCTGACGATTGCACGTATTCATGATAAGTTTGAGACCCATGGTACTGTGCATGATGTGCACCATGGAAGAACAGCATGCACAGCAATCCCACTGGACACTTTGGGCAATGTTGCCCAAACAGTAGTTTGCCGTAATAAGTGTCTGGATGCTATTGGTAGCCACTTTGAGCACCTCATGCAATTGTAGAAGTCAAAGGTAACTTGTATTCATCCCTTGATGTATGTATAAATTTAGTGTTACAATTTTTATACAGGTTTTTCTTTTGCTGAAATGTATATACATTGTTTTGACAGACTATGTACGTGTGTGTGTGTGTGTGTGTATATATATATATATATGTTTATAATTATTAACTGACTTAAACACCGAGAAAAAATATAAGAGATTTAATAAGGTTTCACTACTATTTTCATCAGAAATGCCAACTTCATCAGGTGAATACAGTACCATTATAAGCATGTCATTAAATTGAGTCAATCACTCTGTAAATGATATATTTATATATATATAATGACAGACTAAATCCATTATTATATGCAGGTGATGAAATCTTAAATGCTAATACAAAAGATGAACTACAATTAGCACTATACAACCTGGACAAGTTACCAAATATGGCATGAGAATATCTTCATAAAACAAAAGTTATAGCATTTAAAGTAAGAAAACCAATAAGAATTAAAAATTGTTCTAAATTACAAACCAATTATATACAAATGTATAATTTTAATTATCTTGACTATAATATGAGCTGCATTGAAGAAATAATTCATAAAAATTACAGGCATAATTAATGATACCTTTAAACCAGATTTGGTAAAAGATATATGACATTAAGAATTAATTTGGAATTTAAAATATTCTTAAAATCTGTTATGTGAAAGTGAAACATGAACAGTAAAAATAAATAAATAAATCAGCAAAGAATATTCAGCAGCAGAAAATTTATAAGAACTACAGGCTATACTAAACTAGATTCAAAAAAAAAAAAAAAAATGAGAGAGAGAGAGAGAGACAGAAACTTTACAAGCACTACAACAAAAATCAGCTTTATAAGCAAATAGAAACAAACAAATTGAGCATTTAAATAGAATGTTAATGACTGGACTACCAAAAAGAGTGGTTAAACTATAAACCAGAAGGAAAACGAAACAGAGAATGACCGTTAAAGAGAAGGTGCGAGACTGAGCCAAGTCAGTAAAAAGGAAGAAAAAAGTCATTTCATGTTTTATATCTGAGTATTGTATTTTTAATCTAATAAGAGAACAACGATTCAATACACATTTCACAAAATGCATGCACTCCTATAAGAGTTGTTGTTCTGTAATGTTGCTGGATAGATTTTTTTTTTCAGATTTTGCATTTGGAATGCTTACACAAATATCTTGAGCCATTCCAATTTTTGTTTCAAGATATATTATGGCAAAAAATTAACTCAAAATTATATATAGGGGTGGCACACAGGTGCCACCCCTATATAAAGTTCATTGAATAACATTACTCTCATAAGTGACACAATCTTTATATTCCTCAATAGGAATGCAGTTTATCTTAAATAGCTTTGCTAATAATGGGTGTGATCCTAAAAAATTAAAAGATTATTAAATCCTGCATGTAGATAAAGGATTAAACCAAGAATATAATTTCTTGGCATCTTTAATTTATAATATAACCAAGTGGAAAAAACTTTCGACATCTTTCTGTAATCCAGAGTATTTTAGTAATATGGTGTGATGCCTTTTGACTACTTGTATATGTAAATATGACTTCTGCATTATTTTCACCTTAGTATCACCTGATGAGACCTCAATAAAGGACAAAACCAGTCTGGGTAGTGGCCCTTCCCTTAATGCAGTGTTTCTCAACCTGTGTTCGCGACGATGGGACAGGTGGTCCGTAGGCAGACACTTAAGTTAATTAAATAAATATATATTTTTTAATTATCCAAACAAATTAAAATTGAATAAGGAAGTAAAAGTTATTGAAATCAAATGGAGACTTAAATCACAAAAACAGTATCAGAATGTTCAAAAGTGAAAGCAATCAAACTATATTGTTGTTCACTTCACCCCTCTTTTATTACTCGTCATTCTGGCACTACAATAATTTGTACTGGCAGAAAGATGCAAATAATAAGAGGGGTGAAGTGAACAACAGTATAGTTTTATTGCTTCTGCCTTCCCTTGCTGTTTTGTCAGATTTGAATTGAAAATGTGTTATCCACATTTCAACCAATTGCTTGTTGTTTATTGATTTTTATTACGGAATGTTTTTCTTGGAACTTGGACAAAGTGTGTTGTGAGTTAACCCCAGTATTTATATATTATTCGGAAACGTTTTTTAATAATGGAAAAGTGGCTTAGAACTAGGACTTTGAAATGAAGAGCAAATGAGACAGGTGATGCTAACCCTAATTGTGATACACGTGTTGTAATGGCGAGTAAATCTGATACTATTAAAATAGAAGAAACAAGCAGTTCAAAGAAAAAATACGGTAGGAAATATAACAGTTCATATTTGGAATTTGAGTTTACTTGGTGTGGAGATGAAAGTGAACAGAAATCTCAATGTGTTTTGTGTTATGAAGTATTGTCAAACGAGTGAATGAAACCTGCGAAACTCTAACATTTAGAAACTAAACATTGTGATGTGAAAAATAAGCCATTGGATTTTTTTCAGCTATGCTTAGGGACATTAAATCATGGGAATGATATAGTTTCGGCCAGGGTTCCATTAATAGCAAGGCTCTGAAAGCATCCTATCTCTTAAGTTTACACATAGCGAAAACAGGGAAACCTCATTGTATTGGGGATAATTTGCTACTTCAGGCTATAAAAGATGTGGTAAAAACTATGCTTTGTAGAACTTTGTCATCCCGAACAACTGGAGAAGAAATATTTCACACTCTCAATAATTACATAATACACAAAGGGATCCAGTGGGAAAAATGTATAGGCTTCTGTTCGGATGGAGCCGACGCCCTTACAGGCAGGCATAGTGGGGTTATTTCTATGGAAGTAGCTCCGGATATGAATTGGGTACATTGTTTCATACATAGGGAAGGCATAGCTTCCAAAGGAATGCCACCAGAATTTTAAAACTGCTATACAATGCTAAAGCTAGTTAATTTTATTGAAGTTCGACCATTAAATAGCAGGTTATTTTAAGTACTTTGTAATGAAATGGTTAGTGAATATATACAACTTTTGCTTCATTCTGAAATTCACTGGCTTTCTAGGAGCAAAATACTAACAAGTTTATTTCAATTAAGGCACAAAGTTTTATTATTTGTAAATGAACGTAATTCTAATTTTCCATCACTCCTTGTTGAAGAAGCATGGTTATCAACACTATCCTATCTTTCAAACATTTTTTCAAAATTAAATTAACTAAATCTCCCCCCCCCCCCAGGGAAATTCTTTAACTGCTATTGATGCCTACGACAAAATAAAGACATTCGAGAAAAAACTGGTGTTATGGATTAGTTATGTAAAAGACAGACAATTTGCACCTTTTACAACATTGGAATCCTATTTAGTGTAAAATAATATTTTTGTTGATTCTGAATTTCTGGAAAGGGTTTGTGACCACCTCAAATATCTGAAACGGAATTTTGAAACATATTTTCTGAATAAGCGCCTCCATAGCACAACTGGAAGAACGACGGTATGTTGCACCCTTCGATTGGAAAAGGCCTAAGTTCAATTCTCATCATGACGGGAGGAATCTTTATATGGACATTTTTCAATCGAAGGTGAGTTGGCCGAACTCATATGGAGGTAGCATGGTTTTTTTCTTCCAGAAACTCTGGTTTTTCATCTTGCATACAGACAGATTGGCCCATCAGAACACATGCAATTTACAGACAAAAATGACTAGCTGTGGTGGTGGTGGTGGTAGTGGCCAGTAGATGGTGCTGATGTTGATGATTGGTAGTAGAGGTTCGTTGTAGTGAGAGATGGAGAGTTGTATAATAGGTGTCCTCCCGCGAAGATTTTTCGGACTCCTTGGAGGTGTCACGAATAATAATAATAACTTTTATAAGAAATTTCTGTGGGTTTGCGATCCATTTCTGTCTTGCAGTCACAAGAACGACTTTCATTATCGAAAAAAGAACAGAGCTTTCAAGTGACAGTGGACTTAAAATGCAATTTCGTGATCTTGGCTTGGCTCAATTTTGGATCTCGCCTTCAGAGAGAAGTGAATTTCCCAAATTATCTGAAGAAGCACTGAAAATCGTCATGCAGTTTTCTACAACCTATCTTTGTGAGAAAAGAATTTCATCATTCCTTCAAATAAAAACAAAATACAGAAATCGTCTTAGTGTGTGTGTGCTGATCTTCGACAGAAGTTGACCAATATTGAGCCAGATATCCAGCAACTCTGCAAGGGCCAAGAAGCTCAACCATCTCATTAAAAGTAAGTAGTAACATAATTATATGATATTATTTATTTCGACTACAGTTTCCTATTATTCTCGTTACTGGTTTTGGAATTAATCCAGTTTTAAAATCGGGGACGAAACCAAAGTTACGCAAAGTGACGTCACGGTGAGGCTCAGCTCTGCTGGCGAGGAAGATAGCTGCCTGTGTCATGTTTAGCGAAGTTCCGTATCTCATATGGTCATTTGTGGGAATATGCTGCCGAGCACACTGAATCCGTCACATGCAGACAACAACATCCGTATGGTCATGAATTGTACAGAAGCACACATCACAACGTTACGAATACAAGCAGCACACAGGAGAGATATAAATAAAACCACCACACAATTAATGAATCTGCCAGATTTACAATGACCACTGTTGTGCCTCTGGATAAAACAGGACATTTATACACTCATCCCTTGATTTACGTCCGTCATCCCATAAGGGAATAAATAACATTTTCTGCTATACTTTTGAACAAGATGCAAGCGAGCGTAAGGTAAAGCATGCACAGTGGCAACAGCGTTTTCAGCGGCAACTTCCCTCGGCAGTCAGCACATGTCTTCAGCCATTCCTCTGTTGAATTTGTGTTTGATAAATGGGTTATTTGTGTATTTATCGTTAAATATTTCACGATATTTTGTGCAACATCGCCACTGCATGCCCAATTAAAAAGCTTAGTGAAGAATCACAGAAAAAGAAGTGAGCAATTGATCTTGAAACGAAGTTTCAAGTTACAAAGCAATATGAAGCTGGTAAGCCCATCAATGTGATCGCACATGACTTCGGATGGTCTTCTCATTCTACAGTGACGACTATTTTGAAAAATAAGGATAAAATCGTCGAGGCTGTGAAAGGATCTGCTTCCGTTAAATCGACAAGAGTGACGAAGCAAAGACAGGGTTCTATTGGTGAAATGGAGAAGCTACTTGCATATGCATAGAGGACCTGAACCAAAAACGATTGCCCCTTAAGCACTGTGACCATAACTGCTAAGGCACTAAGTCTCTTCAACATGTTGAAGGAGAAAGCAGGGCCTGATTATGATTACGAATTCAAAGCTTCTTCCGGTTGGTTGTTTATAATGTGAAAATGTATGGGAATCTGTAAGTGCCTAGAAGGCTGCCAAGGAGTTTGTTTAAAAATTGGATAAAATTATTACAGAGGAAAATTATTTGCCCCAGCAAATATTTAATATGGATGAGACGTCCTTGTTTTGGAAAAAAAAAAAATGCCTGAGTAGACATTCATCCACAAAAAGCTACAATCTATACCTAATTTTAAAGCTCTTAATCCCCGTATGACGATTCTGTTATGGGTAATGTGACTGGATATAAACTAAAACCATTTGTGATATGACACAGTGAGAATCCACAAATCTTCAAAAACATTAGGAAGCATACTCCCAGTCCATTATCGGAGCAATAAGAAGTCGTTGATGACTCAAAAATTGTTTGAGGATGCCTTAATCAACTGTTATGCAAGTGAAATGGAAAGTTATTGTTTGAAAGAAAATGTAGAATTTAAAATTTTATTAATTCTAGTAATGCTCCAGGTCATCCGTCTTGTACGTCTTAAAGCGGCGATCTTCACCAACTTTAAGGTCATGTTTCTCCCTCCAAATACTACTTCTTTAATCCACCCGATGGATCAGGGAGTTCTTGCAGTGTTTAAAGCTTATTATTTACGGAGAACTTTTTCACCAGCCAGTTCTGCTACTTAAGGAAATAACCAGACTCTCATGTAATTCTGGAATGCATTCAATATTTATCATGCTATTAAAAATATTGCTGTGGTGCTTAGGACGAAGTGACCTCTCAGTGCACGAGTAGCATATGGAAAAAAGACATTAAAAAGGTTTGTGCATGATTTTAGAAGTTTGTAATAGTGAGCCTAGCAAATAATCTGAATCTTGAAGTGAATGATGACGACATAATTCAACTCATAGAAAGTTATCCCCCCCCCCGAAGAGTTGACGGACAAAGGATTGGTCAAACTGGAGGAACAACTGTTGTAGAAGAGGAAAAACGAAAAGGAAGAGGGAAAAGAGGTAGTTAAACAATGTACAGTGAAGGGTCTTGCAGAAATGTTCTTTGCAGTTAGCGATGTTCTCAAAATGGCTGAAGACATGGACCCCAAATGTTGAATGCTACTTAATAATAGAAACAAAAGTACATGATGCGTTTGCTTGCTATGAACAAATTTATGATGAAAAGAAGAGGAATAAGCAAAGCACATTGGACATTTTCATCTTAAAAACAAAGGCTACACCAGAAGAGTGACAGCCTGGTCCTTCACACAGGGAAGGTAATGAAGATGTGATTGTAGAGGAAGATTTGAATGATTATTTTCCTGTTTTATAGTGGCAGTAACACAGTGCAGTTTTATAATAAGGTTTAAAAATTAAAATGGCAGTATGCTTATTAGGGTTAAGTCCCTAACTCCTATGACTCTATTGATTTGATGTATCAACTTACGTCCTGTCGGATGGAATGGAACCCGGACGTAAGTCGAGGGGATGACTGTAATAAAACCACCATCATAACAGGATTAGTACAAATCACATGTGTACGGTATATATGGCATACAGTCGCTGGCAGGAAAATGAGCCCGACCACGTAGATGGTACTTGACGTCTGACATCGTGGGGTTGGACTGTTTATAGATATCAGGAATGACCTCACATTACAAGATATCTTAAATTTTTTTGCATGTCATGGAAAATTCCTCGGGGAAATAAGGCAATTCATCTTCTGGAAGTGTGTCGGGGGGGGGGGGGGGGGGGCAATAATGGCTTTGGGATGTTCTGAGTGAAATTTTTGGGTATATGCAGGGGATGGTTTGGACAGGATGTTATCCATGATGGAATCCATGGATGTCACGTTCGTATTCAGTATTATGATGAATGGAGTAAGATAAGAACAACAGTTTTCCCTCGTCTCACAACACACTTAGCGAATGGAACAGCTTACTTGTCGCAGGTTGAATCAGAGGGTGCATTAAAAGAAAAGTCTTTGTGGGAATGGGGACAACATATAAAAGTTGTTGTGGATAGATGAATGGGGATAAAAAATAAACGTTGTGAGCAGATGAAAGAAGGTCTCAGCAGGATGGCGCTGTTCCCCATTCATTTGCCCATGGTACCAATGGCCCTAAAATTGTAGTTGTGGGGTTGAGCTTAATGAGTGTAGGCAGATGGGGGATAACACATAAAATATAAAAGTTGCTGTGGGCAGATAATGGGGATATCAGTGGGACGGTGCTGATATTCCCATTCATTTGTCCACAACAAATCGGAAACTGATACCTTTATTTGTTTAATAAAAATTAAAACTTTGTTCCGTGATGATACAGTTTTAATCGTTTACTTCCAACCAGCCGGCCTGGTTGGCCGAGTGGTTAGAGTATCCGCTCTCCAGCCAAAATACTGCGGGTTCGAATCCGCCGTGGGCATCGATGTTTATGATTGTCTGTGAAAGTATTAGTGGTGATAGTCAGCAGTAGATGGCGTTGGTGTAGCAGTAACACGAAGAGTTGTATAGTAGATGCCCTCCCTCGATGAGTCTTTGGACTCCCTGGAGGTGTCATATAATAATAAAAAATTAATTATGTTTCCATATGTATTTGTAAATGTAATATGTAAACGTTGTATGTAAATCTAATATGTATATACATATGTTGTAAATGTATATATAAATATTGGTAATACCCACATACATTTTTTAAAAAAATTTCATAACTTAGTGGTCTGTAGAATTGCTTTAGGCATTTTACTGTCCTTGGGCTTAGAAAGGTTGAGAAATGCTGCCATAATGCATAGCATTATTCATGTCTGTAAAGATATATGCATTGCATTATAGGATACTAAGGCTGATGTCATTAGCGTGTATATACAAGTAGCCTAGTCGTAAATTGACTTCACGAGCAAACTTTGCTTACACTTGGATAAAGGATTAAACCAAGAATATAATTTTTTGGCATCTTGCATTAAATAAATCATTGCCAGTTTTAATTCCCTTATCTACCAGACTATCCTGTGTTGGATATGCAGCTAAATGAAGAGAGCTATTACATGGAAGTGAAACTTTAATGGTAATAAAAAAAATAAAAAGAAATAAGTGAAGCATATCCAGCAACCAAATGAGATTTATAAGAACTACAGGCTATACTAAACTAGATTTAAATAAAAAGAAAGAAAGAGACACAGAAAGCAAAAAGTTATATAATTTTGAAAACCAGCAAAGGATGCTATGTACTCAACGTCCGTTGTACGTTAGAATGAAGTAAAGCAGTTACCCCTCCCTCTATTTCCCCCCCCCCCTCCTCCCAAAAATAAAAAATAAAAAGTAAATAAATTAACTCTGCTTCAGAAGTGAATGGTATTCTGGAAATCCACTTCTTCTCTGCAGAACATTCCTATTCTAAACAAATTTGGATGTAAAAAATATAAACTGCCATTCTCTGTTTAAAAAAAAAAAAAAAAACTTTCACCCTGAAGGAGGAGGATGTAGTCACAGTGTTAGAATATTTGCTTGAAATTCAGTGTTTTTAATCAGTTTTATTTTCTTTACCTTTGTTATCTTTATCTTCAAAAACATTACTGCATGTGAAATGTTGATTAAATTATTGAATTTTTTTTTACCATTTGTGTTGTTAATAAGTCTTCGAAAATCTTTTATTGATATTAATTTTTATGTTTATTTCGTCTATTTTTCTTTAGGAGTATCCCTAAGGGGTACTTACTCCTAAAGAAAAATAGTAAAATAGTAATAGAAAAATAATAATAATAATAAAGTGTAACATGAAAAATTTTACAGAAATAATATCTTTTATTAATATGCTTAACCAACATGTATAAATGGAATTTTATACAGAGCAGTTCATATTTGTTGTATATTTAAATAAGCACATCATGATAGGTCCTTTTGAAAACAATGGCAATATTAGCAAAGAGGCATTAGCCCTAATATCAATGTGAAGTTTTCATTGCAAAACTAGTCCTTGATAGCCTCCAAAATTCAGTCGATATAGATGAAGTCCTGTGGTTGGAAAGACCTGGATTCAAATCCTGTAAGTTATTCAGATGCAAATTATACATGACGTGTTTCATTTTGAAGATCCTTGTATTAATTCTTTCACTGCAAATTTTATTACATATTTTTTTATTAGATAAGCATCTACTTTCACTGTGCTGTGAAAATGAAGGTTATAATATCAGCTCATGACAAACATGTAAATCAAAGAATAAGTTTGCTATAGTGAATTTAGAAGAACAAGAGTATCTTTCCACAGATTATGTAATTTATGATGCTTTTCTCCAGATTTCGGCAGAATATCCCTTTCCTTAACTGGTTTGCCAGGATAAATATTCTCATGGTAGTGTAACTAATCTTATCCCTTCCAAGAAACTTTGTTTTGCCTTGAAGCTTTACACGCATCCTTAAATACTTTAATTTGGTCTAGCATACTGGTTCTTTTTCTTCTCCTGTGGACACACTCTCCATCTTCACAAAACAATGTAGGTTTCACTGCACAGTAACTATGTCTTTATAAAAAGGATCTACAAAATTTAGATAGAGATCTTTGTTTCTCGTGATTTTCAAAGTATCACTTTATGACAAATGGTTTAGAAATCATGGGAATATAATAAGAATGTCTGTTTTGTAGATCTGGAAAATGGATATGAAAAGATACCAGAAGTCTTCAAAATAATCAATTTTAATGAGTAAATGGAATTTTATACAGAGCAGTTCATATTTGTTGTAAGTCAAAGTTAGGAAGTTAAATACAGGAAGATCATTTGATGTCAAATAAATCAGGTATAAGACAAAGATGCACAGTGTCTCCTCTCTCTGTCTCATTTATCATCTGTATAGATCGCATTATGCAAAAAGTGGCATTAAACCTGATATCAAAATTAGAATGTTCATCTTAGCTTTTTATTTCATGCAGTTGATGTTATTCTCCTAAATAAATCAATTGCAAATCTTCAGGATTTGTTAACTAAATTGAATAACTGCTGTAACAAAATTGGCATGAAAATCAACATTAAAAAGACAAAACCTAAAATAGGCAAGAACCTGGAAACCATCAATTGCATTCTATAAGGGAGTCAGTTAAATAAATATATATGGAATAAGAGACAAATTAGCCAAAACTTAAACTAGCAGTGTACAAGACAGAGTTTAAACTGATTTTAACTTGTTGATCTAGATATAGATTAGGAAAAGAAAAAAAAAAAAAAAAAACACGGTCAAAGACACTGAGATCACAGATGTTGAGAGTCCTGAGAAAATTTAGGAAATGAACGAATGTCATTAATGGCAGAATGATATTAAAAATATCAGGAAGGAACTTAACTGGGTTAATGCAGTCAGAAGTGCCCTACAAAATATAAGATCTAACAGCAATTGGACAAATTAATTTGGAGGAAGTAGTAATTACATAAGCATTGTCTCCATGAATACTCTTCCAAAAACATCAAAGGAAATTGTATGCATAGAGGTTCTTTGAACCGATGCCAAGGACACTAAAGGCAGAGGAAATTCAAAAATTAAGAACAACACAATTTAGTATGGAAAGAAGTATGCTTGGTATCACAAGACTGGGTCACAAAAAGAATACGTGGATAAGAAACCAAACCAAAGTCTCTGACTTCATAGGAAGCGTGAAACATCTGAAGTGGCAATGGGCCTGGCATATTGCTCAAAGTCAAGATTGAGAATGGATAAAAGAAGTACTGGATTGGATTCCATGAGAGGAAAAACAACTACGAAGCCGACCTAAATCACTGTGGATTGGTGGTATCATCAGATTTGCAGGAGTGACATGGGAAAGGAGAGCCATGGACAGACGGTTTTTTTGGAGTAATCTTGGAAAGATCTCCATCCAACAGTGAATCAACAATGGCTGATTCACTGCTGCTGATGATGATAATTTCAAGATGGACAGTAAAGGGGTGTTTGTTAGCAGTGGCTCTTGTTTTAATGATTTTGGAGGAATGATAGTGGCCAGTTCAGCAGAGCACTGTCCATGAAAGTATCTGGAAGAGGCACAAGGTAGAAACTAATGGCTAAACGGATATGGGCTTTGTATAGAAGTGTGAAGTAGTGTCTTGTGTGAAAAAGTACACAAAATTTTTTTGGCTGCTGCAGAAGCTATAATTAAAATGTGGTTATGCCAGGAGAGATTGCAGGTCATTCTGAGTCAGTCCAAATTAATCTGTACTCTGTCAAGATTCCAATATTATCAGATCTTATATTTCTGTGTTTTAAGGCACTGTCTACTGCAGCAATCCATCTACATCTCGGTTATCCTCTAGGTCTTTTCCCTGCCAACTTGACAAAGAACACTTGTTTTGCTAATCTTTACTCTCCCATTCTGTTTAAGGGACCATACTATCTTAGATTAGCTCTACTAACAAATTCCTGAATGCTAACAACAATGGCACGCTCTTTCCTAATATCCCCATTTTTAATGTGATACTGCCATTGGTGCCATCTTTTCACTCCACTAATCTTTCTCGGAACTATCTTGCCATGCTCATTCACAACAAGCTTTTAGAATTCAAACCCACAGTCTTTCCATTGAATAAATAGTGAGTTTTACTATCTGACCACTCAAACATGTTTTGGTAATGGAATTAGTGTGTCTGACAAATGGTGATTATATAGAAGAGTGATGCATAAGTGTTCATGTCACTTATGTGCATTGCTGAAAAATACCTTGTCAGGTAAGCCAAGTTTTCTTTGTCTAGATGTCAACTTTTTTTTAATCAAGATTCAGTTCAAGACCATTTAATATATTAATGACATGGTTCCTTTACAATTTATAAAGTTAATTTTTCTCTCTTCATTACTGATGCAAATTTGGTTACAATGGAAACAGTTGAGATGAGCTAATGCTTCTTTGGAATAATCTGAAATGGCTGAATCAGGTGTGAAAGTGGAGCCTAAATTTAACGTAGAAATTACAAGTGTATATGATGTATACACTTGGATCGAAAGCATTTGGTAATGGGTGAATATAGAAGCACAAAAAATTACTGTTTTAACTAAAGGAAGTTTTATGCAAAAAAAAAAAAAAAGTTATTATTATTAAGAGAGACCTCCAGGGAGTCAGAGACTCATCGAGGAAGGCCACTTACTACACATTAGCTATCATACTTATTCTTGAATTCATTCACAGTGCTTGCACTCACAACATCCAAGGGCAATCCATTCCAATCACGCACCACCCACTGATAGAAAAATCTAGCCCTCACACCCTTCTTGGCTGCCTTTATGTCTAGATGGTATGCACTTGGATAAAGGATTCAATGTGAGTAAATGTAAAGTCATTCACTTCGGCATGATGAGATATCCAATGTTGTATTATTTTGGTGGGATTAGGCTAGAAGAAACTGATGAGGCTAGGGATCTTGGGGTGTTAATTGCCCTCTCATTCTTTCCCCACCCTCCATAAATTGAAAAATTCCATCAATTGAAATCTTGTATGATTCTTGCAGAAGTTTGTAAGTCTCAATCATATCACCCCTCTTTCTCCTGTTTGCTAGTGTCTGCGGTCTACAAATTCTCAATCTGTCTTCATAATCAGTATTCGACAATCCTGATATCATTTTTAACACTCTCCATTTTTACTCTCTCCAATATATCAGAATTGCAACAGAAACCAAGAGACCAGACCTGCACACAATAGTCCAAGTGAGGTCTTATCAAGGCCTTGTAAAGAGGCAAAATAACATCCTCATCTTTACATGTGAATGTTCGTTTCAGCATTGCAATTACCGTTTGAGTTGTATTTACAATTTTTGCTATATGACCCTTGAACTTCAACTTCCTGTTTACGAAAACTCTAAGATCCAAGAAACCTGATCAGTTTCTTCTAGCCTAATCCCACCAATATAATGCAACATTAGATATCTAATCATGACAAAGTGAATGACTTTACATTTACTCACATTGAACTGACACCCATTTTCCCATGCCCGCAATTCCAGCCTATTCGAATCATTCTGCAAGTACTGCATATCAGCAGCATTCCTGATTACCCTACCTATCTCTGCATCATCAGCAAATAGCTGTATGTCGCTTGTCAAATCCTTCCCAGTATCATTAATGTACAGATTGAATAACAGTGAACCAAGTACTGATCCTTGTGGTACACCACTTGTTACCTTAAATCTTGCAGACTCGCATCCCCTCCCGTATACCACTTTTTGATATCCATCAGAAAGCCATCCTCTTATCCATGCTAATAATCTATAACCAAAACTCATTTTCTCCAATTTATGCAACAGTCCACCATGCTGTATTCTCTCAAAAGCCTTAGCAAAATCCAAAAGTATCATGGTATGTCCATTCCCTTTGTCTAGTTCAATGGTAACATTGTTATAGAATGTGAGCAAGTTGCTAAGACATGACCTTCCCTTAGTAAACTCATGTTGTTCATTGCAAAGTAGAGATTCACTGTCAACCCATTTCTGAATGCGAGCCTAACCAACTTTTCCAAAATCTTCACCACCAGTCCTGAGATACTAATTGGTCGATGGTTGGATACATCGGTCTTTGCACCACCCTTATGGAATGGAATTACCATTAATTAACTTCCCTGTTCTGAGACGCATAACAGCCTGGTCAAAGGAATGGCCAGTTCAGCTGAACACTCTTTTAGCACACGTGCTGATATTCCATCAGTCCCTATTCATCATCACGAACCATGGGCTCGCTGTCCATTGGTGTCCGATGCCTCCTTCACTATCTTCTTACACCTTTCTTTGTCCAGTGCACAGTGTTGCAGTTTCTGTACACCCATTCCACACTACTCCTTTATATCTACTATCCATTCTCTGTATGATCTATCTCTTCTGTTTAAACCATCCAAAATACCAGATGTCTTTATCTTCCTCACTCATTCTACAGATGTGTCCAAATAATTTGCACTTCTGTTTTATAATCTTCTGCATTAGATTCTCTTTTGGTTGTATCTTCTGATAGAGCTCTTCATTTGTGATTTTCTGTACCCATCCTATTCTTAGAATCTTCCTGCAACAAGTTCTTTCAAATGCCAAAATTCTTTTTCTTGATTCCTTATTTATTACCCATGTTTCAGATCCATACAGTACACTGCTCAAGATGCATGTTTGCAGGCTGATCACTTTACTTTTCCAGATGTTATCCATGGCCTTCAGATTTGTTCTTCCCTTTGCAATCCTGATCTTTATTTCTTTTTTACAGTCCAAATCATACGTCATTTTACTTCCCAAATATGTAAATTGTTCTACATTTTCTATATCAATTCCATCCACTTGTGTCTTTTGTTTCATGTTCTTCTCACCAGATACCATTGTCTTTGTTTTTTCCAAGTTCATAACAAGTCTCCAAATCTCTTCCCTTCCTCATTTAACATTTTCAGTGTTTTTTGTAGTTCTCTTTCATCTTCTTCAATAATAACAATGTCATCTGCAAATCTCAGATTGTTAATTCTCATTCCATATACAGATATTCCTTTTGCATCTTCCTTCAGTTTGTCCATTGCTCTTTCTAAATGTGCGATGAACATGCTTGATGATATTGGATCCCCCTATCTAGTACCTCTGCTTGTTATAAACCATGTCCTCAAATCATCACCTTTTCTAACTGCTGTAACTGCATTCTGATAAACATCTTTTAATATAGCTATTAGTTTTTTATCAATTCCATAGGATTCCAGAACTGCTAATGTCACTTTCTGAACAATACTGCCAAATGCTTTCTGAAAATCAACAAAGCAAGTATATATGTTTTTGTTTTTTTCTCCTAGCTTTCTCTGCTATTAACCTCATTGTCAAAATCTTTTGAATTGTAGTTCTATTCTTCTTAAATCCTGCTTGCTCATCTGCAAGGTATGCTTCCAATTGTGTTCTCAATCTTTCTGTCAATGTCATCATCACCACTTTATCAAGGTAACTTGTCACGGCAATTGTTCTATAATTTTTACATTCTAACTTATTTCCTTCCTTCTATAATGTCACTAATATTGATTTCACCCACTCCTCTGGCATTTTCCCTTCTTTCTATACCATATTTAATCATTTCTCCAGTGATGTTATCGTTACCAGGACTCTTATTGTGTTTTACCATCCTATTGCTTTTTCTACCTCTCCTCTTGAAATATCCGTATCATGCTCATTACCTGGTTGGTATATCTGCTTCAATTCTTCAGTCAGTTTCCCAACGCTATCTAACTCTAGTTTTTCTTCATATAACTCACTACAGTACAGTACACTAATTGTACAGTGATGGACAGTATCTTGTCCACCACTGTAAAATTTTTTCTTTATTCATCAATACTTTTGACTTTTTCATCTTTAATTCTGGTCTGTTTTGGTTGCCACTTTCTATTAATGGTTCTGATCATTTTGTATACCTCCCTTGTTTTATGCTCTCTATAGTACTGTTCTATATTGTTGAATTGGGCTTCTAACCATTTCATCTTATCCATTCTGACTGCTTTTTTCACCTCATTACACTTTCTTCTATATTGCTCCTCTATTTGTTCTTATCTTCAACATTCTTTTCTCCTGTGCTAACTTCAGTGTTTCTTGTCTCATCCATTTCTTCTTGATCTTCTCTTCTTCTGGTACTCTTTCTTCAATTGCAACTTCTATCGCTTTCATTACTCTTTTCACTCTTAGATTAGAGTTTTTTTTTTCCTCCACACTTAAGTTTCTCTTCTAGCACTGTTATGTACATTCTTCCTATTTCTGCTTCACTTATTCTTGCTGTATCTCTTCTATTCATGTTGGGGTTTATATTTCTTTTTTAATTTCAACTTGATTTTTGCAATCACTAAACTGTGGTCCGAGTCTATATCCACTCTTTGAAAAGTTTGACACTGCTGTACTGACGTTATCCATCTTCTTTTAATTGTAATCATATCAATCATGTTCTTGGTTTTCCCATCGTTTGATCGCCACGTCCATTTTCTACACTCCTTTTGTTGGAATCTTGTGTTACGGATCATCTTGTGGTCCACAGCAAATTCTAACAATTTTTCACCTCGTTCATTTCTTTCTTCAAAACTATATTTTCCCATGACTCTTTCCCAAACATCATTATCTCTTCCAACTTTGGCATTCCAATTTCCTTCAATAATTAGCACATCTTGCTTTGGTATTGTTTCTATTGTCTCTGTCAGATCTTTGTAAAATAAGACGATATCCTCATCTGTTCTGTCAGATGTGGGTGCATATATCTGGACTATTGATATGTTAAATGGTTTTGCCTGAAATCTTGCTACTATGATTCGTTCATTGACTGGTTTGTAGCCTACTAGTGCCTCTCGAGCTCTTTTGTTAAGAAGGAAGCCAACTCCTGCTTCATGCTTGGTGTCATGTCCTGACCATATTACTTCGAATCCATTGATTTCTCCAGATGATGTCCATTGCATCTCTGCCAATCCTAGTATATCACACCAATATCTCTTCATTTCCTCGCGAAGTAATTCTAATTTTCCTGACATTCAGAGTGTCCACACGTTCCTGCTGATAACAGTTCTGTTAGTTTCTGTTTCCTTTCGGTATCCCACTTTTCGATCCAACCCCGATCGCTTGTTGATCTGGGCGACGTCCAAGCCAGCATGTTTTACCTGTTGATTCTATAGGCATGTTGTATACCAACAGGTATACCTGTTGATCCTATAGTCCCTATTGCTGAATTCTTATTCAATTTGTGCAACAGCTCTAAAACCTCAGCCTCACACACCTGCATTTCTTCATCTAGTAAAGAGGTAACAGTGAGCTCAATGTTGTGTTCACCAGGTTGATAGCTTTTAACAAAATGGGCACTCATTAACTGAACAACCTCTTCTGTGTCTGTAATCCTCATACCATCTGGATTTATAAGAGTTATTCTTTCATATTCATTTTTTCTTTTACTTGCAGCATATCGATATAACTCTTGTGGATTGTCTTTAGCACGCAGAGCCAGTTTCTTTTCATACTCAGAACTTTGCTTTACGTACAACAGTTGTGACTATTCTAGCCTGCTGCTTATAACGTTCATAACGGATTTCATCCTTATGCAAACGGTAATCCTTCCACATCGTCCTTTTCTTACAAATTTCTTGCATAATAAGATTACACATCCATTTGACTCCTACTCTATATATTCTTCAAACTCTCGGGACACATTCTGATATTGCATCATTCAAATATTGTTTAAACACCTCTCGTGCACTGTCGATATTCTTTCCATCCAGCAACCATTTCCCATTTCACTGAACTCGGTCTACTCCTCAGTTGGTCATAATTTCCTGCTTTGTACTTCAGCATGTAACCTTTTCTGAATGGAACGTTCATAAACTTAGTCACTTCCCAAGTGAGTACCTCATGATCAGTCACCAACTGGGAACAGAATAGTTACGTCTTTAACCGAATCGCCCTCTGACACTATAATCAAATCTAACACTCTTTGACCTCAAGTTCTTCCTTCTGTCACATGCTGCTTGAAGAAATTGTCTTGCAACAGCTCAATAAATGCATTTTCATTCTTCTCTTGAAATTCTACTGCTACCCAATCAATATTTGGATAATTAAAGTCTCCCATTATGATTACTCTTTTCGTGCTCATCTTTTCTATTTGGTAATGCATTTCTTCATCACTAGCATCCTATCCACCAGGTCTGTAACAACACCCCACTATATAATTGATCTTGTTAGATTCCACCTCACACCAGGTGGCTTCAAACTCAGTGCCACATGAAATATTGTTAGTAGCAGTATTACAATCATAGGATTCAAGTCATTTGATATCATTAGCAACACACTCCCTCCTCTTTATCCTTTCTTAAAATATTGTACCCTTGACACTCGATACCAGTTAGTATGTTTGATTCCGATAGCCAGGTCTCACTAATACCTACAATTTGAGGTTGCAACATATTGACGAAAACAACAAACTCTATCCCTTTGTTTCTGATACTCCTAGCATTCGTGTATACACATAATAATCTACCTGCTTGTTCTTTTGTATTGTCTTGTCTGCAGTCTGCCTGACACAGTTGGACAACTTGCAAATCTCTGTTCTCTAATGTCTTACACATGTAGACTTCTTTGCACACACTTGATGGGTCCGAACCGGACGAACACAAACCCGAAACTGTTCTCTCCTCGTCAGCATTTCCATGACAAAGTCCATTGGCATCATTAACATTATGTAATATTGTCGCACTTATGCTCACATTCACACTGTTCCCCCCTTTATAATTAGTTTCCCTGACTCTGTGTTAGGTCTCATACCAGTTATTAGTTTTTCCAGACTCCTGATACCAAACACATTTAGTTATGGTGCACTTAATGTCAAGTCTGGTCTCCAGTCATACTAGATTATGGCCCAGTGCATCGCTAAAAGGCTGGTTTAGATTTTATATTAACTCAGTTTGAGCTTAAGAATAAAATCAGATTTTATTCAAAAATCATATTACAGATTAATTGAATAAAATTATTACTTATGCTTAATAATGCTCAGTCATAATCATATCATTGCTTTTTTGTTATGTATTCTGTTAATCAACAAGATCATATTGTGTTGCATGTTTTAAATATAACAATTAGATGCCACCCTCATCTGGAAAGTTATGCACATCTCTAAATTCTTTGATTTGATTTATTGAATGGAAGTGACACACTGCTTTTTTAATCAGTTTTTAATGTGTTATTATTTGTTTTTCATAATTAACAGGATTATAACCATAGCATACACTTTAGGATGTCATATTTCCAACAAGAAGATAGACACTACATTTACTGCAAAAGTGGCTGAACTGAAAATACCCCTCTTTGTTCCAAATAAAAAACCATTCAGGGGAAGAAAAAAATAATATTTGTTTGCGTATGTGTGTGTGTATACACACTGTATATCTTATGTAACGTGTCATTGTTCGGAAAATTATTAAATCTTGTACAGCGGCTTTAGTTTCTTTTTGTGTTCTAAAGTAGCACCCTGAGTAATGTCTTTATTATTTATTACATATATTGTTATTGTGTATATATGTTTACAGGTTTCATCCTCCTCCCCACTTGCACATTCCGCTTGCTTCTCACAGCAACTTATGATATTCTAATGATATTAACAATATAATGTTTTATATTATATAACATGGAATAAGAACATTGTGATGTGTGAAAGTAACTATACTGGAATAAGAAAGGGAGATGTTGGGAATGCATAAATAACTGATTTATGGTATTTACAAGCTTGATCTTTTTATCCATTGCAGCATTAAGTAAATCTGCTGAGAAGTAGCCAAAGAAGAAGAAAGCAAGTCAAATTATAAAACTGCACTATTACAATTGCAAATACATATAAAAATAAATACTGTACATATTCTGTGTGGAATCAAATTTTAGCCCAGAAATTTATTAAAAGCCGAAAATAATGCTTTTTTTTTTTTTTTAAAGATATTTGTTGCTTGTTAACAAACATTTGAAAGAATAATCAAAATTGCCAAGTGTGTTTCATAACAGAATTATATTATAGTGACCTCATTCATTGTCGTGACAGTTTTGTATATGTGCAAGGTATGACAATTTAATTCCCGGAATGGCCACATAGTGCCGCCAGTGTGGTGATTTGGTTGGAGTCGCGTGAATAATCATGTTTGTACATCTTTTAACTAATACGTGCATAAACCTCAAACTGATAAAGTCATTTGCTAGTTGGCTGTTGCAAAAACAATAGAGATCTGCATGTAAACTTTGGCATAAAAATGTGTGATCAAAATTTGGAGCAGCGTGTTAACATCAAATTTTGTGTGAAAATCAGCAAAACTGCTACTAAGACATTGGAGCTGTTGAAAGTAGCATATGACTGGAAATTTGATGATGGTGTGGATGCTCTGACAAAGTCCGTTGTCTTTCAGTGGTATAAAAGATTCAAAGGTGAGCAAGAAGATGTGAACAATGACCCCAGAAGTGGGCAGCCAAAAACAAAAATGATGGACACAAATGTGAACAGAGTGCGAAATTTGGTATGGTATGACAGATGATTAAGTGTGCGATTAATGGCTGGTGAATTACAAAGGAATCGAGAAACAGTCAGGGTAATTTTAACTGAAGAATTGGCTATTTGAAAGATTTCTGCAAAGTTTGTTCCTTGGATCTTGACAGATGAACAGAAGCAGTGGCAGGTTCAAGTTGCAACTGATCTTTCTGCAAATAAGCAAATGTTTCCGAGAGTAATTATGGGTGACGAAACCTGATGCTTCCGGTATGATCTCGAAACAAAATGCCAGAGCATGCAGTGGAAAACCCTGAGTTCTCCACATCCAAAGAAAGCACTCATGTCCTGTTCGCAATTCAAGACCATGCATGTGTTTCTTTGATCACAAGGGAATAATCCACTATGAATTCATTGAACAGGGACTAACAATGTCAACTAAGGTCAACCAACAATGCTATTTAGAGATGCTGAAAGGATTACAAGATTCTGGTCTGAGAAAAACACCCGAATTGTGGCCTGACAAGTGGATCATCCATCATGACAATGTGGCACGCCATAGTACACTCGTCATGAGAGAGTTTCCCTGTGATTTCTGGCTGTTTCCAAAATTAAAGACTGCACTAAAAGGATGAAGATTTTCTGACATCACGGCGTAATGTGATAAAGGAACTCGAGTATTCCAGAAAAATAGTTCCGGGCCTGTTTAGAAAAATGAGAACACCATCTAAACCAGTGTATAAATGCACAAGGGGACCACTTCAAAGGTGATAGTAGCCACTAATGTATAGTTCCAAACATAGGTTTTTAACCGGAGCATTCTAGGTATTAAATTGTCACACCTCGTATTGTAGACAATTTTTTTTACATAATTTTGCCATTAAAATCAAACCATAATTTCATTAGACATCAGCTAATGTTATATGGTCATTCCATACATTAATGTGCCACATGAGCTTTTGCAAGGAGACCCTATACCTGACCTTTCTCAGTTTAACTCTCTACACCAGTGAATCCTGAGATGCCATTCTTCTGTTCATTGCTCTTAAGGAGTCCTTTCGAGAACTAATTTGTTTGTTTGCCTTTCTTTGTATGACTCAACAGCCTCCTACAATCACATTTCAAAAGTATATTCTTTTTCAGCTACCCTTTTTCCTCTCAAAGTTATTTAGCTCCAAATTTCACAATCTTATGTTGCAGCTGAAAAAAACAACTGCTTGCAGAATCCTCAGCTTTGTGACAGTATCTTTCCAGACCAACTCTAAACTATTCTCCTAGTTATTTCTAATCTTCTGATGTCATCTGAAGCAGTCTATATTAATGATCGATCCAACACCTTGCCACCTCAATTGTTTCTTCGTTGTTGTTGTCTCCCAGGCCCTTCTATTTATACTTCAAGAACCACAGTGTTCATCTTACTAGGGTTTTAAGTTCTCTGTTCTCACTCTTGACAGTATGAGAGCAAAGGATGCATTTAGTGCTAGATGAGTCTTCCTCATCTATCACTGCATGCATGATATCTTCAATATTTAACAACTGGGGAGAACGTAGGCATCCTTAGCCCACCTGGATCCAATCAGCTGAACACACCTTTTCTTACAATAAAACCAAACCAGTCTTAAGCACCCAGCTTAAGACTGGTTTGGTTTTATTGGAATTACAGCCAAGGAAACCAGAGGTGTTTTATATCTATTAAGTTCTATGAATAGTTCGTCTACAGAATCCATTTAGTGAGAGAATGTTCCCTTCTGGAACGGTCTCCCATCTTATGTATTTCCTAAAGTCTGCAACCCACAGCAGCTCTTCAGGTCAAATTTGAAATTTTTCCTTCCACTGTGTAGGTTGACCAATCAATGATGATGGATTCTCCATAAAAAATTAAAACAGAAAACGATACCAGACTGTCATTTTGTTCCAGTTAACTGGAACAAAACGACGGTCGATCTCTGAGATCAACTGCTGTGATATGATATACAGAAAAGTTTGTTCCTTGCATATGAGATGGAGTTCATTGGTAGATTTTATTTTTTTTTTATTAAAAATGAATTCCTTTTGTAACCTTTATCAATTTTTTTCTTTAATGAGGGGGTGGGGGGTCTGGAAAACAGAGTAACAAGGGTATGAAGCCCCTGTGGCAAGTGTAACTTGCGCCCCCCCCCCCCCCCACTCCCAACCCAAAAATGTAAAAATAGCAAGTTAAATTTTACCAAGTTTAAAGTGGTTTATTGCTGAAATTTAAAAATACAATATAAAATAGCGGACTTTTATATCTATTTATTTTTATTTTTTACATTTTGTGCACGTGTGCAGGTGCCTCTTTTGGCACTGCTGGAAAGTTCTGATAAACACATAGAACAGAAATGTTCTTTCATGTACATAATGAGCGTGTATTTTCTTGATCACAGAACAAATGTAAATAGCTATTTGGGAACATTGATCAAGTGTAAACGGATAAGTATTTTAATACCGACTAGTTTCATCAAACTTAAGCTGTTGGCATTGTCAGGGTACAAGCACTGAGGTTAAAACATCACAAAATAGATCTTAACTGTAAATTCTAAAAATTATAGTTACAAACTAAAATAGCATTGAACGGGAATAATACATGTATCACATGCACATGATTTACTAGTTGTTGCTAAGGGATGTTCTATAGTTAGCATTAAAGTTCATTTCTTGTGTGTTCAGAGATTAATTAGGGTTTTCCATATCTCTGAAAGTATTAATCCCTGGTTCCTGTTAAGGTTAATCTGTAGCTGCTGCTTTAAACATTCGAGAGTGGTAGTTTTCTTTTATGTAAGGGATACAACTTTTGTCCCACTCAATGATATGGTTATGGAGAAATGTGATGACAGGCCTGATATGTCTTGGCTGTTATTTTTAACATAACCAATGTGTTCCTTCTGTCTAATCTCGAGGCTTCTCGAAGTCTGGCCGATGTAACTTGTATACATCGGCCAGACTTCGAGAGTCTGGCCAATGTATACAAGAGCATGGAATATTGTAGACTCCATCATACTTATAGAAAGGATGGGTATCTTTTGGAGATCGTAGTAATTTACGAATTGTTTCTATAGGTTTGAATGTCACTTATTTTGTGTGGTTTGAGGAGATTAGCGAGCTTGTTAGAGATACTGCTCACATATATGGAATGGCGATTGTTGTAATATATCGAGTGTCTTCTCGTTCTCTCGGTGGCTCAGAGAAAATGATTTTGTTGACGAGTCTTCGTGGGTAGCCATTCAAGGCGAGGTTATTAGATATCAATGTTAATTCATCTTGGAGGTCCTTTTCATCTGTTGTAATGCAGACAGCTCTTTTCTTTAGTATGTGTACTATGCTGAGTTTGTGAGAAATGTGGTGTGAGGAGCTGAAATGTAGATAACGTCCTGTATTCGTATGTTTCCTGTAGACTGATAGGTTCATAAGGCCGTTAACTTGCTTCTTAATTAAGCTGTCTAAGAACGGTAGTTGTTTGTGTTTTTCAAGTTCTAGAGTAAATTTAATAGAATGGTGAAAGGAGTTGATTTTTTTGAGAAAATCAATTAAGTCATCTTTGTTGTGGTTCCATACAATGAAGATATCATCTACATATCTCCACCAAATTATTGGTTAAGGCACATATGGACAACCACGGATCGGATCCGGCCCTAATCTATTTCAGCGAAGTTTGTCTGATTCATGGTGTGTTCTACTAACTCACATTAAGCTGACGTCATATGACTTCGGCAAAACACACTATGTTTTCTTCAACCAAGGTCTCTTTCTCACTTTGACTAGCGACGTGTTAGTTCGGTACTTGCGTTGGTGTTGTGTTCTGTTCAGTGCCTGCGGTGTAGAAGACAGTTTGGTTTGACAGTTCTGAATATCGCTTATAAATTTGGGACAATGTCAGGGGTTATTGCAAAAAAAGTAGATGCAGAGAATCGTCAATTTCAAGACAACTAGACGGAGGATTATTTTTTTGTAAATAAAGGTTTGCCTGTATGTTTGCTGTGCAACGAATCCTTATCCGTCAACAAAGAATACAACTTGAAGAGACACTTTACTTCAAGATATACGGATCACCCCAAAATTGGACAACTACGAAAAGATGAAATACAGAAGTTGAAGAACTTGGCTACCCAGCAGCAAATGTTCAACAAGCAAAGAACGCAGCACCACAGCATTGTCAAAGCCAGCTTTGTGGTAAGCGAAAAAATCGCTAAGCATTCTAAGTCATTTGGTGAAGGAGAATTTATCAAAGAATGTCCACTGGATGTTGCAAGTATAATATGTCCTGAAAAGAAACACGACTTCCAGAATATTCGTTTGTCGAGACGTATTGTTGTCCGACGGATAGAAATTATGGCTGATGATATCAAAAAAAGTTTAAAAGAGGATTGTTAGATTGGAAGCATTTTCAATTACTTTGGATGACAGCACCGATGCCTCCGATACAGCACAACTAGCAATATTTATTCGAAGAGTTGATGCGGATTTCAACATCACAAGAATTATTGGTTCTTCGGCCGTTAAAGTACTGGTGAAGATATATTTGACACAGTCAACACAATCTTCGAGAGATTTGGGCTTAAATGGAGTTCGCTATCTGGCATATGCACTGATGAGGCCCCTGCAATGGTTGGTGCACAGAAGGGATTAATTGGAATAGATCATGAAAGAGCAATAGAACTACAGATCCATCCGGAAAAATTAACAAATTTTCACTGCATTATCCACCAACAAAATCTGTGTGCAAAATCGATTAAATTCACAAATGTTATGGAAGTTGTAGTAGTAGCCAGTATTGACTTTATTAAGTCACGTGCACTTAATCACCGCCAATTTAAGGAGTATTTGGCAGACCTATTTTCAGATTATGAAGATGTGTCTTATTATTATGAAGTGAGGTAGTTGAGCAAAGGTAAAATGTTAAAACTATTTTATGATCTGAGACAAGACATTTCAGATTTTATGGACATAAAATTAGGAAGCACAATTAACCAAGTAAAAGATGATGAGTGGATGTGTGATTTAGCATTCTTTGTAGATGTCACTGGATACCTAAACGAACTGAATCTTAAATTGCAAAAACAAGGACGGTTCATGAACTGCATTGGATATGTCAAATCTTTTTTGTAATAAGCTAAGATTGTTGGAAAGTCAGATAAGAGCTAAAAATTGTTAGCATTTTCCTACTCTAGCAACTCATAAAAATATCCCTTATATAATTGTTATGGAGATGAAGTGAAGGCACTGATATATAATTGTTATGGAGATGAAGTGAAGGCACTGATAGAGCAATTTGATACAAGGTTTGCCGACTTCAAAAACAGAGACTCCAAATTCGCTATATATTTGCTCGTCCGATGGATGCTGATGTAAATAATATGCCAGAAAACTTACAGATGGAACTTATTGAGCTTCAGGCGGATTTAGTGCTAAAATCACAATTTAACAACTTGCTTTGACGGTTTTTTATAAATTTTATTTTGTGGAAGAAAAATGTACAAATTTACTCGCCTTTTCAAGAAAAATCATTTGTCTTTTCGGCAGCATATGTATGTGTGAACAGTTTTTTTCGAGGATGAAATAAAATAAATCAAAATTTCGGGCAAGAATAACCGACGAAAACCTCAAAAATTCTATACGATTACCGTAATAAGTAATATTAACGTCAATATTGATAGTCTCATAGTTGAAGTAAATGGCCAGTCTTCACATTAAATTGTTATGTCGTTCATTATATTATGAAATTTATGTAGAGCTTTATACCAAAGCATTATATTATAAATAAATGAAATATGAAGCAACTTATTTTAATTCATTTAATATTAATTTATTTTATTTAATAATTTGGTCTGGCCCTTAACTTGGAGACAATAATAATTTGGCCACCGAAGTAGGAAAGGTCACGAATGCCTGGTTTAAGAGCTTCATTGAAATTATTTTTTATTTAATCGCGTTTTAATGTAAAGTGACTTTTTTAAAATTGTCCTCGGGCCACTAAGCTATACTGCGGTATTTAGAATTGTAAGATGCTTTCCAGATTTACAAGGAACGCTGCAAATCTGGAAAGCATCTTATAAGCCTATAAAAATAAATATTAAATAGACATGCTTCTTCATCCATCTACCAGTGCCAAGCAGTGCTTAAGTACTAGTACTAACGTCGCAGGTAGATGGCTGAAGCAGTAGTTCGTTCGAGTGCGCTGTCTAGTGCCGTCCAGATACTTCTCGATACTTCGTTATTTTCATATAAATAAAAGAGGATCTGATCCACAGTCGTAAACAGTGATATTCGTGTATAAGCGCACGCAGGTTCATCGTGTCACATAGCCTATTGTGGTTTTATATTTCCAGACTTTTCATTGTGAGACATATTCAGTGGATAATAACTGTTACACGGCCATTTTTGATCATATTTTGGGTTCACCTTCCATCACTGGCGTCTACGAGTAAAAAGCGTAAATCAAGTGATTCTTGTCGGGTTTTTAATGAAAAGTGGACCAATTTGTACTTTTTTGCACCGATCGACGATTAGCCAGTGTGTTTAATTTGTCGTGAGTCAGTATCAAAAGCACTATGAGACAAAGGCATTGATCAACAATTCAATGTGACAAAAGAACTGCTAGTTCTCGTACCTATGAAGGGAACGATGAAAGGCACTGCAGCGTTTTCTTGGCTACTGGAAAAGATTTCGTCCATTACCACTGTTTAATCCACCAGGAGAATTTGCGCGCGAAAACTATTGGATTTGAACTATTGAAATGTTATGAAAGTTATTGACTGTCGTCAACATTATTAGGGCAAGAGGATTGAATCATCGTTCAATTCCAAGAGTTTTTGACCCAAGAGTGCGAAGCGGATCACGGCGATGTGGTTTATTATAGTGATGTGCGTTGGTTGAGCAGAGGGAAGGTTCTTAAAGGAGTGACTTGAAGAGCGAAATACTGCAGTTCATGCAAACTAAGGGGAATCCAATTGCGGAATTTAACGATCCGAAGTGGATGACTGACTTTGTGACCGACATCTCGTTGCATACGAACGAACAGCGCCGGCGCCTAGTATTTTTCTTGTGTGTGCGATTAATGTTCGGCGCCTTTCTAAAAAAGTTTTTCTTTAATAAAGTGTGAAGAAAACGAACAGGAAATGAAAACCGCTTTACAGTATAATGTTACCTACGGATTAGTCCTGCTTATACATTTTTTTTTTTTTACACAGAACTCAACAATTAATCATAAGTTGATTTATGATACATCAAAAAATAAAGAACTATTTTAGGTATATTTTCGTAAATTTTAATCAAAAATTACAGTGATATAGTCGGTCCAGGATACAATTTCACACACCACCACCAGCCGTGCCTGCATACGAATGACCTAAATACATGGCTACAATCCAAAGATCAACTGGTGCGCACTCTATTTTATCATATCAAAGCTTTTGTGGCCAAGCTCAAACTTTGGGAGGCATAACTAGCAAAAAAAGACAACTCATTTTCAGCTCGCTGAGTCCACCTGTTCGTCTCATGATGAATACACTACACAATTAGCCGTGTTGCGAAGTGAGTTCGAAGAGAGATTTGGTGATTATCGTAACCAACAGTCTTCTTTAGATTTAAATTTATTTTCAATGCCATTTGGTGTCGAAATGCCAGACTCAGTACAAATGGAGCTGCTTGAACTCCAAAACAACTCTTCTTTGAGAGAAAAATTATTCAATGTGCCCTTGCTTACATTTTACAAAGACTACATTTCTGAGGAAGCATTCCCTAATCTTCGCCGGCATGCTTTAAAAATATGTGTTTTGTTAGGAAGCTCATACCTATGCGAGCTGTTCTCCAGATGAAGCATGTGAAGTCCAAGACAAAAACTCAGATTGTGGACCAACATCTGAGAATACTCTGTGCATATCAACTTCCAACATTGATGCCAACATCGACAAGCTGGTCAAGGAAAAACATTGTACTTACTTATCATGAACCGACTCTTACCTATGCTCTTAAAGCTGAGTTTGTTTATTTTTATAGGATTTTATGTAAAGTTTGAAATGCACAACGTTCCTTGTGAATCTGGAAAGCATCTTACAATTCTAAATACCGCAGCATAGCTTAGTGGGCCGCAGGCTTCATTGAAATTTTTAATGCAGCCCGCACTGTCTGAAAGGTTGAAGACCCGTGGTATAGAAGCCCTCTTGGGCGGAAAGACCTGGGCTTGATTACCGTTATTATGTTCTCTTTCGAAGAAAGGTGAGTTAGCCGGTATTATACGGAGGTTCACCCGGAAACTGGTTTTTTCTCCCAGAACAGGCAAACTGTCCCTGTGAACACATGCATCTACAGACATAGGACACTGCTGGAATAGGATTGACCGACCTATTCAATGGGATTTCTGATTTCGATTCATAATAGGCCACGAAGCTTAATACGTAACCATAGCAGGCCACTGCGCCTAATACGTAAAGGAAGAAGATTACCATTTATCAAAGATATATATCAGAAGCAGTAAATTAGGTAGGTTTTTGATGTCTTTTGCAAAATGGCATTATGGCGTCCACAATCAGATGGGATTGTGGACATTAGTCACCAAGGAAGAATGATCTCATTGTTGAGAGTGGTTGGATATTAGGAAATAGCTTCAGGAATAAATGTTCAACTAGGTTAGTTGCTTTCAGAATTGCTACAGCTGTAGAAACAGTAGATGATGGTATACACAGTCTAGCATAAAAGTGATAAGACATAATTAGTATAAAATCGTGTATTCAATTAATTGCCTGATACATGGTGGTCACCTTCAAAGTAACTCCCTCCCTCATGAAATGCATCGGTTCTAACCTTCCTCCATGCAGTATAATCGGATTGGAAGTCCTCTTCTGTTAGTTCATTATGACCTGTGTCGCAGCTCTAGATGTTTTCTACAGCCTCAAAATGGAAACCTTTCATTTTGTTCTTGAGCTTGGGGAGGGGCACAAGGAGACAAGTTGGAACACCAACTAGGATGCTTTGTCGTAACGCAATATCCAATCATTCTCGAGTGTTCAAGGATTTCTTTGTAACAAATTTGACAGTTGCTCCAGGAGCCACTAACTCTTGCTGGACCACGTCATGGCTATCGAAAAATGTGACAATCAGGGTTTTCGTTTTGGACTCTCCCCTCCAAAAACATCTTGTGCAATTTAAACATTTGAAAACGTGATAAAGAATCATTATTATCATACCTCCGCTTAATTTTATGGAACGTTCTATAGCACTATCGTTCAGTTTAAGGCAAAATTTAAGCGTGCAAAGTTTCGCTTCTCCATTTTCGTGGTGAACATACCAGACATACACTTCACTAAAAACACAATACCTGGACAGGCGTTTATCCTACACCAACGAAAAACTCGCACTGGCGGAAAGAGCAGGAATCATTAACATATTACATCTTCGTCGGTTCTACAATGCTTTCAGTTGTCACGGGAAAAAAATCTCTTTGAGAAACGATAAACCACAGGAGTTCAAAAAGAGAAGATTCACACTTCGGAATTCTTCTCTGGCAACGAATATCGGATACCACAAAAGCAAACGCACACGTTTGTGATAGACAGAATAATTTAAATTGTAGTTTGGACAGTTAAGATGGACTGGTTGCTGTGACAATTACTTGGGATTCCATCCAAAACATCATTATTATTATTGAAGTCGCAGTAACACTATTTAGGCTTCCTGTTATGCTAGTATTTCAGATAGGAAGAGAAAAATACCAGGTGAACATAATGTGGGAGGAGAGAAGCTCTTTAGACATGCCACTCATACAAAGAGCATGCAGTTTCCGTGGTATAATGTGGCCTCAACAGAACTCGCATGACATGATCTGGAAGCGTGGATGGCAAATATATGAAGTGCCAACTGATCAGGAAGCCCCTGAATGTATCACCATCAGTTTCGGTCTACACTATCTGTCAATCAGCTTTCAGACCTGCTTTGACTGTTGTACCCTCGAAGATGGGAGGATGTTCGTTGATTATGTTTCTTCTAACTGGAAAGGTAAGATATCCTTTCACAGTGGCATGCTGAATGGATAACATTACAAATTTTAAATATTTATGCAAAATTTTAGTGAATATGATAAATAAGAACAATAAGCCAGTCTGATGTGGTGGATAGTGGATAATTTCAAATAAGAGAGAAATCAAAACATTCAACTGGTTTTATATAAAAGACAATATTCAAACTAATTAACATATAGATTTGAGAGCTGGGTTAGAAATAAAAGAGGTGATCAAAGACTAGAAACGGCAGTACTAATATTTCTAAGAAAAAACTAGGAGGGCGGGTGAATAAATAGCATCAATGGATTCTACTAGGTGCAAAATCATGTTAAAAATTATAAAAATTATACTAGAATCTTAGTATTGTGGTATTTGTGAACAGAAATAATTTCAGATTGTATGGTCAGTTGAACAGAATAGGAAAGAGGCTAGCTTTTTCCTTCCATCAAGCAAACGTGCTTCATGGGAGGAAAAAGACCCACATCGAGATCAATCAAGATTTATCTGGTCTCTACCAAACGTGAGTTAGCCGGTCTCATAGGGTGGTGTGGGTTTTTTCACCTGGTACATTACAAGTGCCATAGAAAACAGAAAGATATGACATGACAATACTGGGGTCTTGACGTTTAAGAGACTGATTTTTTGGGGGGGAGGGGTGGATTATCAATAGGCAAATCGGTAATATTAAACGTATGATGGTATTACACCTGTACATCTTTGAGAGTGTGTATGGTGGTGAAATCTGGCATTGTAATTCTGCTTATAAAAAGAAGTGCCTGTGAACCCTTGTGATAAAATCATATCACGGTAGGAAGATTCGATTCCAATCACAATATTTGATGCAGATAAGTACAGATCTTTTCTTCTAGATGTTTTTTAACTCTGGATTTCAAAAGAATCAACCATACAACATACGTATTATATTATAATTTACCACAAGGCCTCCATAACTCAGTCGGTATAGACGGATCCCTCTGGTCGGAAAGACCTGGGCTCGATTCCCGTTCATGACGTGAGGAACCTTTATCTGATCTTTCTACTAAAGGTAAGTTAGCCGGTCTCATATGGAGGTAGGGCCTGGGTTCGATTCCCGTTCGTGACGTCACGAACCTTTTTCTAGTCTTTCTACCAAAGGTGAGTTAGCCTGTCTCATATGGAGGTAGGGAGTTTTTTCTCCCTGAAAATCGGGTTTTTCGTCACCCAGAACAGGCAAACCATGAGCGCACACGGATTAGTCAGGAATACTTAAAAAACGGTCCCTCTCAGCCATAGGCCTGATTCGTCAGCTATGCTGATCCAGAGCCCCGATAAAATAGGTGGGATTGAGATGATGCCATACCTCCCCGTAAAAGGGGTTCACGGCAGTTGTATCAACATACGAAATAAAAATAACATATCACAACATGTTCGAGTTAGATGCGAAACATGGCGTATTTGGCTGCTGTTTCTCTGGTCGTGGTTACCATATGTGAACAGAAGCCACTGATCTTCCGACGACTACTGAAGTGAAGTAGGGCCAACTATATTTCCAAAAAAGTTTGAACTAAACTACTTTTACAACAACGAAGGAAAACAATTTACAAAGAGCAATATATAATTTAAACGTTATAGTAGAACAGTTTGGAATGAAAATTTCCATAGATAAAACTAACTGGCATTTTGTGGACAAACTCCAGTTAGAAGTAAAATAGTTGGCCTGTGTAGCTCAGTGGAAGTGGCGCTTGGCCGCTCGAAGTTAGCCCTAGGTTCTAGTTTATTCGCTGACTGGAGGAACTTTTTTCTAAGCCTACCTTCGACCGGTTCCAGAAATAGTCAATCTCTGGCACAGGCAAGCGGGTTTTTCCACAAGAAAATAACCGTAGAACCAACATTATTTCAGACAGTGACATATCTTGTTAGGGTTAGGTCCAAGAGATGGCAGCACTTGTTTGCCAGCCTCTTTATTGGTGACTGCTATAATTAGTGATAGATATGGGCCAGCTGTCTCTGATTGGCTACCGGTGGAGATTGAACTGCCCACTCAGTCTCCGAAAGCTAGATAGGGTATAAAGGCCTCGCTTATTCCCTATTAGGGAATAAAAGGCGTTAGCTGATAGAACAGATAAATACTTTCAGTTATCTTGGATGTGAAATAATTTTTACAGTTTATAGGCATGGGGGGGGATGGTCGGTGGCATTACGTTGTAGCCCTCCTGGCTAGGTCCATGGGACCTGCTAACTGATAGCTGTGATCCTCCATTCATATTGGAGGTTGATGGTTCTGGCAGCCCATTGCGTAAAAAATGTCGCTATGCAAAGCATCGTGTGTAAACAGAAAAGAAATAAAACCCGTGTAGTCTCATATGCCCAGAATGGTGGTGTCAGGGTAATGTAGCAGGCCCCGTGGTATCGTCAGTCCGTGACTGCTATAAAGAAACTCGACGCAGAAATTGCTTGATATTGCTACTTGGAATGTAAGAGGATTGAATAAATGTGGGAAATTGGCTAATGTGATGAGAGAGAGAGATTGAATATTAGTATACTACGAATAAGTGAAACCTTTTGGAAAGGATCATCAGATTTTGAGTCGAAACTTCCAAATGGCAAGATATATAAAGTATATACGTCAGGTGATGAAACATCAAGGAGAGGTGTAGCGTTCATTGTAGAGTAGAAAACTATTTAGAGAAGAGATATTCATTGTAGAGAAAAAGAGATATGGTGATCATTCAAATATATGCTCCTACCGAACAGAATGAGGAAGCAGAAATAGATAACATGGATGATGAAATAGAATGATGTATAAATGAAGTTGGAGGCAAGAAAGATCGAGTTATTTGTGCTATGGGTGACTGGAATGCAAAAGTTGGATCAGAGAGAGAACATCTACACGCTTGGGTCCATTTCGCCTCGGAATCCGGAATGAGAGAGGACAAAAACTGATTGATGTCTGTAACAAGCACAGTTTCATCATAATGTGGTGAAACTGTGCTTGTTGGTTTTTGAGATAAAACCAACAGCAGATACACTTGGGAAAGTCCAGATGGAAGATACAGAAATCAATTAGACTATGTTAAGGGGATAAAAATCCCTTATTGTTTTTCAGCCAGTAAGCGAAACTAAGATCGAAAACTACGATCTGAAACGTTTCATGCCGACGAACTGTCGGCGTATCCAAGCGTAAATGACCACTTGTTAGTGCCACACCACGGCAACTCGTTACAAAGGTGGAGCAAGCTCCCTCACTGTTCTTGATATTTTCTTATAATGTATAATGTAAAAACACACAGCTCTTAGGAGATGTAGTACTGTTTTACATTATGAGGAGAGGTCACTCCCAGACCGGTTTCACCTTTTTTGAGGTCTCATCAGTGAGTAGCTAGACCTAGAATATCAGAGTTTAAGTGAAAAGAACTTACATACTTTTGCTATACGATTGCCAGAAAGGTGTGTCACTATATTATATTATGACATAGTATAACTAAGATGAAAAGCCAAACGGATATTTTTTTCTGGCGAGGTTGATAAGTTAAGGGGATAAAAATCCCTTATTATTTTTCAGCCAGTAAGCGAAACTAAGATCGAAAACTACGATCTGAAACGTTTCATGCCGACGAACTGTCGGCGTATCCAAGCGTAAGTGACCACTTGGTAGTGCCACACCACGGCAACTCGTTGCAAAGGTGGAGCAAGCTCCCTCACTGTTCTTGATATTTTCTCATAATGTAAAAACACACAGCACTTAGGAGATGTAGACCTCTCCTCATAATGTAAAACAGTACTACATCGCCTAAGAGCTGTGTGTTTTTACATTATGAGAAAATATCAAGAACAATGAGGGATCTTGCTCCACCTTTGCAACGAGTTGCTGTGGTGTGGCACTACCAAGTGGTCACTTACTTGGATACGCCGACAGTTCGTTGGCATGAAACGTTTCAGATCGTAGTTTTCGATCTTAGTTTAGCTTACTGGCTGAAAAACAATAAGGGGTTTTTATCCCCTTAACTTATCAACCTCGCCAGAAAAAAATAGCCGTTTGACTTTTCATCTCAATTAGACTATATTATGGTCAGTAAACGTTACTTCAATAGAATATGGAACTCTAGGGTGATGCTAAGTGCTGACTGTAGATCTGATCATAGACATGAAGATGAATATTCGCCTAAAAACAGTAAAAACTAAGAAGTCAACCCCCTAAAATGGGATCTGCAAATGGTACAAAATCCAATAGTAAAATCAAAATATAATGAAAATGTTTCAGAACTGCTAACATTTTGCACAGTTGCAAAACGAAAATGAACCCTCTCAGTGGAATAGACTACAAGAAGCTATCATAACATCTGCTAAAAACCACATCAATAAACAAGACGAAAGAAAGAGAAAACCATGGATAAACACAAGAAATAATCAACCTTATCGACGGAAGAAGAACATGGAAAAGAGGAACAAATGAAGAAGAAAGGTTAAGAATTAAAACATTGGATAAAAGAATCAAACAGTTATGCGGAAGACTGAAAGAAAACTGGATAAATAGCCAGTGCACCAAGATAGAAGAATTACAAAATAGGAATAAATCCAGAGTAGCATTCCTGAAAGTGAAAGAACTTAATGGAAAAGCAAGACGTTCCTAATAACATTAAGGACAAAGATGAAAACATAATCATTGATAATGAAAGATTAAATGGAAGGTGAGCGGAGTACTTAGCAGATCTTTATGAATGTGATGATGATGGTAACATGATAGATGATTCACTTCACTTTAAGTTAAACGTAACAACTGATACTACTCTACCGACAAGAAAGGAGATAGAACAAGATAGAACATTTAATTAACAATCTTCCTAGTAATAAATTCCGTAGGTGTGATACTGTCCTGGCTGTGCTGCTGAAAGCTTTGACTGACAATAATAACAATTTAGTGGAATCCATTAAGGACATCTATAAAACAATAGAATTACCTGAAATTTTTACAACATCTATCTGCATACCAAATCCAAAGAAAAATAATGCACAAAATTGCGAAGATTACAGAACTGTAAGCCTAATATCCCATGCATCTAAAACTATTTTAACCATTGTTAACAAACAAATTGAAGTAGCCTTAATAGGTGAATTGAGTGAACAACAGAAAGGCTTGAAAAGAGGGATGGGAATCAATGCTATCCTGTAACTAAATATACTAATAGAAAAATCACTTGAAAGAAATAGGAACATTTACATATGCTTCATAGACTTTCAGAAGGCCTTTGACCAGGTAAAACATAATAATAAATGTTCAATATATTAGATAAATTAGACATAAAAGATCGTGTATACTTAAGATTATGAAAATGATTTACACCAAATGTGTAAATCATTTTCATAAACAGAAAATGCAACTGTTTAACTCTGAGGCTTCTGAGTGAAAATAAAAAGTGGAATTAGAGACGGTCGTATCCTTTCACCAAATCTATTTAATATCTATAGTGAGACAGTGATGAAAAAGATTGAAAAACAAAAAATAGGAATTAGTATCAAAGGTATACAATACAACAATCTTATATATGCTGATGATACCATTCTCATTGCAGAAAACTGAAATAAATTAATCAAATTACTGCAACTACTAATTGAAGAAGGTAAAGAATTTGGATCAGATATAAATGCAAAAAAAGACCAAATTTATGAAAATCTCAAAAGAAAACAGATCCGAGCCAGATATATTCATAAACAATATGAAAATTGAACATACAACAGAATATAAATATTTAGGCACCTACTTTACTGCAGATGGAAAGCAAGATAAAGAAATAAATGTAAGAACAACCATGGCTAATGATGCCTTCTGGAAAAATAAAGATATGCCCAGACGTTCTGTGGGTATTGAGACAAAGAAAAAAATGATAAGAACACTAGTGTGGCCAGTTTTTACATATGGAAGTGAGACCTGGGTATTCAAGAAGATAGTAAGAGAACGGATAATGGCCTTTGAAATGTGGTGCTATAGGAGAGCTCTGAAAATCTCATGGACAGAACATGTGACAAATACAGATGTCCTACAGAGAAAGAGAACACAGAGATCTTTATTACAGGAAATGATCCAGAGAAAAGGATCAAGAGGAAGAAAACGAAGGACATGGCTTGAAGATATAAGATCATGGACAGGATCACATGGCTATGCCGAAACAAAAAGGAAAGCCACCAACAGAAAGACCTGGAAGGACATGGTACTGCATCCTCTCACTGAGGAAGCTACATGAAAAAGAAGAAGAAGAATCCAAATATGGTACAAAAAGAAACACGCTTGCAAATATATAATACTCTAGCAGTGCCCACATTACTATATGGCAGTGAAAATTGAGCAATAAGCAATCAAGATAAACAAAGAAAAAATACAAGCGAAATGAGATTTATAAGAACTACAAAATACACATTAGTAGACCAAAAAAGGAATGAAGACATTTTAAAAGAACTAAAAACAAAATCAATAGAGAAAAACTAAACAATTATAAACACAAATAGACAGAACATGTAAACCGAATGGCCAACACCCGACATCCTAAACAAATACTGAAATATAAGCCAATTGGAAAGACAAGGCAAGGTAGACTTCAAAAAATGATATTGGATGGATAAGGAGACCGGAACAGACCAATATGGTCTATACCCGTAATTAGCATATGATGGCGTTGATGGTAGTTGTGTGTAGTTGGAGAATCAAGTAGTATAGGAGACGGTTAGATGTGTGAAGTGGTGTAGAGAGCTCTGCAATGAGTTGTTGGAGGTATTACTTAATGATAATAGTAAACTACTTTCTCACATGGGGAATAAAAAGCCAAAGTCTACTTATTTACTCTCTACACTCAATGGACAAAACAGATGTAGGGGGATGAGAAGTTTACACTGGCATTCCCAATGCAGAGTGAAATGTACCCAAACTAAACGTAGACAATAAATAGGCTGCCATCAGGGCTTCACAATAGTATGTATCGCAATCGATGAACTTAGGTTAATCTGGCAATCTTAGTTACTTTGATTGTGGATGTATTATCAGCGCAAGACAGACGGGTCATTCTATTGCCCAAATGGTAAGAATCCTCGAGGACAGCGGTATCGAGGGTAAACCGCGAGTATATATGGACGTACCGGCGAGCAAGTGGTGGCTTACCACACGCCATTGATGACCGGGGACAACACAGACTGTTCAATCCCGTTATCAGACCAACCACAGGACAACAGCGGCACAAATCACACCCAGATGTCCAAGTAGCGTCAACGAGCTAGTGGTACAGCGTAACCTGCATACATTGGGCCACGGGTGCTGACGCTGAAAACTTGTAGCATTGCTAACTGCTTGTCATCGGACATTGCGCCTCACTTGATGTCGGGACCATCAAAACAGGACCGCAGACCGGACCAGAATCGTGTGGTCTGATGAATCCCGTTATCAGCTGTACCGAGCTGACAGGAGGGTGCAGATGTGAGGTCAACAGCATGAGGCCATGACCCTGTATTGACAAGTCGTCTCTCATCAAGGAGGTGGGGCTCAGTAATGGTTTGGGGAAACATCTCATGTGACACATTAGTTCCCTTGGTATGTCTGAAGTGGTCCTTAAATGCCGTGAACTAACAGAATGTGTTGGCTGATCACCTACACATTTTCATGCCCTTTGCACATCCTGCAGTCAATGGTTTGTTTCAATAGGACAATGCACCACCCCACCGGGATGCAACCACCCAGATATGGCTGGAGGAACACTCATCTGAGTTTGGTGCCACTGGATGGTTCCCGGATTTAAATTCGACGAATTCTTTCTGGGATGCCATAGATCAAATCATCAGATCCATGTACCCTGGACCTACATCTAAGGCAGTGGTTCCCAATCTTTTTCCACTTGTGTACCTCTTTTAAACCCTTTTCTATAAATTGTACCCCTTGTTTTTAAAATAGTTGTTTTTAAATACTGACACTTTTGTTCAGTGCCCATCTTAATGTAAAATAGTGAAAATGAGGTTTTTCCGCCATTACTGATTATTTTTCGTGTACCCCTGAACGGCCCAGCACGTAACCCCGGGGGGTACGCGTACCCCCCAGGGTTACGTGCTGGGCCGTTCAGGGGTTTAAGCCACAGATTTTTTTTAATACTGCAAGAAGCATGGCTGGAATTACCTCAGCATCTGGTGTGGTCAATGCCTTAAAGAATACTGGCTGTTATTCGCGCTGAAGGACAGACACTCTAATGTTTTGTCCACTGAGTGTATGTATATATTATTAAGAGAGATCTCCAGGGAGTAAGGGGCTCATGGAAGGAGGCCACTTACGACACGCACTGGCTATCATACTTGTTCTTGAATTGATTCACACTGTTTACACACAACATCCAATGGCAATTCATTCCAATCACGCACCACACTATGAGCGCAAAATCTAGCCGTCACCCCCCCCCTTCTTAGCGATATTCATTCTCAGCTTCCAAGGATCCCCTCTTTTCCCTTCCTCACTCTCCATAAAATAAAAAATTCCGTCAATTGAAATCCTGCATGACCCTTTCAGAAGTTTGTGTCTCAATATATCACTCCCTCTTTCTCCTGTTTGCTACTGTCTGTGAGTCTACAAATTCTCTGTCTGTCTTCAATATGCGTATTCCACAATCCTGATATCATTTTAACATGCTCTTTTCCTCTCTTTGCTCCACTGTATGGAGACCAGCCCTGTGCAAAAAGTTCAAGTGATGTCTATCAAGGCATTCGAAAGAGGCAAAATGACAGCTTTATTTTTACATGTCAAAGTTCAGTTCAGCATTTCAATTATCCTCTGAGATATATTTGCTATATGTCTTCTGAACGTCAACTTCCTATCTACTAAAATCCCAAGATCCCCAGCCTGATCAGTTTCTTTCAGCATAATCAAACCAATATAATATGATATTGGATATCTAATCTTCGGAAATGCATGAATTTAAATTTTTACTAACATTGAAATGATAGCCGTTTTCCAATGCCCACAATTCCAGCCTATTCAAATCATTCTGCAAGTACTGCATATCAACAGTATTCCTGATTACCCTACTTATCTTTTCATCATCAGCAAATAGCTGTATGCTGGCTGTCAAATCCTTCCCAATGTCATTAATGTACAGATTGACTCTTATCCAACCTAATATTTTATAATCCAAACCTAGCCCTCAATTCCAAAAATAACTAGCCCCCCCCCAAAATCCAAACCTAGCTTCTGCAATTTATGCAAGTCTTCCATGCCGTATTCAGTCAAAAGCCTTACTAAAATCTAGAAGTATCATGGTGTATACATTCCCATTGCCTAACTCAGTGGTAATATTATTATAGAACGTGGGCAGATTGCTAAAACATGACCTTCACTTAGTAAACCCATGAAGTTCGTTACAAAGTAGAGATTATCTGTCAACCCATTTTTGAATGTGAACCCTAACCAACTTTTCCGAAATCTTTATCAGCACTCCAGAGATACCAATAGGTCGACAATTGGATACATCAGTCTTTGCACCATTCTCATGCAATGGGATTACTATATTTTCTCTCCACTCCTGTGGAATCTTCCCTGTTCTGAAACTGAAATTATATATCCTGGTCAAAGGAACAGTCAGTTCAGCTGAACACTTCTAATATCCGTGTTGATATCCCATCAGAATATTTGTGTAAGCAATGTGTTCACCACCACCTCCTCAATGAATGAAGAAACTCAGGTATATGGGGGAGGAAATATTAGAGCTGTTCCACAAACTCAATCGGAATTGATAGCCTTTTAGCAAAATGTGCACTCATTTGTTGAACAGTCTCTTCAGGATCTGTCACCCTGGCACCATCTGCATTCAGTCGAGTTATTCTTTCATATTCATTATCTATTTTAATTTCAGCATAAAGATAGAATTGTTTGAGGGCTTTAGCTTGCACAGTCAGTTTCTTGTCATACTCAGCCAGCTTTCAGTACAACAGTTGTCTCTTCTTACTTGCTGCTTATAATTTTCATAACGGACATCATCCTTATGTACACGGTATTCCTTCCACATTATTCGTTTCTTCCAAGTCTCCTGTTTGATACGATTACACGTCCATTTCACTCTTATCCTGTTTATTATTCGAACATATTCTGATATTGCATCATTTAAGTATTTTTAACCACTTTGCATGCTCTATCGATATGTTTCCTATCCAACAACTGTTATCATTGCCAAGGATCCAACATATTCCTCATGCAGTAATAATTTCCTCATTTGTAGTTCAACATATATCCCTTTTATCAATGCAGTTGAAACTTATCCACTTCCCAAGTACCTTCTGCATGTTCACTGGCATTAACCGGGGGCAGAATAGTTATTTCTTTAACTAAAATCGCTTCTAACACTATAATTTGTGTCATATGAAGGTATATTTGTCAAGATGGGAGGATAGAACTTATTTAATCTAATAGGTTGTTAGCTTGATTTATAATTTTTAAATATTTAGACATATTGTATCTGTGCCTCCATTTTACTCTTGCCCTGATCCCGACAAATGCTAAGGGAGAGTCTGAAATCTATTACGACTTTCTCCAAAATATTTAACATCTACAGAAGTAATACAAACTGACACTTCCATTTACCATTCACCTTTATGTAATGCACCATCCTATCCTTCCTCGATTTGGAAACCTTTCCCATAGCCAGACTCCAATTGAAACTCCATGTCAACGGAGTTGTCAGTTCCTCAGCCACATTCTCTTAAAACATGTGGTGAAATTCCATCAACCTTGAACTTTCCCCATCCCTCTAATAACAAAACTTACATTTCCAGGATGAAATAACCAAGTTAAGTAATAACTTTATTTGATTTTCCTTCAATCTCAGGGCCAATATGTTCATTTGTTTCAGTTTTGTCTTCCTTACCATGCTAGTGTTCCTCGCTATAGTCTTGTATTTCTACTCATTGGAAACCTCTTGTTGTTGGAGTAATTTGAACCTCTTAATCAGAACCTCTTATTATAAGAGTAAGATTGAATTTTTGCTCTTACTTTCTAAATGCAGCTGAATACGATGGCATAACAAGGGGTCTTGGGGAATTTAAATCCATTGATTAATTGCATGAGGACAACGATCAACATTTCTGACTTCAAGGGTGAAGCAAAATGCTTTTCATACTCCTTGCTATCTGATAGGGAAACAGTGAGTGGAAAAATTAATAATCCAATTGCTCACCCTGAGTGGGCTTGGAGATTAAACATCAGAAATGGAGTTTGAGATGGCTTTTAGTCTTTTATGTTTGAAGAAATCCGTTGCTTCGTAATTTGCAGCTAGTTGAACCAGTTTATTGGAGTGTGCGGATGTTTTTGTTTGTTGCTATAGTTTGTAGGAAAGTGTAAATATAGGGAACATTTGTGTCCCGATCGAGTTGCACATTTCTAACGACCATGGAGCGTTTAGGATCATATGTAGACATTTATTTTGCAGGCGTTGTAATTTAAGAATATTAGTATCAGCGGTATGGCTCCAGGCCGAAGAAGCTTAAGGGAATATAGGACGAACCATCAGTTGGTAATTAAGTAGTTTGATTCTGGTATTTTAGTTTACTCTTCCTGTTGATTAGAGGATAGAGTTGAGCAATGGCTTTTGATGCCTTTTGCACAGAGAGCTTAGATGTGACAGCTGAAAGTTAGCCTTCTGTCCAGTAGTACACAAGGTATTTGACTTCTGTTTGCCACAGGATTTTTGTGTTAAACAGAAAGATGTTCCCTTTAGGAAGCATCGGTCTTCTGGTAAATAGCATGGCTATCCTTTTCTGGGGGGGTTTACTTGCCATCTCCATTTCTCAATCTGTAGTAAGTTTTCTTGACGTTTTTTGATGGCTAGATTTGGTTATAGAGATTTGGCTAATATTGCTGTATCTTGCGCGTAGAGGGCCATGATGGATGACAATGGATGGTGCGGGATATCAGCCATTCATATGGAAAATAGAATTGGAGCTAGTAAGGATCGTTGTGAGACTCCAGGCAAGATACGTTTCTTGGCTGATACTGTACCGTTGATCTTGATTTGCATATGCCTGTCAAAAACGTATGATTTAATTAGGTGAACCATTTCCAATGGTATTCCAGTTGAGATCAGTTTATGCAGTAATCTGAAATGTGCCAAATTTTATCAAATGCACTCGCTATGTCAAGGAAAACAGCCCCAGTGCATTGATGCCAATTGTATCCAATGGAGTATTCGACTAGTCTATGCACCTGTTGGATGGTACTATGGAGTTGATGAAATCCAAACTGTTCTTTAGCAAGAATGTTTAACTTGTGTACAGAGACTCGGAGTCTGGTGAGAATAACTCCATAGTACCATCCGATTTTTCTTTTTCCCAAATTTGGGATGAGGCTGATGGGCTTCTAAAAGCGTTTATAAAATGAAACTACAATTGATCAACATCAGCTAAAATTACTCAAAAAAGAACAACACTGGATGCATGTTTTAAAATGCATAATATCGGTTATTAAATTTCTTGCAAAAGAAAACAGCGTTCATAGGAAGTTCAGATACTCTGTATACAAATAATAATGGAAAAGTTTTGAAACTGATTGATTTATTATTCGAATTGGACAGAGTATTACAAAAACATGTAGAACGCATAAAAAATAATGAAATTCACGTTCATTATTTAGGGAAATGTATACAAAACTAAATCATTAATATAGTGAGTAATGAAATTTTTTAAAAAAAAAATTGTATCAAAATAATGAATGCTAAGTATTTTTCAATAATTATTGATTGCACCACTGATATTTCGCGGCAGGAGCAAATGTCCTTAATTGTAAGATATGTTTCTATAAAAGAAAAACATGAAGAAACTCAAGATATTATACAAATAGAGGAAATATTTCTAGATTTTATTAAAATTAATAATACAGGAAGTGGCATGGCGGGATTTCTTCTAATAATTTCTTCTAATAATTTTAAAATTATTAGAAGAAAAAAACTTTAATATTCAAAATATCCATGATCAGGGATATGATAACGGGTTAAACATGAAGGGGAAGAATGCAGGGGTACAAGCACTTTTTAGGAACAAAAATCCTAGAGCATTTTTTGTTCCGCGTTGTACTCATTCCTTGAACTTGGTATTGAGCGATGCAGCAAGCTGCAATGTAGATACGGTTTTATTTTTTTAACATTATTCAGTCAATCTATAATTTCTTTTCTTCGTCTAGTCATCGAATAAGTTTCTGAACCACATCCAAAATTTTAATTTAAAACCTTTATGCACGACGAGATGGGAAAGTGGCGTTGAAACTGTATTTTATGTAAAAGAAATACATGAAACGTGACGTAACGAGGGTATGAAGCACCTGTGGCAAGTGTCTAACTTGCCACAGGCGTTAACCCAAAAATGACAAAAATGTTATACGTTTTGCGCCCCAAACCTAGTTGCGCCTGTGGCGGCGCCTCTTTCGCCATGCCCTCATTACGGCACTGCATGAAGCTTTAATTTTCATCACAGAAGATGACAGCTTAATTGGGCAACAAGGCATTAAAACAAAATTAGAAGCTAGTTCGTTAGCAAAAAAAAATAATTCCTTCAAGTTTATATTTGACACATTTGTTTGGTATGACATTCTAAGTGAGTCAATGAATCTAGCAAACAATTGCAAAATATCTCTTGCAATATTATGGAAGCCTTGAAATCATTAGATGTCACGAAAAAATTCTTGACGTCATACAGAAGCGAAAATAATTTTTTGAAAGTTAAGCACCAAGCCCATAACTTTGCTCTAAATATTGGGTTAAATGCTGCTGATTTCCCAACTAACGACAGGACACGAACTCGACATGTAAAAACTCAATTTGATTATGAATGTCCTGACGAATCAATTGCTAATTTTAAGCGACAGTTTCAAATTAATTTTTAATGTAATTCTTGATTCAGCAATAACATCAATTACTGAGAGATTTGAACAGCTAAATAAATCTGAATCAATTTTTGGATTTCTCTTTAACATTGGTAACTTAAAATTTGATAATGATACAGTAAAAAAAAGCTTGTTTCGACTTAGAAATTGTTCTGTCTGATGGTAATCAAAAAGATATTTCAGCAATAGATTTATTAAATGAATTAAAAATATTGTCTCGACGATATCAAATAATTATTCTCCCAAAGAAGTATTAAATTATATTTGTGCAACTAACTGCATAAGTCTTTTCCTAATGTGTACACATCACTACAAATTCTTTTATCAATCTCACCTACATTTGCAAGTGCAGAGCGCAGTTTTTCTAAATTTATTTATTTATTTCATATCCAAACACAAGTAGTACAGTAGTAAGTAAGTGGTACAACATGATTTACAACAAATTAGGATACATTACAATGAGATCAGCTTAGATTTGGTAGATGAATTATACAGGGAATAATAATTAAATATGAAAAAAAAAGGAAACTATAGATAACTTATATACAATAAACATGGTCAGTTGTTCCTCCAGTATCTTGCACAATCAACTGCTCTTTCTGTGCAGATATTATTATTATTAGTAGTAGTAGTAGTAGTATTACGGGCAACTCCAGAAAGTCCTTAGACTCATCGACGGAGGCCCCAAATCATGTCCATCACAACTATTCGACATTCACACAGTATCTATCATACCTTGCCTTAAACTCATTCATTGTCACAGCACCCATTACAGACTCTGGCAGCTTATTCCACTCATTCAGCACTATAAAAGTAAAGAACCCAGCTCTAACACACTTACTGACCACACTCTTGCCCAGCTTCCATGGATGTCCCCAAGTCCTACCACCACCAGCCCGGTTCTCAAAAATATCTTCTGAATTAATCTTATAGAAACCCTTCAGTAATTTGAATGTCTCAATCATATCTCCCCTTTTCCGCTTATCAACCAATTTCTGCAACCCACAAATCCTCAACCTGTTCTCATAAGGTTCATTCCACAGACCTGCTATCATGTTGGTCACTCGCCTCTGAATCCCTCAGCCTCCTCCCCATTACGAAGAAATCTAGGTGACCAAATTTGGGCACAGTAGTCGAGATGGAGTCTTATCAAGGCTCGATACAGAGGAACAATAACATGCTTGTCTCTGCTCTTTAAAGTATTCTTCAGCAACCAGTGATTTGATGAGCTGATTTGGCCACTTTTGCAATGTGCCCCATAAACTTCAACTCCTTATCCACCAACACTCCTCAATCTCTAGCCTCATCAATTTCCTGGAGTGCAGTTCCACCAATGTGGTAAACTGCTGCTAATCTTTTCACCCAAAAATAACCTTACATTTTGCCACATTAAATTGACATCCATTTTCCTTAGCCTAGACCTCCAATCTATCCAAATCATCTTGCAAAATTGTGACATCATCTGTATTCACTATTGCCCTACCTAACTTTGCATCATCCGCGAACAAAAGAACTGTTCCTCTCAGATCCTTTCCTATATCATTAATGAACAAATTAAACAGCAATGGTCCAAGAACAGATCCTTATGGCACACCACTAGTCACAGGCCGTCATTTGAACGGTACTCCTAAATAAACCACTCTCTAATATCTCTCCGTCAACCACCCTCCTATCCATCTCACCAATCCTATATCCATCCCCATATGCTGCATTTTACTGATTAGAATTTCATGTGGTATCCTATCAAAGGTCTTCGCAAGGTTCAGTAGAATCACTGTAAACCCATTACCCTTATCCAGTTCAGCCGTCACTGTGTTATAATACGTGAGCAAGTTACTTAGGCATGACCTACCCTTCACAAAACCATGCTGTCCCCGATACAGTATCCCATTTTCATCTATCCAATCTTGTATTTTCCTCTTGACTATTTTCTCCAAGATCTTGATAACGATTCCTGATATGCTGATTGGCCGGTAATTTTCAACAGCATCCGTGGAACCACCTTTATGTACTATTTTCCCCTCTTTCCATCCCTTTGGGACTGACCCAGACCCGAGGCTCAAATTAAACAAATGGTCAAGGGCACTGACAATTCTTTAGCCGCTTCACGTACGACACGAGCTGGTATACCATTCAACCCCACAGATGTATTGACATTGAGGTTCTGTAATAGACTATTTACCTCTACTTCATTCGTCACAATTCCAGTATAAGCTGTTGGTTCTTCCATTCCTGCAATGTCACCACCTGGATGATATACTCTTGCAAAGTGCTCGCTCAGTAATTCCATTATATCGATTGATTCGGTTACCTCCCTACCCTCAGTATTTTTTAAAATCATTCTGCCATGAACATTTTTCCTTTTACTTGCAACATATTGAAAAAACTATTTGGGATTCTCTTTAGCCTGCATGGCCAATATTCTTTCATAATCCGCTTTTGCTTTTCTTACCACCCTTGCACCTTTCTCCTTAAATTCCTCCACAATTGTTTCCTTTTTTGCAGCTCACGCTTAATGGTGTTATTCATCCAATTAACCCCTACTTGATTTATTATTCGGACTCTTGGTATACAGTCAACCATTGCCTCCTGCAAACACTTCTTAACCACCTCCCATGCACATATAAGGTCCTCTTTTGTACAAGGTGATAGAAGAAAGGGACAAGAAAGAAAGTGTTCAATGGACTGGGTTGACCCACACTCACAGTTGTCTGGGCCAGTGGGGTAGCCCCATTTTATGAGGTTTTGTATGCAGCGTCCTGTCGTCCAGGGTTTGTTTTGGATTTTGCAAGTATTCCAGTCCAAGTGGGCACGACGTGAAAGATGTTTGGCTGTTGGAATACTAGTATTATTTTCAGAATATAGTGCGAGCCATTTTGAAGTCTTGTCTCTGGGAGGTTTTTAGGTGGTTCAACAGTTGTCAGGAAGCTATGTCGGGATATGATGGACGCCACCCACTGGCCGAACAGTGGGTGGCGTTCATCATTCATTTGTCTGCTTCTTTCATCAGCTGAGAATGCAGATCTTCGAATTGAAGAGGGGTGCAATACCAGCCAAAGTATACAGGTCTTTTAGTGGTGTTGATTTCAGGCATCCTGTAATTAAGCGGCAGCTTTCATTCAATGCTGGATCAAGTTTTTCAGCATGGCAGGATCTGGACAATACTGGGCAGGCATATTCAGCAGAAGAATAGCAAAGGGCCAAGGCAGAAGATCTCAGTGTGCTAGGGTCTGCACCCCATTTGAAGGAGGTGAGCTTTCTTAGTATGTTGTTTCTTGCATTCACTTTTGCCTTTATTTTTTCTATGTGGGATTTATATGAGAGGGTGCGATCGAGAGTCACACCGAGGTAGATTGGTTTCCAGGAATGTTCTATATTAAAGCCTTCCAAGAAATCTGTAGCTTACTGTTGGCTTCCTTATTGTTAAGGTGGAAAAGGGCATTTTGGGTTTTCAAGGGGTTTGGTTTTAGTTGATTGCTGGTATAGTATATGATTAGACTATTTAAAGTAAGTGATAAAGTAGTTTCAATGGACTTGAAATTTTTTGACTGAGTAGCTATGGCAAGGTCATCAGCATAGATAAAATTTCTAGTTTCTGGAAATATGGGGAGATCATTGACGTAGATGTTGAAAAGTAATGGTGATAACACACTTTCCTGGGGGAGGCCTTTTTTTTGGTGGTGCCAGCAGCTCTTCCTACCCCCAAGGTCCACACAAGGCGTCTGTTTTCCAAGAGTGATTGGATCAGCAGGACAAGGTGATAATCTCTAGTTATTCTGTATAGCTTATTTCTGAGTGTGAGATGGTTTATGGTATCATATGCTACAGTTAGGTCTATAAAGACTACTCTCCTGTGGCTAGTTTTTGCTCATAACCATTTTCTATATATTGAGTGAGGTTGAGAATTTGCGATGTGCAGGATTTGCCTGGTCTAAAGCCATCCCGCTCAGCAATAAGTTGGGGGTTCGATTAGGGTTGTAGCCTATTCAAAATTAATCGTTCATAGAGTTTACAGAGGCTGCTGAGTAGTGATATAGGTCTGTAATTTTTTGCTTTGGTTGGGGTTTTCGCTGGTTTTAGAAAGGCCACCACTTTGGCATGCCTCCAGATAGTTGGTATCCTTAGGGTTCTGAGGCAAGTGTTATATAGTTTTAATAACCACTCTTTAGTTCTGGTTCCAAAATGTTTATTCTGTTCATTAGAGACATCATCAAGGCCTGCAGATTTTCTAGGTCTTAACAGGTTTATGGCAGTGTTGAGTTCAGTGATGGTGAAATCTGAGTTAATCATATTTTGTTCCTCAGTTGAGGGTCTCAGTATCTTATTTTTTGTGTGTTTTTTAGTGAATTTTCCATTCGGCAGCAGCTGGTAAGCAATTTGATTAGATGTTACCTGGGGATGCTCATATGGCTTAATGAAATCCTTCCTAATTCTGTTGATAAATTTCCATGCCTTTCTGCTACTATGGGTCATATCAAGGGCTTCTATTTCTTTTTTTTTCCTTGAGAAACGCTTTTCCTCTGCCATCATGGAGCATAATTTTTCTCCTGGATGGATAGTTTCTTCTGAGAAGGGATTGGTGTTGTAAAGTTGTAAGTAATCAGCATACTGGGCTTGTATGTCACTGGAAAGACCTGGAATGTAGTTTGTGGGGCATCCTCGGGACATGTGTTTGGTGGAGAATTTCCTAAGTATTTTTATGAATTCTGGATGCTCTTGAGGGTTTGGAGGGACTTCTATGAAGCGGTCAAGATCTTCCATGAAACCCTTCCAATTAGCTTTTTGGAAATTAAATCGTCATCTGTAAGGGACGCTGTTAGGCATAATTGCTGGGTTGAATTGAAGCATTATATGTGTATGTTGAGTATGTGGAATCGGATTTAAAACCTTTTTAACACAGATGTTGGATATTTTTGAGCTAACAAATGTGAGGTCAGGGTTATAGCCTCGCTTCCATCTGTCACTGTTGAAAGATGCATTGGATTATGTATCAGGTTTAGAGAAAGGTTTTCAGCCCATTATTCAACAAAATGGTTACACAAAGCCCAAGTTGGACTTTGTGTAACCCCAGTTAACACCATGGCTGTTAAGGTCACCTAATACAATATTAGTCACGTATGCATTATTATTGAGGAGGATGTCAGGGAAGGAGAAAGCTTCTTCTGGTGGTTTATAGACTGAGGTGATTGAGATATTTTTAAATGTGATTCGAATAATCTCAATGTTTCTGTTGTTCGTTGAGTCAATGGGCGATGGGATCAAGTTCTCTTTTGTAAATATTGCAGTCATATTTATCGTGTGGGGTATTTCTTTGATGAGTGTCATGCCATGGATGTAAGGTCTTGCAGCACCTTCTGCTCTCTGAGTTTCTTACAGGCAGAGCACATTGCAGTCATTATCTCTGCAAAATTTGCAATGAGATCTTGCTTGACACTGGAGAAATCATCAATATTAAATTATATTATTTTCTAAATTAAGACTTATTAAAAATTATTCAAAGTCCACAATGTCCCAAGAGAGATTAGATGGCTTAGCCACTTTATCTATTGAAAGTGACATAGCCAAGACATTAGATCTAGAAGAAGTAGCTAAGTATTTTGCCGAAATTAAGGCTAAAAAGGTTTTTTAAATAATTAAAATTGTTAATTCTTAATTTAGATTTTTTTCATATTTGTTTTGTCATATTTAATGTGATTTATGTAATATTTATAAATTGTGTTAAAATTATGTACTCATTATATAATAAACACAAAAATATTTTTTTAATTTTTATTATTATTTTATTATATTATTTTATTATTTTTTTATTATTTTTTTTATTTTATTATTATTAGAGCCTGTGTAGCTCAGTGGATGTGGCGTTTGCATACCACCGCGCTTGGCCGCACGAAGGAAGTCTTGGTTTCGAGTCTAGTCGGCGACTAGAGGAAATTTTTCTAAGCCTTTTTTCGACCGGTTCCCGAGTTAGTCGATCTCTGGCACGGGCAAGCAGGTTTTTCCTCCCAGAAACTCGGGTTTTTCGTCCTGTAAACTCAAGAAAATCGACCATAGAACCCACATTATTTCAGACATTAAATATATTGTGTTAGGGTTAGGCACCACGAGATGGCGGCACATTTGAGCCGTCTCTCTTCACTGTGAACCGCTTAATTAGTGATAGCCTTGGGCCATCTGTCTCTGATTGGGTACCAGTGGAGATTGAACTGCCCACTCAGTCTCCAAAAGTTAGATAGGGCTAAATGGCCTCGCCTACTCCCGTATATACGGGAATAAAAAGGCGTTAGCTGATTTTTTTATTATTATTATTTTTTTTTAAATTTTTTTATTTTCTTTTATTTTTTTTTTTAGAGAGCCTGTGTAGCTCAGTGGATGTGGCGTTTGCATACCACAGCGCTTGGCCGCACCAAGGAAGACTTGGTTTCGAGTCTAGTCGGCGACTAGAGGAAATTTTTCTAAGCCTTTTTTCGACCGGTTCCCGAGTTAGTCGATCTCTGGCACGGGCAAGCAGGTTTTTCCTCCCGGAAACTCGGGTTTTTTCCTCCCGTAAACTCAAGAAAATCGACCGTAGAACCCATATTATTTCAGACATTAAATATATTGTGTTAGGGTTAGGGACCACAAGATGGCGGCACATTTGAGGCGTCTCTCTTCACTGTGAACCGCTTAATTGGTGATAGCCTTGGGCCATCTATCTCTGATTGGTACCAGTGGAGATTGAACTGCCCACTCAGTCTCCAAAAGTTAGATAGGGCTAAATGTCCTCGCCTACTTCCCGTATATGGGAATGAAAAGGCGTTAGCTGATTTTTTTTATTATTATTTTATTAGATTATTTTATCTTAAATGAAAAGACATCAAAGTTTTCGTTAGTTGTTAGAGTTCACAGAGGATATGAAATAAGTAGTGACCACTTCCTAGTTAAAATAAAATTAAGATTACCACCTAAATGGCTACAAGTAACAAGAACAGATAGAAAATTTAAAACGTTTGTTTATAAAACTAGACTATTAAATGACACAAATATACAGTGGCTGTATGAACAAAGAATTTACCAGTATCTAGATAAAATAAAACAAAATGAAGAAATAGAAATAGACTGGCTTAATATAAAAACGATACTAAATGCAGAAGCAAATGTAAGCTTAGGAAAGACCAAAAAATTCAATAAAAGGGAAAAAATGAAGATATGAGATGATACAACCAAAGAAATAATCAAAATGAAAAAAGAAACCTATCATAAATGGTTAAGCAGTAGATGAAATAGGATATAATAGAATAAGAGCCATTGCTAAAAGAGAAGTCAGAAAAAGACATAGAGAATCATGGAACAAATTTGTTTCTAATTTATAACATGATTTATATAAAATAAGATCCAATGTATATAAAATTTTGAAACACCTAAATGAAGTTACTAAAGAAAACAAAATTAAACACCGAATTGAAATTAGAAGAATTTCTAAATTTCTACACAGAAATGTGGACAGATGAATATTTTAAAAAAGACAACTGGCAAACATTTAATGAAAATGAAAACGAAATAAGTAAAGAAGAATTAGAAATCAGCCTGAAAGAAACAAGAAACAGAAAATCACATGGAGAAGATAAGCTAGGTTCAGAACTATATCAATATGCAGGAACAAGATTCAAAGAAAGACTCCTATTATTTTTAAATAAAATTTATACAACTGATAACCCCCCAATAGAATGGAAGAAAGCAACTGTGATTCCCATCTTTAAAAAAGGTAATAGAGATGACCCTAAAAACTACTATAGAGGTATCAGTATACTAAATTCCTGTTACAAAATATATAGCAGAATCTTAAACAGCAAACTAATGAAATATTCCGAGAACTTTATTTTAGAAGTACAGAATGGATTTAGAAAAGGAAGATCATGTATAGACCTGGCCTTTTGCCTAAAATTAATAATAGAGAAAAGAATAGAATACAATTTAGAAACACATATTGCATTTATTGACTTTGAAAAAGCATTTGACAAAGTTAAAAGAAGCATTTTGTTTAACATATTAAAAGAAAGACAAATACCAAATAATATCCTAAAAGCTATCATAAGTATATATGAAAATAATTAAATACAAAAAAAAACCAGCTAACGCCTTTTATTCCCTTATAGGGAGTAGGCAAGGCCTTTACACCGTATCTAGCATCTGGAGACTGAGTGGGCAGTTCAGTCTCCACTGGTAACCAATCAGAGATAGCCAGACCATGTATATCACTAATTATAGGCAGCCACCAATGAACAGGCTGGCAAATAAGTGCTGCCATCTCTTGGTACCTTACCCTAACAGGATATGTTACTGTCTGATATAATGTGGGTACTACGGTCGATTTTCTTGAGTTTATGGGACGAAAAACTCACTTGCCCGTGCCAGAGATCGACTAACTCCGGAACTGGTCGAAAAATAGGCTTAAAAAAGTTCCTCCAGTCGGCTAGTCGACGACTGAACTTGAATCTAAGTCTAATTTCGAGCGACCAGGCACAGAGGATGTAAGCGCCACTTTCACTGAGCTACACAGGCCTATTAATCAAATACAGTTAAGATTAAATCAGCGATAACATATGCGAGAGAGATAAACCAAGGGATCCCACAGGGATTCCCCTCTCAGGAACTCTCTTTAATATTTACCTAAATGAAATAACAATAAAATGGAATAAAAATTTTCAAAAAAAAATCAGGTAACGCCTTTTTATTCCCATATAGAGTGAGTAGGCAAGGCCGTTTTAGCCCTATCTAACTTTTGGAGACTGAGTGGGAAGTTCAATCTCCACTGGTACCCAATCAGAGATAGCTGGCCCAAGGCTATCACTAATTAAATGGCACGCAGTGAAGAGAGACGGTTCAACACGTGCCGCCATCTCGTGGTCCCTAACCCTTACACTCGTGTTTAATGTCTGAAATAATACGATCGATTTTCTTGAGTTTACGGGACGAAAAACCCGAGTTTCCGGGAGAAAAAACCTGCTTTCCCGTGTCAGAGATCGACTATCTCGGGAACTGGTCGAAAAAAGGCTTAGAAAAATTTCTTCTAGTCGCCGACTAGATTCGAAACCAAGAAGACTTCCTTCGTGCAGTCAAGCGCTGTGGCTTGCAAACGCCGCATTCACTGGGCTACAAATTTCCATCAAGGTATTAAACTTTCTCATACTGTGAACTTAAACACTCTCCTTTTTGCCGACGACCAAATAATAATTACAAATTTTGAAGATAACTTGCAGAAAACTATTTTAAATCTAAATGAGATAGCCAAAGATTATGGTATGATAATATCAATAGAAAAATAAAAATATATGGCCTTTAAAGGAGAGATCCAGTAAGAACTAAAATAGTAATAGATAACAAGATCTTAGAACAGGTGAATTCATTTAACTACCTAGGATATATGATTACATATGAAAATGAAAACGATATAACCTAAAATTTGCAAAATATTTAAAAATAACAGGTGTAATTAACTCTATATTAAAACCAAACCTAGTTCCAAAAAACCAGACTAAAAGTATATAATTCATTAGCCCTACCAGTCTTTGTATGGAAGTGGAATCTGGACAATAAAACAAAAAGACAAACGAAGATTAATAACAGCAGAAATGTAGTTTATGAGAAAAACTGCAAAGTATACTCTATTTGATCACAAAAGAAACGAAGAAATTATGAAAGAATTAAACCAAGAATCAGTAATAGAAAAAATTTTTAAAATTTGAACATAAATGGATGGAACACGTTCAAAGAATGAAAATAGAAAGATTACCAAAACAAGCCTTAAAGTACAAGCCATTAGGGCAAGAAAACCAGGACGTCCTCTTAAAAGATTCAACGATGACTTCTAAGGCGGGAACAGGCCATACTAGGCCCAAATCCTTGACATGCATGATGATGATGATGATGATGATGGTTTATTTATTCACTATATATATATATATATATATATTTATAGTGAATAAATAAACATCTGATGTGTAATTAATTGTTAATAAGCGTTTGTTGTGTTAAACCTTTATATTCCATTAACTCTGATCATGTAAGTCTTACGACGAACGAAACTTGTCGGGTTTTTTAATTGTTTATTTTTAATAAACTTTTTATATTAATATGTGGTCTCAATACCGAAAACTACCTACAGAATTATTATTATTGTTTATTATTTCATAGTTGTGTGATGTCTTAGGTAGACCTCCCGCGATTAGCAGTATCATTGAAATCCTGAGCAACAAGAACAGTAGTAACAACAACAACAACAACAACAATAATTGAATTAGACTCATGAACTCACAAATTAATTCACAAAACAATATTAAAAATGCCATTAAATATATTTAAATTACAGTGTGATGAAACCATTAACTTTAAGTGATGTTTGCTTTCTTTCTTTTTTTTTTTTTTTCTTAAATAAAATCTTTAAAGTTAATTTTTATTTCTAGAAGTTTGAACAACATAGTTACGACTCTGCGAGAGTCCGTGATATACAATTATACGGTGATTTTTAAGAATCTTCCGTTTCCGGTCTTGTTTTAGGCTGCTACACCGATCGAATCTAGTTGATGGAAGTTAGGGTTAGTTCAGTGTTACTTGTGCGTGTGTTTGTTTATATAATTAATTCTGTAAACATGGAATGCAAATTTGGGAAAAATGAAACCGAGACATATGGTGGATATTAAGGTATATAGTTAAAATAATACTACTGCATCTTTTCGTTATAAAAATTAACACTCCTCCAGCTGGACATGTTACTACAAGGATTGCGCATTGCATTTGTATTTTGCTTATATTTTCTGAATTTAGCATGTTATCTTACGCCAGTTTTAACAGCAAAATATTGGGGTTCTCGGCTTCTTGCAGCAGCATCTCCAAGCAAAGTTAATATTTTAAATAAAAACAAACAGACTGGACTGAGATTTATCAGTCTGTGTAACTGCACCGCAGCTGGCATTTTTCTGGCAATGTGTTTTTTGGGTTTAATACCATATGTTAACGAAAAGTTTAATATTGTCTTTAGAACCCTGAAGATAGTACCACAGTTTCCCGTAACAGAATCAGTTGTTGTAATTGGTTTTTTCCTAACTTTAACTGCTGAACAGTTGTTTATTTCTTGGAAAGAGCGAAAAGATGCAAATTCCCAAGATGACGTGGAGCAGGGACAAGGACTACTTGATGAGTGTGAAATGCAAGAGCTGTCTGATGATGCATCTCAGAGTCAGGATGATCATACTCAAAAATTGGTCAGTGATAAGGCCAGCAGGTTAACAAATGCAGTAACGAAATGTGAAAGTAATGCTTCTCCATCACCCTCAAATCCAAATCCAGTGCAACAAAACCATGGTCATGATCATTTATCAGTACTGTTAGGAAAAGAAACTGGCTTTCACTTCTTTATTTTAGTTGTAGCAACTTGCATGCATTCTGTTTTTGAAGGATTGGCCTTAGGATTACAGAAAGACGTCAATAAAGCAATTCATCTCTTTATTGCCATCATAATCCATGAGTGTCTAGTTGCACTTGCCCTTGGTGTTAATTCAACTCGTCTTAAATATACATTTATGACATATGTTAAATTTGCTGTTCTGTTCTCAGCAAGTATACCTTGTGGTCTTTTGTTAGGAGTTGCCATAGAGCGTACACCTGGTTTAGTAGGAGAAATTGTATCAGCAGTTCTTCAGGGACTAGCAGCAGGACTCTTTCTTCATGTTACATTCCAAGATTTTCTTCCTTCTGAATTTTCAAATAAAAAGGATAGACTACTAAAAGTATTCTTCTTTTTTCTTGGTTTCTTAATTCTTGCAGTTGTGACTTACTTATTACATGATATGTGATTTGCTTTCTGGACATTAAGGAATTTGGATGGAGTGAAAGTTATAGTGACGGATGTCGGTTATTTGCATCATCGTCACAACTTCTCTACATAAGTAAGTTAAGAAGTGTAGCATACAGTTTTATACAAATAAGTAGTTATATATATATATAACTGTACAAATAAACATTGTCTTGTACCTTCTCATTTATACTGAATTCTTGTAAAAAATAAAACGGTCACTGCATTGTCAGAATATTTTTATACAGCAGTGGGGGGGGGAAAAGCTGTCTTTTTATGTAAATTGATATGAAATATTTCTGATTTCTCAGGTACAAAATATTATAACATAGTTGTTATAAAGTATTGACTGATTTTACTGCTTTGATCAGCCTATTAAATATTTATACATTTTATATCTATGTATGTATAACAGTTATATATACACACTTGTGTTTTAATTATATGGGCTGTATGTATAATAGTGGAGTTAAATTTAAAAAAAAAAACAACAGTAACAACTGGAAATCTGATTATTTTCCTTTCCTTTCTTTCTTTTTTATTTAAAATACTAACTTTTATTTAAATTGTTTAAGGCTGGGATGAAGTTAACATAAGATTGAAGAATTAAAGTGTTTACTGGGTGTTGTTCATTTATGAACTCCCTTTGTATGTATACAAATACAAATATTCTTTATCATATAGTATAGTATGGGATTGTTATGATAAAGATCTCATTGTTATTTATACCACTGTTATTAATGTTCACCTAATATTGCAGTAGAGAAATTTCATATAGAATTGAGTAAAGAAAATTTCATCTAATAAGAAAAAAAGGTTAGAAATACTGTTATGTATATGTACATAAATATTTTGTGCTTATTAAAATCTTGTACTTAAATGCAATTTTCCAGAATAGAGTAACCAAGAAATTTCAGTTTTTATCCATTGAAAGTTTGTTATCTTATAATAGGTTTTATATTTATGACTTTTATTTTATAGTATGCAATACTGTATGTCTGTGTTAGTTTTAAAAGATGCCAAATTGTTGTATATACTTAAGTGTAGGAAAAGTGAACACACAATCTTGATGTTAATTAGTGAAAATTTTATAAATAATTTAGTTTTAAAACTGCTATTACATTATATAAATAATGTTATATAAACAATGTCAAGTCCATTTTGCCCTGATTCATTTCTTAAATATTCATATAAAGAAAAAGTCCAGCAGCATTAACATCCTGTTTGGAACCCCAACAGCCAAATTGCAAATGAACAATTAAATTATCCAACTAAATATGGCTTATCTGCACACTTAAGAAATATATGAATAATAATGTTTAAGAGAAACTGAATGTTAATGTAAAATGCTTTCATAACATTTTCTGAATGGAGAGAGGGAGGTGGATTTACCAGCAAAATCATTGGTATACTGAACTTGATTCATCAGTTTCTCCAACTTTGCTATAAATATATTTTTTTATTCATTTAAAAGTAACAGTATGAAACAGGATAAATTCATCAAAATGCAACAATACAGCCAAAAAAATTGCATTTTGTTTTAAGTAAAAAAATAATCATTCCTTGGGACTGTCAGCCTGACCTTAAAATTACTGAAAGTATCTTTAGCTTAAACTTCATCCACAAAAAAAAAGAATGCATTTACCACTTATGATTTCATACTTACATTCACAATTTATTATAAATACTGTATCTTTTTATGTCTTCATAGCACAGTAATGAAATTTGTGTAAGAATAAGTACACACCAGTGCAAAGGATCACACCACAGCAGAATGTGAACATTAATGGATCAATGCAAAGAAAATCCTACTAATTACTTGATGGAATAGTTGTTTCTTTGTTGGCATAAATGAACTCTCAGTGCTAAGAGTAATTTTTAACACATCAACTGATATAACTAAATTTTAATTCTTGCCATGTATCTGATATTTCAGCTTTTCTTTTGAAAGTAAATAGTTTCACCCACCACTGCTACTAAGGAAATTGCTTGATCTGGAAAAGCTTACTAATATTCCCACCTGAACAAAAATTCTATATGAAAGATGTAAACCCAATTCACAAACAAGAAACCAAAATACGTAATATACTAAGTTTATTTCATTAAAAAAAAAAAAAAAAGGAAATATGCATGCTGAATTTAAATTACATATAATTTAATATAGTTTTGCTATAATGTGTATGTTTATATCAATCTCACATGAGAGATTGCAAAGCTTATAGCACATCACTGTCATACAGGAACAAATGATCAAGAAGAAAGATGGAATCTCTTGATAAGATTTTTTAACACCCTAAGGCTGTAGTCCTTTAAAACTGGCAAAGAAAAGGAATGAAAGAGATGGATGAGAAGTAGAATCAGTATGATTGGAGCTGAAGAATAAATGGATGTTGACCAGCAGCTGCTTGTACATTTATGGGTTTGAAGAAGAGTGAAGGAATGGTTTTGACCAGTTCATATGAAGGCAATCATTAAAATTACCTGTAGAAGAGGCACAAAGTAGAAACAGTACATCTACAGGAGAGTGGCTAAGCATATTAATCATGTCACCCTCTTGTGAACAATAACAAGCATTTTTAGTGAATTTTTTGGCACACCCACATACATGAGAACAGTATTCCAAGGGAGGTAAGATTTGAGATATATAGTATTAGGAGTTGTACTTGTGAGAAATAATGTCTTAAGTAGAAAAGGATACATAGTTTTTTGGATGCAGGAGGAAACTATGGATATACTTATATCAGGAGAGGCTAAATTATCAGTCAGTCCAAGTAGAGATATTTAATATTGCTTTGGAGACCTGGTATTATTAAAAGTGAAAGGGAGGTGGTGTTTCTTCACATCCAGATTGTGTTTTAGTGGCATTGAGGTTGATGAACAGAATATAACAAGGAGATAAGCATTTAAGATAAAGTTCTGCTTGTAGAAGATTTTGTAGCATAGACTATATGGGCACTACAGGGTTTGTCAAATGAAAAGGATGAATGTAATTACTGTCATCAGCAAAACTGTGGATAGGATTTGAGGTTAGTGATAGATCATTTATGAACAGAAGAAATGGTGTGGACAGAAGTATAGTGCCCTCAGATACTCTGGCATTGGTGGAAAATCTGATGAAAGGAAGCCATCTGCCATGCTACATGGTGATCAACCAGACAAAAAATTATCAAGGAAATTGCAAAGGGTGGTAGTAGAACATACCATGATAATTTGGTGAATAGTCTTTTGTGTCAAATCTAGTCAAAAGCCTTGGAAATATCAAGAACAACCACATAGGTCTTACCGAACCTCTCTATAGCTTGGATCCATAGAAGGGTAATCTTGGCAAGATCTGCTTTGAATAAGAAAAGTGGAAACCATACTAGTGAGGCTTCAAGATGGTGAAGGAGTTGATTTTTTATGTAACTCTCACCCACAAAAGATTGTGAACCTATAGTTAATTAATACTGTGGGTGGACTAAGAATTTTTTCTGTTTTTATTTTATTTTTTGCATAGTCCAGCACTCTGCTCTTGATACCAAGCATAGAACATTTTCAAGCCACTTCAGGCCTCCAGTAAGCTGGGTTATGCAAGACCACCATCCTGCTTATTGGAAGATAAATTTCATTGTCCACTTTAGGTGGATGATGAAATTTGTCTCTGGATATGATCATGACCAGAAGACCTGTTGGTATCCAAGCTGTTAAGGAGTCATCTGATATCTTTCTGCTGAAAGATGAGAAGGCATGTAGTGAGCAGTTGTCGGTAATATGGAAGATACTTTTCCTGGATCATCCATGTAGAAGTTGGACAAAAAAAAGAATAATGCCAGGAGACCAGATTTATCTCTGGATGATGATGATGATGTTACAGTGATACTATTTAGATGGGAGAGAGAGATGGAAGTATTAATCAGCAGAAGTTGCACCCTTGGCAATTGACAAGGCTTAGTGATTATGGTCACTAAGCCTTGATAATTGATAGTGGTCTGAGCTTTTTGGTTTAATGTGGGACAGAGGCCTCCATTCCAGTAAGAATTATTTCATTTATCTGGTTGGAGCAGGTGTCTGGATCTGAATGGAGAAACAGTAGTTAGCTGAGGGAAAGAAGTCATGTAGGTCATATATCCATTTGGCACTGCTATGATGCCAAAGGACATAAGCTGAGAGTGGCTGGATGAAAGGCATTCTGTTAAAAGGAGACAGATAAGATTATGATCTGAATTACCAAGCGGAGGGAGGATCAATGACATCCATGTTGTTTATCAGGAAAACTGGTTAAGAAGAAATCATGGTTTTGAGGCAGTATAGTGGATTATCAAGCATTCAAGAGGGCAGTTTGTGAAAAATTGACAGTAAATATTCACCATCTTTCTGCCATCTTGATTGGTGGAATTAAAGAAGGGAAGCTGTTCTGAGTTGTTCATATTATAATCCCTAAGAAAGATGACCTTACTGTTTTCATATTTGGACTCTAAATGATCCAATTTCTCAGAATAGTGCAAAAAGTCAGAGGGGTCATCAGAATTTTAAGAGCGGTATAGACATTAAATGAACATAACTGAACAGGGCAAGGAAATTTTGAGGAATAGCAGATTGTAAAGAGAGGATTCAAGATTTGTTGTTTTCTAGCACAGAATGTTAGACTTTGCAAATGCACAGATTTCTCATCCCTAGTGGGAGGAGAATTGTAAAGTGTAGTTAGGAAAGTAGAGGCTGCTAGTTGAGGTTTAGTAGGAATAGTAAATCAAGTTTAGATGTTTAAGTGGTCGTAGCACATCGTTTAGATTAGGCTGAGACCATGAATGTTGGTGAAATTTTTTTTTTTTTGTCATTTTTACTCATGAAAGGTTGAAGCCATTCATACTGTAGGTGGGCTAAGGATTTTCTATTCTTTATTAATTTTATTTGTACTTTATTTTAATTAATATATTTATTGATGTTTTTGCATAGTCCAGAAATCATGGAACTTTTTTTCAAGCCTCTAATAAGCTGGGCAATAGTTTCACACCAGACAGTGAGATTGAGCTCCCATCTGAAGACAATCACAAATGTCCATGAACATGGCAGGATTCAAACCTGTAGTCTGTTGGTTGGAGAGTAGCCAGTCACTTAGCCAACCAAGCCAGCAGTTTGATGCTTTTTTTTTTTTTCCAATGAGTTTTTTTTTTTTTAAATCTCCAGTGTTAATGAAATTTCTTGTGTTCATTTTCATTGTTTGATGGTAAGGAGTTAAGAGAAGGGCATGTAAAACGGAAACTTTGTTCTAGTAACCAAATATGGTAATAGCCATTTCAGGCTCTCGATATACAAGCTGGAAGGGTTTTAAAATTACCTGTCACCTAAAGGATATTCACAAACATGCCCACAAGAGGATTCAAACTTCAGCCTATTGGGTGGAAAACTGATGCACTATTTTCTTTGTCAACCACAAGAAACAGACACAAACAAAGGACCATGAATAGGGCTGGTGATCCTCACAGATACCTTCCTAGTTGGAAGAAATGCAAACTGGCCTCTTAAGCAGTAGGTAACTTTCATTGCCTGGTGTGAAATCACCACCCCTTTACTGGAGACCTAAGTTCCTGAAATTAGCACTTCAAGTCTCCACTAACAGATCGCCAAAAGTAGCCTTGTTTGACTGGGCAATGCCCCAACTGGCATGAAATACTGTCATGTTGTACCTTCATTTTACATTGTGGTTGAAGCCAATAAGAATACAATTTGATCGGCTAAATCCCAAATTTCTAGCCTATCCTGATTCATTCAGTATCCAGGTGGATACCTAAATGGGTGCACCACGAGAAGGTGAGGATTGGGTATTAGGTTAGAAGTGCTTAGTTGGTTCGCGCATTCCTTAACAAGCTACATGGAGATCTTCTCCCAGTTATACAGCTTTCACTCTTAACCTCCCTTTCTGTCTTTATTTTTATTATTGTTATTTTTTTTAATTCAAAAAAATGAAATTTTACACTGATGTTCTATATTGTTGGAAGTGGAGTAGTAGTAAGCATATTACCATTATATCAAGCTCACCTATTTTGTTTTGAAAAAATTACTTCATACATTTAGCCAACTAGACTAAAAACTATTTTATTCCGGTTCAGTCTGTGTATTGAGAGATTGACAAGCTACTTGTGATCTCTAGTCTATTCACTGTGTGCAATAATGATATAAATCATATATTATTATTCCACTGATTCTTTATTTAAATTTTTATTTGCATAAGTCAGAAATATTTATATATTCTTAAAAAATTAAGTGCCAACTTGGAATTTAGTATTGTTATAAACAATAGATATTATGATGAAATAAATAATAGAATGAGTCTAATTGAGCATCTCTCCTGTCCTGCTTTTCTTTATTTAATACTACTTTATTCTTTATAAAGAAATATTGTATCTTTCATTATATTCCTCCACTGTTAAGTTATTATCTTAAAAACTTTAAGCTATATATATATGATTTGGAATTTTTTACCTTGGGTGTAATGTACATTAAAGATACCAAGAAATTTTTTACTTGGTTTTAATCCTTTTCCCAAGTATTTCATGTGCAAAACTTTGTTTTGCTTACTTGGGAAAAGTATTAAAACCAAGTATAAAATTTCTTGGTATCTTTAATACACACACACACACACACACACACACACACACACACACACATAGAGAGAGAGAGAGAGTAAAACCAGGTTTAAAATAGCTTGGCATCTTTAACATATATTATACCCAAGGTAAAAAACATATATCTCTCATCCTGAGATTTTTATTTAATGAGGTCAAAGCACCTTATGGTAACTTGTTTTGGTAAAATACTTATAAGCTCTGTATTACTTAAATCTTGGTATTCCTAAGCCTGGCTCCTACTATGAGACCTCAATAAAGGTTGAAACCGGTCTGGGTAGTGGCCCCTTGCCTTTAATACATAGCATCATACATCTCCTCAAGGAGATGGGCTTTGCATTAAGGGTAAATATTAAGAATAGTGATCAGAGCTTATTCTACCTTTACCACGAGTTGCCTTGACTTGTGCTACTTTGCGGGTCAGCTAGACTTGCAATACGTGCAGGCGCAAACTTGACTTGTTTGTCTCTTTGCTTACTTGGAAAAAAGTGGAGTAAAACCAGGTTTAAAATAGCTTGGCATCTTTAACGTATATTATACCCAAGGTAAAAAACTTTCTACATATATATATGTAAAATGTTAGTTATGAGGATCGGCTGAGGGAATGTGGACTACAGCTTCTGGTAGATAGAAGGAGAGGTGATATGATTGAGACTTTTAAACTGTTGGGAGGTAGTAACAGGGTTGACACTGGGGAATTCTTTCGTTTGATGGAACAGCGGGAAGGAGTGATGACAAGGAGGCCATCCCTGGAAGTTGCAAAAGGAAGCTGTGAGCAAGAGGATGGGGAGTGGTTTCTTTGCATGGAGGGTGGTTGAATAATGGAATGCATTGCCTGATAGAGTGGTGAGAGCAAGAATGGTCACTGAGTTCAAGGAGTGGTATGATAGACTGTGTTTCCTCAGAAGGACCTCCCACGATGAGTCTTTTGACTCCATGGAGGCCTGAATAATAATAATATATATGAACTTGTTTAATGATGTATAAAACTACCTGCAACAAAGTATTCCAAAAAAATCAGAAATGCATGCTACTATGTGATTTCATACATATGGATGGCTATCATCGATTTCTCTATAATATAATATTGTTATTATTATTATGTGACACCTCCGGGGAGTCCAAAGACTCATCGAGGGAGAGTGTGCCAACAGTACCGAATGATTGATCCACTTCCAACTACTAACCGCATTCAAACTTGCTCTTAACTTTTTGCTTGAGGCATTATAGCAGATTCTCTACCAATCGACCAACCTTTGCTGGCTAATCCTATTATCCAATTATCCATTATCCAAATATTGATTGGGTAGCAGTAGAATTTCATGAGAAGAATAAAAATGTATTCATTGACCTGTTGCAGGACAACTGCCTCAAGCAGTATGTGACAAAAGGAACTTGAGGTCAAAGAGTGTTAGATTTGAATATAGTATCAGAGGGTGTTTCATTTAAAGATGTAACTATTCTGCCTCCAGTTGGTGACAGTGATCATGCGGTACTCACTTGTGAAGTGACTAAGTTTATGAATGTTTCTTTCAGAAATGGTTACATGCTGGAACTACAAAGCAGAAAATTATGACCAACTGAGGAGTATGCTGAGTTTAGTGGAATGGGATTGGCTGGATGGGAAGAATATTGACAGTGCATGGGAAACTTTTAAACAATAATTAAATGATGTGATATCAGAATGTGTCTCAAGAGTTTGAAGAATTAATAGGGTAGGAGTCAAATGGATGTGTAATTGTATTAAGCAAGAAATTCGTAAGAAAAGGGTAATGTGGAAGGAATACCATGTTTATAAGGATGATGTTAGTTATGAAAATTATAAGCAGCAGGCTAGAATAGTTACGACTGTTGTATGGAAAACAAAATCTGAGTATGAAAAGAAACTGCCTCTGTGTGCTAAAGACAACCAAAAGGAATTTATCTATATGCTGCAAGTAAAAGAAAGAATACAGAACTTCTTTACTGCTATACCATCAAAGATGGAGGTTCTGGATCTCCACAGCATATTTGGTGTGCACTTGAAGAGTATCACTCACACTGCATGTTAAAAGATTGGGGGGGAAGAAGAAACCAAAACTTTTGCACTGCAGACCAAACATGGCAGAAGACACTTCAGTCCCATAATAAGCAGGGCAGTTGGTGTTTCACGAGGCATCAAAAGGCAGTTTACCATCTAGTAGGTCTAGTTGGCATTTTGTCCAACTAGGAAGATATTCTTTTATAGCAGAAATGCTTGCTGATGGCATCAGAGTTTCTTTAGTGGAAACAGGCTATATACATCTAGTAAGAGGAAGGATGGTCACATGAGTGGGAAAGGCTGTATATTGCATAGCATTATTCAATAATGATCTTTTTGTTTATATTATTTCCACTTTTTGCTGTAAATGTAAATTATAGAGTTGACAGTCAGCAAGTTTCATGGGACAGTTTCTGTTGTGTATGTTGAATTTTATAGCTTACTTCCAGACACATGCAAAATTTTTCCTTTTTTTTTTTTTCCCTGTTCGGTATTGCTAAATTCCATTGTTCTATATAAAAGTTCTGTATAAATAAAATAATATAGAACTTAAGAACGAGAATATGGCAATCAGTGTTTTTTGCATTTTTTTTAAAACATATGCTTTACTCCTATTTATCACACATTTTATATTATGTGGTGGCATTAGTGGCAGAACAACAATATTGTTCTCTTGTCCCCTCCTCCCTTGCAGCAAGTATTTATCTATGAATTAGCCATTGAGTCCCTCAGTAGCTAATTCATAGATAAATACTTAAAACAAAGTTTGTAGGATTTGCAGTACAGTAGTTCTGCCACTGAGTAATATAGATCCTTAGAATAATTGATTCTGATGGAAGAATCAGGAAGTAAAAAAAAAAAAACATCATTTGCTATACAATTAATTTAGTTGAAAGTTTATTTTTCACTTGGTTAGAGTATAATAAATTTAGTTTAATCCTTTATCCAAGTGTGAGCAAACAAAGTTTGCACCTGAAAGTATCTTCAGGACTGGGGTAAGGTGGTACAACACCAGGGAACTCCCTGCAAAGCTGGAGCAAGCTACCAACACTCCTATCTCAGTATCTCCCATAATGCAAAACACATCTCCTTGCAGATATGTCTAATGTATGCATTAAGGGAAGGGCCACAACCCAGACTAGTTTCGACCTTTATTGAGGTCTCTTCAGTGGGAGCCAGGCCCAAGTGGAGATACCAGGCAGAAGCATTAGCAGGTCATCTCTAAACTTTCAACACCTTTCTCTAAATCCAGAGTAATTTATTAAAAAAAGGGTGGCACACCATTTGGCAACTCCTATAGGTAGAGATGACCTGCTAATGCTTCTGCCTGGTATCTCCAGTTGGGCCTGGCTCCCACTGAAGAGACCTCAATAAAGGTCGAAACTAGTCTGGGTTGTGGCCCTTCCCTTAATGCATACATTAGACATATCTGCAAGGAGATGTGTTTTGCATTATGGGAGATACTGAGATAGGAGTGTTGGTAGCTTGCTCCACCTTTGCAAGGAGTGCCCTGGTGTTGTACCACCTTACCCCAGTCCTGAAGATACTTTCAGGCACAAACTTTGTTTGCTCACACTTGGATAAAGGATTAAACTAAATTTATTAATTAATTTAGTTGATTATTAAAAATATTTACTCAAATATGGCAAGTTTTTTCTTTGATTTATAATTGTGTTTAGCAATTATGTTGATAAATTTTATAGTGATGCAGTGTGTTTTGGTTTTTCTCTACAGAGTGATTTATGACATAAAAGGACATATTTGCCGTTTCAAAATTGTTCTACTGTTAGTTATACTATAAATATATTGTCCCAAAAGTAGTGTTGTATTTGTTTGTTTTTTTTACATAAAACATATAGCAAGGAATAGATAGAGCAATTTTATTTTAACAGAATATTTTACAATTCTAGAAATTAGAAAGATTGCAAGTAATTGAATGTGCAGTTACCATCATCACTGATTTGCACTCTCACATTTAGAGCATAATATTCTTGATACTACCCAAAACTCATTCATGCATACCTATATTTGAAGAACTTGCATAAAATGATCCATTAATGAGATAGGTGATTAAGAAGCTTTTCCAGACCATGAAATAATACTGTTCTGAAACATCTAAATGGTGTGGTGACACCAGGGTCATTCATGCTTGTGATTAGAAGGGAAAGGAGTTAATCTTGTTAATCTTTGCAATACGCAGGTGTGGATGTAAAAATACTTATTTTAATTTAATTTGAAATAATTATTGTTTTTCTTGTATTATGGCACATGTCACCATCTTGTTGAAACTAAATGTTCTTGAAATGATATCTGAGCATATTCATGTTTTATATATATAATACATATATCAAAGCTAACAAACAAGGTTGGAACTAATAGCATGGATAATGAATAGACAGTAGAAAATAGTTCTTTCACATGATAAAGGTAATGTGATGAACAAACAGTCAGTAGAGTAAACATGAAGTTGAATAATAATTAACAGTAAATAAAGGTGATGCAGTGATCTTGCAGGATAATTTGAATAGACTCATATAGCACATAAGATAATAATTGCCAATTCAGCTGTTCAAAGCTGAGAAGTTGGTTTGAAAAGATTACAAATTGTTAATGTAATAATTAAAGGTATTGCCTGGCCTCATCAATTATGTATAAAGCAAGTAACTGATGAAGCTAAGGATGTGTGATGATGCTTTGTAATTACTTGCAAAGCACGAAATTGATGAAACCAATGATTTGTGGATGAAGTTGAAAGAACATATTGTATAAGTGGACAGAATAGCATAAACAGTCACTTGGATGTTTAAAAATACACTGACAAGGGGATAAGGACAGTATTATCCCTCTTTATAAGGATTTGATTTGATTGTGTAGGGACTTCTGTACCCTGGCTTGGTCACTTGATTTCTTAGGGATAAGAAAGGGTAAAGATCCAAAGCAGATGACAAAAATGGTTTGTCAAATCTTCAAATTGCAAAATTTGGATGATAATCAGAAGAGATTGGATCTGATAGAAACATTTACTAAGAAGGAGTTTAGGTAGAGCCTCTGCTACTAATGGCTCACTCACACAAAAAGTTAAGCAAGTTTGAGAGCGGTTAGTAGTTGGAAGGGAATCGATCATTTGATGCTGTTGGCACACTCTCCCTTGATGAGTCCAAATGTTTCCTTTAATAATTATAAAAGAAAGATTTAGAAGAAATGTGAAGAAGAGGAAAGACAACAAAGAAATGCTCTAGAAGTTGAGTATAGGATATGGTTAGCAGTGGTATGAGAACTATTTTTTTTGCCCCCTTAGAGAATGGTGAAAAAGTGGAAGGGTTGCCTGAAATAGTTGTGAGAGCACTGTTAGTGAATGAATTTGAAAAAAGGTATGACAGACATTGTGTGAAAAATTATTAATGTGGGCATTTAGTAATGAGTCATATGATTCCATATAGATACTTAGATAATAATAATGGTTGCTAAGTGCCAGGTTGCACCATGTGTTTTAACAGATGTGGAGAATATATTGTTGCAGTTTATTCAAAACATGAGTTTTATTTTCAGGCAGTTCATTTTTTAATTTTTTTGTATTTATCTCTAGAACATTGATGAGTTATCATGGCCTTATTTGTCCTCAGCTGTTTCCTTACATGTGCCATTAACTGAACTACCTCCAGACACATCTAGCAGAAAAGGTAGAAAAAAATTATTTAGCAGTTGACCCTAAAATGTCTCCTGCTCTGTTATCATTAGGTCCTATCTGGTCTGATGTCTAGTCTGCAGAACTGTTTCACTGCTGTTCTCTTGGATGGGAGAGCATCTTTATCCCAGGGTGGTCATAATGCATTTGAAGGATATCATTCAGACTTGATGAAAGAAGGAATTGAGGAAGAACAAAGAAGGATGGGGGAGAAAGAAATTCTAGATTTGTACCATAAACAGAACAAAAAAGTCATTCACCACTAAAGGAGCTAGTTGAGAATGCTTCCAGTTCTGGTCTGATGGCTAGTCTGTGGAACTGTTTCACTGTTGTTCTCTTGGATTGGAGAGCATCTTTATCCCAGGGTGGTCATAATGCGTTTGAAGGATATCATTCAGACTTGATGAAAGAAGGAATTGAGGAAGAACAAAGAAGAATGGGGGGGAAAGAAATTCTAGATTTGTACCATAAACGGAACAAAAAGTCATTCACCACTAGAGGAACTAGTTGAGAATGCTTTCAGTTAAGAAGATATACTTTGTAAGTAGCAGCTCATTTTTCACCACAGTCTGTTTGTGTGGAACTGGCCACCTGATGAGAAGTGCTTTTGACATCGAAAGAGAGAGAGACTATATGTTTTCTTTCATTTGCATATTTGTGACCACATAATCAGTAATTTTTCAAATATTTCAGTCATTTGTTTCTCTCATAATATGGCATATGTCACTATCTTGAAATAATTCAGCATTTTTCAAAGAAATGCTACTAAAGATGCATATGATATCACTCCACGTTAACAATAAATATTCTATGCAATAGCTTATGTTGCATTTCAGTTGTTTAAAACTCAATATCATTACTTCATTGTAGAGATTATTAAAAGTATCCATTAGAAGGAAATCTTGTTAACTAACTGCAATTAGCTAGCACATTATACAGATATGCATCTTCTGACAAAACACATTGAGTGGAAGATGCTTAGTTCCTCAAGATATTACATCAACTTTTCAGAATTTTGTGATATTAATAACACAAAATTCTGTGCCTTCTATTATACAAATTTTAATATTCCTCCTAATAATATGCTCCAGAGGAACAAAATACTTTTATTTGGAGGTTTACTGAAAACATAGTGCCTCACTTTTGGTTGTATTCAAACAACTGTATTTGCATTTTAAAAGTGCAGTCTAGCTGCAGCATATTTTTGATCTCTCTACCTGTCTGTCTGTAGTAAATTTGTAAGGTTAGACCATTAATTTTAAAAAATCCCAATTTTAGGTATTAGCATTTACATGATATTCGCAATCACTATGCTACTTTTGGAAATCCCATATGTATGACATTTTTTCTGGAAAAAATCAGTCTTATAGTTTGTAGCTTTATTGATGGTTTTTTTTTTTTTTTTCCCCAAGTACAGTATTTAACATTGATACATAGCGTGCAACATATATTGTAATATGCATTTATATAAAAGTATATATAAGTGAGATTGAGATGATATATGATCATTGTAGCAATATTCCATTTATTACAGATATTAAAAAACTGATAAATATGAATTCTTCTTCCAAATAGAATGGTGCTCCCATTTGTATAGTTGTATATAAAACTGTTAGAAATTGTTGAAAACTTGATGACATATATCTGTCTGTTATAAAAAGTTTTACAAATGTATTATCTTCATTTACTGAACTTAATAAAGTTTGTTAATTCAGATGACTTATTTATTATATGAATAAGCAAACCAACTGTACTTTTTTAATTTCTAATTTATAACTGTTTTTGTATCACTCAAGTCATTTATCACAGTGACTCAAAATAATTAAATAATATACTATAGGATTTATAATTATGAAATTAATACTGGCAAAAAGCCATTAAAAAAGTAAGATCATCATCATCATCAACTTCCTGCCATGTACCCACAAGGGGTGTACAGGATATGATAGTACTACATGAAAAAATTATATCATTACTAACTTCCTATCTACAATTTTCCAAATTAGTCTGTTACTTGTCAAGACTCCAACATTATCAGATCTTATATTTCTATCGTCTAAGGCACTTTGTACCGTATCAATCCACCTATATCTTGGTCTTCCTCTGGGTCATTTTGCTGCCAACCTGGCAGAGAACGCTTGTTTTGCTAATCTTTCCTCGCCCATTCTGTTTAGGTGACCATACCACATGAGATTAGCTCTGCTAACGCATTCCTGGATGCTGACAATATCAAGTTCTTTCCTAATATCCTCGTTTTTAATATGATATTGCCATTGTTGCCATCTGTTCATGCCTATAATCTTTCTCAGGACTCTCATATCTGCGGTCTCTAGTCTTTGGTCAAGTGTTTTACTTCTGACCCAGCTGTCAGATCCATAAGTTAAAACTGGTTTGAACACTGTCTTGTATACTAATTTAGTGTTCTGACTAATTTCTCTCTTATTCCATATGAATTTATTCAATTGACTTCCCACCATACCAGCTTTGCTGATTCTGTTGTCTATTTCTATATTTAATTTACCATCTTCAGTAAAAATCATGCCTAAGTAGCTGAAATGTTTTACTTGTTCCACAGGTTCTCCATTCACAACACAGTTGACATTTTCAATGATTCTGCCTATTTTCATTGTCTTTGTCTTTTTATTGCTGACCTTCATACCATATCTATTACAACAACTGTTCAATTTAGTCAGAGAATCTTGCAGACTTGTAGCGGATTTATTGAGAAGTATAACATCATCCGCATAAAGCAAAGAGCTGACATTAACATCTCCAATTTTGATATCATGTTTAATACCACTTTCCTTCATAATGTGATCCATATAGATAATGAATAACAGAGGGGATAACGTACGTCCTTGTCTCACACCAGATTTAACATTAAACCATCTTCCTGTACTTCAATTCTAACTGCTGACTTACAACTCAAATAAAGACTAAGTATTGCTTGATATAATGCCCCATTGACACCATATGGCTGCAACGTATTGAATAGCTTCTCTCTTGGCACCTTATCATATGCCTTTTCCAAATCGACAAAACTTAAATACAGATCTTTGTTATATTCCCATGCTTTCTCGACTATTTGTTGTAAAGTGACGATCTGATCTGATCTTCACTTTATGTAAGATAATTTAAAAAAGTAAGATAATTTAATAAATCAGTTTCATACGACACTATTGTGTATAATTGATACAATAAAACACAAACATAAAAGAGGCATTAACATGGAGATTTCTAAATAACAAACAGTGTTTTTTTTTTTTTTTTTTTTTTTAATGCAGGAATAAGGTATCATGAGCATGGGTCATTGTTACAAAATATAACAAATTCCACAGTGTTATAGGATTATCCTTAAATGTCACACACTTTCAATATTTTAAACTATCACCTCCCCATTGCAAAACATCACAATACTTTATATTTCTCTTTTATGTAAAGTGAATAATTCTACTTAATACCAGACAACCATCTTTTGAAATTATCAGATAAACTAGCAATGAGATTTTGTTTGTTTTGAGAAGTTCTTTTAATTTTCATAATGATTGTTAAGTCTAATATAAAAAAAAAATCAAAATTTTGATGTTTTAGTGATCTCTCTCAAGAAGTTTTTGTCCCCACCTTCTCCTCTACGCAGTGCAGATGACACCCTTCAAGGATCCAAAGATGCTGTATGGACAAAACCCTCCACAGTTTGAGGACTAACTCTTAGATAATATATATAGGACTAGATCTAATGGCAGTGCATCAGGAGGCTTCTTGACTAGCTAGAAAAGAATCCTGCTGCCACCCCCAAGCATGAACTAGCAGTCATGCCTGAAGGCAGTCTGTATTTTTGAGTATGTGGGAAGCACTACTGAAACTCTTTGACTTTTCCTTCCTTTCCTTGCATTTCCTCTCATGTTCATGCTGCCTGAATAGGCTGTGATCATCAACTAAGTTGAGAAGACCAGGAACAGTTGTCGGACCGATATCCCCAAGCATTAGTTCCCATACCTTGACCGCATTATAACACTGGTCTAGATTCAATATTTTCTTATTGAACGCAGCTTCCCTCAGTTCTTGTCTAATCCCTTGTCGAAATTGCTATAAGACATCCCAGTCCAAGTGGGGTCTTTCCTCACTGGAGACACTCAATGCACTGACCACCGTTAGCAATCAGTGTTGAAACTCAGAGACACTCTCCCCATCCTTCTGAGAACATCTTTGGAGCTTCCATAAATTTGGTCCTAGACTTCTCAATCTTGAGAACTGAGAAATCAGGACCTCTTTAAATTTGGAGTACTCCAAAGTCTCCTTGAGAATGGGAGAGGAGTATAGGAAAGTCTTGGCCTTTCCTGTCAACTTGCTCCTGAGTAGGACCAGTAATTGAAAATCCGGCCATCCCCCCCAGCCTTTCTTAGTTTCTATATAATGAAAAATGACATCACATCATCCATTACCTCCCCCGAGAATTGAGGAAACAATTGTTGGGGGTTAATGCACTTGAAGAATTCTTCGTCATTCATGCCTGAACTGCTATTTGGGGTAGGCATACTTGTGATTTAAGTTAACACAATCTTTCAATGCTAACTTCTAAATTCCCAAAATTCAACCTTTTCTATCTTTAAGACAAAAAATTTTTTTAAATTTTTTTTTCTAGAATCCAAAACCTACTTGCTTGTGAAAAGAAATTTATATATATATGTTTTATCTTAATTCACAATCCTGTTGGCTGTGCCATTTATGTTGTGTCCCAATCTCTTAAACTGTTAATTTTGTGTTCTATACTTTGATCTTCCCTAAGGAGTCACGTGGTGCCTCCAAGACACAAAGGGATTGCCTCAGGAGTGAGCCAACATGGCAAAGTTCTTGAAATCTATCTTCTCATAGAGCTCTAGGAATATTTATTTTTTTTTGCTGCGCCACCTAAAACAGTTAAGATTAACCTCCCTACCGGCCAATGTGGATGAAATATTGACACCAAATTGCACTTCTTATCCATGTTATTCAATGGGTTTTAGAGCTTCGTATCCAGATTTATCTCGACTTCTATAGACGTTGTGGCTGGTTGGGGGGCCAAGTAAAGTTATCTTAATCAAGAAGTGATTTCAAGACGTGCACAAGTGACTATTGTTTTGCAGTCGTGACCCACAATGTAACCTATTCTTCCCCGCTCAGATTTGAGCCTTTTACAAGTGGTGCATCAGATTCTAGAATTCAGACACTTAGATTTAAAAAAGCTAAGGTTTATTAAGCATATTAACACATTTACAATACAATTAACATTCATACTAAATTCCAATACTAATCAGATAAGATTTCATGTATCCTTAATGAAACAAGAGTATCAAAAACAGCATTCCTAATAAATCATTCACAAAGATGGTTATTCTAGAGTAATATTTTTTCATTAAACATTCATTATATATCTCCTTACTCAGACTAATTCATCTCAGCTTTCTCTAAAGCATACACATTAAATTAACCTGTATATGAGCTAATTCACTGTACTTTCTAATGTTAACATGCTACAGTCCTGCTCTAAATAAATCAAAGTCCTCGATCCTTAATTTCACTTAACACTATAGTAAGTTACACACATAGCATAGACAAAGGAAATTTTAACGTTACCATTCACTAAGGCTTTTCATACTTGTTCCTTCAATTTGGACTGCCTTCCTTCGGTCAATCTTCCTTCTTGTTCACTTAGACGATGAGGTACCTTGGATTCTCCAATCATTCTGTGATATCACATGATTCTGGCATGACTGACTTGTTCCAGGCATAAATGTGGCATTGGGCGATTTCTCCTTCACGATGTCTGCTACCTAGACGCTGAGTGTTTCCAAGGACTGCGGAGATGTACTCCTTCATCATATGATCAGAAGCTTATAACATCACCAGCACTTGGACGGCATTTCCTGCTATCGCTCACCGGACTCTGAACATAGCTTACCACTGTTCCTAGTCCAAGCACTTCGGGACAGAGCCGCTCCTCCATGCAACTTTCTATCTGCCAGACGGCCTCTGACCACCAGCCAAGGGAAGAAAAAATTTATGAGAGGGAGGTGGGGGGGGGGATTCCTAACCCTTTTATTTCTATCTCCCCTACCGGTAATCACTGTAACTTTCGTAACTCACCCAATGCGTAGCACTTCACCCACGTGGGTCTTGCTTCATACCGTTTGTTTCCGATTTTCTTCTGACCACGCTCCGCCACGTGCCATGATCATGCGACTGCCTAAGGCCACCTCTCCTTCTGTTGGCATGCCTTTGCCCTTCGAACCTTTGTTCACAATATTTTATGCGAGTCATTCCTCAGACAAGTATTACAAACTTTAGTAAATCTTTGTTCAATTTATACATTATTAATGGCCTTGCACAATCAAAAAATTATTTCCTCTAACAACTTACAATCTCTTTTCTTTATGCTAACATAATTTTATATTATATCACATGTATATAGCACATACTTAGAAGCAAGCATTTTCCTACATAAAATTTTGTATCTTATTTTTCTATCTGTTAAATGATGATAGATGTGGAATTCTTTAGGATTCCCACTTATCAAGGTTTAACACTACTGAAATCATGCATGGACAGATGACTGGATGCTCTGTCTGGGAGACATGTTTGTGAGTTTTTCATTCCCATACCGCATACACTCACTTTTAATTAATTTTCATGACCAGACATGAGAGACACTATAAATCACTATAGTAACATTTAGATCAGAGAAAATGCCAAAATAATCATTAAAAAAAAAACATACAAAAAATGCATCCGCATTCATTTCAACAACGTTTATGACCTAATGACATAGTTCACCACTTATAAACATCTAAATGGCACTTGTTATTTCTCACAAAATCTCAAATGACAGTTCTACCAACTAATCTTATATATATCAACTATCTGAACTACACTGCACAATTTCTTCCAACACTGGTAATACAGCAGATGTTGGCGTAATGTGATATCACTTACTGTGACTTCTGCATTACCATGATTTTATTTTGGAATAGATTTAAAAAATATATAATAAAATAACAAACCATGGTCAAGTGTGTGTGTATGTGTGTGTGTGTGTGGAGGTTCATTTACTCGGTTGTTAAACATATTTTTTAAAAGAATTGAATGACATAAACCGAGAGAAAAGGAAAAAGGTTTAATAGTATCACTCACACGACTAGTTTCGACTTTTTATAGCCGCCTTCAGGTGTTTTTATACAAAAAGAAACATTAAACATTTGAAGATAAAAACTGTGAACAGCAGAATTAGAGGGAATATTGCTCCCATCCTATTCCTTTTCTCCTCTCTTCTCTGAAAATGCAGTGTCCCTTACAATTCTATTCCTATAATTCCTATAACTAAATCATCTTCTGTCAGCCAAGTCTCACTGATGCTGATAAGCTTTGGCTAAGTTGAACTTGACCAATGTCTAAAACTCCTTTTTATTTCCAGATGCCTCTGGCATTTGTATTCAATCATTTCAGCATCCCTTTGGAACCACAATTACCCTTTCATGATGTAATTATAGATCCATTCAGATTTGTGAAACTGCACTGAGTATTGCAAACCTGTGAAACTGCACGGAGTGATCATTTCTATACTCACACTCATTTATATTTGACTGTTCTCCACCCCATCACCTACTGATTTTACTTCACTGATTTTGCACGTCCAGTCTCTCATTGAACAGTTTCTCCAAACATCTTACTGAACTGCTCGAATACAAACCATGAGGCATGTACAAGGTCCTTTCTTACATCGAATTCACTTCAGATATCTATAAACTGCACAGTCTTCTCATTGACTCATTTGCAATCTTAGTTTATTCCTATGATTATTATTATTATTATTATTATTATTATTATTGAATATACTAGAAAAACAAATTATATGATAAATCATACTTGTCACTTATTTTATTTAGCAATTTCTCCAATGTCTACATTACAATATTACTCCAACCCATTCCAACTTAATACACTAGTTATTTACTAATTAGCCGGCAAAGGTTGGTCGATTGGTAGAGCCTCTGCTACTAATGGCTCAGTTAAGTAAGTTTGAGCTCGGTTAGTAGTTGGAAGGGGGCCAATCGTTCGATGCTGTCGGCACACTCTCCCTCGATGAGTCTTTGGACTCCCTGGAGGTGTCAAAATAATAATAATAATAATAATAATTTAGTATGCACTGTGTGGTCCAGCAGACTATGGCAACAGACTCACATTGATAACTTTCTTTCTTTTTTGCTTCTTCCAGCAACACTTTAATATTTTCTCTCGTTACATTTCTCACCTTTTCCCCCTGTTTTACCTGCCAAAACAAACCTTTTTACTACCATTTTTGTTGGAAGTTTTATTCCACTTGGTTAGACTATAATAAATTTAGTTTAATCCTTTATTCGAATGCAAGCAAATAAAGTTTGCACCTGAAGTATCTTCAGGACTGAGGCAACTCGTAAAGGTGGGCCAGCTCTCATCACTACTTGTTTTAGTATCAACCATAATGCTTTGCATTATGGGCGAATATAGATAAATATGACTTCTTCATTGCTTCCACCTTAGTATCACCACGGTCTGGCTCCCACTGACAATACTTCAATAAAGGTCGAAACCAGTCTGGGTAGTGGCCCTTCCCTTAATGCATAGCATGATACATGTCTGCAAGGAGATGTGCTTTGCATTATGGGAGATACTAAGATAAGTAGTGATGAGAGCTTGGTCCACCTTTACCTCAGTGCTGAAGATACTTCAGGTGCAAACTTTGTTAGCTTACACTTGGATAAACAATTAAACTAAATTTATTATACTACCATTTTGTGTTTTTCAAGTATTTTTATCTTTTGAGATATTTAGTTTTTAGATCAGTTTCCAAAAAACAAGGCATTTCATTTTTTTTTTTTTTAATTTTCAAGGCATTCATTTTTTAATTTACAGTTGTGTTTAAAATACAAAATGAAAGGCTAGGACAACACCTTTTTTGACATATTCTTTGTCAGACTGCTATCGGTATGCTTGTATTATTATAACAGCAACAATGTCCGTGCAGTTACCCTAGTGGTTATGCGCTTCGCAACCATATGCCTGGGGAAGGAGTGATCTAGGTTCGATTCCTGTAGATGACGTGAGGAGCTTAAAGATCTTTCTCAGCCATAGCCAAGTTAGCCGGTCTTGGGCGTGGACAGGAGGATTTTTCCCCCCAGTTTATCTGAGGTTTTTCATCCTGCAAGCAGGCAAACCTGCCCTGTGAACACACAGATTACAGTCATAGTATATAGTACTTAATCCCTCATTAGGAGGGCTCAACCAGTCCTAAGGGATGGTCAAGGAATGGGGGTAACCCCCACACAAATTAAAAAAAAAAAAAAAACACCAACAATTAAAGATAATTTTGGGGAGAGGGGGGGGGATGGTCCCCATTGCTTTGCTGATCATGAAATTCTCTGAGACTATTTTAGTCCTCCCCCCCCCCCCATACTGACTTTCATCAAATCTGAGAAATATATAAGTACAAGGCAAAGAATCCAGAAAATTCAATCTTTTGATCTGCTCTGTTCAAAATTTCCTATGACTTTATTTGTTACAAGTTACATTCATTTTCTTCTTTACACACACTAAATTCTAATATCCATTCTGACCTTTTTTTGATTTATCTCTGAAGTGTGATTTTCTGCAGTCCATTATACTCAGTGAGATCATCTTCCTTGGAAACTTAAATGCTCACAACTCAAATTATCTTCCCTTCTCTTATTCCATTAAACCAAAAAAAAAAAAAAATGAAAAAACAAGAATCTCCCTACTTCTACACGTTAGTGTCCTCTGCATCATTCCCAGAAGCCGTTGTGTTGTCTTCACAATTTTGGATATGTGTCCCCTAAATTTCAGATCCTTATCCACTATCACTCCCAGATCTCTTATTTCTTCCACCTCCAACAATGTATCCTCATCAAGCATAAATTCTGCATCCCATCTTTGTTTTCCAAATTTTAAAACCTTGCATTTAGCAACATTGAACTCACATCCCCATTTCCGTGCCCAATCACGCAATTTATTCAAGTCTTCCTGCAAGGTCACAACATCCTCACTACGCTTCATGGTTCGTTCCAACTTTGCATCATCTGCACACAACTGAATATCTCCATCCAAATCTTCACCTATATCATTAACATACAAGTTAAACAGTAATGGCCCTAAAACAGATCCCTGAGGCACTCCACTAGTGACTTTCCTTTTCCTCGACATCACTCCCCCATACACAACTTGTTGATACCTATCAGACAGCCAATCTCCAATCCAATGCACCCATCTAATATCCAACCCCATCCACTCCAGTTTGACTATCAATTCATCATGAGGTACTTTATCAAAAGCCTTTGCAAAATCCAAGTATATCACTGTGTATCCTTCTCCTCTGTCCAAGGAAACAGTCACTTTATTGTAATAAGTAAGTAGATTACTAAAACATGGCCTCCCTTTAGCAAATCCATGCTGTCCATCAAAGATAATATCATTATTATCAACCCAACTCTGGATCCTAGTTCTAACAAACTTCTCCAACAACTTAACCACAACACCTGACACACAGATAGGCCTATAGTTTGATGCTTGAGTTTGATCACCTCCTTTATGAAGTGGCACAATCTTGCCCTCCTCCCACTCCTTAGGAACTTGACCAAGTGCAAGACTCATATTAAAAAAATATGTCAAGGCAGGTGTCAACTCCCTGGCACATTCTTTCAGAATACGTGGTGATATATTATAAAGTTCCACAGCCTTATTAACATCTAGTTTACTCAACTCCCTATACACCTCTTGCTCACCTACAGTCACTCTTTCCTCCCCATCATCAACTGCTCTCAATCCCTCCATGAAGTCACATTCACAAGATTGAAAGATCTTTATGAACTGCTCATTAAGTATCTCCACCACACATTCTGCATCAGCTGTCTTTATACCATTTTCTCTAATCATTGTCATCCTTCTATAATTATTCTTTCTTTTGCTGGCTACATATCTAAAGAACTTAGGATTCTTTTTGTCTTCATTTTTTTGAGATTTTCAGATTTGACACCTCATTTATAATTACACCCTCTGATGAGATGACCAAATCCAAGACCCTCAATCCTCCCGTGCCCTCTGTTGCATACTCAGAAGATCAGGTAATAGGTCAGGAAAAGATCAGGTTTATAGCCAACTTGTACAGGAGCAAGAAACCATGGCAAGAACAGTTGTTAAATTGACTGATTAGCTTCATGTGGCAAATGGAGTTAGGCAAGGATGCTTACTTTTTCCTCGCTTGTTTAGATATATGTGGAGGACATCATATATGAAGCATTGGATAAGTGCAAGACAGGAATTAGGATAGGATCGGTAATCTGAGGTATGCTGATGATACCGTACTCCTCTGTAATGACAAGGAAAAACTAGGACATTCTTGATAAAGTTAACAAGATCAGTAAATAAATAAGAGCAGACTTCAACTCAATCCTAGCAAGACAAAGATTATGGTTCTCAAAGGAAATACAAACAGGGAAGCTCTTGAGAAACAATGGTACCTTAATGGAGAAAGAATTGAGAGAGTCAGCAAGTTTGAGTACCTGGGATCCATTAATGGATCCAAAATCCATTAATGTAAAGAACTGCAGTTCAGGAGAAGGTTAGGAATGGCTAAAACAACAGTCAGAGACCTATCTAAAATCTGGAAAGATGGACTTTTTCCATGGGAAAAAAAGTTGAGGACTTTGGATGCAGTTGTTTTTCCAAACAGCGACTTATGGATTTTATTATTATTATTTGACACCTCCAGGGAGTCCAAAGACTCATCGAGGGAGAGTGTGCCAACAGCATTGAACGACTGTTCCTCTTTCCAAACCGCGCTCAAACTTACTTAACTGAGCCATTAGTAGCAGAGGCTCTACCAATTGTGAGACTTGGAACCTAAAGAAGTCAGATAAGAAAAGAATAGCTGCCTTTTGAACTATGGTGTTACAGAAGGCTGTTGAGGATATCATATACTCAGGGCCGGCGGAAGCGGGCTTGTGGTGCATGCAGGTGCTGCTATAAAGGGGGCACGGTTCATAAGTTCATTTTTAAGAAACAAAATTTTTATCATAAAAACAAAAAATTCTTAGAATGATCAATATTAAAATTAATAAGGCTGAATACACCAAATTAAAATTTTTAAAAAAATGTATATTGCCTCCTCTTTGATCTGCCGGCTGTTTACAATTTTGCAGTGAGAGCAGGCTAAATGCTTGCCTGCAGAATGTTGTGTCTATTTTTAAAAAAATGTATATTGCCTCCTCTTTGATCTGCCGGCTGTTTACAATTTTGCAGTGAGAGCAGGCTAAATGCTTGCCTGCAGAATGTTGTGTCTACTGCAGTCTATCTATAGTGAAACGGTGAGCAGTTTTTATGCGCAGAAACGAATTTTCGTATAAAACATTTGTGGCTAGTTAACCAGTTATATGGTATGCATCTCAGTAGGCTACTGACAGTAGGGCAGTGTGGACTATTATTTCGTCTCTGTGTCGTGTTGTGTAATAATTTCTTGTGGGTATAAAATAGAAATGGAATCCAAAATTAAAAAAAAAAAAGTTATCCGGTGCACAAAATCGTAAGTGTCATGCTGCGAAAGAAGCAGATGTTAGGAAACAAACTTGGGCTCTTAATAAATTTGTTAAAATATTAAAATATTCTGATGTAGATTGTAACCAACTCGATACATCAGAAATCAGAGTTGAAGAACCGTGCACATCATCCAGTTTGCATGAAAGTACTATTGCAACTATTGAACAAGATGCATGATTTAAGTGAAAAAATAGTTAGGAGAAGATTTAGTTGTAGTTGACCACGAAACTAACACATTGTTAGTCTCTGTAAATTTAGATCCAGGTGAATGGGGAAATATTAATGAAAAATTACGAGTTTTTTAATTGAAATGGGGCCTGTTCAAAAGAAAAATATAATATTTCCGAGATACATATGGTCGTAAATTTGGCGACACGTATTATAATAGAAAAATGGAAAATGAGGAGCTCTCAGGGAAAACGCAATCAGGGATACAATTTTATTATCAATTCGAAAATCTAAATATTCCATAATTTTAGACTGCACACCTGATGCAAGTAAAACAGAACAAATGACTATTATTATTCGCTTTGTTTCCTGTGACAATGGAATTGTCAAGATCAGGGAAAACTTTAGGTTTTGCAGATATATCAGATTCCACAGGACATGGTTTATGTGCAACAATAATGGAACAACTGTTAAAATGGAACATCCCCATTGAAGACATGCGAGGTCAAGGGTATGACAATGCGGCAAATATGAAAGGGAAAAAAATATGGGCTCCAAAATTTCCTTTTGAACAAAAATCCTCGAGCTTTTTACGTGCTATGTGCTGCTCATACTCTAAATTTAATCTTTAACGATGCAGCCAAAGTGAATGCAGATATAATTAGTTTCTTTGCAATTATTCAAGAAATATAGAATTTCTTTTCATTCTCATAAAAACATTGGGCAATCCTTTTAAAGTTCGTAAAAAAATTAACATTGAAACAGCCATTAGAAACGCGATGGGAAAGTAAAATTAATGCAATCCGCCCTCTACGATATCAGTTAGGAGAAATTTACAATGCACTTTTTGAAATTTTAATTAATGAAAATTTTAATTATTATTTTTATGTGACACCTCCAGGGAGTCCAAAGATTCATCAAGGGATAGTGTGCGATCAGCATCGAACGATTTATTTCTCCCAACTACTAACCGCGCTCAAACTTGCTTAACTTTTTGCAAGCCATAGCAGAGGCTCTACCAATCGACCAACCTTTCAGCATGAAGCACAAACATTATGTGCTAAAATAAAGGACTACAAATTTATTTGCTCTCTTATAACTTGGCATGATTTACTTAACAGAATAAACCATGCGAGTAAAATGCTTCAAGATAAAAATATGAACATTACACTTGCTTTAGAATCTATTGAAAACTTAGAAATATTCATACAAGAGTATCGATCAGATACAAATTTTAAAAAAGTTCTAAAAACGGCAAAAGAACTGAGTGAAGAGGTGGATGGAGAACAAGAATTTAAAACTGGTACGGAAGTTCGACGACGAAAGAAGACACGACAAATTGACTACGAGCTTCATGACGAAACGCCACAATCGTCAGAAGATAAATTTAGAGTGAATGTGTTTTATACACTTCTAGACGTTGCAATGTGCTCGTTAATAGAACGTTTTGAAACAACTAAAAGATATGATAATTTCAATTTCTTGTATAGATTACTACAAATTAATAACGAAGATTTACGAAAAATTTGTGACGATTTAGAGATTCTCTTGAAGGACGGCGACAATAAAGACGTAAATGCAATAGAACTATATGACGAGATATGTGCTTTCCGGGATATTTTTCGGAAGGGTAATTTAAATATTCAAAACCCTTTCGATATTCTTAATTTTATTGTGTCCAATAATTTATCTTTCCCTAACTTTTCAATTGCTTTAAGAATACCATTAACCTTACCTGTAAGTGTAGCGAGCGGTGAACGTTCCTTTTCCAAGTTGAAATTGATTAAAACTACGTAAGAACAAGTATGTCACAAAAAGGGCTTGTTAGTTTGGCGTTTATGGCTATTGAAAATGATATATGTGCGGAATTAGACATTAAGACCATTATTTCTAATTTTGTGAATATGAAATCAAAAACCCTAAAATTTTATTTTAAAAAATTCAAGTATAATTACGTCATTTAATTTATTTTCTGTTATTCTGTAAGGATGTTATTTTTTTGAATACTTATATTAAATGTTCTACTTATTTCTGAATTCTTTTCTTATTTTCTCATCTATCTTGAGTTTCTTTTATTTTCCTAAAAGATAGTTCCACTTATAAAAATTATTTTAAAATGTTTACAAGTTACTAAGAATTTAGTAACTTGTAAAATGCAAGAATTTTTTAAACTTTGGTTCAAATAAATTTTAACTTTAATTAAAATTCATTTTAATTTTGTTAGTGATTCGAGTCGGTGAGAAGGCTATAATCCCTGTATCATTATATTCAACGGTTAAAGTGAAGTGGTTTTGTCAAAATTTGCTTTAACTTTTGAGAATTTTTTGAATATTGGTTTTTAACGATTATCCTGCCTAGTCAACACCCCCGGTTCGTTACATTTAGCGAACCAACTTGTGTCTGTTCTGTCAAAATTTATTTAAGAAATTTCAAATAATTTAAATTTTTATTATCGTAAAAGAACCACACACTCCCGGATCGTTACAGGGGCGCTTAGATAGACATTGCATGCGGGCGACAAAGACCCTAGCACCGGTTCTGCATATACTGAAAGGCGTACAAATGAATGGGTGTTAGAAAAGATCAGTAGAACTTTAAGGCTCCTTAAGGATATTGACAGAAGAAAGTTAAAAAAATTGAACACGTTGAAAGGATGGAAAGAGGAGGACTTCTCAGAACAATAATAGAAGGTAAAGTTCCTAAAAAATATGAAGGGGTAGACTGTCAGTGAGAAGATGGATGGGGTGTGTGTGTGTGTGTGTGTGTGTGTGTGTGTGTGTGTGTGTGTGTGTGTGTGTGTGTGTGTGTGTGTGTGTGTGTGTGTGTGTGTGTGTGTGTGCGTGCGTGCGTGTGTGCGTGCGTGCGTGCGTGCGTGTGTGTGTGGAGTGACTGATCTTTAGAGAGTTGAAGCCTCCAGAAAGGCATACAACAGGACTACATGGCGAGGCCTAGTGTGGCACATCACCAAGCATTGAAGTGACCATACGGCATCTGTAGATGCGCAATGAACATATTAATGAACACTGTTCATTCATCATAAAAGTCCAATAAGTGCGTCACAAGTTATGAGACACGTTTTTGGCTTATGTGCTCCAGACAGAATTATGTTTTGCCTAATTTTACCACTACAAATGGACCGATCAAAACCAAAATCGAAATAATTCGAGAATTTTGGTAGGTTTTCTGAACAGTAATTTCATTAAATTCCTAAATTTCATTAAAAGTTAAGGGATTGTTAACAATTTGGATCCTTTACAAAGAAAAATGCGACAAATGAAATCAAAAATGAATCTTGTTATGCACATTCTAAATCGGAATCTTTATAAGATCCCATTCCGCCAGAGAAGAATTTGCAATATATAATATCGATATATAAGTTTTGTCATTTTGTGCCCTTGCAATTGAAACTAACACTGAATGGTCTGATTCTTTTTTTTCTTCCTTTTTTAATACCAATTTTCGGTAAAATCCGACCAGTAATTGCCAGAATAACTTGCTTATGGACGGCGGCCAAAACTCCTCGTGTGAGTGCTCATGAATTGCACATGGAAAAAACAGTGTGCTTGGCAGTACCACTTTTGTATAGTTTAACTTGCTTATGCATTCATTTCCACTATGTTGAACCGGGAGTTGTTTTTTGGCATGTGTACTGCAGTTGGGTAACTTGGCTTCCAGCGCCCTTTGCAAATTCGCAGCTAAATTCGGTGACAATTTCGGTAATCGGTGAAATAGCCTGCCACTGGCGCCTTTCCCAGCTGCCCAAAATACAGAAAACTTACTACGCCTCCTAGTGTACTGTACATAATTTTTCCACTAAAGTGGTCCAAATGAAACGGATCATAAAGTTATCTGAAATTAAATTACATTCCGTGAAACAAAAAAAAAAAAAAAGTTAAACAAAAAAAAAATTTAATATCATTTCGAATCCTTTTTACGATAAAAATGATTCCGTCACAGTGAAAAAAAAATCGATTTACCAATAAATGATAACGAATTAATAAAATCTTATCAAGTAATCTTGAATCTAGGACTGGCTTAAAACTGAAAATTACTACGGGGGGCCCATACTCAAATGACTAGATAAAAATTGGCTCAGCAGCTTCTTATAACTATTCAAAGTTAATGTTCATGTTTTCGTAAATTTCGCGAGAACTTTCATTGTATTTGTGACCGATTCTGAAGTCTAGTAGTTTTGAGTATCGACATTACCCCTTTGGATGGAAAGATCCTGGTTCGAATCCAGTCTAGAACGTGAAGAAGAATCTTTATAAGGAAGTTTCACCTGAAGGAATTAACCGGTCAGGTATGGAGATGGATGGATTTTCCTTCCCTGAAACCTGGACTCCCCAAAAAACGGGCAAGCCGACCAGAAGAACAACAATTTTCAAACAAAATATAAGGGCCTCATAGTCTTACTTCCAAACAACCAACAAAGATTTCTGTCGAGTGTGATAATTTTATAAAAATCCTTTAAGTTCAAAGTTTTTGGCTCGATTTCAATCGGACCTTTTCTTTGTTTGTTTGTTTGGCAAATTGATTTGAACTTTCATCAATCGTTTCACACTGGCTAGATGGACTTGAATAATATTTGACATTTAAGTAATCTAATTGAAATTTGTTTTCTTTCAATATTTTCAAACAAAATGTTTTCCTTTCAATGTTTTGTTACAACGACTTTTTGCAGTTCCAATACATAAAACATAATTATATATCTTGAGTACATAAACATGTCTCGAAAATAAGAAAAATATTTGCAGGCGAAAAATTTAACCAAAAAATTTCAAAATTAGCCATCTCTCCATTATGTATTCTACTCAACCTAATCATTGCTTCGTTACTCATGAATGTCCCAGTAAAAGAAGTTCTCACACTCATCTGAATTTTGTTTCTTCTTATTTATTTATTTTTTATTTTTTATTATTATTATTATTACGTGACACCTCCAAGGACTCATCGCATGAGGTCACTTTACTCCACTTCGCAACACGCATTTCACCGTCTCCGCTGCTACTTAATTCTCCCACTACACACAATTACATTCAACACTATCTACTAACCATCAACACCACCACCGACAACATTATTTTTGTGCATGTACCATATTTTTCCGTGTATAAGACGAACCCTACTTTTTCGAACCCAAAATTAAGAAATCAGTATTTTAAACATTTGATTTTTTTTTTTAAATATTCAAAGTATATTTAGTAATTAGGTAATATTTTTAAGATACATACTAAGATGCATTTTCTGGGCTAACTTGGTTCGTGTTCTCATGGCTAACCGTTCTCTCCTCATGAAATCGAATCACCATTTTGCCTTTCCTGTGAAACCAACAATGTTCATTTCTCTTGCAAACCTTTTTGCCTCATATTGAATAAGGTTGGTTGACACACATATCCCACTCTGGAGCTGCTCTATAATTCAAGTTTTAAGCCTCTGCTCCAAGTCTGGCCATATTGCTGGTTTTCCTCTTAAGGCTCTCTTCTTTTTTCTTTTCTTTTTTTAGCATCTTCAGTAGTTGTTCCTTCTGTTTTTTCCACTGTCTATTCTTACACTTAGTGGGGGGGGGGGGTCCAAACTGTCTCACTGAAGCTTTATTTCCATGTTCTTTTGCGTAATTGATGACTTTTAACTTGAATTTGGAAGAAGATGACAATCGTTCTTAATTTTCGGACATTTTTATGGGCTAGTGCTCATAAAAATGTCCTTTTATGAGCACTAGCATTCATATGAATGCTAGTGACGTCATCGACAGAGTTAACAAAGGCTAGTGATTGGCGGAAGCCTGCTCGCGGAGACAAGGTACTTGCAGGCACATGGTACTTTCCGACTTAGTTGTCTTCATTCTCACGACTCCTGTTGCAAAAAAAAAAAAAACCGAGAGAGAGAGAGAGAGAGAGAGAGAGAAAGAGAAATGTAGATGAGAAGATAGAAATAAATAATAACACATATCTATGCTTTATAGACTTTCAAAATGCATTTGACACAGTAAGCCATGAAAAGTTAATAGAAAATTTCTATTAGAAATATTAAAAACCATCAAGCTGATACAAAAGATCTCAAAATAATAATATAATTATACTGGAATCAGAAGACAAATCATAAACGTTATTAATAATGAAACATATCCAAAGAAGATTGAGACAAGGGTGTACAATATCCCCTATACTTTTCAATATCTACAGTAAATGACAATGAAAGAATATGAAGAAATTGAAATGGCAATAGAATTCATACTAGATTTCCTGATGATTTGGTATTCATAGAGAAATCAAAAACAGAGTTACGGAAGATGGTTGGAATGCCAATCAAAAAGAGTCAGAATACAGATAAAACCAAACATATCCTAATAAGAAAAAAAAAAAAAAAAATTTTAAGGCTCTCTTTTTTTTTCTTTTTTTTAGCATCTTCAGTAGTTGTTCCTCCTGTTTTTTCCACTGTCTAATCATACACTTTAATATTAAATATTTATATATTTAATATTAATTTATTATTTTAATAGTAATTTAATAGTAATATTTATTAATATTACTATTAAATTACTAATATAATTTAATAATATTTTGATAGTAATTTATTATTTTAAAATTTTAAAATAATAAATTACTGATGACCTCTGGAATAAATAAACAGACTAAAATAAGAATAATAAAATCCTATGCATGGTCCACATTGAATTATGAATGTGAGATGTGAACATATAAAAAATCCATAATCAGAAAATTGCAGTTGAGATGTGATGCTATAGGAGAGCACTGAAGATTTCTTGGAACGAGAAAAAAACCTAATTAAGAGGTATTGAAATTAATGGGAACTAAAAGAGCACTCATGGAAGACCTTATGAAAAGAAAGCGCAAGATTGCAGGACACATATTAAACGGATCAGCAGGGAAAATTTCTCTGGAAATATTGAACGGAAAATTATAGGGAAGAAGATCTCCTGATAGACCAAAAACTTCTTGGGTTGATGATGTAAAGAAATTGATGAGTAACCAGAGCTATTACGAGATCAAAAGCTGGATACTGATGTACCTTAATTTTTAACTTCCAAATTGGAGAAGCTACTTAAGAGGAAGATGCAGCTTACAGCGTAATTCAGAAAAGTTAGCAGGGCAAAAGATGTAATATTTTTCCATCCCTATATTCATCGAAAGAATTAAGGGTGTATATAGTTCCGAAAAAGTATATGAGTAAAGAGAGAAGATTATCTTCTCTATAATAAATTTAGTTTAATTCTTTATCCAAGTGTAAGCAAACAAGGTTTGCGCCTGAAAATATCTTCAGGACTGAGGTAGGGTGGTACATCCCTTGCTACGAGTCGCCAAGGGATGTACCACCTTACCTCAGTCCTGAAGATATTTTCAGGCGCAAACTTTGTTTGCTTACATTTGGATAAAGGATTAAACTAAATTTATTATAGTCTAACCAAGGTGCAAAATAAACTTCCAACATTATCTTCTCTCTTTTTGTGGCGAACAAATGCTTTCTTGATCCGGTACACAAGCCGTTTCACAGTAAGAAGTGTCACGTATTAATAAAATCCAAATACTGTACTTCTGGAAAAAAAAATAAAATAATAAAATATATATATATATATATATATATATATTGCTTCACTTATGAATATATCTGTTTTGATACTGAGTGCGTTCACAAAATAATTAACTTTTAGTATAAACTGAAAGTTTCTCGAAAAATTTCCAATTAATGAGCCATACATTTCACCTAAGAATTTCGTTTGGAGAGAAAGTGCAACAGGATAAGCTCACTCCCCCCCCCCCCTCCCGATTGTGAAAGAGGATAATCAATGAACCATTATGCTAGAATGCCAGAAGAAAGTCCCCAAACGCCGTAATGGTAGAACCCAAACCATTTCCCGATTTCCCTTCAGGAAACTCCGATTTTTAACCTTGTCTCAAACTAGCACTGCTTCAGAAAACAATACCAATATTAAACTTTAGGATCACGAAAACGGTGGTTGTCTACTCTCATCCCGATATATTGAAATTCATCGATAGTTCACCTATTGGTGATCGCTAAGGGTGCACACAGCTACTCGTTCAATTTCCAAAAGTTTGTTAGGGCCAAAAATGATGCATATATTTTGGTTTGGGAATAAAAAAGTGTTAGATGGTTTATTTAATTTTATAATATATTGAAATAGGAAAAAATAACCGAAATATGAAACTATAAATGCAACATTCAATTGCTAATAATAGTTTTTTACAATCTAAATTTAAATTATAATATCCATTGTCAATAATCCTTTAAATATAAGAAGTCACTTATGATTTTGCTTTAAGTTTGTTAATGAGTGGAATAACAAGGTAAAAATAATAATCAAGAAATCAACACTTACTGCTTGGCAGACTCCCAAGGCACCCTGTATACGAGGGTGCCTCAGGAGTATACGTGTGGTCTGAAAAGTTCTCGGCCTTGATTTTTTTTTTTTTAAATTGGTACATCTGCCATAACATTTATGTGAAATTGCAAGTCATTCTAACAACACTAAGCAAAAGTGTTGTTTGTATCATTTGAAATGGATAAAATTGCGTATCGTAGTTATAAAATTCTTTGTAAAAGGTTTAACGCCAAAAGAAATTTATTCAAAGTTCATAAAAGTTTATAGGCTCTCTTCTTCTTCGTTTTCGACGATTAAGAAATGAGCTGCCGAGTTTCAATGTGGCCGTACCAGTCTTGGAGATGATCCACGTGAAGGAAGTCCAAAAAGTGTAACAACACCAGAAATCATTGATCAAGTGCACGATATGGTATTGGATGACCGGCGAGTCAAACGTGAAATTGCTGAGACTATAGGCATTTCAAAAGAACGTCTTCTTCTCCCTTCTACGCGTTAGGCTTACTGGCCTGTGACAGAGCTATTTTAGCCCTTCTAAGTCGTACCCATCCTGAGGATAAGGTGAGCAGCCCTATACCTCCCGGTATATTCTATGGCTGAAACTACTTGTGTTCACGGGGCCGGTTTGCCTGTTTGCGGGAAGAAAAACCCAAAATAAACTGTAGAGAAAAACCCTGCTGTTCACACCGAAGAGGCTAACTTGGCTATGTCTGAGAAAGATCCTTAAGCTTCTCACGTCTTCAAAAGAAAATGTAGGATATATTCTGCATGAAGAATTGCAAAAGAAAAAGCTTGGTGCAAGTTGGGTGCCGCACTTGCTCACAGCAGATCAAAAACACACTCGTATGAAAATCTCCGAACAGTGATTAGACGTTTTAACAAGAATAAAGCATTTTGTTTGTCGATTTATTACTATGGATGAAACCTGGATTCACCATTACACACCAGAATCCAAACAGCAGTCAAAACAGTGGACAGAAGCCGGTTGTTCAGCGCCGAAAAAGACAAAGTTGGTTCCATCAGCAAGAAAGGTCATAGCATCCGTGTTTTGGGATGCTAAAGACAATTTGCTTATTAATTATCTTGAAAAGGGTAAAATAATAACCAAGGGATATTATTCCGATCTTTTAACCAGACTACACAAAAAAAAAAAAAAAAATGCGTCAGAAAAAAACCCAGTTTGCAGAAGGAAAAAATCATATTTCATCAGGAGAATGCACCTACCCACAAAGGTGTTTTGACAATGGAAAAATTAAGGGATCTGCACTATGAATTGTTGGAACGTCCACCCTATTCCTCAGATTTGGCTCCCTCTGACTTCTATCTCTACCCCAAACTTAAACTCTTCCTATAATAAATTTAGTTTAATCCTCTATCCAAGTGTGAGCAAATAAAGTTTGCGCCTGCAAATATCTTCAGGACTGAATATGGTGTTGTACTACCTTACTGGGGTAAGGTAGTACAACACCGGACAACTCGTAGCAAATGTGGACAAAATTAACAACACTCCTATCCCAGTATCGCCCATAATGCAAAACACATCTCCTTGCGGATATGTATCATGTTATGCATTAAGAGATTGGCCACTACCCAGACTAGTTTCGACCTTTATTGAGGTCTCTTCAGTGGGAGCCAGGCCCAGAGGTGGAGATACCAGGCAGAAGCAGTAGCAAGGTCATCTTTACCTATAACAGTTGCCAAAAGGTGTGCCACCTTTTTTTATTAAATTACTCTGGATTTAGAGAAAGATGTTGAAAGTTTATTTTTCACTTGGTTAGATTATAATAAATTTAGTTTAATCCTTTATCCAAGTGTGAGCAAACAAAAGTTTGTGCCCGAAAATATCTTCAGGACTGAATATGGTGTTGTACTACCTTACTGGGGTAAGGTAGTACAACACCGGACAACTCGTAGCAAAGGTGGACAAAGCTAACAACACTCCTATCCCAGTATCGCCCATAATGCAAAACACATCTCCTTGCGGATATGTATCATGTTATGCATTAAGGGAAGGGCCACTACCCAGACTACTTTCGACCTTTATTGAGGTCTCTTCAGTGGGAGCCAGGCCCAGAGGTGGAGATACCAGGCAGAAGTAATATCGAGGTCATTTTTACCTATAGGAGTTGCCAAAAGGTGTGCCACCTTTTTTATTAAATTACTCTGAGTTTAGAGAAAGATGTTGAAAGTTTATTTTTCACTTGCTTAGACTATAATAAATTTAGTTTAATCCTTTATCCAAGTGTGAGCAAACAAAAGTTTGTGCCTGAAAATATCTTCAAGACTGAATATGGTGTTGTACTGCCTTACTGGGGTAAGAAAAAAGGTAGCACACCTTTTGGCAACTCCTATCCAAGTGTGAGCAAACTTTGTTTGCTCACACTTTGATAAAGGATTAAACTAAATTTATTATAGTTTGACCAAGTGAAAAATAAACTTTAAACTCTTCCTCGCTGGCCAGAGATTTTCTTGGAATCAAGAAGTGATTGCAGCTGTACAGGGGTATTTGGCAGATCTTACTGAGAACCACTACAGGGACAGGATAATGGCGCTGGAATAAATGTATTAGTCTTAAGGGAGATTATGTCGAAAAATAAAAATAATTTTAAATTATGAATTCGTTTTTTCATTGTTAGGCCGAGAACTTTTCAGACCACCCTGGTATATATATATAATGATACACGAATAATTTAATTCTTCTAACCCTCATATTTCATGCTTAGCCTACGAATTTTCTATTTGCCATTTACATTTATCTAAATTGTATTAATTTGTTAATATATTTTAGATAAATAAAATATTTATTAATAAATAAATAAAATTACATTAAAAATATTCAATGAAAAGAATGAAGGCGCAAATGAAAATGTTTCTGTGATGGAGGGGGCTGCTTCATCAAATTTGGAAAACACTGCAGTATAAGACGGTACGCATGTATAAATATGCAACTGTATTTATTGCAAACAGAGTTCTACATGATGAACTTCGTCAAAGCAAAATTCATTGAAGGCTGTTCATTTCAGGATAATATTTAAAATAATAATAATAACGTTAGAAAAAATATAAAACTGTACTTACCATTAAAAAATGAATAGCTCTGCTATGAGAAGAGACATTAAGGAATTAAAATTTTAATCAAGTTTGCATTGTCGTGAAAAACCAAAATTGAATAAACAATTTCTCGAATTAGTATTTCTCATACATTTAGCAAAACCTCTTTACTTAAACTGCTGCTCACTTGTTCTAGGAATGAGATAATAGTGTAAACATGCTTTCAACTCACTCTACTTGACAATCAGAAAGGAGATAATGTATGTAGATATTTGAGTGTACTTCACTTCGTATTTGTTTTGACTTACTGACTCAAGGTTGCTAAATTATGGATTTTGGATCATCCTGGCTATAATATTTATTAGTGGAGCGTTGCGCTTCCTGAGTTTTGTTATTTGATTGAACGGTCTGAGTTTTTAATTTTTTTTTCTATTTATTTTATTTTATTTTTCAATTTTCATTTCACCCTGAAGGATGCTTTTCAAACTTCTAATGTCAAAATTTGGCTACTTGATTTTGTGACATTATACAATAATGAATAATAAATGAATCGTGTATATTTATATAATTGGACCAAAAACCAAAATGTATAACAAAAACATCGCCAAGTTCTGTGTACATGCGTATCGTAATTAAAAATATAAATCGGTTTAATTTTGTACATCAAAGATATAACCGTACATATCAAATAATTTTAATTTTGGGTGAATGGTGTGTGTTGACAACAGTTTAAGGGAACTGTTTATACGAAGCACCATATTTTGCAAACCAAGAATCGGAGGGGGGAAAAAAAGAAAAAAAAAAGGTAAGTTTTGCAATTGCATTCTTATGTGACGTCATTCACAGCATTGTTTTTTATTTTATCAGAATGTGTTTTTATGCAATGCAGGCGACTCGAGATATGATCTCTTTTTTTATCGAATTAAAAAAGAAAAGAAAAAGAAGAATAAAAGTTGCCTGTATATGAATATGTCTTTATTAAACTTTCAATTTACGTGTGTTATCACATTCTCTGTTTTAGACCTTCTAATCCCCAGTTTGAGTATCAAATAGAAATACGAAGCATAAATATTAGAAGTGAAATTTTACTGCTAAGCACTAGTTCAAGGATCAACAGTTAAATTAAAGTCATACTAAATATCCATTATCTTTCTTTCTTTCTTTTCTTTTTTTTTTCATGTTTTATTTTAAAGGAAAAACGGATTACTAGACTATAATAGTTATTGCTCCCAATCAAATTCATGTGTTCTGGTGGTTTTCGTTAAAATCATTCGTGAGAAATATTCGAATTTAAAAAAAATAAAAAAGAAAGAAAGAATTTTTGTTTCTACATATATTTTTGTTCCTCCCTTTCAATTACTATCACATATCGCAACAAAATATTTCATTTATTGAAGGATCCGCATTAGCTTAATATTACAGGTTGTATTGTTATTATTATTGTTGTTGTTACGTGACACCCCCAAGGAGTCCAAAGATTCATCGTGAACACTACACCCAAGCACCGTCCTGCTGAAAAGGGTAATCACGGTCTTCAATCTCAAGAAGAGCCACGAACTGTGATGGTGTCTTGGTACAGTGCACTGTTCTATGTCGTCTCAAAGAAAATAGGTCCGACAATACGACGGCTTGATACTGACCACACTCTGATTTTCAGAGAACAAGGGAGTTTCATGGAAACGATGAGGATTTTTCGATGACTAAACTCTATTATTTTGACTATTGACGTATCCACTTAGGAGAAAAAATAACGCTTGAACTACTGTACATATCCATTATTCACACTACGCCATCTACCGGTCCTAATACACTACATAATCCGCCATCACACATCAACTATCCACTAAACTGCATTTTTGGTCTGCTAATTACGTGTGTTCTCTGGCCGATTTGTCTATATCCGGGATGAAATACTGCGGTGTCCGTTAGTGTCAGCTAACTCATCGGAAAAGGACTGAAAGAGTCATATAAAGATTTCTCTCGTCATTATGTGACAAGAATAACGAGTATCAATAAAAATAACTAAATAATTTATACATCTACTGAAACACCTCGGTTTATAATTAGTTAATATCGTCTAAAAATCGGAGGTCGGAGGTTACTATCTTTTTAACCTCCAATTACATCATATCAGGGCTGGCGGAGCTCGAGGTGCTAGAGTGCTCCGGGAGCCCCTCCCTTATTGTTTTGGGCCCTTAACATTCGCGTACTGTTTGCTCTCCCGCTCTGAAGACAAAAAAGTAAATTTTTGATACGGTAGCTAGAGCATAGATAGCATCCAGCCATCCCTAAACTGAAAATAGTGAGTAAGCGTTCGTGAAAGCGAGAATACGTGTTCGATAATTAATCGACAACGAGAGTTACGCCGTATGTTAATGGTTTAAAATATAATTCTAAAAACCGAAAATACTAATATGTCTGAAATTTCCTCTTTTTTTCTACAATGCTAAACCCTACTTTACTCCTTTGAAAAGGAGCAGCCACCGCCCGGTGGGTCAGGCGATCGTGTCTCGTTCCTGAAGATCAAACAAATTCTAAATTTTCAGTTAAATAATAAAAACATAGTAAGTATATATATATATATATATATATATATATATACTTACTATGTTTTTATTATTTAACTGAAAATTCTACAGTACACACACACACACACATATGTGTGTGTGTGTGTGTGTGTACTGTATATATAATTATAATACAAATTAAAAATTTGCAATATTATTATCGAAAAGTGTAGTAATTACATTACTACACATTCATGTTGCTGGTTATGCCAGCAACCCGAAAAAGTAGCTAGAGGGACAAAATAATGAATAAATAAAAATCTATTTAAAAATGAGCAAATATTAATAAAATCAGAACTATTTTTATAAAAGTAATATATATTTGTCTGTAGTCCTTCCCGTAAGAACACGGTAGCGCACCCTAAGTTCAAAAATCATTCATTCCCCTCGCTTCCCACTGCTGAAATAGCACCGTGATTCATGATTGTGGAACAGATCAATCATGGATGAATTAGACACGTGTGTCGATCATTTGGGATCCGTAATGTATACGGAAAAACGTGCGAATACATGGCGGCAACACGAAAAGGTAGCTACAGGATCAAAATAAATAAAAATATATTTAAAAATTGTTATTTATTTAAAGTTATTTATTTTAAAATGGTAATTTTTAAATAAATAAAAATATATTTAAAAATTAACAAAAATGACATAAATAAAAATTACTGCATTTGTAATTTTTATTCATATTAAAATGTATTGGACATTTTTGATTTTTTAAAAATTATTTATATTTATTTCCTTTAATAATTATGGTTTCATTCAAAATAGACCAATAATATATATGGTGCATTGATCGATTGCAGCTGGGGGGGGGGGTCGTCTTATGAATCAACATTGGAACAGTGTGAACCAGATTTTTTCAAACATCTGAAAAGCACTAATGATTTCTAAAACTAACAAATGGATTACGACCTATTAGTTCGTTATCCGCTTTTTCTAGTTTTAAACTTTATTTATTTTTTCTTAAATATGCCGCTTGAAAGGAGGGAGGGAAATAACATAAGTATTTCGCATGCCTGTTCCAGGTTGTTCCTTTGAATGATTCAGGTAAGCAGAATTTAACCAAACATGCGGTGCGGAAGCACTGGCGGTAGCAATGAAACGGATGACCAGTAGTGTGTAGATTGGCCATTTTGCTTGCCGCGTGCAAGAACGGAACCAGAAACCCGTAAAGGGAACACGCCCTTGACCACGTTTGTGTGGCAATAAGTAATGGCAATTGCAGTTCATTCCAGTATATAGTAACTCAAAGGATGAGATATCATCTGGTGAACAAAATGAAAAATATGTTTCGCAAAGAAAAATTATATTTCCTCATATATACAAAAATGTCACAGGTTAGTCGCATTTCAGATTTAATAAGACACCAACGTAAACTACTCGGAGTTTTTTATTTGTTATTATTATTATTGTTGTAAAATAAATACATAGTATTTATTGTAAAATAAAAAGAACTTAAATACTATGTATTTAAGTTCTGGGCTATTCGTTTCTAAAAATCCAGATAATATGCCTAAACTTATTATATTTTATTTATTTTTCCCACTACTTAGCAGTGAAGTAGATGATTATACCTTTTTGCTGGAAAGAGTCTTATTCACGTACGGGTCAGTAGGGGAGGTGGCCTTTTGATCCTTCTCCTCGGAATCTCGGTTTTCATCTAGCAAAACATCCATGACTTACTATTTAAAAAAAAAAACAGTAGACCAGTGTGAAATCATGCTCTCTCCATGTGGTCAGTTAGAAAACTTATTCCTTGGGCACTCTCATGGTATGGCAGTGAATAATGCGCTTGTGGTCAGTTAGAAAGCCCAAGGAATAAGAAATAATAGGACAAGAAATTCAAGCAAATAAGAGGACAAGAGATAAAAACACGTTTATTATTATTAAGAAAACAATCTAATAGCATATCTATTAGTCTATTTTTTCTGTTTACAAAAAAATATACTTTTTTTTTCGTAAACAACAAAAAACACCATACAGTTGGCATTTTTGAAGCTTGCTATCAAACAACATCCTCTAAAAAAAAGGGGGGGGGGATTGACTTTTTCTTTCTTTTGTTCCCACAACTGCTGCATCAACTAATTTGGCAAATCCCCTATATCGCACATCACACTGATATGTCCTTTTAGTTTTCATTATAAAGAAATCACCAGAAAATCGCGATCATCAGCGAGGAGACAATATTATCTGTTTGATGGTACCTAGAAGAAAACTTTCAAACTTATTGCTTTAATGCTAATTCTATTTTATGTCATCGTTTTTTACCATCGAATTCCTAGCTACTTAGTACAGTCTATTCTAGATTAATTGCCAGTTTTTATCCACAAATTATCTTGTTTAATATCATTGTTATTAAACAAGATAATTTGTGGATACTTCAAATGAAACCAGTTGACTCAATTCATTTTAAAAGCACATAAATATTCCTCGCGTTATGACGATATTAGAATTTTATAGTTTAAAAAAAATATAACCTAGTGGTTACGCTCTTCGTAACCACCAGCTAAAAGAAAAAAGTCAATTTTTTCTCGATTCCCGTCGGTGATGTGAGGAGCTGAAGGATCTTCCTCAGCCATAGCCAAGTTAGCCAGTCTTGGGCGTGGACAGCAGGGCTTTTCCCCCAGTTTATCCTGGGGTTTTTCATCCCGCAAAGCAGGCAAACCGGCCCCGTGAACACACGCTTCGACAGACATGGGATACTACCGGGAATAAGGAGCAACCAACCTATGCCCCTGGATTATCGGTTACGGAAGCTTACGCGGTAAAATGTGTAGGCTTGCGCGAAAGCGTAACATACAACGACGATATATATAAACAACCAAAGGCATATACGTCTATATCACGTCTGTCTTCAGACTGCGCTACTGAGGCATTTTTGGATGGATGACTGTTTAGTTCACATCCAAAACACACTCCGAAATAAATATTCTAAACACCCTATATTTAGAACTTTATTTCCCATGTACACAAACTACACTTTTAATACCCCGTTTTTTAACAGAAATCATTAAAATTTTATTAAAGTGGAAAATTAATGGACAAAATACGATTTTTAAGTTATGTTTCGTGAATTTGATTCGAAATTAATTTGACAAATCTCCTATATCGCACATCACACTGATATGTCCTTTTAGTTTTCACTATAAAGAAATCATAGGAAAATCGTGATCACATCATCAGCGAGGAAACGATATCATCTGTCTGATGATACCTAGCAAAAAACTTTATAGTTGGTCTTAAGACTTATGCTATAATGTACAAACATTTTATAATATGCATACATTTTGCAAAAGTGATTTGAGCTATTTAGGCGGTTAGCATCCCATTGGATTGGAGGATTTGCCTTCCTTATAGTAGTTAATGCTGAAATGTCTGTCGCACGTCGGGACTTTTTTTAGCTCCTCTAAACTCGGGTTTTTCCGCCTGCGAAACAAACAAACAGGTCGTGAGTGTGAAAGTATGCAAGTGACAGACACAAAGGTCAAGCATAACGATGTCACAAACGAGTGAGCATGACCTTTAATCCTTATATTATGCCGAGTTATCTATCTATCTATCTATATATATATAATAATAATTATTATTATTATTCCTTCCCTCTTCTTTTATCTTGCAGTGTCGAGGATTTTTTCTACATTTAATCTCTACCTTATCGAGGAGAAGGTGGTTAGTCCTATGCCTCCCAGTGTGCCCTATGTCTGTAGATGAGTATGTTCACGGGCTGGTTTGCCTGTTCTAGAGGACGAAAACCCGAATTTCCGGGTGAAAAAAAAATTCCCTACCACCGTATGAGACCGACTAACTCACGTTTAGTCGAAAGAGACCAGATAAAGGTTCCTCACGTCACTGATGAATCGAACCCAGGTCTTTTCGACCAAAGGCCTTCGTCTATACTGACTGAGCTACGGAAGCGGTAATATATATGAAATATAACTCATATATTTGCATTTACTTTGAATGTCCACTTTTTTTTCGTTTTTCGAAATGTCGAAATTGGATTTTATTATAAGATAACGCAAATAAAACATCTGTTTGTTTTTTCAACTATCAGTATTAGATTTACTGGAAAGAATCCCAAAGGTCGTATTAATTCAGTTAGGATGCCTATCTTTCTACATTGCGGTACTCAAAAACCTCTTCAATATACACTGTGAGTTCAAGTAACATGTTTTTCGGTTACTGCGATTTGAGAAAAAAAAAACTTTTTACTAACTAGATGCAATTTTCCCGTTAATTACAGTCACTTTGTTTTTCACTTCTTGTATCCATTATTAACCCTGCGGAGGTCGGAGTCGAAAAAATTGCAGCGTAGGTCGCGTTTATCTGAGCGATACATTCATTACTAGTATATGCTAAAATGCGATAAAAAAAAAAAAAACTGCAAATATAATACATGATGGTTTATTTATTTTCAGTTACAATCTAGAAATTATTGAACAAAGAAACAAAGAAAAAAAAAAAACTAAACCAATACTATACTGACATCGGAGTTCGCAGTATTTCTCAGATACAATTTACTGTCAAACATCACTTTCGCATTCGACTCTATCACTCTCATCATCGGACTCGAATAACAAAACCGCTGAATCTCTTCAACATCTGATGGATTATCCAATCGATATACTGTATTTTTCCAGCCATTTTCAACGGTATTTAAAATAAAATAAAACTAAAAAAATAAACCAATACCATACTGACATCGGTGGTCACGGTATCTCTCAGATACAATTTACTATGAATCACACACCTTTACATAACACTTAAACCAAAACTGACCGCATAAACAGTGTGGAATATCACTCGTAATATATGCATGCGCAGCTACTCATTACCTCCAAGCTATACACTGGATATGTGTAAGAATATTTATATTAAACAATTTGTTTGTATCTGTCAGAATAGCAGCGACCTCCGCAGAGTTTAAAAAAAAATGAAAAAGAAAAAAATGAAAATCAACATTCTTCAAACGTACGCGAAAAATCTTTATCAGCGTTTTTCAAATGAAGGCGAGTTAAGCCAACCTGCCATTAAGCTATGTGGGCAGTGTTTACCCTCGTAGCCTAAGTTGCTTCGGCCATAAATCCAAATTTAAAAGGTAAAGTATTATTTAAAAGATATTTTTAAAATTCTTTATGGGCATTCCTGAAGGTCACGGACTAATTATATTCAATTAACGCGTTTCAGTTTTGAGCGATGCGCTCGCAGGACAAATTAATCATGTGAATTGAGGCCGGCCGTTATTTTGTATGTGGTAGTATGTTATACACATTCCCAGTTTTATTATTATTATTATTATAAGGAATTACTTTCATTCGAAATTTGACTGTTAAAAACAGCAATTTAAAATGTATTTCTTGTTAATAATTTCCGTGTTAGGTATTTCATCTCATCAAAGCTTTCAGATTCTAATATTCTAATATGAAGTACTTAAATAACAGACTGCTAAATGTACAAAACTTGTATCTCTAAAGCTTTACTCCCAAAAAAGAAAGATATTTAGGGATTGTTTATAGTTTATAGGTCACTTAATTTATTATATTAAATAACCGATGCTGTTTTTCTGTCGTGCTATCCCTATTTGCCAACGTGCGGATTAAAACATCCTCTGAAGGAGTCTAGTAATCCTTGGCATTTCATCGTTCTAAACTGACCCTGGGTAAACAGCGTAAGGTCAGTCCAGATTTGAGATCTATCAGAAAATCAATGAGTTATATATATATATATATATCACAACAATTGGCAACACTGTCGAACCGACTTAGTATGTTAAAGTCTTCCCGTCAGGACCAGTTTCTCGTTAGTAGGGTAAATACCTGTCGAGTTACTGCTTTTTAGTAAATGTATATCTGGTGTGTTCGTCACGAAAATGGAGAAGCACTGCGATTAACTTTTCTGTTAAACTGAACGACAGTGATACCGAAACGTTTCCCAAAGTTAAGCGGGCGTATGGTAGTGATTCTTTATCACGTGCTCAAGTGTTTAAATGACAAAAAATGTTTTTGGAGGGGAGAGAAAGCGTGGAAGATGAGCATAGAGCAGGGCGACCTGTCACAACAAGTAGGAACAACAATATCCAGCGAGGATGACTGTCAATCAAATTTACTACAAAGAAATCCTTGATGATTGCGAAAACGGGTCTTACGGGCGTTCAGAGATTCCGAATGACTGAAATCGCGACACTGCACCTTCGCGAGTATTTAGCCACAAAATGCATTACAGTGTTGGAACAGCTACCTTACTCTCCCGACTTGTCTCTGTGTAACTTTTTTTCTTTTCCCCAAGCTCAAGAACGAGATGAAATTTCTCATTTTGAAAACATCCAAAGAGTCGTGACAGGGACCATACACGATGTTGTATCCACAATGAATCACACGATTAACTGAATAAACGATTTTAGAATTTTGTCTTATTACTTTTCTGCTAGATGCAAATACAGATATTTGTATAAATCGAATGCTGTGTTAACTTATCCGACAGCAATAATCAATAACAAAATATAAATGTCCTACAGAAACTTAAATAATAGTAATGATTTTACTAACAGTTTATTCATCTTTCAAAAAAAAAAAAAAAAAAAAAAATCACTCTCTGTAAAATATAACCAACATTTTGTTACAAGTTCAGTAAGATAATAATGTGAATCATTGAAGAAGAACATAAATCCAATGCCTAGAGTTGTATCCTCATAAGCTCTCTGGTTTATTTTCGTTATTGATCATCTGGCTATGAAATAAGGATGGATTTCAAATATCTGCTTTTCAATTCCAGAGAATAAAGATTTTATTAATATCATTATAATTAGCAATAATATTGATATGTATCGATTAAATATTAATACGAATGCCTGTTATTAAATATTAATTCGATTATATTATTAGGAGTAATGTATTTGAATTAATATTTACCTTTATTTTGTTTATCATTATAATTTACATTTTAAGTTAGCATACATCATAGTTTAAAGTTGGGCTTAGAATGGACACATAGATAAGATTAAATTAAGGGATAACGAAAATAATAATTTTTTCATCAATCAATCAATCAAACGTTGTTTACATTGTATTTATATTATATAGATATGTATGCATCTAACGTACATACACACACATTAATTAATGCATCTACATTTCAAATATAAATCCTCAACTTACGACTGGGTTATGTTCCGAAGTTCCCATCGTAAGTCGAAAGGTCAAGCTAATTCGGAAATCAATATGTTAACATATTTGAATGCTGAAATGTGTAGGTCTGTTTTATTATATTTTTTAAACTAATTTTACTATTTGTTTATAATGAAATAATAAATATAATATGTTATGCGAGTTATAACATAAAATTGCTGTACAGTAATAAACAATGAAACATGGGCGAACAGTGCTTCTACATTTACCAGTAAAATAATCAGCTGGAAACAAATTTTGTATTATTTTATTTATTAATTGAATGAGGTGTGATGTTGAGGATAGGGCATCAGTTTTTTTTTTTTTTTTACTACAATTCTTCTGCAGCTTTTGTTCTTCCAACTCTATAATATTTCTTCATCTGATAGCTTCTCTTTCTCAGCTTCCACCACCTACTCTACGTCTTCATTGTCTAATTCTTTAGCTATCTGCACTATCTTGCCACAATCTCATGTATTGCTTTGTCTAATCCTGTGAATATATGAACATCTGTTTTCAGCCGCTTCTTCAGAACACCACTAATACACTCTACTGTCTCCTCATTCCATGCTGCATTTTTTTGTACAATGTAAGATATATTTCTTCCAAAAGTCTCTAAGGAGTTTCTTACCCTCAGTGGCAGCAACAGCCTGAGAAAAAGTGTTTCTTAAATAATAGGCCTTGATGACAGCAATAATACCCTGCTCCGTGGGTTGCAGGAGCGAGATGGTGTTCGGTTTACGTATACGTAGGATGGCTGTCGCAAGTGCGAGTAATCATAAGTCGCATAGGTTGTAAGTCGAGGTCTGACTAATTTGACTGAAAAATTCTGACTATGAAATTCTAATGTCACTTTTTACACTTAAGTGTTGCTTGTTTTATATGTATTTGCAATTCTGTTAGTTACATTAAGTGAAACCTTTTTTCATTTTTGATATTGATTCCGGTTTGATATTGATTCACACACACACACACACACACACACACACAGAGAGAGAGAGAGAGAGAGAGAGAGAGACTTGGGAATTCGAATCAGGCTTTACTGAACTCGAAAGCCGGAGTAAGTGCACCTCATTACGTCTGCAAGCAGAGGTGGACAAAGATAATTTCGCATCCGGGCAGATTCCGTGTGGGATGCCCCTAAGGTTTTTAATACAGTAAAATCCCGAAGTTACGCAGTAGGAGGGACCAACAAAAAGCGCGTAGGTCGAATTCGCGTAACTCGGGGTATAATTTTGCATGTAATTTATATATACAAGCATACGATTGCGACCAATGGTTTACAAAAACACCTATAATTTTTAAGAAATATAATCATAATTGTAGTTTTTCGTACATAAAAAAAAGAAAGTTATTTCGATGTCGATGGTTTCATCATCTAATAGATTCGTCTGACGGCATAATGTCTTTTTCTTGTCACGCAAAATTTCTTCATAGCAAGCTAATGATTTTTTTAATCCTTGCCTTGTGGCTACAGTTCGTTCCTCGTTAGAATCTATGTCCTCCAAAATCTGTAAACCTTTCTTTTATGATTGTTCTTACTGTGGATTCATGTAGATCAAACTTCTTTGCTAGCTCACAAATTTTCATTCCGCTTTCGAAATCCTTAATAATGTTCAGTTTTGTTCCTTTTCTTGCTAGCTGTAGAAGAATCGGACTTGCTTCTTTTGGACGACATTATTATTTTTTATGTGATAAAATTTTTATCAAGAACATAACATTAAACAATCGCAAGGTTTGTAGACTATAAAATTCGTGTATGAATGGAGACCGCGCGAAACATGTCAGTGCTTGTTCACAGCATGTGCGACACTGGCGAATGCGGCGCGCCTGAAAGATACGACTAGTGGTGAAGCGGGACGGGAATACGTACATATAAGAAACCGCGTAACTCCGGATTCGCATAAGCCGGGGTATGACTGTACTTAAGTACTTTGTAATTGTAAGGATAAGTATTTTTTCAAATTATTAATAATTTCATAACTTCATTATTTCTACTTATCAATTTTATTCACTCAGATATCAACCTAAAAAAGAAACAAATAAAAATTATTACAAGCAAAAATTATTGATTTTACACTCTAATTTTAATTTAATCAATTATAATTTAGATTCTTTTTTCTTGATTTTAAATCTGCGAAAGCTTTATTCTTTTTTTTTTAAATTCTTTTAAGCAAAAAGGTTTTTTTTTTATTCTTCCACCAATGTCTATTTTCTGAGTAACAGCATTTTCAATAGATAACAAGGCTAAAGAATTTAATCTCTCACTCCTCATTGTCGATCGCAGATATCTTTTGATAAGTTTTAATTTGCTTAAACTTCTTTCAGCTGTTGCCACCGTTATAGGAATTGGCAGCAAAATTCTCAATGCGACCCACGTATTTGGAACTATATTCTGCAAATTGTTTGCTTTTAAATTAAAAATTAAAGTTTCTAGGGGCGAATTGATGTTTTCCGGAAGTAAACTGTTTAGAGAATTTAATTTCTTCAATGAGTTCGTTTCCCGTTAGATAAGAACCATTGACCTTTGACCCCCCCAAAAAAAGAAAAAAAAGATAATTAGTTTAGTTTAGATAATTGTCATGTGGTTTGTATTTAATCGGTTTATTTATATTTGTTTATGTTTATTACAAGCAGAGAATAGTTAAATCGTTAATAGTTCCTATTTCTTTCCTTTTTCCTTATTTATACTTTTGTGGAATAATGTACAGTGTTTGATTTTTAAACTCTATTCTAATTTTGCTTTATTATTGCGAATACATTCTCAACAAGTTATTCTAGTATACATATATAAAGATAAACAGTATATATACAGCATTCTTAAATATGTGACTGTTTCGTACTTGCTAAGTAGACATTTCTATCAATAGAAGATAATGAATTATTTTATGTTCTTTCAATATTTGCATCTTCTCGGAGCGGAAGAAAGTATAACAATGCTTCCATTGCCAGGTAATTATTTTTGGAAGGAGCGCAGGCTCTAGTGTCAACCTTAGTTTTGGCACGCTGGGCGGATGTCCGGTCAGCCCGCCCCTTAATCCGGCACTGTCTGTAAGTCATGTGGAATGCGTATTTCTCTTTCGTGGTATGCTTTTAAGGTCCCTTTTTAGGATACTGTTGTTGCAAGGGTTCTGTTTTTAAATGGTAATCTGTTTAACATATTTAGAACATCCAAGTTCCCTCTATTCTGTAGTTAGCATCAAAGTAATGCTATTTAGCATACTTGTAGTGACATAGTGTTCGGCTGTTAGTATTCTATGTTCTGTTATTGCTGTGCGATAATATCTTTTTTTTATCAAAAGGTCAGATTTATCATTTTATACTACGGTGATGAGTCCATTTAGATACGCTATAACGACGTGTACAGAATACATATGTTGTTATAGTGTAGCTTAATATGTTTTCGTGTAAGGTTTTCTCTCTCTCTCTCTCCGGGAAATGAGTGTTTCAGATAGCATAAAAGCAAATCGGCCAAAAAACACACCTAATTAACAGCATAAAATACTGTTAGTGGGCAGTAGACGGACTAATTTATAGATAACGGATAAAAATGTGGTGTGTGTACGAGGTACGATTATTAAATAGTGTAGATGGTGGGTTATCTATTGCAAAAATTATTATTGTATTCTAATTGTGTAGTGAACAGAAAATTTAATAATAACAATGTCGTCATTGTATATATAAAGATGAATACTTTGTGCACATGATAATTATTATTATGTATATTATGCATATAACTTATGTAGTGTATGTATGAATGTATTCATGCACATTTGTGCGCATGTATATATCATAAACAGTATGTATGAATAGAAAAGTTTGTTTAATTTATTAAATTATTAATAATAATTACTATTATGATTAATTATTCATAATAATGTGAATAATAATAAGAGACAAATCACAGCAATATAAAAGCTTTAACGTACGTGCAATAATGCTGATAATGTGATGGGAACATTTCTGCAAAATAATACGACAAATAATCACCAAATAAAGTAGTGAATATATGTTGTATTGCATATTACGCTGAAAAGTATACTTCCGAACACAATATATCTTGAATTTAAAATTTCATCTCCAACTTCATACGCCTAATGTCAAAGATTTAGAAGAGAAACTTTTCTGATAATCGACGCCAACTCTAAAATGTAAAGTGAATGTGAATAATAATAAGAGACAAATCACAGCAATATAAAAGCTTTAACGTACGTGCAATAATGATGATATGCCCGTGTATGGGGGTGGGGAAGCTCTTCACTGATTTTATTTTTGCAAATGAAGGCATTATGCAACTAAGCATATTTCACTGAATTATTATAACTCGACGCCTCCATTAACTAAATATTTGTAAATCAATGCCTTATATTACCTTTAAAACAGTGCTGCTATTTTAGATGTGGTTTTTTTTTAGTCTGGGCTTGGGGAAAATGCCATACTTAGTAACCGTTCTCGATTATAATAAACAGGAGAAGACTAAATTTCCTTGAATTCTCGCAGTTACAGGAACTGTGTTTAATTTGCTTCATTCAACAAATTAAATTGGTTGATTGACAGATACTTAGCTGAAGAACCGTGAAATGAGGCGTAATGTAGCTTTTTCCCCCTGCATGAAAATGCAGATTATTATTTTTTTTTTTTGTAATTAATATCGAAGTATTTCCATACCATTTTAGTTTCCTGTATACTTTCTTTAATTTTTTTTTTTTTCCCTGAAGAGATAATTTCTAAACCTGCAGAACAGTTCATCCGGCCAGAAGATAGTAAAATATTATTCCTACTGAGAAAATAAAGAATATTGGCAATCCATTTTTTAAAATAACAGCCATATTGCATTTTAAGAGAATGTAGATTATAAAATTGTCAATATAATATAAAGCCAAATAAGAATATTTCTTTTGACGGGAATTTAAAAAAATCAATCAAACAAACAAAAAATTTTGTTCGTTCATGTTCTGCATGCAAACATGATTAAGTGTATATTTACTAGTCAACACGCATGCTTGGAAGTTTGCGAGTCTTCGTGAATAGTTGTCGTCTGCAATGCTAATTACAGTTTTTTTTTTTTCTTTTTCGAAACATTATAAAGTTAATCGGTTTTGAAACGAAGCTTGTTAGTTTAAATACACCATTCAAAAACTACTGGTTTTCATTGCGATTAAATAAGCTTTTTTTTTTTTTAACTGCATTTTGATAACGTAGCAAACTTCCTTTCCTCCTGGTAGAAAGTTATTATTGTTATCTTAGACCGAAAGAATTGCTCAAACACCACTGATAGATTCATAGACGCAGTGTCACCTGTACCGTTCAACCAATAGCCAGCCATTACCTCAAAACACGTCAGGTGGTTGTTCGTCACAGGCTGTTGACCGTTTCCGCCGCAAACTAATGCAGTTCCTTACGTCGTACGGACGGGCTGGGGTGTTGTCAGCTTTAACATCTGTTGGGAGAGATGAAGTAGCGTTATGATTTCATTCTTTGTTCCATGTGTCCCCAAAGTGTTTAGTTAGCGTGTATGTTGCTCCTGAAGAAAAGTGTGCCAGTTCTGAGAATCCTTAACATTACTTTGAGTGGCCATATTTTGTGTCAGAATGTTTCCGTTTATTTCGTGCAAGTAACTGAGATAAAGTAAACAAGCTTCTTGATTGTTATGGATTTAGCTTTATAACTAGCTGCGTTTAAACTGAGAAGTTGTCGTGATAATTTCTAGATTTGCCAAGTGAATTACACTTTTTAAAACGTGTCACAATGCCTCTGTTTAGAAGAAAACGGGACTGCGAACCCCAAACTAATGGGATGGACGAGACTGTTGCAAGGCCATCACTACCTCCGGTTGCCTCAAACGGTACCCATTCGAATGGAGCTACAGGAAGTTATACTCCGGACTTACCTGTACAGAAACCAAGATGGGTGTTTCATTGCCAACAGGCTCAAGGAAGTCCGACTGGTATAATATCTGGGTTTACTAATATTAAAGAACTTTATCAGAAAATTTCAGAATGTTATGACTTCGACTGCACAGAAGTAAGTCGTATTTCACTTTTTACACGGTTTATGTTATACGATATTTATAAAGCAGAAATAGAAGTCGCTTAATTTTAGATTACATTTAGACTTACAAAATCTGAAATAGTGTCTTGATTGCTTAGGTCATTTAGCATAATTAAGGTGCTGTAAATAAGTACATATAAATTTGCTACATTTAATTGTGTTGAATGACTTGTTAGTATACTGGGACGTAAACAACACGCTTGAATGTATTTTCTATTTAAAGTAATTCATTGACTCATTCGCACTAGCAACTTTATTTTGATGATAAAGAAAAGAAAGTAAGTAAACAACGTTTCGACGAAGTGTTAGCATTCAGCCGTGTGGGCATGGTGAAACTGTGATTTGCAATGCGAGTTCTTTAAATATTTTTTAAATATTAGTTTTGATTTATAATCGTTTCTCTAATAAATTCGATGCATTATCTTGTAAATGTTTTAATTCGAATCAAGTGTTTCAATTCTTCACGAAATATTGTTGGCTTTTGACATATTTTTCTACTAAAAAATAAAAAAAAAAATTATAATAATTTACAGAACAAAGGCCCAGCGATAATATATCAACCACGGGAAGAAAGGACGATAGGAAAAGCGTAATGTGTATTATTCCTCAGATTCGATTGAAAATTATGAATAGATGAACCATTATCATATAAATTATCACTGCATGTTGAAACTGAAATATTACAGCGCTTCCGACGTATGTCACTTTTAATATCATGAAAGCGAATAGCCGAAGCCTACTGCTTGTTAATTTAGTTGCCTTAACAGTTTTAACTACCAAGCGGATGTTAAAAACTGAAACTTGAAATTTAACCCTACAGCTCTTTATTAATAACTGTGAAACGATATTTCACCGTTTAGATGCATGTAAACACATTCGAATAGTAACTCTAAATTTCGTATTAAAACTCTGTGGTCTCCCAGTCGGCAATTTTTTCGTTACTCACTTTTTTGGTCGTAGAATATGTGACTGGAAATGAATCGTTGCTCGCTCTCAGTAAGTCATATATTTTATTGTCAATTTGTGGTCGTGCACTTCTTCGTGTGTTTGGAAAAAATAAATACAACCCGATTTGTGAAACAAAATCAACGTATCACATTATATTACTTTCGACTCTGATTTTGATAGCAGTGTGCGTATATATATTTTGTTCGACTGCTAATTTATCCTTCTCATTACGTGTTTCTTCAGTTTTGTGGATAGGCAGTATTCTTGTTTTTTAAAAATATATATATTTATTTTTTTCCCAACTCTAATTTCTAGGGCTCGTAAAATAATATTTCTGGGTAGTACCATCCCTGTTTCTTATTTATTTTTTTATTCTAAAAAATTGGAAATTATTTTTGAAAATTAGAAAATTTAATTACTAAAAAAATTAATAATTAATTTTTTCGGGGGGGGGGTTTAGAGACACTCATGACATTGCACAGCATAGGTCATCTCCTATAATGTATTCATGTGTTTATATACGTCAATCAGAAATTGAAGAAAATGGTAATTTTCTTGGTATGATTATGATAAATACGATACAAACTGGAGCTGCCATATTCCACGGCGAAAGTATTCGTAATATGGTTGCGACACTGCACTCTACATTCCAAGTTACCTTGAATGTGATTGATGTAAAGTCCCTGTTTTTGATCAAAGTTCATGAAAAGCTCTTTGCTCTACCTGGTAGAGTAACCTCTAGCCTTACGTTCTTTATCTAAGAGTGCAAGTAAACAACAATCGGAACAGTTAAGAATTAGTTTTACATTAAAATTAATTACAGATGCAACCGAGGAACACTTCATTTCTTTTGATGAGAATTAGTTTTTTTAAATGAGAATGCACAAAATATAAATTTAATGGCGCTTTGCATCCCATTTCTCTTACTGTGTGGTGATGGAGGGGGGGGGTATCGTTTTTGTCTCATGGGGAAAAGAATAAAGGCATGAAGATACTGATAATGTGCAAAAGGATTTTAATAGCATTGTTTTGTTTTGTTTTAAATAAATCGCTAGGTCCTTTTATATGTTGACAGTACTCTTTACGCAACTAGTTTGCATTATTGTGCAAAAATAAAATGTGCTTAAAATCACTTAGGTATAATTATCCAACAGAGTTGAATCTGAATGAGTAAAGTAGGAATATTTCTCTCCCTATTGTACGAATACTGCGTTTACAATGAAACTCATTAGTTAAAAGAATGCTTCCTTTTTTCCCTCAATGTTGAGGCATACCACTCAACATCGTTAACATGTTCTATTAATAACAACAAAAATTAAACGGGCTTTGATGCTGCTAATGTTTAATATTATTCAAGGAAATTAAGTATGTCGAAGAAAGTTAATCATAATAAGGATTAAATCAGCTACAATAAAATTCACTTTGCTTACATTTAATACTAGCCGATTAAATTTTATTAATTTAAGCGATGAGCGATGTTTTGCAGGAGAATGACACGTTGGGTACTACTGAATTCTGTAGCTGAACAGTTGCTTTTTAATTTATATCGATGACATAGTCCATCGTCAGCTATTTGCAGCGAGGTTTCCAGAAATTTATTCAGAACACCTTTGATATACATAGTTTTTTTTTTTTTTTTTAATTACATATCGGCGTTGTGCGCAGATGAGGGAAAATATTACTTCACCGTCAATACCTTGTGAAATTTGTACAATATAAATCTGTATGGCGGAATCTTATACTTAAAATCACACCCGCACAGGAAAAGTTGCAAAGCCCATATCATATCGGTGTAACGTGTTAGCAAGAAGGAAATGCCGATGTGAACAACTTGAAGGTTGCGCTTTACAAAGAACAACAGTAGAGATAGATGAAAAGAATTTAGTTCGATAAGTTAGAAAACGGACAGTAAATGGATGTCGACCAGTAACTGCCGTGTTTTTACAGGCTTGGAAAATGAAGAAATGATGTGGCCAGTTTAGCAGAACAGTGTCCATGAAAATACGTAGAAGAGAAAATGTGGCAGAACTGAACATCTTTGAGGGGGGGGGTTACCAGTTAAGAGGTTACCCGCTTATGGATAGCATCAAGCATTTAAGGGAGGCTTTAGGTGTACCATCCCAAATCTGTGAACATATTCCAAGGTTGGCTAATTTGGGAAATCTGATCCTTTTTGGAGATCTAGGTGTTATCAAAAGTAAAGGTTGCGCTTTACAAAGTAAAGCGCAACAATAAAGGTAAGAGATAGAGAAGGTAAAGTATCTGTGAATGATATGGATAGAAGGTCGGAATACAGAGGACACACAGGATGGCTGCAGTAATAAGAACACTAAAATTACGATTAGCCAACATGATGATGGACACTGAGTGACCACTTTATTAGGAACGCCTCGCCATTTTCCTAAATGTGGAGCTGTTCGTAATAAAGTTGCCATTTAGTAGTGACAAAAGTACACTTAAAAAATCATCACTAAACTATAGGACAAATACGACACCTAAACATTCCCAAGGAAAAGCATCGATAATCTTTAATCGCAGTACTAAAGAAATGTATTGTTTTAAGTATTAACAAATCAAAACATTTCTTTGGAGGATTAAATTAAACCTTTTGTGAAAACAATACCGTAACAGCACTAGAAACAAATCGAGGCCCAGGCTTTATCAGTCTACAACAGTGGTTCTTGACCTTTTCGAAGTCACGGAACACTTTTGATTATGAGAAAAACTTGGGGAACACCAAAAGCATTAGAGTCGTAAAACTAACAATAAAAATATGCATGGACTTTCCTTTTAAAAAAATGGAACCTATATTAATCCGATACTTGAGCTTGTTGGCTTTGCAGATTTCAGCAATATCAGGTCTAATATGTGATATAGCTACCCTCACTCTTTGTCTATATCGGTATCACACGTTTTAGTTTTTATATTGGTTAATATTGAGAAACCGAGCTCACACACGTATGATGTTGAAAACTGTAACAAAATTTTCAGTGCCCTTGTGGAGAGAGTTGGGTATTCAGCTTGGACAAAAATCCAAAATTTCTCAAGAGTTATTTCAGAGAATTTCATTTTTAGAGTACGATCCGTTGACAAGGTAACTAATTGTTGCTCTTCTTGTAACGAAAATTCACAACTCGATCTATTAACTGTGGCAAATGGATTTCGTATCCAGTCATAACTGTGTGTATTTAAGGAAGGAAAATAACTTAATCTTTTCTTCTAATATTGTTAAATTTTTACACGTTAAAAATAATACCTATAAACGATATTCTATTGGCTTAGAAGTCAATGCACAAAGCAGTCTTCAGTTGTTAGGATCAGAGTAACCAATTACACTCAGAACTGTGTCATACGACATCTTTCACCGGCGGAACACAAGTGGTCCGGGGAACACCGGTTAAGAACCACTGGTCTACAGTGACGCGATGACTCAGCACTTTGGTATGAAACTCGTACACTGCTAATTTGTTATAGGGGATTTTTACACTTGACAACTGAGTCTCTGAAGCACATGATAATTATACTTTCGCAATGGGATTCGAACCTGTGGCCTATTAGAGAGCGAAAACACTACTTTGTTAACCAGGTCAGCTTGTGTAAAGGATGGTTGGCGATCCTACCAGATCTGTCCATCTGAACTGGACAGATTCGGTTACCCACATTTGAGGATAGAAAGAAATATTGGAGAAAATCCAGCGGGTGAATAATGAATGGGTGAAAGTTAGAATAGTCGTTACTATTGAGTTAGGAGAGAGATTAAGGAAATGTGGAATACCGAGGATGGAATATAGGATGTGAAACAGTAACATGGTTGAGACAAATTGATAAGAGGAGCCTGCTGCTTAGATTCAGGGGAGTTTTCACAGTGTAACAGATGGTGGGAGAAGAGACCATCGAAACTGTATGAAAAAAGGGAATATATGTGTTGAATGCGAATGGTCAAGTCTAATGTATATGGACCCAGAGGTAGTGCTGAATACATCGACGCTAAATGCATTAATTGTCAATATTTCACTCGCACCCAAGAACTATGAATCTTTTAACTCAATGCATATTGAAAGTATTTGATTCACTTTTTTTTATCATAGAATTAATGTGAAATAAATGATTCCGTTTATTATATTTTATATTTTGTACTGCACTCTGAGATAGCCATTTGCTTTGATTGCCTACTAAGCAATTTAATTAGTTAAAACATGGACATTTGTCCAGCTTGAATAATTATTTTGATGAACTTGAGATTTTGACTGCTCGATGATCTGTTATTCAACAGGGTGTACCTCTGTTTTGTTAATTCTCTTCTTCAGTACGAATTTAAATTTCAAAAGTTAAAAAAAAAAAGCTGCCTAATTCAAACCAAAACGGTTTTCCAGTTTCAGAAAGGCTGTGATATAACGTAGCATTTACGTTTTGAAACGCGGTGTATGATATACAACTATTATAATTTCAAACTGCAGTAGTGGTTTTCTTGTACTCGAGTGCAAGTCTTAACATTGGATCGAAATAAACCTCTCTTTGCTCATTTTATTATTCTTCTGATTATTACATACTGAGTCAGTGAATCTTCTGACTTGGCTCTATATCAATAAAATAAAAATCTTTGTGAAGTTACAGAAATTGCTTTTCTCTTAACTCAATTAAAACCTATAGCAAATCAATGCCTATACACAGCATTGATTTGCTATAGGTTTTGTGCAGCTGCATGTGCGATATATAAAAAATAAATAAAAATGATGAATCACAATTAATGTGAAAAACATTGAATTTTTCCCCCCTCAAATACTGAAAAGATGAACACGAAAAACTCTACAAGCTGAGAAAGGTTGGTTTGTGTACGAAGGCACTCGCCCTTCGTTTCCAGGGTCCAAGGTGGACCCAACAAATTCTAAGGCTGGTACCACTGGTGGATGGTATTTAGTCTGTCATTCCTACACAGAAGGAAATGACTTCGGTGTTGAACTGCATTGTAAATGGAAAAGTTCTGAGCAGGTTTACAATTAAGGAAAATATAGAAACAGTTATTACATTTCATCAAATGAAACGAAATTGGGCATGGTAATCTTTGAGATAGTTTTAACCAAAATATTTTGATATGTTAGGCAATCTGACATTGCTCACACATGTCTTTCAAGTGAAATTTTATTTTGTTGACGTTGATATTTATGCCACGTGTAAAACTAAGTGTATCCCCCATTTCAAATAAGAGGATTGTTATTATTAATTTATTTAATTTCAAGATCCGTTTGCCCGCACAGGTCACAGATGTGTTATGGGTTTTGCAGCGTCCTGTGTGTTGTTAAAAATATATGAAGCAGGTTTTATTTACGTCTTGCAAATAAAATAGAAAAGCAGTCATGTAAATGAAGTCTGAAATACTTCTTAATCAAAATCAGTAAGACATCCTTTGGCCAATTAATGTTTGTGCGAGGAATTTAAAACGATATCGTCTGTACTCCTCGAGGCATTCGCGGTATTTTTAAAATGTCCTTCACCACACGACGGATATGTGCAATTATTTTTTCCCCCACCGCGCCTTAAATACACACACACAGCATCAAGTAGCAATACCAGATTGACATCCCCTCCCATCCAGAAGCGTCATGGGCAGAATAATAAACTGTATTCGCTCCATGTATACACGCTATTAATCACCATTTAGCATGTCATTGGCCTCTGTACTATACACCGATCTCTCAAGATCCAGAAGTCGATACTAAATAATCAAAAGTTATTATTTTTTCTCCCTCTCTATCAGTGATATTCCGTCATTTTGTTCGATAAAGGCAAACTGGCCGGAGAACACATATAGACATTAGTGGGTGAATGATAGCTAGCATATTAACAGATCCTTGGACTAAATGTTGGTGTCGTAATGTTTTTGCTCCATGGAATAAGCAACAATCTAAGTCTCATTTTCGAAATAAATTTGAAAACAAGGTTGACTCTTCAAGTTTACCAATCAAAAATTACATAATTTTGGACAGCTCCACGAAATTAAATCAGAATTATTGTTGTATCCCAGGATTAAAATAATTATTTCAAAATGTTAATTAGGTTTAAAAAGGAAGGTTAAAGTTTCGTTGGGAAAAAAACAGAATTATAACTTTAAATTTTACATCGTGATTTTCGAAAAGTACATAACATGCTCTACATACATAACCTTCCAAAATTATATTAAAAAAGAAGACAAATTATTATTTTTTTTTATTTCCGTCTCTCCTCTTTTACTATGCGGTGTCGAGGATTTTCTACATTTAACCGCTACCGTATCGAGGATAAGGTGGTTAGTCCTATGCCTCCGGTGTGTCCTATATCTGTAAATGCGTGTGTTCACGGGTCGGTTTGCCTGTTCTGATGGAAGAAAAATCCTCCGTATGAGACCGGCTAACTCACCTTAAATCAAAAGAGACTAGATAAAGGTTCCTCACGTCACTGACGGGAATCGAACCGTCAGTGACGTGAGGTCTTTCCAACCAAAGGGCTTCGTCTGTACTGACTGAGTTACGGATGCTCGACATATTTTTATCCAACTGAAAATATATAATTGTACGTAAAATACATGCATACATATCATATTTGCTGAAGTTGAATGAATTAGTTGAACTTGAAGTCCAGCTTCAACTAATTCATTTAGTCGCCATAGCTTAACTTCCTGTGGCTTTCAGTTTCTTTTTGTCATCGTGATTGTCTTGCACCAATATCTGTATTTGTACGCCTTGACGGGATCAAATTTAAATAGGGATTGAAATTGTTTTGAACCAAAATAAAATGTTTTCTCCTCGGAACAATTCAAAAGGAACTTTTTTCCGTTTTTCTTTTTTTTCTAATCGCACGAATCACGTCATTTTTTTTTTTTTTTTTTAATTTTCCAGATAGCTGTCCGTATTGGAACAATTTGCTTGTTTCTCTATATTTCCTGGTCTCAGCAAAAATAAATAAAATAAAATGAATTTTAAAAAATCAAATCAGAAAATAATGTCCCATCAGAAAAAAATATTTATATTTATTTATTGACTGTTCAGGTTTAATTTAAGAATTATGATAGTGAAAAAAAAATAACTCAAATATAGTATTTTTTTATTTATTGTTACTAGTAATAAGGAATAAGAATATTGATAATTTAAATTTATTAAATACAAAATGGAAATAAAAGTAAATTTCTGTTTATAGTGAAGATAAGCAGTGTGTGTTTGTCATAGATTTTTAGAAAATAAATAAATATATGCTTTTTTCAGCGGAGCAGTTATTTTCTGAGTAAAATTTTTTGCTCCGAGCCGGAACGATTAACCCTCAAAGATAGATATCCTAGAACTTAAACATCAGTTGTTTCAGTAAGATAGAAATATATTTACATAAAAAAAATATTCCACTCCTTTCGTTCCTCATACGCATAATCAATATTCTCTCCCTCCCCCCCTGTATTTTACAGCCTGTTCACAAATGAAGACAGTTTTAACACGTAGGTAACTCTGTGCCATTGAGGTATTCCTTTAAACTCCAGGTTTAAATGAGTGGTGTGTGGCAATGATATTCAAGGTGAGAATTGTCACGAGATTACTTAAATATGTATTTTAATGATTATGTCTACCATGAAATTGTCGCGTGCCTCAGTATCTGAGGGAAATAACTAAAGTATTGTTTGACTGCTGTTCACTCAAAGATGAGAATTTCCGGTTGCCCGAGGATTTTTCAGGTCATTCCCCTCATAGTTGTATTCGAAACAACTGGATATTTCACATTGAGAAAGGTAACAATAGTTGAAATCGCCTGAATTGAAACTCGGTAGTTTTTAATTCCACTAGCTTCTCCTTTTCCATTTTTGTAAATAGCTTTTTTACTCCGCAGCAATCAGCTTAGCGAAATGGTATTTGGCCTTTCCTGTTTTGCTTTACTCTTTTCACGTACTCGTGTTTTAAAATAGGTTAAAGTACATTTCTACTTTCTCTCTCACGCGCGCATCGTAAGCATGACGTGACGTTGACCCACACATTACTCAGTCATTTTGCTTTCTTACCAACAGCGCTAATGGGCACAATAGGTAGCTCCACTGGACCAGCTCTGTCTTCGAGGCATCCTTTTGCGGATTCCTAAGAATGATTAAACATACTTCGCTATTGCAGTCGAGAACCTCACATATTTATATCTAAACTATTACAAAATAGGTTTAAGAAAATCCACAAGTAATGAAATTATTAAAATTGAATTTTCTTCTCCTATTATTTAAAACATTAAGATGTGACTACAAATGACAATGCTAAAATGATTAAAATAAAAACTATTAAAAAAAAAAAGACAACTATAAATAATTGCTTTCTCATCCTCCACCAGGGTCGGTTAGAGAGTATCTGAAGCTCCTAGGCAAAGAAAATTTAGGCGCCCCTATACATTGTCTCTCTCTATATTTTTTTGTCATACTCACACACGTACACCTACGCATGTGGATATTTATAAAAATAATATCATTATGAACATTTTAAAAAAATATTAATCAAAACCAATACATTTGTATACTATGTATACAAATGTATTGGTTTTGATTAATATGATTACTCCTAATATCTGTATAGCAAGAAAATTATTACATCTTAAATACAAAAATTATGAAAAATTAATCTTTCAGGCTTTTACTTTGGCAAAGTTTTGAATTAATTCATCTATATTGATTGTAGATGCAATTTCATGCTCTATAGATATTATTGCTAGACCAGTGAGTCGTTCCTGAGCCATCGTAGAGCGAGTAAGTTTTTGTAAGTTTTAATTTCGAGAAACTCCTTTCTGAACTTGCTACCGATACTGGCCATGTCGAAAAAATTCTCAGAGCAATAAACACATTTGGAATACTATTGTCTAAACTATTTTTGCATGTGTATAACAGGACATCTAATGAGGAAGTATTTTCTGGAATTCGCCTTGCTATTATTTGTAATTCACTACATAAATCTGTTCTGTCAATATCTCTAGAATTATCATGTGTTAAATAATTTTTAACTTGACTTTTCAAGGTTTTACTAATTTTTTCCGAAGGTTGTAATTTTCCCCCGAACTATGTAGTAAAATCTGTTGCCCGGTGTATAACTGGACATTTTGAATAGTCTTTTCCTAAACCTTTTTAAAATAAATTCACCAGTATCACAAATTTAAACACCATTGTTTTTATCATAATTTATTATGAATTAAATGTGACTTCTTTTAAGTGGCCATGTTTTTCATGTCCCCAAATTAACGTCAGTCTATACAACTTGTCTAATCCTTAACCCACCAACAAGTTGTACTGTAAGTTTTCAATCTCTTGAATGAGATTCACCTAAATTAGTGGTAATTTTTAAATGAATTTTCGCGCTATTTTTTATTTTATTTTTTATATAGAATGTCATAATGATGAATGCCATGCCGACTTAAGGTAAGATATTATTATTATTAATAACCATTTTCGCAGTAAGTAATTAATATAAGGTACAGACATCCTTTTAAGTTTTAAATTTGGGTTACTTAAGAGAATAAAGACTGATCGATAAATTGAGTAATACATTGAAGGGATGTATATATTCGTGATAGGTCAATAGTTCATTATATGGCACTTGGCAGCATGGGAAAGGAGATAAAACTTCTAAAAATAGTATTGTAATTTATGAACGAGCAGTAAAAATGAAGATAAGAGAAAAATGTTCACCAATAGAAATTATCTATTATAACTGATAAAAGAATCCATTTCAAATTCTACTTACAGAATTTGAGTACATGGGGGCGGGGGCATTATTACATAGATGGGACTGAGATTTCTAGTTGCGTTAACTTTAAATACCCAATTTCAGCTCGGTACTACTACCGCTGAAATGGTTACGATTAAATACAAAATGACGGAATGAGCGTTGCGTATATCTTTTATTACCACAGTTTTATCACGAAGAATTATTCAGAAACTCAAAACATGTAATTCTTGTTATAAATCATTTAACGTTATGTTTATTTGGATTTAATTATTCGATGACAATTCCAACTAAATTTTATTTTCATTTCACATACAAATGCTTTTTTTTTAAAAAAAAAGTATGATTTTGCTTCTGAAAGATCCCAAAAGAACTTTGTCTAGGCCAATGATACCTAGATTGCGTTGTAATTTATATCGTGTGAAGACAACCGTACAGTTTCTGATAACATCGCAACTGTCAGTATCGCACACGTGATTGGCTTGCTTAGTGATTTTCAATTTTCAGAGTTTGCTAAGAATAATACTTGCATAAAAGGAAGAAAAAATTAAAGATCAAAAGTCAAATTACCGTTCTAATAATAAATACACGAATTCTTATTCAGAAGGTGTTCTAATATTAAACTAAAACGCGATGCAGCAATATATTTCCGCCTCTTGCATACGGTGATTTGACCGAGTGACACCTGTACGTTGTACCTGTAAAGACAAAACTGTCACGAATTTTTCAGCTGGCTCTAATTATTGTACACGTACGCACGCGGAAGTATCCCGTCTTTATTGTACCGAAGTACTAGTAATGAAGATACGGAATTGGAAAGCTCAACTTGAAAGAAAGGAAATTGAAATACAAAAGTTTTTGTTGTTGGCGAAAACTGGATTTAGTCGACCATCCATTGGGTTCAGTGACTTCTGACGTTTATTAAGTGGAATTGCTCCAGGAATGAAGAGTTGCGAAGGCTTTTTAAACAGATGATTTTATGTGATCACTGTTTGCTTAGAAAATATCAAAACAATTCCTTGACTGATTAACAGTGATTAAATTTGAAAGATTGTCATTTTTATACACCTGTGAGGATTCGTGTTGGAATTGCGTATGAAAAAATATTTTTTATTTAAATTTCTTTAAACATTGATACTGAAAACCATTAAAACCTGTTCGATTTAGCATATAAATCCAAACTTTAACTCGCGAATTGAACCCTATGAAGGCACCATCAGGATCTTTTATTCTCTTTAGGATTTGTGAATATAAAAATTATATATATATAACACATCTCACCTGGAAAATGCATCGTTTCGGCTGGAGGAGGGGGGGGGGGAAGAGGAATGAATAGTTTTCAAGACCTGTTTTCTCATACGATTACAAGATGGTAATCCTATTTCTGCATGTCAAGGGATGAAAATTCATCACTGGTTGATAGACATATATGCTGAATAAATGTCGTGTTCCAGAAATAGGTTTGGCATTGCTAACTCAAGTCAGCACTGACTGAAAAGTGGTGGACCACCCGCCGCACAGTCCTCATTATATTTTCAGCGATTTCCTCTCTATCACAGCTAATAACACGCCTTACTTCTAGTGTTTCTCAGTGCACCACTCTGTATCTTGGTTTGAGACAGTTCGATCGGATTTCGTGTACTCCGGGATAAATGCCTTGGTGAACCTGAAACAAATACAGCAATCTTTGGCACAAATCAGTATCAGTTTTCCACTTGGTTGCTAAAGCCGACTTGGGTGTCATACATGCTTTATATCAGTGGTTCCCAACCTTTTCCTCTTGTGTACCCCTTTTAAACCCATTTCTATAAATTCTGCCCCTTGTTTTTAAAATAGCTGTTTTTAAATACTGACACTTTTGTTTGGTGCCTATCTTAATGCATTTTGCTTACTTTACCTGTTTTTCCGCCATTACTGATTATTTTTCGTGTACCCCTGAACGGCCCAGCACGTACCCCCAGGGGTACGCTTACCACTGGTTGGGAACCGATGCTTAATATCAATAGAGACCTTCACATGCGAGTGTTATCTTACTTTTTGAAACACCCTTGCACATCTAACAGTGCTTTTCTTTTTATGACTCCGATTGGTGGGCCAATTAACTGCGTTACCAAATTCCTTCCCTTCTCATTTGTCCCTTAGTACGGAAGTCCCTTAATTGAGGGGGTTTACGACGAAGTAATGCAGCCGTCTTGTCACTCCTCTGCTGTATCCCCTGAGAGCAAGTATTCATGACTGTAGATCCGTGCGGGGTCGGTTTGCTGTTCTGAGGGACGAAAAATCCGACTCTGGGTGAAAAACCTTCTAACTCACCCTTTAGTCGAAAGAGACTAGATAAAGGTTCCTCACGTCATGAACGAGAATCGAACCCAGGTCTTTCCCACCAAAGGGCTTCGTGTATACTAACTGAGCTACGGAGGTATCTGAGTACCTAATTAGGCTTCTCATTTCACGCGGTGTCATCATATTATCTGGATGGGATTCGTATTACTTTTCAAGACATCACCATAAAAGGTTCACTCTTACAATCACAATGACTGTCTTAAATTTATTAACCATCTTCCATTCTGAAAACGTCTTGTGCGTCTTTACCGTTCTCAATACAAAATTTATTTCTATACTCTTATTCACAACATTCTCTAGAACTTCTAAGGACTGTTCTAAATCTTAGTCATGTTTCCTCTTTTCCTGTAATTTATATCCCCCCCCCCCCATCAATCCATAGTCTGGATGCCACTTGAGTTATTCTCATCTGATCTCCCTCCAATGGTTCTTAATTCCAAACAGTTTCAGCTGACCAAATTTATGCACAATCGTTTAGATGTAGTCTGCTCAATATTATTATTCGTGACACCTCCAAGGAGTCCGAAGACTCATCGCAGGAGGACACCTACTGTACAACTCTCCATCTCTACTACTACACAGAACCTCTACTACCAATCACCTACATCAACGCCATCTACTGTCCACAATTACCACCACCACAGCTGATATTTTCTTGTCTGTAAATTGCGTGTGTTCTGAAGGACCGATTTGTCTGTATGCGGGATGAAAAACCCGAGTTTCCGGGAGAAAAAAACCCTGCTACCTCCGTATGAGATCGGCTAACTCACCTTCAATTGAAAAAGTCCATATAAAGATTCCTCCCGTCATAACGAGAATCGAATTTAGGCTTTTTCTAATCGAAGGCCGCAACGTACTGTAGTGCTTCCAATTGCGCTACGGAGGCGCTTAATCTAGAATCCACTTTTTAGAACCGTTTTCAGCTGAAAGTGAGTTAGCTGGTCCCATACGGGGGTGAAAGGGTTTTTTCTTCCCGCAAAACAGGCAAACTAGGAAGGATACACGTAATTAACTGACAATACACTGAACTCATAGCCTTATTTGCTTTGGTCATAATTCAAACAATAATCAGTATCTTCTGTAGAAAGAACATCGCATAATTACTCTCCTCAACCTTGAATCATATCTAAACATCTGCATTTCCATTTAAACCAGGAAATTTTTTTATCAGTAGGAATATTAATTGTGTGTGTGTGCGCGCGCGCACACACACACATGAATTAATGGATTAAATCATGACTGTAGATCCGTGCGGGGTCGGTTTACCTGTTCTGAGGGACGAAAAATCCGACTATCCGGATGAAAAATCTTCTAACTCACCCTTTAGTCGAAAGAGACTAGATAAAGGTTCCTCACGTCATGGACGAGAATGTGCTAGATGTGTTCCGGGAAATTTATGAAGAAATAATTTTTGAGGAGTTATATATATTTTTTCTTTATTTAAAATAGTCATTAACTGTTACAAATATCAAGACATTCACATCGTGACTGTAAATCAGATGTGGATGATAGCAAATCACAACCATTGCTATCGAAGCATCGTTCTTCATATATTAATGTTAATATATAAATAATGTTGGCCTCAATATCCACTTAATTTGAATTAATGTTAATTCTTACGCGTGGTCTGCGACCAGCGATTCTCTTTTAACGACTAAAGGCGAGCTGAGATTATACAGCACTCGCAAGAGCAATGACTGAAATTTGCTCGGGAATTAAAGGCGTGTAGGTTCTCGACAGCACAGGTAGCTTAGTTATATATTACTTAGTTATTACTGAGTACTATTATACTCAGCAGATTAACTGCAGCCTAGAAGTGCAATGCTGTTAGTAATTCCTTGTGGTTTCCTTTTAGATGACTTTTTTTTTTTTTTAAACTAGCATTTCTTGACAAAAGGAAAAGGTGATGAATTTATTTCATGTACACCGTTTTCAAACTAAGAATGTGAGGTCAAGAAGTTAAAAATTGTTAAAGACTGTAAACCACGTCCGCCTCTTTCAAATTTACGTATACTGTTTACATCTTAGAAACAATGGACTGAACTGATATACGAGTATAAATAGAACGAGGTTTTTTTTATATACCAATGTAATGATTTATAATAACATTGCCTTACCAGAGCACGCCCTGGGAATGCCCATCGTAAGCCGCTGATGCTGCTCATTAACTTAAACTATTCAGGATCTCGGCCTCCACATTAAAAAAAAAAAAATTGAGAACTTTAATTGAAAAACAAAGGCGAAATTTTTATTTACTTATGATTTTTTTTTTTTTTTTTTTTTTTTTTTTTTTTTTTAACCCAAAGCTTCATAAAGTTTTCGCCTTTCGTCGCTTAGCACTTGTTTTAACTTGGCACACGATATCTCATGATAGGTTCTTTTGTTATGACACTAAATCATCTCTAAAACTTATGTGATATAACAAAATATCCTGCCAGAGGCTTCCTTCACTTTAAGGTGTTTGGCGAAGCCTGAGTGTAGATGTTTTGTAACCGACTCGGCTAGTCATATAAAAAATTTTAAAAAATAATAAAAAAAAATTATTAGGTTCTTTTTGATGGTTCTGTTCTGTTAAGTTCTATTCTCACTAACACTCACTTTGAGTCACCGAGACTCCCTCCCGTTCCTTCCTCATTTCCGCCTGTTGGGGAGGGAGGAATTTTACTCATCACTATTGCTTCTCAGTAGGAGCATTTAAGTCCTGCTGTGCGTCTAAGACCACCGTGCGTTCACTTGTGATGCCGACTGAACCCTAGAGCTCTGCTACGATTTGATTAACTGAGGGATCTTCCTCAAAACTTGTCTCACCTGCTGAATGTAGTGATTGTACCGCCCCAAAACGCTAGTATTCACAAGTTGTATCAACCTACCTCTTTAACCTTTAAGAGACTCTGTTTAGGAATGCAGCATAGCAGGGTAAGACGTTCACTTAATCAATGTGCACGGAGTCGCCAATTAGTTTCACGTATATTTATTTGTTTAGGATTTGGCAGAATCCTGGAGTACTCAGCACAAATGCAGTCCTCTACATTGCTACATCAAACAGAACTTCACCAGCGAGTAACTAATCAAAAATAATTACTAGGTCTCGTGATTGTTTCATGTTAAACAAACTTGCTGGGTTTGGTTTTCATGTTCACATTTAACTATTTATTTTAATAGCTATCCGAAAAACCTGTAGCACGAACTCGGGCAACCTTGGTTTGCACATGAATTATTCCGAAAATACTATCACATTAGGTTAGGTAACTAACTATCTGCAGTTTGAATTTTAAATGTACATGTAAAACACCGATATTGTTTTGTCGTAATTTTATGTTAAGAATGGCTTCTTAATATTTTTAAGTGGAACACGACCGTGATGTGGATAAGTATAAATCAAGCAGCTCGGGCGAAGAAAAGAAACACAGGAAAGGTGTTCTGTATATCAAAGAAATCTTGCTGTTCTCTTCTAAGAGTTAAAATTGTAGTCCTGTTTTTGTAGCGAACCAAGCAAGATTCATCAGCCGCTGAATTTATCCAGACAAATTGTTAATTAGCGTCATATACTTAGTTGACAATTGCTTACACCAACGCAGGGAGGTGGGCGGGAAGGATGGGAAGAAGGTAGGGTGCCTCCCAAGTGTTGGTATCACTCAAGAACTCTTACAAACAAAAACAACAACAAAAAAGTTAGGTACTGCTTAACAGCTCGGAATTCACGGTCCTTATCGCTGTAGACTCGATCCGTAGATGAAGTAATCAAAGATATTGATAAAATATTCCATGCAAAACTGAATGCAGCGACGCTGGAAAAATCGAGATTTCTCGCTCTCCAGATATACAGATATGATTTTTATGTTATTAATTCAAAATAACTTTTGCCATTTAAAAATATCAATAAATTGTTACTTAACTTTGAGCAATTAAGTATGCTGCATAATGATATTTGAATTATATATATAATGAATATGGTTATTGTTTTAATCTTATTTCTAAATTTTGTTTATTAACTCGACTTGGGAATTTATACAGCCTTCGATTCGTTTTTAGAATGTGGACAACTTAAAATTTATAGGAAAAAAGAAATTCTGATTATCAAACATAGCACCAGGAAGTCTCTACATTTCCTGTTATTTCTTTATTTATAATATAGATTTGTTTTCTTTCGGGAAATGTGAAGATGTGAACCAAACAGTAATGGAATAAATTTATTACAGCGACATTCCGAAATTTACTTTTTTGCCATGTGCAGTGGCGGCTTGTACATAAGCACTGCGACACTGCAGCCCCCCCCCAAGGAAAAAACAAAAAAAAATTAAATTTTGTTTGTTTATAAATAACAATGCTTACAACATTATATAAATGCAATTTATTTATTTATTCGTATGGAGTTTCCTCCCTTTTCTTCCCCGTCCTATTGGGGAGAGTTGAGCGCCCCTCATGGGCGTTAGGTATTTATGGCTGTAGATCCGTGTGTGTGTGTTCACTGGGCCGGTTTGTCTGCTTGCGAGATGGAAAAACGCCAGATAAACTGGCGGGAAAAGCCCTACTGCCAGGGCCCAAGACCGGCTAACTTGGCTATGGCTGAGGAAGATCCTCAAATTCCTCACGTCTTCGACGGGAATCGAACCTGGGACACTCTTTTCCCAGTCATGGTTGCAAAACGCACAGCCACTAGGCTAACCGCGCGGAAATATAAATGCAATACAACATGTTAAAGGTTAAAGCTTATGTTTCGACATTGCTTGAATAGTTAATAATTGGAATTGTTCGATTAACGCTTTAGATTACGAAACAAATGCACTGCGATCTAACGCAGTGTCGGAATTATCACGTTCGGTCAGTTCCGGCTAGACTCGCCGATATTCGTTTGCACTTGTCACTGCACTTTGAGTAGTGTTGCTACAGAGAAAGTGTATGATTGCGCGCGTTATTTCTGTGAGATACGAAACTTTTATTATTGGTGCGTGTTCGTGGTGAGGGTGAAATATTTTTAATAAAGCATTTTTTAATATGTAAATTTATGTATTAATAAATTGGTTACTGATTAGGGAAAAATTAATTATTTTTCTTATTTTGTATATGCAGCACCCCCACTTAAAATTTTCGTCGGCTGCCACTGGCCATGTGTCTTCCAAATTTTGTAGTCCCGCTCTCTCTGATCCTCCCACATTGTGGACTCTTCTGTTCCACAATATGTAAGGTGAAATGCGAATTTCCAGAATTCACTGAAATTTTATCATTAGTGATAGCCATCGATTTAACTATGCATAACATCCTGCTATTTAAACACACGAGAAGATTCGAAGTACAGATTTCTTTCTTTGTTGGATTCAGTTTAGATATATTCGATTTTATTACATTTCTACGTCCATCTTTATGAAGTTCGGTTCAATTCCATTCCTTTTATGTTCATTGGGGTTTGAGTGATTGCTAAGTCGACTGAGAACTATTCAAATATAGTGGAATAGTCAAAAGTTATAGCAAAAATATTAACTCAGAAAAGTGATTTTCACAAGTGCATATGAAATGTAAACAGTCATTTTAAAAATACTCCTATTATGGTTTGAGTTTACCAGGCGATTATCACAAAAACACTAAACATTAACAAAGAATAAGCGACCAATCTTGGAAAATTCTATATTATATTAATTATATCTGAAACATTTCTGGCTATTGAAGTATAAATATTCGCTTTTTATTTCCTCTTTGACAAATTAAACTATAAATATATGTATATTTCAGATTGCTAAGCCTTGATTCGACCCTTTCCTTCTTTTAGAGTATCTTTTGAATATTAATATCCAGTATGTGCTTCTCTACAGGGACTCATGATATTAGAACAGGAATTTGCGCGTTTTGAATATCCTGTAGGAAATTCACACAAATGGCATTGTCGGGATTACCGTATCCGGTACAATATTGTAAGCTAACGGGGTTATCCTTGGCGCTAAACAGCAGGCATTTTTTATTTATTACTTCTTTTTTCATTTGAAAAAGTAAGCTTTTTATTTTCCTCGAATAGCTCATACCTTCACCTTATCATAGTAGTGGGCTACTGGATCCTATGAAGGTCTCCATAAAGAATTAATACTAGTTTCTGTTAAACGTAAACAAAACCAGTATTAAAACCATGTTGCCTCAAATAACGCAACTAGTATCCTGTACTTCATCAATCTGATACTTGGTTTTGAGAAAACAACAAAAAATATCACAAGATATTTTTGACTACGACAAAGTTAAAATAACTCAAATTTACGTCGGATATAATATTGGTTTCTAAAAACCGATACAGGTTTCCACTGAAAACCTATGATTACATCCTCTACTGGTCTGCTTTTCTCTGAGGTTTTTGTTGTTTTTTAAATATTACAGTATTGTTGTATCCCTATGCCGCAATCACTAAAATTCTCTATTGTCTCAAAGAAGGCACTGTAGATGTATTGAGTGTTCATTATATTGCAGCCTTCCTGAAAACCTATTTTTAAATTGCCACTGTAATTCTGTATGTGTCCACTGTTACCGGTGGCTATTTTATCCTGAGGAGTTTCTTTAGTGAAGTGTCTGGAAGATAGACAGTTCTGTAGACGTTTTTTGTTGATGTCCTTTAAATATAAGGACATCAACATATAAGGAAATCGTTGAGTGAAGACATCAAGACAAGAGATTTTGTGTGTGTTTATGTGTGCTGTGTGGCTATGGAAGACTGAAGTTTTTGTTGCCGAATACTTGGTTATGATTGGAAGTAAACGCTATTGCTTGTGTTGGTTTCTTTGTGGAGTATTTCGAATTTTAATGATCGGTTTTGTCAGTAATTCAAATTTAGAATCTTCAAAAAAAAAAAAAAAAAAAATGTCAGGTGAAACGTCACAACTAGGATTATAACGTAAGCATAGCTTTGTCTTTAAAATTCTAAAATTTCCGTATAATACACAAATGTATCATGCTGGATATAGTTAACAAAAATCCTTGCACATTTGGATTAATGACTGCGAGCGAGCATATTTATTTTTCAATACTGCGCTCAAGGTTAAACCACTTGGCACAGCAAACTATGCAAGTTGGTATACTGTACAAAATTACAAGATAAGCGATTGTCTCTAAATGAGTTCACCCCTTACCTTGTAGTTGCGTATGGTACAAGAAATAGGGAGGGGCTTAGAGTTAACCGACTATTAGTGAAAAGAAACCCAAGAACGGTCAGACAAATCACAAACTGAATTGACGGAAAAGAACAGGAGAATGCTAAAAATCATCTTGTACATATTAGTGAGCGATTAACAGATTTCCATTACAAAGACTACATGGAGACTAGCAACTGTATTAAAAAAAAAAAAACTGATTCCAACTTAAAACTCGATCAATTTGTATACCTTTTTTAATTATCTTTGATATTATATGGATGGCAAGAAGAGATATTTACGATAGACACACATGCCCAACAATACAGAAAACAATAGTTAAATAGTTCAAAAATTAAGCACTTGGTAGTATTATGCTAAAAGATGTATTATTATCTGAAGACATATTGTGTGTTATGTCAGATCAGTGGATTCAGGATGATGAACGAGATGTTAGATGATTCCTTGATTTTTGTGAATTTCCTGACAAAATTTGTTATTGTCAGTAAAAGGCACTTCTGTTTGTGGCAAAGAACTTGATGAATCCTCAGTAGTATGGGTGCCACCTCTGACAAGATCAAGATAAGATAAGGAATTGTGACGTGATTGGTTGTTGAGATGATGTCATTGCGTGTGTGACGTCATGAGTTTGGAATGTTAGGAATTTTTCTGGGACCATCTGTGTGTGTGACGTTACGTTGTTTGTTTTGTTCGCGGATGGAATTATGGGTGATGATTAGAGATAAGATTCGTGTCGTGATTAGTGGGACACTTTGAACAAGGTTAAGATAAGGAATCGTGTCGTGGGTGTGTGTTGTTTTCCGATATAGATAAGTGACGTCATTTGTTAGTTGTAAATAAGTGACGTTATTGTTTTGAATGGAAAAGGGAGATATATTAGTGGATACGAATTCGTGTTGTGATTGGTGGGACACTTCTGACAAGATCGAGAAAAAATAAGGAATCGTGACGTGTGTGTGTGTTGTTTTCAGATGAAGATAAGTGACGTAATTTGTTAGTTGTAAATGTGACATAATTGTTTTGAATGGAAAAGGGAGATATATTAGTGGATAAGCATTCGTGTCGTGATTGGTGGGATACTATCAACCAAATAGGGGTGTGGTGAAAGGGGAAGCGATGTCAGTGTCCTGGATGTGTGTTGTTATGAGTTGTAGATAAGAAAATTGTTTGCGTATGCATGATGGATAGTGATAAGATAAAGTTTGGAAATGTTTGGAATTTCGCTGGGGCCCTCATCTGTCAAGGACATCACGTGGTGTGTTTGGTTTGCATATAGCATTGTGTGTGATGTTTAGAGATAAGGAATTGTGATGTTTGTGTTTGGAAATTTCTGAGGAACATGTCTCTCTGTGATATCACATGGTGTTTTGGTTTGCCTATGGAATTATGGGTGTTGTTGTTGAGGTAAGATATCTTAGAATTTTCCCAGAGTGACACACATCCTTCATTGTCGTCATGTTTTGTCTTTGGTTATCTATAGATGGCTGTACTAATTTTCCAATACATTTTGGGGTATTTCTTTCCTGTTAAAGGGTGGGAATTCTTAGAGTAGATTCGTGATGGCAGCAGTGTTTAGGCTTTTCTAAATAATTTAATTATATGCCGGTGTCTCTCAAACATACTTTTTTTTTGCTCCGATGTTATCACTATCAGTTGGAGGTGACATCACTAAAAGATTATTGGCAAATGACAACCTCTTTTCGAATTAATGTTATCTTGTTTACTAATGTTTAGGTAATAGTTTTTTTAATTTACATGAAGAGAAAAAACCAAACGGTATTTTAAAAAATAAATTAAAAATAAACGGAGACTTAAAAGCTTACAATAACTTTTTTGCATGTAGTCTAGAAATTCTAATGATAATTTAAATTTACTTAATTTTTCTTTTTAATGCAAATAGATATTCCAAAATAGTTTAATTTTTATCCACACCACAACACACAAAAACACAATCTTGAAAGAACGAAATTTCTGTAATAACCTGAAAAACTATTTCGCTTTTGTCCCTTGGATTTTCTGTCTGTTTGGTACACCGTTAATTCCTTAGCATTGGGTCATACTATGTTTTTATTCCCAAGGCAGTGAGTGTAACCTTAAACTGGCTTTTCCTAACTAATATATCCACCAGCAATCAGTAAATGCTCACACAGAACAATATTTCTGTAAATAACCAGAAAATATAGTTGACTACATCGTTTGGATTTCCACCCGTTTGGTTCCGTTCGTTTTCTTGGAGATGACTCGTTAATTTCCGGTCTTAGTTTTCAACGTCTATCACACTATGGAACTGTTTGTATTAATTGCATCATATGAGTTGCGGTATTGTTCAAAAGGTATTATTTTCCCAGGGTTGGATGTTTCTCAAATACTTACATATGACTAAGTGATTAGCATTCACATGATTGTGATGACACATATCCTAAAATTATTCATTCCTGATTAAGGATTTTATACACATTGTTTTCAAGTAGATAGCTTGTTTGTTTGTTTACATTTTGTGTAGCTAGGAAACTGGAATTTATTTCAAATGAATATTAGCTCTGTAATATATATATATACATACTTTGTGAATTTCTATGTTACCTTTTTATTTGACTGCATTATTATTAACAAATTGTATTTACTGAATCTAACATACAGAAATTAAATAAAGTGAAAAAGACAGTATTTTTTTCCCTCCTTATTCTTCTGATTTAACATTTGCGCTGATGTTCATAGTGTATGATTTGCCACTGGTGTGTACGTGTAATTCATGTGTTTTTTCTCCATGTGACATTTCAAAACAAGTTGAACTATGGTTTTTACATAGTGCAACTATGTAAAACTCATTTGTTAGTCCCAATTGACTGTTGTCCTTTCAGCTCGACATTTTTTTTCACAATAGGGATATTTATACATATATTTTAACACAATTATTATATTAGATATTCTTTCCAATACAAATAAATAATTATTTATTCTTATATCAAATGAAAATTAGCTCAGAAAGAAGGAAAGAAAAATTGTAAAGAAAAAAAATATTTTCCCTTAAATAAATATTTATGATCACAGCAAACAATAAATTCATCAGCTTTTTCAAAGTTTTGAAATTCATGCACATATTGTTTTCATCATTTGGTATCGTTTAAATGAAGAAAGGATCTGGATATTAAGTTCATTAATGTTTTTTGATTTTTCTCTTCCAATGGCGAGTATTTTTTGATATATGCATGTTGATTCACTTGTTATCTGCATGCTACGATACCTTTTTTATTTTTTTTGTCACTTTTCAGGTGAAATATTCTCCAGTAAAATTCTGCCTATTAATTTAATACCCATTTCCTTTTGCTTCCAAGAATTGACACAGTTCCACTCAGTGGATTTTCAAAAAAAAAAAAAAATCCATGGTTAGTTTGTGACATGAAATTTCACAAGGAAAAAAATGTTATGGTCTTACTTAAATTTGTATAACACATCAACAAAACCCAATTTGTTCATTTAAATTTACACAATTTATTTGAATGAAATATTATTTACAAATGGTATTTACTGAATCTAACATACAGAAAATAAAGTGAAAAATACAATCTATTTTTTTGTTCCTTAATCTTCTTATTGTTAAATTGGCACTGTTTTAGACGGTTCTTTCCATGCTTGTGGAATTGCCATCATGTGGTTTTATTATTACTGTAGTAATAATATAAAACCACATGCATTTTACTACAGTAATAAAAATTTATTACTGTAGTAAAATTAAGGTTTGCATTATTTATTTTTTTGAAACCAGTACATATATTTCTGAACATTATTAAAAGCACAGAATCTTTCGTTATGTTTCCAAAAGCATTAAAAGTACACGTTATGTTTTCACGTTTAGGGCATCCAATTTCATTTAAATCAAGAACAGGCCTCCCTATTAACCTTGTTAATGTTTTTGATTTTTCTCTTCCTTTTGGTGAGCAATATTTGATATTTGCATGTTGATTCTGTCATCCAATTTCTTAGTTTGTCCAGAGATAATGAACCAATTTCCTACTTCAGCTGATGGTTATATTTTATTAACCAAGAATTCTGTTTTTTAACTTTCAGGTAATTCTTTCCAACTACAAGGTGAATTTGTCAATGCATATCTTACAATACTTCCATCAGAAATACAAATATCTTTAGGAAATAAATTCGAAGTCTTATTCAAAAGAAATTAACAATCAATTATTCCAATGATAACTGAAAATTCGTATTTTTCATCCACTACCGATTTTTAATATTCGTTTCCCTTCATTCTTCTTCTTAGATTACTTCATATGGCACCACAAATAAATAGTTATTTATTATTATTTCACTGATTATGAGCTCTGATCTTATGTTTTGTTAACTTTTTTTGTAAAGTTCTGATATGATTTTATCCAATTCAAGAAAGATTCTTTATTTTGGGACATTTACGAACATTTTAAGAAAACTGTTTGTGTATATTTGGTGACAAAAGAATACACATAATGTTTAGAGAGGCATGGTGTCATTTCCAGACTGACACAATATCAAATGTACGGATCTGTGCTTACCATGGTATCTGATTTAAAAACTCTTTTGCATGACCAGTTATTTTTATGTAATGTAACCATGAAACAGTGAGTAAGAAAAAGTTATTCATTGAACTCTTTGAAAAATGTTAAGAGTGTAAACTAAATATTGTGAAATATTTTTAGGTAATTACATTTTCGATTTTTTCTCAGTGAATATACTTGTAAATAGTATTTCAGCAAAATAAAATATGCATTTGTAAACTTAAATGAACAATGATGTGTACTTTTGTTGTTGTGTTTTTCCACAGTGAATTTTTTACTCAGTTATTCTGATTAGAATTTGATATTTAAATCCACAACTTTATACCTTAATGCATTCTGTTTAATTATTGTAAAAAAAAAAGTCGCTACTGTGAAATTAATGCCAGGAATGGGGGGAAAAAGTGTTGAAAACTGATATCCATGTAATTGATTATATTAGAAATTGTCTAATGCTATCTATTGACTTTGAGTTATCTGGAAACAATTCGTTCACATAATCGAAAATCCGAACTGTTAGAATTTGGTTGTTTTACAGAGAGAGACAGCAGATTATTAACCCAAAAATGTGACTTAAACTCTTAAAGTTTGGTATAGAAAAAATATTTGTACTCTCCAGATAACGCTTATACAAATTTTACCTTTCCCCACACAAAGTAAGATAAAAATGCATCAACAGCATGCAAAAACATATCATTGAGTGATCTGCACAAAAGGTTCATTTTTGAAGGAACTGTCAGGGGGCATAGTAAGGGTAAATAGTACTATAAGAAAAAACCATAGAGTCGAGTGACTTTGGACTTAAGGTAATCGTTCATCCACTGCAGCTGCTGTTTTGTGTTGTGTTTTGTAATGTAAAAATAATGGGTGAGCCACAAAATTCTTCGAAAGTTTCTTTGTGAAAAGTTTTAATTGTTTAGAATTTTGTAACAGAAAGTTAACAAAATATAAGATCAGAGCTAATGATCAGTGAAATAATAATAAATAACTATTTATTTGTGGTGCCATATGAAGTAATCTAAGAAGAATGAAGGAAAACGAATATGAAAAATACGAATTTTCAGTTATCATTGGAATAATTGATTGTCAATTTCTTTTGTATAAGACTTCAATTTTATTTCCTAAAGAAATTTGTATTTCTGATGGAATTATTGTAAGATATACATTGACAAAATCATCTTGTAGTTGGAAAGAATTACCTGAAAGAGTTAAAAAAACAGAATTCTTGGTTAATAAAATATAACCATCAGCAGAAAAGCCTAAACACTGCCGCCATCACGAATCTACTCTAAGAATTCCCACCCTTTAACAGGAAAGTAATACCCCAAAATGTATTGGAAAATTAGTACAGCCATCTATAGATAACCAAAGACAAAACATGATGACAATGAGGGATGTGTGTCACCCTGGGAAAATTCCAAGATATCTTATCTCAAGAACATCGCCCATAATTCCATAGGCAAACCAAAACACCATGTGATATCACAGAGAGACATGTGTTCCCCAGAAATTTTCAAACACAAAACGTCGCGATTCCTTATCTCTAAACACACACACAATGCTATATGCAAACCAAACACACCACATGATGTCCTTGACAGATGAGGGCCACAGCGAAATTCCAAACATTTCCAAACTTTATCTTATCACTATCCATCACCCATACGCAAACAATTTACTTATCTACAACTCATAACAACACACATCCAGGACACTGACATCGCTTCCCCTTTCACCGTACCCCTATTTGGTTCATAGTATCCCACCAATCACGACACGAATGCTTATCCACTAATATATCTCCCTTTTCCATTCAAAACAATTATGTCACATTTACAACTAACAAATTACGTCACTTATCTTCATCTAAAAACAACACATACACGTCACGATTCCTTATTTTTTCTTGATCTTGTCAGAAGTGTCCCACCAATCACGACACGAATTCGTATCCACTAATATATCTCCCTTTTCCATTCAAAACAATAACGTCACTTATTTACAACTAACAAATGACGTCACTTATCTATATTGGAAAACAACACACACCCACGACACGATTCCTTATCTTATCTTGATCTTGTTCAAAGTGTCCCACCAATCACGACACGAATCTTATCTCTAATCATCACCCATAATTCCATCCGCGAACAAAACAAACAACGTAACGTCACACACACAGATGGTCCCAGAAAAATTCCTAACATTCCAAACTCATGACGTCACACACGCAATGACATCATCATCTCAACAACCAATCACGTCACAATTCCTTATCTTGATCTTGTCAGAAGTGGCACCCATACTACTATCGTCATTTGTTGTATTGAAGCTTGTATTTCAAAAATCAAGATATCATCTAACATCAAGTGTGGTCCTCGTTCATCCTCTCGAAGCCGCTGATCTGACATAACACAGAGTATGCTTTTAGATAATAATACTGCTTTTAGCATAATTTTACCAGGTGATTACCTTGATATTACCTTATCAAGGTAATATCAAATCCATATACGCGAGAACAATCGATAGCAGCACATAGTACATATGTAGGCAAGAACAATATTACGTCTCAAAGAAGCAGAAGCATTTTCTTAAGGAAAATTTTAATTTTTTTTATTAGAAAAAACGCAGGACTTAGCATATTGTCAAAATCTTTAAAACATCGAATTTTTGGTTTTAACTGATAGTTTATCCAGAATTTGTTTTTCAAAACACGAACAATGAACAAGTTGGCTAGAAGCGGAGAAAGTGAAGAGCATTTACTGTCTTACTTCTGCTCGTAGAATATCCTCAAAGATACTAAGACAGCAGGAAAAAAAAATAGCCTTCACCCCACAAGATCAACATTTTCATATCCACTGAAACCTTTTCACCACCCCTTAAAAAAAGTAAACAAAATATATATAAAAAATAACTTCTCTTAAAGTACGACATTATTTAAAAGAATTCCCGCACTCAAAAAGTCTGATTTCAGAATGAGAAACTTCATTGTTCGGGCCTTAATTACCTAACTCTCATAAGATGATTTTTTATATGTGAATCCCCCCACGAAAGGCTGTTAGCTAATAGTATTGTGAATGAACTAATTTTTTTTTTTTCCCAAGTCACTTCCCGTCATTAATAAGGAAGTTGGTGAATCCCACACTGGACTACCATATTCACGACCTAAAGACATTCCATGAAATGTCTATGCCCACGGCAGAATACGAACTCTCAGTCTGGGGAGGGATACACTAGTCATTCGGCCAATTAAATACTGTCTCCTTTTCATTTAGTCTAATATTTGCTGTATGCAAATCGTTATTACTGCAAGAAATTTTACCTCACCTTCACTAGCTTGTGTATCTCGACAACCTCAATAGTCAGCTGCACTTCATGGAATGATTTTTTTTTTTTTTTTCGTTGTTGTTGTTTTTGATTTTTTACTAGATGGATTGTTGAGTGAAAATTAATGCTAGCCGTGTTAATAAGTGCGGATGTGTGTGAGAGAAAAATTTCCTCTTCACCTGAAGATGAATTCCCCCTCCCCTCGATGAATTAAACAAGAATAAAATTACATATAAATAGGGTTTAATTAATTAATTTTTTTTTAATCAACTGATGAGCTCGTGCAAACCCTCTCTTCAGCTACTTAGTACGCATATGAAAATAAATTTATGTATCTAACTTTGTAGTGATTAGATATAGAAGAGATATTTCTAGGCAGACGGTTATAATAATAATAATTAAGATAATATTGTACGCTTACTTTGAATTAAGGTGATAATTACTTAATTTCTGAGAAGGTTGTTACAAACGGACGAATCATGGTGCTTTGACCTGTTTTCATATATTGTTTTCCTCCAGTCTCCTTTTGTGAGAATTACTTTGCTCCGAACAGTTCGAAAAACAACAGTGCACAAACGAAGGACATTCATTAAAGATACTTAGAGAACTGCTGCGTCTGCACCAACATCCGTGACAGATTTCAACAAACGGAGTGGGATTATCTTTTTGAATGACAAGACTCTTTCAATAGAGTTGTACCCTATGGCTTCATTCGCGATCAGTTAGGTATATGACAACTTTCATTTCTTTCCCAGCTGGAAAGCTTTTAATTTATTATTTATTTTTATACAAAGTTGTAGCCCTGTCTTCACAGACATTTTCCTCTTAGATCATTTATGGAGAATAAAGGAAGGTGAAAATCGCATAAATTGCATACACAACTACAAAACATTATTCTTTTAATGCCCCCCCCCCCCCAAGTACATGTTGTACATTTAAGTACAACTAGGAATGGGTTAAAATGACGATTTGGAAAACTTTTATATTTGAAAAATATCACTGCATTACACTTTTTCACACCATATGCAAATAATGTGTGTAATGAAATGAAATTTCATTACATACATTTTTATCAAATAGCTCTTTAATTCCAAAGATTTTATTTCAAAATGAATTTGCTTATTTATATTAACTTAGTCTCAGGAAGAGAAGAGACTCCTTGAGATTTTGTTTCTGGAGCTTGGAAAATTGTACACGAAAGAAAAATTAAAGAAAATCCTTGAGCATAATATTGTATGCGCTTCTTTGTACACTTTATGTTATTCCTGGATTTATTTTCTTTATGGAATTCAGACTCGTCATGGGAGACCCAATACAGAAATAAATTTATTACAGTAATATTTTTACCTCTTTGCCACGTGCTTGTCAGTATCATTGTGAGCTTTAGTTTCCGCTATGCCTATCTTAACAACTAGCTCTTTATCAATTTCTGTAAACTGCAAATTTTTTTGGACTGATCGCAGGAATTCCTCTCATACTCGACATAAAAATAGCTTTCGAAGTCTGTTTTAATAGCTAATGGTTCTTATGAGAAAGTAGACCTATTTAAATAGGCAAAAAACAATGTTACAAATTCAACATCATAACATTTTTACATATCCAGCTAGTGGGACAACAGTACTACAATTCTGTAAGAGATGCGTCAAGCAAGCTGGTTAGCTTCTTTTGAGTTCCGCTGAACTCTTCTTCTACCTCCATCGACTGAGCCACACACACACTCACAACCGATCCCACTATGTTCGATGTCATCCTATTTGCATGACTGTTCCTTTGACAGCGCTCGTAATTTTGTTCATTTCACTTAACAATAGCTGCAGTCCATATGTGGCACCTCTCCCCAATCTGACTTCTCATTTCCCCACTCTTTTTTGCTCTCTTTTTCTCTCATCCTTGTCCATTTTCATCTGGTCCTAGCATCCCTTGTTTCTTTACTTTTTTTTTTCCATAATCACATTCGCTTTCTCATTATCCTTTCTTTTAACATCTCCGTTTCTCCGGATTCTTCACAGGCATTGCCTGTTCAAATATAATTCATCTCCTTTATACCATTCCATGATCCCATCAGATTCACTGTGCACATCCATAAACAGGAGTTCTTTCTCACACAGCTAGTCATACCGTTCATCTTTGCTCTACTTCTCAGCTCGCACTGAAACGTGCTACTCTGCACTAATTGTAGTTCCTATCTGTAGTTCACCTGCTGCATCAGTGTCTCCAAATGTTCTTATTCTTTCTACTTCTACGTTATTTCAATGTAAGAAAATTTTAAGCATTTTGATAAAGCATGTTAAATAAAATAAAAAAATTACTGTTTAGCTACAATTTCTTTTGAAAAGTCCTAAAATTACATGGTGAACGAATTTTTCGATTCTCAACGAATGCCATTTTTACTTTTTGCGCTGAGCCAATTTGCAGCAAACATCTACACGTTTGCTGCAAATTAAAATGTATAAGATTCCCTTACAGTCAAAAAGTAAGTTATCGCTGATATAGTCAAAGAACATATTGTCCGTCAGTTTATTTACCTCATTCGTTTCCGTTTGTGCTAACAGCATTAAGAAGCCGTGTGGATATCTAATCTATGAGATATAATGAAACAATAGACGCTGGGTGCTAATTCTGATAGAGCTGTGCGATGGCATGTGATGTTGCATTCTTGCAGTTTTGCATGACATTCACTTGGTCCTGCTGCGGAGTGCGCGCAAATGTTTAACTCCTGTTGTGAAACAAACTTACGAGTTTTCATTTTGCAGTTTGAAGATTTTGTCAATATTGACGGCAGAAGTGGCAAATAATTCCTTATGTAAACAATTTTAGGATCCTGTGAAATTTCTGAAACTAATAAAGGCAAGACGCCTTAAATATCTAAGAAGTGAATGAAAATGTCATTTGTGAATGTGTAAATCAGTACTTAGTTGGCTTTACGAAATATTTACTCAGATAGAAAAGCATATTCGCAATTCCGCAAAATTATAAAATTTGAGTTATAAGTGCTTAGGATCCTCAAAATACCTGTCAGTGCAGTACTGATCTCAGCACAGCATATAATTACTTCGTTACTTTACTTCCAATTAAATCAGTTTTTGTATTGGTAAACACAATACACTCTGTTTCGAATGGATAGTATCAAATAAGGAAATTCTTGGAAAATCTGCAATGCTTCTAAACACGTTCAGGATACCTGATCTGGGTTTCACTATGAATGATGACCATACATCTTGTGCAGTCATATATGGATGACGAAAGCCTCTCTCTCTCTCTCTCTGCCCTTTTATATCCCCTCGCTAAGCATTTTACCCATTATGTTTGAACTGCCAGATAAGCAAGTTGATATCCTTTACTTCATCCCCACCCACCCCACGAATAAAATCCCGGAACCTATGACTAGATGTGGTGTTGGTGTGGCAAGAGTTGCGTGATGAGCATTCTATTGTTCCCATAGTAACCAGACAGTTCACTGAGTTTGTGTGATATCGAGCGAGGTCATAAAAACAACTGGCGGGAGGTGGAGGGAGAAAGAATACCCTGTCATTAGTGTTCTTGGCAATTTAACAAGCTGTTCGTCTCCGTGAGCTATTGCTCATAACAGTAGAGGATTATGGGTAAATGTCCTTCCCCGACCGTCCAGTTGAGTTTTTGTTCATACCATGATCACCTAATTAGACTTATCTTCATGTATGTGAATTTTTATTAAGTTCATTCAAAATAGTGCAGTACACAATGACAGTCAATCATATCGTCATGTATTTTTTTTTCTCCCTCATATGCTTGTACAGCATTGCCCTAACCAAACAGTTTTATTAATGCCTTTTTCCTCTCCAAATTGGAGAGGAAAAAGGCATTAATAAAAATCTTTTGTTTTGTTAGGGTTTTGATGTTTTGGGTTAAGATGTTTTGTTTGGGGTTAAGATGTTTTGTTTTAGTAATATAATTTTTTTTTTGCTATTTTACAGCATTTATTTTAAATTTCTAATTTATACTACAGTTATATTCATCGTTCGTCCGCCTACCTCTGAAATACAATAGTAATAGGAAGGGAAGATTTTCAAATTATTGCTATTCGAAAATGTAAAACCATAAAATTATCTTAATGATTTATTTCTTGACTGGTTTCCGATCAATTTTTTTTTTTTTTTTTTTTTTCAAATTTGTCTATTATTTCTCAGTTCCTTGATTTGATCAGTTCTGTTACTTTGATCTTCTAAAGTCCCCTTAACTGCATCAACCTGCCTTTATGTCGATCTTCCTTTGTGCCTTTCTTCTGCCTTTATTCTTCAAACTCTTCCTTTGTTAATCTTTCAGTTTTGTTGTTGTTTAAGTGACCGTACCATCTTAGATTAGTTTGCTTGAATATGAATAATGTCAAGTTATTTTCTTGCTACTTCGTTTTAAAATTAAAATAAAAAAAAACAGTTCTGCTCTTGATGTCATTCTAATTTTCCTCATATTTGTGGTTCTCTGATCTTTCATCAGCTGTTTTTTTTTTTCCCCTGGTAACCTTCCGATCCATGTGTTATAATATGGGAACATTGTCTTGTGTACTCTTAACTTATTTTATAGCTTTCTAGTGAGAATGCAATTGATTGTGTCTTTTTATTGCTGGTTTTCATACTGAATTTGTTTATAGCCATTATTTAATTTGGTAAAACTCAGGACGTAATAGATTTATTTAGAAGACTAGCGTTATCCATGGAGTAAGAAGGAACTTAATTTCCTCTAATTGAATATCTGGTGTAATAGTTTAATATCTTTAATGTGTCCATACTGATTTATAAAGAACAGCTGCTGATGTACAATTACCTTACACCGGATTTCATTAAACTACTTTCTTGTGCGTCATTCAATTCTAATTGCAGTTTGCACCTTACGTATCACCTTCTTTAATATTATATTTACACCATATTCTTTTGAATAGTTTTTTTTCCCCCATCATACTTTACCATATTTTACCTTTTTGGGATCAACAAAGCTTCGATAGAGATCCTTATGATTGCTCTATTCTGTCATAAGGTAAAAATCTGGTCTCTACAGCTTCTACTATTCTTTAATTTTCCAGTTGACATTTAGTAATCGAAGTTTTTTGCCTCAATTACTGATATGTACTCCTGACTGCATTCTTTCTCGATAATTTCTGCCATTATTCTAATTTATTACCCTACCTTAACTGATTCGATAATTTTTCGAAGTACTCCAGAATATCCTTATTCTCAGTTTTTGTATAACATGTATAATTTTTCTCCATTGCTAAGCTTTCTTAGTAGCCTCAAACATTTTGTCACTTTTTTGATGTTTATCTTCTCACGATTTTTTATTTACTACTTTCACATAATTGTGTTACATGTCCCCCTTTTTATTCTCTTAACAGTACACTGACTTACTAGTCAGAAATTATTCAGATGGAATAATTCAGAAGGAATCTTGGCGTTTATCTTTTCCACTAACTTGTGTACAGATATATTAAACAAAATAAAGAATAATATTATTAAAAATAATAATAAATAATCTTCCACTATATCACGAACAGCTAACTTTCATACTTCCTTTGTTCTGTCTCCAGAATGATATCAGAAAAATCTTCAGTAATCTAGATACTAATAAGTCTCTTGGTTCTGGTAGTATCCCTCGAGCTGTTAGCTATCATGGAAGCAAGCTTTTATCCAGCCGTCCTTAAAAAAGGGAGTTAAAATTCAACCTTAAAAAAAAAATGGTTCTATTTGCCCTCACCTCAAAAATACTGGAGAAAACACAAGTCAATTCTTTCACTATTTGGAGGTCCAACAATTAATTAGTAATAACCGATATAGATCCTACGATTCTACTACTCTTGTTTCACAGTAGGCCTCCTGGCTAACACTGTCCGCCCTTGTGAACGTCATCGAAACGTTTGGAGAAACTCATGTGCAGGGGCGAATTCTCCATGCGCAAGCTCATTACTTGAGAAAGAAGTAATATTTATTTGTTAATAAATGCATGCATTTATAAACCTTCCATTTAGGCTTTTATTTTGATAGACAGAAGCTTGCGCGGCAATAATTGAGCTTTGCATTGTGTATCGAAGGCCGATGCTTGCTCGTCTAGTCAAAGCTACCTTGACTTGCTCGATTGTCGGAGCTTCCAGTTCCTCGTTGCAGCACTGTGATTTCATTCGCGCGCACAGCCATTTCCGCTCCCTTCACGTCGTCTTAAACACAGGCCATACTCAGTCAAAGTAGCTCTAGCCAGTGAACTTCAGCCAGCCTTTACAAGTGCGCATATTTCTTGGGAAAATTAAGTTACAACCAACTTTTTATGACGATGTTATTGACCAGTTCATAAAGAAGGACCGTAGGGTAAAATTTCTGTTCAAGTAGCTAAATTGAAAAAAATACAACATTTATTTTACAAATGATATTCTATTTGTATGATTAAATGTACATAAATTTCTAAATATATAGTTTTAAATGGTCAGTATTCCGCAAAATCAGACTTCACACCTCTCACTCCCTGAATGATAACAAGAGCAAGCGTGAATTTCAAGACCAGCATTCGCCCCTGCTCATGTGGTTTGCCTTGATATTTCCAAGGCATTTATTTGATTAAATCCGGCATAGAAGCCTGTTTTCCAAGCTGTCATCTTATGGTCTGCTTTCTGTAGAGTTACCAGCTACTATTAGTTGCTGGTAACTCTACAGAACTATTAGTGATAATCCTATAGGTCACCAGTTTCCTCTGAATGGTGCCTTCTCGGTTTACTGTCAATGCCAGGTATTCCCTAAGTGCTTTCCCCCACTCTCTTCCATACTGTACATGACTCTCTCCTATCACATTTTATGGACACTGTTTCTGCCTTTTCTATCGGTATCATCATGAGCGTTGTTATGGAACAATCATTACCCCACTTCCATCTAAACACGTTAAAACACGAACAGCAGTGTCAGTATTGATAGCTTTACACTTATCGAACCAATTTCTCCTCTTCAGCTCTCTCATTTCACCTGTCCAATTTCTATTTCATTTCATTTACACATCTGTTCTTTTGGAACAGCTTTTCACATACGGTTTTATCTACGGACAAAAACTTTCAGCTGTTCTAGAACATAATATTTTTTCCTTCCCATATTTTGCATTGTTATATTTTAGGTTTTACGACCTCAAATATGTATATTATTATCTTGTGTTTTAATTTCAGTATTTTAGTATCAGTTGCTTTTTGGTTGCCATATCGACCAAAATATTTTGAATTGCCAAAATTATTTGCATTATTTTCTTTTGACAACTATTATATACAATATCACCCAAAGCTAGTTTGCAATACCTTTTTTTTTTTTTTTTTTAATAAACTGGCAGCAGTTTATTTATTTATAGCTCGGAAAGAAAAACTGTCACCTCTGTGTGAAACCGATCTGTATTTTATACGTGGGTGGTCTGAAATGTTCTCGGCCTTGGCCATAAATGACAACACTATCGGCAAGATTTTTTTTTTCTAAGTTGGTACATCTGTCATAAGCATCCATGTGAAATTGCAAGTCATTCTATCAAGTAGTTTTTTTTTATACAGCTGTCGGAATCCAAAGTGTTGTCTGTATCCCTTGAAATAGGATACAGACAACACTTAAAATTGAGTATCGTGCGGTTATAAAATTCTTTGTAAAAGAAGGTTTAACGCCAAAAGAAATTCATTCGAAGTTCATGAAAGCTTATAGGCACTCTTCTCCTTTGTTTTCGACAATTAAGAAATGGGCTGCCGAGTTTCAATGCGGCCGTACCAGCCTTGAAGATGATCCACGTGAAGCTTTCTTTCTGCTTTATATCTCACCTGACTTTATATCTCAGATCCATATGTTTAAATTTATTTTGAACACTCCCTTATATGCTACTAGTTTAGTCTGACTAATTTCTCTTATTCCATACAAATCTATTTGACTGTCCCAGCCATACCATCCTTTGCATATTCTATTGTCTATTTCCCTATTTAATATGAACTTCAGTAAAAATCGTGTCTAAATAGGTGAAATATTTTACTTATTCTATAGGTTTCCCAATGCGAATGCAGTTTAATAATTCATGTTCATGAATGTTTTCATGTTTTTTTACTTCTGATTTTAATCCGAAACTTGTCACGTCTGTCATTCAATTTAATTAAAGGCTCCTGAAAAAAATTTTAGAGTATGACATCGCCTGCGTAAAATAAAGAGCCGAGTTGAATATATATATACACACACACACACACACACACACACACACACACACACACACACCTGGGCGGTCTGAAACGTTCTCGGCCTAACAATGAAAAAACGAATTTATAATTTCAAAATTATTTTTATTTTTCAACATAATCTCCCTTAAGACTAATACATTTATTCCAGCGATGCTCTAGCCCATTATTCCGTCCCTATAGTGGTTCTCAGTAAGATTTTTGAGATACTCCTGCAAGATACTCCTCTACAGCTGCAATCACCTATTGATTCAAAGAAAAACGCTGATCAGCGAGGAAGAGTTTTAGTTTTGGGAAGAGATAGAAGTCAGAGGGAGCCAAATCTGGAGGAATAGGGTGGATGTTCCAACAATTCATAGTGCAGATCCCTTAATTTTCCCATTGCCAAAACACCTTTGTGGGTAGGTGCATTGCCCTGATGAAAAATGATTTTTTTTCTTCTGCAACAAACCGGATCTTTTCTCACGAATTTTTTCTAGTTTGGTTAAAAGATCGGAATAATATTCTCCGGTTATTGTTTTATAATAAGGGATCCACAATTCATAGTGCAGATCCCTTATTTTTCCCATTGCCAAAACACCTTTGTGGGCAGGTGCATTATCCTGATGAAAGATGATTTTTTTCTTCTGCAACAAACCGGATCTTTTCTCACGAATTTTTTCTAGTTTGGTTAAAATATCGGAATAATATTCTCCGGTTATTGTTTTACCCTTTTCAAGATAATTAATAAATAAAATACCTTTAGCATCCCAAAACACCTATGACATGACCTTGTCTTCTTTGGCGCTGAACAACTGGCTTCTGTCCACTCTTTTGACTGCTGTTTGGATTCTGGTGTGTACTGGTGAATCCAAGTCACATCCATAGTAATAAATCAACAGACAAAATCAGAATTTATTCTTGTTAAAACGCTTCAAGCGTTGTTTGGAGATTTTCATGCGAGTGCGTTTTTGATCTGCTGTGTGCAAGCGTGGCACCCATCTTGCGCAAAGCTTTTTCGTTTGCAGTTCTTCATGCAAAATATCCTACACGTTCTTTTGAAATGCCTATAGTCTCAGCAATTTCACACACTTTAACTCGCCAGTCATCCAATACCATATCGTGCACTTGATCAATGATTTCTGGTGTTGTTACACTTTTTGGACGTCCTTCACGTGGATTATCTTCAAGGCTGGTACGGCCGCACTGAAACTCGGCAGTCCATTTCTTATTGTCAAAAACAAAGGAGAAGAGTGCCTAAAGCTTTCATGAACTTCGAATGAATTTCTTTTGGCGTTAAACCTTCTTTTACAAAGAATTTTAAAACCGCACGATACTCAATTTTAAGTGTTGTCTGTATCCTATTTCAAGGGATATAGACAGCTGTATAAAAAAAAAACTACTTGATAGAATGACTTGCAATTTCACATGGATGCTTATGACAGATGTACCAACTTAGAAAAAAAAAATCTTGCCGATAGTGTTGCCATTTATGGCCGAGGCAGAGAACATTTTAGACCATCCACGTGTAAACTACAGATCGGTTTCACACAGAGGTGACAGTTTTTCTTTCCGAGCTGCTAAATGTCAAAACCTGCCACCTCTATTGCGTAGCGGAAAATTTGGAGCAGCCCCTGAAGTTCTATGTTGTTGGTGGTCTCTGCTACATATAGGTATACAGTAGAGAGATTATTTTTAGTGCAATCAATTAATTCAGTAGATACCTTTTTTTTATCTTTTGAAAATATCATTACATTGTACACATACCGGCCAATGAATTAGAAAACTTTATGCAGCGTATATGCAAAATACTTTGTCAGGTGCTTACTATGTACTCTAGGCAACTATTTAAGAATGCTGCTGGTCAATAATCGTCGATGGTGTTAATCACAATGGGAAAAACAAAGAAGGCTTATTGTGGGTGCCCATCTGACTGCAGCCAAGATTTTGAAAACAGCGCAGCTGGGTGTTTAATCAGTGGGAAAATAACCACATTACTTGTCTAAGAGGCGTAACTGTGATCCCAAGACAATCTGTCAGGAACAAGTTTGCTTGTCTGAGAAGATCTGTATGGGCAAACAGAACTTCCTGTGTGCAGCAATTGACCGAAGCATTTAATGAAGGTTGTTCCCATATTACTGAAGTATTCGCAGGGGAATTGAAGATAATCGGTATTAGCAATCTCATGCCTATGCGTAAAATAAGTTTGTAATTCAGTAGCCGGTTTAAAAGTACACATACCGGGTAGTTATAAACCGTCTTATAAACACAAATATTCATTATGGTCGTAAAATTAAATGTAAATGAATTATATATAATGGAAAAATGTTTAATCTTAATCTCATTCTTTTATTAATGTTTTTAACTTTCGCCCAAGGAAGGGATGCTTGCTTACATCGCTAGTTAGAATTTTGTAAATTTAAAATTTTCTCATTGCGGGATCCTTCCGCTACACAATTGGCTTACAGCCTCCAAAACTGACTATATTCTCAGGGGACACGGATGCAAGAACACGCACATAACGGGTATGTATGTGCGTGTTCTTGACCGACATAACGGGTATGTCGGTCTTCTACATTCAGAGTCCTTGAAGAGAAATTTGGGACTATTGTATACTGCATATTCTCAGTCTATTTTGTCTGTGTCAGAGAGGGGAGAAATTGTTCGGAAGGTGAGTTAGCAGAGAGGACTGGTAACTCAACTTCCAAGTGTGCCCTTTTATTTTGTATAAAGGTTCATCACACAAGAATCGAATAATTTGTCTTTTGTAACATGCAAGTCTGTATCGTTTCAAAACATTTTGCCAGTATATAAATGAACTGACTTAAAATTGAGATGATGTTATCCCAATTCTGCGCATTATGCCAAACAAAAACAATAATAAGTTTTTTGTATAAATCAACTGGGAGCTCGTGATCGAGGTTGAAATTGTTTTGCTTATGAGAACAGATAAAATATACTCGATTTCAATCATAGCCATTTCAGCGAACTGTTTCGCTTGAAATACAAAAATATAGCCACTGTTTCTTGTGAGAAACGTTAATTTCATTGAGACTGTCTTCTTTAAATGTATAAAAAATATAAAACGTTAAATGTCTGAAAATGTTATGCAAGGTAGAATACAAATTCAACCACACTTCATTTTTAAATTTCATGGTTAATATGCCTGTAAGTTAGCAATAAAATACCTTCTTTTGACTCGCTTGTGCCTTCACTTCCTTGTACTACTGTGACTACTGATATCAGTAAAATATAACGCATCTGGGGAAAGGAAATGTTTCAACTCATGCTTGCATGTGTGTGGGGGGGGGAGGGGTAGGCAGAATTGATTTATTTTTATCCATTCGGAAAACAATGCAAAAGGATAAAATGCACATTCTTATCTTTCGCTGGCCTGCTGAAAGATTACCGGATGATCTAGTTTAAACTGGTGTCATTTCCTGTATAAGGAAGTTAATTTTATTTCTTTTTGATTACGATATGAATCCTGAAACTCATATAGCCATAACTATAGTTTTAACCGATTGACTTATGTCGTAAGGCAGTGTTTCTCAAAGTGTGGTACGCGTACCCCCGGGGATACGTGGCAATTTTTGGCTATGCATCATTAATGCATGGAATCATTATTAAGAAAAAAAGAATTATTTTAAACGTATATATTTCTCAATAAATTATATATTATGCATGAATTCTCCTATTCAAACTGCGATAACTGCTTCATAGTTTCCAAAATTCGCGTATGATCACTCGTGAATCTTCGTTCAGCTTCGTATATGAACGTACGCTGTGAACCAGCAACAACACGAAGAGCGTACGATAGCGACTGATAAAAAAAAAAAAATAAATAAATAAATAAATAATTATATGAATCAATTTTGTTCTATTAAAAATAAAGCTTTTTTTTTTTGTTTACACATGTACATCTAAATTCAGATAAGATAGACATTTACAACGAAATATACTTTTTTATTTTATTTATTATAATTATTATTATTTTGATAAGGGGGTTACTTTGGAATAATGAAAATTTTAGGAAGGGGTACACGGATATCTGAAGTTTGAGAAACACTTTCGTAAGGTATTGATCCAAAGTCCATAAAGTACTTGACAGAGTCCGTATCTATTACAAAACAACAGTTATGTGACACCATATCGATATGCTTTTATCGATAGAAAATTAACAACAAAAAAACATTAATAATAATAACTGTGCACCTTTTACGCCTAGCAGCCTTTCGTAGTGCTCTGGCGCAGATCGAAATTATGGGTTCCATTCCCTCTTCGTACAGTGTAGTGCATAGTCTTGTCACAAGGTCTTTTCTGGCTCAAGGCCGCACGCGACTTGTTCCCTTACGTTACTGTAGCAATAAATGACCACTTAGAGTGTACATGTCTTACCAGGAGCACTGCATGTCCATTGCTAGTAAATTTACTCTACTTCTACTATACACCAAATTGCAAAATTAATAATAATATTATTATTATGTACCCTAAAAACTATAGAGGTATCAGTATACTAAATTCCTGTTACAAAATATATAGCCGAATCTTAAATAACAAATTAATGAAATATTCCGAAAATTTTATTTTAGAAGTACAGAATGGATTTAGAAAAGGACGATCATGTATAGACCCAGCCTTTTGCCTAAAATTAATAATAGAGAAAAGAAGAGAATACAATTTAGAAACACATATTGCATTTATTGACTTTGAAAAGCATTTGACAAAGTTAAAAGAAACATATTATTTAACATATTAAAAGAAAGACAAATACCAAATAATATCCTAAAAGCTATCACAAATATATATGAAAATAATCAAATACAAATAAGATTAAATCACAGCTATCATATACGAGAGAGATAAACCAAGGGATGTCTCCTCTCAGCAACTCTTTTTAATATTTACTTAAATGAAATAATAATAAAATGGAATAAAAATATACATCAAGGAATTAAACTTTCTCCTACAGTGAACTTAAACACCCTCCTTTTTGTCGACGACCAAATAATAATTACAAATTCTGAAGATAACTTACAGAAAGCCATTTTAGATTTAAATGAGATAGCCAAAGATTGTGGTATGATAATATCAACAGAAAAATCAAAAACTATGGCCTTTAAAGGACAAGATCTTAGAACAGGTGAATTCTTTTAACTACCTAGGATGTATGATCACATATGAAAATGAAAAAGATATAAACGTAAAAATTGCAAAATATTTAAAAATAACAGGTGTATTAACTCTATATTTAAACCAAACCTAGTTCAAAAACAAACCAGACTAAAAGTATACAATACATTAGCCCTACCAGTCTTATTGTATGGAAGTGAAATCTGGACAATAAAACAAAATGACAAACGAAGATTAATAACAGCAGAAATGAAGTTTATGAGAAAAACTGCAAAGTATACTCTATTTGATCACAAAAGAAACGAAGATATTATGAAAGAATTAAACTAAGAACCAGTAATAGAAAAAATTAAAAAATATAAACATAAATGGATGGAACACGTTCAAAGAATGAAAACAGAAAGCTTACCAAAACAAGCCTTAAAGTACAAGCCATTAGGAAAAAGAAAACCAGTACATTCTCTTAAACGATTCAACGATGACTTCTAAGGCCGGAACGGGCCATGCTAAGCATAAATCCTTGATACGCATGATGATGATAATTATGTGACATCTCCAGGGAGTCCAAAGACTCATCGAGGGAGAGTGTGCCAACAACATCGAACGATTGATACCCTTCTAATTACTTAAGCAAACTTGCTTAATTTTTTGCATGCGCCATTAGTAGCAGAGGCTCTACCAATTAATAGTTTTAAATTGATAGTTTTAGCCTCTCCGTTTGTTGCATACCGTACGTGCATAAAAATAGGAATCTGTTTATAGATTCGTTATATTTTATTGTTTCTGCGTTAGAAATACGTCTCTCCAGCTCGTTTAAGTTTATTACGGGAAAGGAAAAACGAACTGTTCCTGAGAAGATGGGGGGAGGAGGAATATATTATTAAATCAGAGCGTATCATGAATGCTTTCGTACAGAGTGGATATGCCCGCACGTGGGATAAAAATATTTGTATTTTTATTGCATCTTTACAAGATATTTGTAGCAAAAAATTCTAAAATTTCAGTTAGAATTTGAATTATACTATAAATTTAAAGATTTGAATTATTTGTGAAAAAAATAGGCATAATAATAATAAAGCTTCGCCGAAGACTTATTCCCAAAGAGGGAAAGAGCTGCACTCTGAACTAATTGGAAATGGGCTGGAAGCAAGTCCACATCTTCGTCATTGCCAGAGATGAGTGCGTTTCCAAATGTCGTGGATAGATGGATGGTGGTGAGACTACTGCCGCAACTGCATGTATTCATCATTCTAAGAAGAATGCACTGCATCTACGAGTTTTACTGTCGATTGTATGTGCGAGGTCTTTTGTCGATTTTTACCGAATTGATGAGCTAAAACCACTAGATTCTTCCTGCAGAAATATCCTAGTTAATTGTGACAGATGTCGACTAACTCTTTAATAGGCTGGGGGGGGGGTAGTATTCTGCCAGCATAGAGACAGCATCGTCGACAGGGTGTAGCATAGAGGCAGTCTGCCTCACGGCGCAGCTTAATAAGGGCGCTAGTTTAGCCATATTGTAGTAGGCGCCGTCGCTACGCTAACAATTCCTGTTAGCTTAGCAAGTGCGGAAAGAAGTTTTTCGAAGCTTAAATTGATTAAAAATTATTTGCGAACGGCAATATCCAACCAAGAAAGATTGGTTGGTCTAACAACTATATCGATAGAGGCGGATATAGCTTATAATTTAAATTTAGAAGAACTTATAAAACTTATTGTGCCAATTTCCCGTAGGGCAAACATTTAATTAATATTATTATGTAATCGTTTTGCGTTAATGTTTCTCTTGTAATAAAAGCAAAATAGCAATTGGAGATTTTCTTATTTTTGTCTTATAATCCATCAGGGGCGATATTTAATTATTTGCCTCAGGGCACGATCTAATCTGGCGACGGCGCTACATAGAGATCTGTCATTCAATTATTCTGCAGACTTGACAGCATGGATTACATTAATAATATTTAACATATTTTTAATATTTAATCTCCCTCTGAAATCTGGATCCGCCACAGTTCGGTGATGATTCTAGCTGGCTTTGGGTTGGAAAGACTCGGGTTAGAATCTTTCTAACACGCAAAGAACCTAAGGATTTTTCAAAAAAAGTGAGTTGCCGGTCTTATATAATATATATATATATTGTATAAGACCCGGATATGTGTGTGTGTGTATATATATATCCCGCAGAGACCTATAAGTTGTAAATGACACATCACCAGAGTAGGGTATCCAGTTTCTCTCTGCATCCTTTCTTCACACATGCAATGCAGGTTATGGCCTTGCTGAACGCTCTCACCATACCGTATTTAAATAATAAGAAAGTCAGGAAATTCTCCATTCCAGCATACAGGAGTAAAACAGTTTTTGCAGGCAGCCTCAAGATAATACACAGACCGTACCTTTTGATTATTATGCAGGAGGCTTTCTGCTTATGGCGAATAATCCTGCTGCTTACTCTGCTAGCTGTGCCTGGAGGAGAATTTGGGTATAGCAGCTTTCGGGGTCAGATCGAGGCCACTCTTGGATTGGAGTGTAGACATTCCCTGTGTGTCGCATCCACAAATCTTCACTCCTGTTGCATTCCTCTGCTGTATTAAATTTTCCCAATATTCCACTAATTGTGAATGGTAGCATAATAAATTATAGTCACTGGGTTAAAATAAAATCTACAGAAATCAACAAATAATATAAATAATGCATAAAAATTGCACAAATCAATGTTAAAAAAAAAAAAAAAAGGACTTCCCCATCAGCTTTATCGAGGTCTCAGTACTCAGCGGCTTGCACCATCACTGAACCTCAACTGATAACCTTGACGACTATAGCTTGCCTAAACTTTCTGAATTATATCACGCATGCTGTCTTCCATAAGTGTGTGTGGGGGGAGGGGGGGGGGCACAAGTGCCTTTGTCAAGTACTGATATCCCATGCCAAAGATCATTAGACCCGGAGTCTCCCTTTATATACCGCCTTTTTTTCAAGACTTCCTAGCTTCTTTTTTTTACCTTCATTTTCTACCTTTACCATTCTGCTACTTTTTGATGATTTATTTCTGAAAGTTGTTAGCATACATTCAGATAACTCAAAGCAGCGAGATTATTTTCCTTTTGAGATGTCAACGTCCATAATTCACCTTGGCTTCTCTAAACAGGCCAAGCTGGATGAGAAACAATTGTCCGCTACCAGTAATGATTTAACACAAATCATCAGCCTACCAGAAATTCGTTATTCTCCCACCATCTTCGACCTATTCTTAACCAGCTCTCCTTCCAAATACACCGGTGACACAAGCTTTCCGCCTCGGAAAGGCATTGCATCGTTGGGAAATGGAATGACCAATATTTCCGTGCCTCCTTTCCATGGTCTCTGTCTTCTGCACTCCTTATCTAAGCATTTAGTCAGTTATTTACATTTAATGTCACTGGACGCCGAATGGTCACGTATGGGTCCTCAGAGTTTTGGGAATGAATCCTTCTGCTAGAAAATGTGATAGGGTCGCAGATTCCCTTTCCATAGAGAGTTAGGGCAATCGCAAACATCCATGCCCATGGCGCGATTCGAACCCGTAGCCTCTTGTCTGTAGAGCGGATACGATAACCACTCGGCCAACCAGGCCGACTTTCAAGCAACTGCTCTGATGAAATAATGGAAATTAGTTTTGCTGGAATGATCTTTATTCCCAACTCCACTCGGAACTTCCAAGCGCTGGTTCTTTAACTGATGTGAAAAAGTAGTCCAAGACAATTTTTTTCACATCAGTTCAGCATACTTTCATATGTCTCTAGTTAAAACTCAAGCTTCGTACTACATCCCGTAACAATTGTAAAAATATCAACAAATCCAAATCAGGCTTTGTTAGGGCCAAATACACTAAGGTTTGCATCCTGTTCAAATGGCACATGAGTACCTCTAAAAGTTGGGCACAACTCCCCTACCATGTTTTCACCTCTCTCATCCCAATGGAACAGTGGTAACATCTAAAGAAAAGACTGACACCAAAGGTCTCCCAACTCTTGTTTAGACGACCAAGGCGATTTTCCTCCCAGTATTTCACGAACCACACACAATATGTCTCCTCTGATCAGAAGAATGCTCCCAAACCTCTTATATAGCCTTGATATCATTGAGATTCGGATAGTATCCCTTCAGTTATGCAAAAAACTTGCGCTACAGAATTACAGCCTATCCTGTAATTCACCTATATAAGCAAGCATCTGCCCAACAGCACTGTGATGCAAACGTTTATCCAGCCTCTGAAAAGAGAGAGCAAGTCAGCCATCAGACTATTTCTCATTGCCCATTCTCAATATTCTCGAAAAAGGCCATCCGGTATACAAGTGAAGACCCATTAATTAATTAGTAATCATCATTATGGATTCTGCAATTCGCAGGAGACTCTCTCGCTGACCTTATCTACCTATGAATACAGGCCAATATAAGATTTGGAGAACATCGGGTAGTCACTCTTGATATTTTAAAGGCATTTGATCGTGTCTAGCATTGAATTCCTCTTACCAAGCTATTATCTTAGGTCTCCCTTCTATCCTTTGTGATTGGAGTATTAATTTCCTCGTAGTGACTCGCAATTGGATTAATTGCGAGTCACTACGATTTTCTCTCCTGTCTGACTTCGAACACCATCGTGACAGTAATCTCCGTTCCGCCAACAACAAAATCGAGAAACCGTATAGTTGTCAACTGATTCATGCTTCAAAATTTTTCATAACCAATGTCTTAGTGATCGCCTTAGCATCTTCACTGGGTAAAAATAATCTAGTGAAATTCAACGCTACTAAAACACGCTCGTTCATAAGAAAAACCCAACTTCACTACATCTTACTTCATATGATACTTAGATCTTCAGTCAAGATCAGATTCCACTTCTTGGGGTGGCCTACACGTCTAGCCTTTTCTGGCATAAACCTTGCATTCATAACCTCTTCACTTTCTAAAAAACTTAGTATTTTTTTTTCAAAAAGCTAATTTCTTAAGAATTCTTAGGGAGGTTGATTGTATACAGAAAAGAACAATCTGCCTAATAAGTGACCCCCCCCCCTCTCTCTCTCTCTCTCTCTCTCACACACACACACTCCTTCCAGTGACTTTCTCATAGTTCTGTTTCTGCATTATGCCTTTTTTTAAATAGGTATTTTCAGGAACGTGCTCCTAGGCGCGGCCCAAGGTATTTTTGAGCCCCAAGCCCGGAGCCTTTGGGGCGCCTTTTAAAGATTACAGAGATTTAATATTAAATTTACAAACATTTTTACAAGGCGTTTTTCATGCTTTCACTAATGAAAAACCTTACATTTTGATTGTTCTGAATTTTCATGTATTTAATAATCTAAAGGTTTGATATAAAAAATTAATATACATAATAAGATTAAAATGTAACTAATAATAAAAATAACAAAAATTGAATATGGTTACGTTGAATTCAGTGTAAAAGTCACATATATATTTACAAGAATTTCTGTTTTCGCGCTTTTGTAGATGCAAAGTCGTGAAGTAGATCCTCAAATTTGATTTTTTGAGACATAGTTGATCTTAAATAATTTTAATTTAGAGAAATTTCTTTCACACGACGCTACAGTTATTGGGAGAGTTAACATGATTCTCAATGCAACTGCCGTATTAAAAGCAAAATCATTTAGCAAAATGAACTGCAACACATCTAATGGTGTCCAATCTAATTTTATTAAAGGGGACAATGCTATTACTTCCTCTAACATTTCCGAACCATCCAAGTCAGTCTCATTGATTTCATTTGAGTTTGTTAGTGCTGCTTGTAGATCCAAACTTTTTTTTTAAAAGTTCATCTTTAGAAAGGTTTTTTTAGTTTATTTACATCATATAGAAAACTGAATAGATTACTGTGGTTATGTAATTGCATAACTCTTTCTTCTAAGGAAATGAAATGTTTACTACGTCATAGGAATAGAAAAATAAAAATCTACTTTAAATTGCATCTTCAAATCAATTAGGGATTCATCAGGAGCAGAGTTAAAAGTTTTTCATCGGGGACGAATACGATTCTTTACGGAGAAAAATGGTTGGACCTCTAGATCAACGGCAATTTTTTTGGCTTCTTGACATTCATCAAATGCAATGTCCGACCGACATTTCTTTAGGGTTTCTAGGGTTGATTTTAATATATTAACAACTTGAGAAATGCATATTTTTTCTTCCTGTGAATATTTACTGGCTATGTTAATGGTCTTTAAAATATTATACCAGAGAACGATAGGGCAAATAAAACAGAAATCTTTCATTTGATTTGCCAATGTTTCTATTTCATGTCGAGAAACTGGATCAAAGGATGAATCTTGACTTATTTCATCAAGGGAATCATAAATTTCACTGGAATGAAACCTGAAAGGTTTGATCGCCTCTATTCTACTTTCCCATCTAGTTTCACTCAATGGCTTTTAAAGTTAAGTTAGCATCATTTTTAATTAAAATAGACCAGCGTCTTGTAGATCCGCTCATAAAAACATAGATACCTTGTATTAATCTAAAAAATGAAACAGTGATATGAGATGATTTAGCAGCATCATTGACGACAAGATTCAGGGAGTGAGCATGGCAAGGAACAAAAAAACGCTCGATTATTTGCACCAAGTATCCTTATTTGAACACCTTTCATGTTTGAAGCATTGTCGTAACCTTGACCGTGCATATTACTTATGGGAATACCCGACTTTTCAAGTTCCATAAAAATTGCATCGGTAAGTTCTGATGAAGTTGTTTTCTCTACCGGAATGAAATTTAGGACGTGCTCAAAAATTTCTGGCCCTTTGATTGGTGTTGACAAAACGTATTATTATTGACAACTGTTCAATATTGCTTACGTCTGGTGTACAGTCAACAATTATCGAATAATATTTCGCCTGCTTCAAATCTTCTAATATCTTATTTCGCACTGCCAGAGACATTAGCTGTATTAGTTCATTTTGAACAGTTTTCCCTAAATAATGATTATGAAGTTCATTTGATTTTATTCTTTGCAGATGCTCTGCCATGACGGAATAAAATTTTGCCAGCAGCTCTTCTAATTGTAGATAATTACCATTGTTGCGTTCATGCAATCTGTCTGAGCCCCTAAATAGAAGACATTAATGGCCGAGAAATTTGATCATAGCGAATAGTCTTTCTAATACCCCTTGCCAATGAAAAGTTTCAGCACTCAAATTGGTTTGCAAATATGAATCTAATGTTTTTTTTTTTTTTTTTACCAAAAACCCTTTTCTTAAGTTCTATCTATTTTTTATGTGATTCAAAGTGAATTGATGAGGTTTCATGTTCTTTAAGGGTTTGACTCAAATTTCTCCAGTCATTATAACCATCCTCAGTAATAGAATTTTTTGTCGAACTAAAGAGTTTACAAAAAAACCAAAATACTGCGTTTTTAATGGGTGAATAAACAAGCCATGTTCTATTAATATCCTCTCCATTTCTCAGCTTCCTTTTGACGTTTGCAACTGTAAATCGTCGGTTATTTTTAGGGTAATTAATATCTTCTCTTGGCTTTGTTGGTCCTTTTAAAACTGCTTCTAATCTAAACGAATCTGTGATAACAGATGGCCAGGTTGCAGGATCCGACATATTATCAACGATTCCATCATTTCCAAGAACAGAATTGATCACACTATCCGCCTATCCCGTAGACATATGCAAAGAAGGCTAATTTTTCTTATCTTCGAGGGCCACGTTTTCACTTATTACAGATTCTCTCAAAGCTGGATCTTCTTTTAAGAATTTTTGTAAGGACCCCGATTGCTTTTTCATTTCTGATTGAATCTGAGCTTTTCTCTTGCGATATTGGGCACCCGATAATTTTTTTACGACCAAGCATCTTTTGTTTAACTGAAAGTAGAAATAGTATTTTAATTTTTTATGATAATTAAATCAAAATATAATATAAAACTGAATATTATTGTAATATTATTAGATAATTTTACGGCAGTAATATTTAAAGTAAAATTGTAAATGTCAATCATCGTCATCATAACCATCAAATACTTTAATCTCCGTTAATTTTATTCCTCTAAGTTTATTTTTAACGAGTTGTGCAATTAATTCATTAAAAAGCAAACATAAATTATTATAAATTATATGCAATCAGTTAATTACTTGAGGTCGCTGAGACCTATACATTTCAGAAAAACATTATTAATAGGATAGGAAATACAACAAAAACAATTCCACACCATGAAATAATACCAAATACAGCCTTGATGATATCGTTGAAACCGACGGCTTTGAAAAATTAACTTTTTAACAACTATATCACGTAAAATCACAAAATTTAATTATCAGATGATTTGATTCCTCTTGAAATTAACACACGAATTATGCAACCACAAATAGCTAGACACGAACTCTCACTGCTGATGCTGTGAAAAAGTTGATTTTCAATAGCAATATTGCAGTGAGTTAATATTTCTGGGATTGAAATTAAATTCTAAAGTTGCACTTAATTTTCCATTTTTATTGTTTTATCTTTTTATTAACTATGATGTACCGGTTCTGGTGAAGTTTTATTGTGCTTTTTTATTGTTTGTATGTATCTTTGGTATTTTTCAAACCGCATGACAGTAGCATCACCAGCCCTCATTAAAGGTAGCCGGGGAACATATATTTGCGCCAAACACAGTTGTTTTTTAAGTGAGCGTAGCGTAGTTATTATTGCATGGTCCCGTGATCTCATTCTTGGTTTCTCCATGACTCAGGACAGCTTTGTCGCAATCTCCACTTCCCTCCTATTGACTTTAATATAGCCTCCTAAGAGTCTACCATGTTTTCATTTTGTGTCTGGTATACAGACACAAAATGCAAAATTTATTATTCCCAAAGTCCATCTTCGAGTGTAGCCAGAATGCCATATTATTGCAAATATCCTTATATCTGAAATGTTTATTATTTCTCTTTCTCTGCAGAACCCACAGAATTTTTTTTTTGTGTGTGTGTGTGTGTGGGGGGGGGGGGTGTTAAAATTAATCACAGCATATTTACATATTGTCCGATTTTGATTTCTATTGCCATTTTAATGCTCAGGGTGCGTACTTTTTGATATTTTATTTGCATTTTCAGACAAACTACTTTTTCTCAATTTGGTGGCCACATGGTTTAGGTGTTCCAACTGCTCTTTTTTTCACATTTTTCCATTCTGTAGGTCATAGGTTGAATCGACAAGTACGTTTTTTGCATGTTTTATGTATACATGTAGTGGAAAATATATGCAAATTGAAGCATTACTTATATGAAAAAATTTGCCTTAAAGTATGCAAAAAAATGAAAACAGCTAACAAGGAAGCCATATTTGTTTTTTGTTTGAATTTGGGGTCTCAAATTCATCAGTTTTTAATTTTTTTGCAGACTTTGAGGTAATTATTTTTATATACGAAACACTTCAATTAAGGTGATTTTCAACATACATATTTCGTCTACATGTATGAATGAAACAAATAATAATAATAATCCGAGTTGTGGATTTAACCTAAGGCCTATAAGTAGAGCGTATAAGAGAGGAAAATAGCATTCGGTACTTTAGGTGTTCCAAGGGTTTTTTAATTGAAATTTTTTTAAAAGTTTTTATTGAAAAAAAAATTTTGAAATGCAAATAAAGCAGTCAGAAAGTACATTCGTCGAGCATTAAAATGACAGTAAAAAAAAATAAGAAATTGGACAAAAGAATAATACTTTTAGGAGAATAATTTCTTCTAAAAGTATATCTAGTCGAAATCTGGCAATCCTATTCAGGTGAAATCTTTTCCATAATATTGTATTACGCACTTTCCTAAATGAACATCAGCCTATTCTTATGTCACCCAACAGAGCACAGGTTGACCACTGACGTGTAATATAAGTGCATTTTAGTTTACAAATGAAAACCGTTTTAAAACGTCCAGAAAACGGATTCCACTGCTTATAGCGTTAAGGACACAAAGGATACGGTTCTGTTCCTCACGCGATACCATCTCGAGAAAAAAGAAGCTAAAGGTGAATGGGGGGGGGGGGGGAGAAGAAGAAGAAGAATGGCATATGAGTATCGTATTATTGCAAAGAACTATTGCCCTTACACGGTCTCTAATGCTGATAAAAGTTTAGTTAGAAGGGAATATTTATCACAGATAACCTTGACTGCTTTCCATGGTGCTTCTCTTGTGGAACGAGTTGTCACGAGTCAGCTGTGCCGTGTGTTCCATATCATTTGTTATGGAATTATATCATACTGTTTCGTCAAGAATAGAATCAATAGTCTATATCAGGCGTGGCCAACTTCATTCTATACGAGGGCCAATATATGATGAATGGTAGCGTCACGGGCCGCACACTTTTAGACAGAACTTAAATAAAAATAAACTCTGCATTTTTTCAAGGCAATAGTTATATGTATTGAATGCTATATTTGTTAAATCATTTTACTAGTGGGAGAACAATATAAAATACTTGATTGATTTAAATATAAGTTGTTAAATTAAAGTTAATTATATATTTCTGGTTTTTTTTTTTTACATGCAACACAACTTAATGAGAACACTGTGAGCGTTCATGTGCGGCAACAAGTTCATCAAAGTCGATTTTCAACGATGATGACGACATTCGTAACAAATCCTGAAGGTGGTCATCAGTCAGTCTGCTTTCCATCATCAGAAATAATGAATATAACTAGTATATAAATCAGAAAATCTGCGGTCGAAACTAATAGCTAAATTGATAATACATATAATTTAATATAGTTTTTATTCTGCCGCGGGCCGCACAAAATCACGTTACCGGCTGCATGCGGCCCGCAGGCCCACTGTTGGCCACAATATGGTCTATATCGTCCAGAACCTTGTTCCATAAATGAAACAATGATTTTAGGGACATTTAAAATGCAGGCTAGATTTTTATTATAGAGAAGAAGTTATTTTACAAAATTGATGTTCGAAAGATGCAGATTTTTTTTTTGCAGAAATGCTTTGATCGGTGCAAATTTTCTAATCATAGTTTAACGCGTCGGGAAGCTCTTTTTATCGTATCCGGATTTCTATTGTTATTTTTGCTGCTCGAGTTTTTCTCACGTGGAGTTTCGGTGGGAAAGCAGGTGTAGCTCTAGCCATTGAAGACTACGGAAACAGATGGTCGTCAAGTGCGTTTGTGGCACTTGAGATAAAAGATGTATGGTTCGGGATAATTCTTTTGTGAGCATTAACGGAAGTCTGATAAGAAAACAGAACTTTTTTTTCATGAATGAATGATTCTGTAAGAAACTGAAATATGGGCATGCACGATTAGTATTTTTATAAATAGTTTTATTAAAAATTTTCTTGGCGTAGTATCCCACTTTATTTCTGACTTCTCCACACACATAGACATCACTGTCAAGAATGTACTGCTAAGAAACTAAGAAGAATATTATCTTCTTAGTTTCTTTCTGCAGCAGAAAAATATCACATCTTTTTGAATACCTTGCTCGCACGAATACACAAACCGCATTGATTGAGTGGCGCCTCTTCTTTTTCCAGATTGTATAGACTGTGGGTTCGAATCTCACTCCAGCAATTTCTGAATGGTAGATGATTACCGTTAAAGTACCATATTTGGTATTTTAACGGTTTTTAACATAAAGGACCACATACAACACTAATGTGCTATATGTTTCCAACGTTTTGTGGGCAGGTTATCATCGAAAATAGTTATGTACTATTCTTGCTTTCTGTTGACAAAAATGGGTAGGGCTTAGATTAATGGCCGAAAATAAAAGTTTGATTGCAGAAGCAGCAAATGAAAATGAAGAAAGTATGAAGCACATTTTCTGAATGGTTATAAAAGTTTAGTAATAGGAACAACTTTACCCCGTTAGGCCTGTAGTCAACATGAGAGAAAACCCTGTAGTGCTCAGCAGAGCACTTTGAAAACTCTCATGATGCCATACTACGTTCTGCTAACATCATATCAAGCAGTGTTTTTCAAACTGCGCATCGTGGCCGGTTAGCGGGCCGTGAAATCAGTTTAGAGGATTGCGATAAACATTTTTGTTAAAATGAAAAAAAAAGAAGAAAATATTAGTCTGTGTGTCATAGCATTTGTAGCTTTAACGACGATCTGAGACCGCCCCCCGGCGGTCTCAGATCAGATCCCGTTTTCTTTTTCAAGAGGGAACTCGCTTGCGGGTATGTATGTCACTTCCGCATTGATCGGGTGCATTTTTAAAAGTTAAAATATATGCGGCATGCTTGTCTGAATGTTTTCGGTCAAACTTAAATTGTAAAATTAGTATTGTGTTAATGATAACGTATAGTGTTCGTGGTTTTAGTTTATCATTATGCAGTAGGGTTGTTTTCATTCCAGATGTCTCCAGTTTGCATTTCATAATTTCTATTATTGTTGTTTGTTTTCAGTTTTTTTCCCTATGTTATATTTTGACAGAGTTTATTATTCTCATCATATATATAGAATATTTATAAATATACCTTTCAAGTATTACTATCATATTTTCTGTTCGTTTTTACATTTATTTTGAACTGATTATTTTGTTATAGACAAATAATATTTTTCTTATATATACAAATAGAGTAAAATGCATTATCAGATAGTTTTCGTAGTTTATAAAAATGTTCAAAATAAGTTAGTGAGTTTTTACAATTTTTTTTAATGTGTGTGACCAAGGACCGTAGCCATATTAGAAAATTAAATTTGCTCAATACAGTCACTGGATTTTGCAGTGACTGTATTGAGCAAATTTAATTTTCTAATATGGGCTCACATAACATGGTATATACTTCTAATATATTCTGGTTTCCATCTGCCATACGGCCGCGGGAGGGTAGCTATATGCTACCATTCTAGGGAGAGATGATTGAGCAAGGTGGTTTCCCGTTGCCTTCCTTGCCGTAAGTATTTATGACTGTAACCTGTGTGTTCACGGGGCCGGTTTGCCTGCTTGCGGGATGAAAAACCTCAGAAAAACTGGCGGAAGAAACCCTGCGGCCCACGCCCAAGACCGGCTAACTTGGCTATGGCTGAGGAAGATCCTTAAGCTCCTCACGTCGTGGACGGGAATCGAACCTAGGACACTCCTTCCCCAGGCATATGGTTGCGAAGCGCAAAGCCACTAGACTAACCGCGCGGACTCTAATAATTAGAATGATAATTACATGTGATATATAAGTTATAGTGATCTTTTATATGTTTAAAATAAAGGCCAACATTATTAGTCTCATGAGGTAGTCTCTCAATCTTTTTCTGAAAGTATATTCTGAGGCTATTGATTTTATTTCATTTGTGAGTTTATTGTAGCTACTTGTTGCTAGGTGTTCAAAGGATTTATGAAAAATTTCTTTGCTTGCCTAGGGTACTACCAGCAAGTTCCGGCCACAGCCATATAATCTACATTATTAAAAAATCACAACGTTCGTTCTTACATATAATATACAACCATAGAGAGAGATTTTCTGTAGTGGCAAAATATTATGAATGACAATTTTCCACTGATTCAATTACCTCCCTACCATTGGCATTAATTAAAATCGTTCTGTCATATACATTCTTTCTTTTACTTGCAGCATATCGAAAGAATTGTTTGGGATTGCTTGTCATATTTACAAGCCGTGTAATTCCACATATACTAAATGTGTGGAATTTTCAGTTAAGAAAATTCCACACATTTAGCCACCTCCCAGGTCAAGACCATATGATCACTCTCACCAATTGGTGGCAACGTGGTCATATTCGTTATAGACAAATTGTCAGATGCAATTGCATCACATGATGTCTCAGGTAATTATCCCTTAGCAACTGCATAAATTCCATTTCCTTGCTCCTCCCATGTGTCCTCTCCATTCCAATCTGTTTCCATAATTGAAATCCCCCATAATAATTACCTGTCCTCCACACATTGAGTCTATTTGCCGATGCATACTATCTCCATCTTTTCCATCCCCTGGTCTATAGCAGCATTCAACTATATATTTTGTTCTGCTGATCCCAAATATCACACCAGATAGCCTCAAATGTGCTATTTTCACTGGCCTGCAGTTGAACTTATACTCTCTCTGGTTGCAGTTCATCAGCTATCATCAATAACACTCCTCTCTCCATGCTTTTCTCTGTATCCTCCTTGAACACACTCTATCCTTCACATTCTAGCCCACTCACTATATCATCTGTTAGCCATGTCTCACTAATGGCAACAGCCTTTGGCTAGGATGAGCCAACCAGTGCTAAAAATTCCTCCTGCTTGTTCCTATTACTCCTGGCATTAGTGTACATAAAGTGCACTAATTCCCCCTTATACTGCTACTATCCCATTCTGATTTGTTACCTAACTTAGGCATATTATACACATTCTTACACTCAACTGCCTCACTAATGTCTGTATATCCACTCAACAGCTCCCCCCCCCATAAAAGCTCTAGTTTCTCTGATTCTGCACATCTACTTTCACTTCATTCAGCAACACTTTTTCCGGTCTCCGAACACCAAATCCATTCAGATGCAAACCATCCTTCTTGTATAAGTCCTTTCGCCCGTTAAACTCACTCCACACAACCGCAAACTCCACCTGCATAACCTACGCATTGAGTCAATGGCCCTCCTTCTCAGCTCTACTCCGTCATACCGCGGCAACAGACTCACTATCTTAACTCTCTCACTTTTTTCTTTTGCTACTTCCAGTAATTCTTTTATGTCTTCTCTCTCTCATTCCATACTTTTCTCCTTTTAAATCATTCGTTCCAGCCACTACGATCATTTCTTTCACCCTACCCTTTTGTTCTGTAATAACCTCACTAACATCATTAATTTTTGAAATGATCGAGACCAGTCATTAAAAAAAATGCGGATTTTGTAGTTCCATTCTTGTATAGCGCCACTATCCGTTATCACAGTAGTCGAACGTGGAGCCATTATTTTATTTTATTATTTATTTGGTTTGTTTATTATTTGTGCTATGCACAATTTTGTTTTCTCTGAGTTTGTCAGTGATATGTTCCGATAATATGAACTGGAATTTCATTTAAATTCCATCAACGAAGGAATCATCGTTTCGAATCATTTTGCTAATAAAAACTGCCCAATTGTAGCAAATTAAATAAATATAATACATTATTTGATCAAAAATATTCGGACGTCTGCTGATCTCAACTTTCACTCTAGTATGAAAGCCATTCATATGGAGTTTGTCCACCCTTCGTTGCTGCAACAGCCTTCATTTCTTCTGGGAGGTTTCCATTACATTTTGGTACGATGCTGCGGTAATATTCTTCTAGAATCTAGATTCTAGAAGATCGTTAATTTGGTCGGTCGCTGATGTCGGATGATTCGGCCTGACTAGCAATCGGCGTTCCATTTCATCCCACAAACTTGGACAGAGTCAAGATCCGGGCATTGTGCAGGCCAGTCAGGTTTAACACATCTCTTCAGACTATTACTGCACAGACCTTGTTATTTGGACCAGGGGCATTATCGTGCTGATACAGGAAAAGGCTTTGATAAAGGAACTGATAAAGGAACCGACTTTGTTGTCTTTGGCGCTGAACAGCCGGCTTCTGTCCACTGCTTTTTGGATTCTGGTGTGTAATGGTGAATCCAAGTCTCATCCATAGTAATAAATCGACGCACAAAATCAGTTTTATTCTTGTTAAAACGCTTCAAGCGCTGTTCGGAGATTTTCATGCGAGTGCGTTTTTGATCTGCTGTGAGCAAGCGCGGCGCCCATTTTGCGCAAAGCTTTTTCATTTGCAATTTTTCATGCAAAATATATCCTACATGTTCTTTTGAAATGCCTATAGTCTCAGCAATTTCACGCACTTCGATTCACCGGTCATCCAATACCATATCGCACTGATCAATGATTTCTGGTGTTACACTTTTTGGACGTCCTTCACGTGGATCATCTTCAACGCTGATATAGCCACGTTTAAACTCGGCAGCCCATTTCGTAATTGTCGAAAACTATTACTATTATTACGGGCAACTCCAGGGAGTCATTGGACTCATCGAGGGAGGCCCCAAATCATATTCATCACAACTATTTGACATTCATACAGTATCTATCATACCTCGCCTTAAACTCATTCACTGTCACAGCATCCACCACAGACTCAGGGAGCGCATTCCACTCATTCACTACTCTAAAAGTAAAGAACCCAGCTCTAACACTTTTACTAACCACACTTTTGCCAAGTTTCCATGGATGTCCCCTAGTCCTCCCACAACCAGCCCTGTTCTCAAAAATATCTTCTGAATCAATTTTATAGAAACCCTTCAGTAATTTGAATGTCTCAATCATATCTCCCCTCCTCCGCCTATCAACCAATTTTTGCAACCCACAAATCCTCAACCTGTTCTCATACGGTTCATTCCACAGACCTGCTATCATCTTGTTCACTCGCCTCTGGATCCTCTCCACCTCCTCCCCATCAAGAAGAAACCTAGGTGACCAAATCTGAGCACAGTAGTCTAGATGGGGTCTTATCAAGGCTCGATACAGAGGAACAATAACCTGCTTGTCATCGTATTCTTCAGCAACCAAGTGATTTGATGAGCTGTTTTGGTCACTTTTGCAATGTGTCCCCTAAATTTCAATTCCTTATCTACCAACACTCCTAAATCTCGTGCCTCATCAATTTCCTGGAGCACGGTTCCACCAATGCAGTAAACTGCCGCCAATCTTTTCACCCCAAAATGCATAACCTTACATTTTGCCACATTAAACTGACATCCATTCTCCTTAGCCCAGACCTCCAATCTATCCAAATCATCCTGCAAAATTTTGACGTCATCTGCATTCACTATTGCCCTACCCAACTTCGCATCATCCGCAAACAAATGAACTGTTCCTCTCAGATTATTTCCTATATCATTTATGAACAAATTAAACAGCAGTGGTCCAGGAACAGATCCTTGTGGCACACCACTAGTCACAGGCCGTCTTGTGGACTCTACTCCCGAGTAAACCACTCTCTGATATCTCTCCGTCAACCACCCCCTTCCCCCTACCTGGGGGGGGGTGGGGGGGGGGGGGGGTGGGGGGGGGGGGGGGTGGGGGGGGGGGGGGGTGGGGGGGGGGGGGGGTGGGGGGGGGGGGGGGTGGGGGGGGGGGGGGGTGGGGGGGGGGGGGGGTGGGGGGGGGGGGGGGTGGGGGGGGGGGGGGGTGGGGGGGGGGGGGGGTGGGGGGGGGGGGGGGTGGGGGGGGGGGGGGGTGGGGGGGGGGGGGGGTGGGGGGGGGGGGGGGTGGGGGGGGGGGGGGGTGGGGGGGGGGGGGGGTGGGGGGGGGGGGGGGTGGGGGGGGGGGGGGGTGGGGGGGGGGGGGGGTGGGGGGGGGGGGGGGTGGGGGGGGGGGGGGGTGGGGGGGGGGGGGGGTGGGGGGGGGGGGGGGTGGGGGGGGGGGGGGGTGGGGGGGGGGGGGGGTGGGGGGGGGGGGGGGTGGGGGGGGGGGGGGGTGGGGGGGGGGGGGGGTGGGGGGGGGGGGGGGTGGGGGGGGGGGGGGGTGGGGGGGGGACAGATGCATAAAACGAACTATTTAATAGAATGACTTGCAATTTCACATGGATGCTTATGACAGATGTACCAACTTAGAAAAAAAAAAGTCTTTTGATAGTATTGCCATCTATGGTAGAGGCCGAGAACTTTTCAGACCACCCTCGTATAACATGGTAGCTCAGTTTCTATAAAAATCTGATGTAGTGCGAGACCTTTGTTATACGGACTAAGAGTACTAAAAGGGGGGGAGGGCGTTCGTAAAAGCTAACAAAATACCATTTTATTTTTATAACTATCGGAAATTTAATTTTTTTTTATTAAAAACAGCAATAACTGAACAAACTGTTTATTAATATTTATGGTCCGTTTGTGCTTAAACTTTTTGCAACGTATGATTACTATACACTTCAGCTGTGCTTTCTTATTTTCATTGAGCACGATTTAAGACTGTAATTAATTCACAACAAAGAAATTATTCCAGTAATGTTATTAAGAACAAAGTTTAATAATAAATGCTGAAAAAATTATTCGGCGATCTACTCTCTTATATAGATCACGTTCCCCCAACCTGATATCTGATTACGCACAAATAAACAACTAAAAAAAAAAAAAAAATACACAACTAAAAACTTTATTTGTGTAGTATTTAAGAATTTATTTATCACTTTTAATTATTTTAATACAACAATATTTTAATACAAAAAAACAAATATATTGGAATAAAATATTTATTTCTCTATTTTGGAAAACCAAAGTTAGAAAAAACAACAGATTAATTACAAACTCACAAGTTACAGGAAATGCTGGTTGATTAAAAAATAAAAAAAAGATTTAATGTGAAATTTGGCATTGTTTGGACCTCGCAATATTTTCATAGTCAAGTTGATATGAAGAAGTGGCCAACCACAGTCATCCAAATGATCATTTGTAATTTGGTTGCTTAATTGAATTTTTATGACGTTCATATTTGAAAAAGCGGAATCTGACAAGTACAGTATGTCGATCCGAAACACGACAGAATTTTTCGCGCAATATCAGTTAATATTGGGAATTTTTCATGTGCATACTTCCAAATGACTTCATTGTTTATCGATTTTAAATGTAAACTATTCTGAATGTTTATTATCTCAAGTTCTACTTCAGCTTGGTTTATATCAAACAGCCCACTAATTTTATTTGATATTTCTGTGATGTTCAAGTTTTCTTGAAATGGATTATTGATAAAAGATACAATCATTTCAGTTTTATTAAAAGCTTTAAATCTGGAATTTATTTCTTCCTCAACTAATTCTATTCCATGAATAAATTCTTTTAAATCATAGCGAAGCATTTCTTGATTTTGTTCAAAATTTTTTAATAGATATGGGAGATGTCTAAATTCGCGGTCATTTATATTTTTCTTTAATAAAAGTAAGTATTGTTGGAAAGTTTTATTGAACTTAACATGTCAATTAAATTTTTATCTCTACCTTGTAACTATTTCGTACAGAAATCTACTAAAAATGATAAGTGTAACAACCATCTTTTATCACTCAATTGTGAATAAATATCTTCTTTTTCATCAAGAAAAAATTTTATATCGTTAATTAATACAAGAAATCTTTCTAAAAATTGATTTCTGCTGAGCCAGCGAACATTATTGTACAACAGAAGTTCCCTATCATCATCTGCCTGTAATTTAAATAACCGCCATTGCAGGGCTTTTCCTCGAACAGAATTTACAATTTCAAATGTAATATCCAAAACATCTTTTGTGTTTAATCTTTTACTACACAGTACTTGTTGGTGAATAATACAGTGGTACTTTAAAAAATCTGGATATTTGTCATCGTTTTTACATAATGAAATGAAGCTTGATTTATTACCTATCATTGCAGGAGCAGCATCAGTAGTAATAGACACAAGTTTAAAAAGAGGAAGTTTGTGTTGTTTCACAAATTCATCAAATGACAAAAAAATGTCTTCTCTCTTAGTCCTTCCCAATAATGGTATAATTTTCAAAAGTTCTTCTTTACTTGAATAATCTTGAAATACCATGCGAATAAATACCATTAACTGAGCAATATCGGTGAAGTCGTTTGATTAATTAAATTGTAATGAAAACGCAACACACTGGTGAATGTCTGACATTAATCTGGCCTGGAAACTTTTTTCCGGCAATTGGAACTCTTCCTTTCGGCAATTTGAAACCTTATCTGCGGCCTAGAAGTAGTCTCTCTCTCTAGCGACGTCTCGAACCGAGAAGCTCCTTTCTGGAAGCGGGAAACTCCTCTCTCAAGCAACGTGGATCCTAGCAGTCTCCCTGATGGCGACTCTGGACCGGGCAGCCTCCTCTCTGACAGCAATTCTGGAACTGGGACCCCTTCTGCTTGCTTCAGTTCCTTTTTATTAGTCCTCCTCTGAGATCTTGCATGAAGTTTGGCAACCCCCAAAGAATCGGTATGAGTCTTTCATCTTAAGTTTCAAGTTCGGCACGCCTATTGTTCTCATCCGCTTTCTTATGATTGTAAGTTGCCGGCCATCGGAAAGTTGTTTGAACTCTTTCTGACTGACTTCGGAGATATTTACACTTAGAGCCTGCAAGCCTTTCTCATACAATCAAGTTTCAATAACAATCTTTCTAATGCCGCCATGTACAGCATCGGCGACAAAAACATGCCTTTGTTTTTAACACTCTAACATATTATTATTAAAGCAGTATATACAGTTAGCATCAAAAGAGTTATTTACAAAAACATCTAATAGAAACTTTACCGAGACAAACTAAGTTTATTTTTTACAATATTTACATGGGACTTAACCTAAGTAAAAAATCGATACAATGTGCTTTGGAATATTTAAGCTACAATCGAGTTTTTACACTTTGCTTATAATCGTATTCACTCGGCTCGCTGTTTGACTTCCACTGATCGAAATTAATTCATTTACCTGGACTTATAAGAAAATTACTGATTTGACAATTTTAACGAAAAATAAATAAACAATAGCAATAAATAAACAATAAACAATAGCACTTAAAGCGAATTAAAAATAATACAAAATAATGATAAATAAAATATTATGTTTTCAGTTTTAATTAAATTTGTAAGTAAGGAGACACAAGAGATCGACCAAAAAACGTTCCGCGATGGACGGGTTGAACACCCCTGGTATATACCACAGGTTCCCAACCGTGGTACGCCAACCCACGGCGTTAGGTGCTGGGCCGTTCAGGGATACATGAAAAATAATCAGTAATGGCTGAAAAACAAGTAAAGTAAACAAAATGCAAAACGTTAGTTATGGAACAATAAATGTTAAGTTTGAATCGCCGCTTTTACGAATATTGTAAAATTAAATCTGTGGTTTGTACTTTTAGTGTAGTAATTTTCCTTTCCCAACTCATTACCTCATTTCGACTATTTTATATTAAGATAGGCACTGAACAAAAGTGTCAGTATTTAAAAACAATGGGTACAATTTATAGAAATGGGTTTAAAAGGGATACACAAGTGGGAAAAGGTTGGGAATCACTGGTGTATACGATAAAATAAAAACCAGAATAACCTTAAAAGTCACAATTTTTAATGATCTCAAATCAGCACAAGTTGTAGTAACATAGAACCTAATATATGTAATTCTATTCTTTTCAATAAGAGCTAGCGAGTCAACAGCGACGATTCACAAAAATAAATAAATAAAATGGCAATGCTGAAAAATTACGCCCAACATGATATCAGGGTTTTCTCTGCAGAAAAGCTCAAAAATATTGTGTTATATAGGTTTCTCTAATCATGTTAGAGGGGAAACCCATAGATCCTAATCATATATCATATAATTAGATACCAAATTATATGATACCTAGTTTGCCCATTGAACTAACTGTGCTGCTAATTAATAATAATACTTCGGATACTTCGGATTATTTTGCAATAAAAATAATAATCGACTACAAAAGGCTTTTGGAGAGTAATTCTTAATTGTAATAATACCACCCAAGAAATATAGTTTAATGAATTTTAAAAGAAGATAGTTTGAAGTCCCTGCTTATATTTATAAACTATTTCTCAACAATCAATTTAAATGCAAACACGGCTTTAGGTTTAGATGGAATATCGGCTTGGGTGTTACATGAATGTTCAACGAAATTGTCAACGCCTCTTGGTTATTTAACTTAAGTGTGAACTCTGGTATGGTCCCTAGGGAGCGGAAGGAAGGCAAAATAGTTGCTCTGAATAAAGGTGGCTAAGACTGCGGTAGTAAATTACAGACCAATCATCATATTGGGAGTGGTGGTGGTAGTAAAAGTATTGGAAAAGTTGTTAAGGACAGAATTCAAGAATGGGTGGATCAGAATATGACACACTATTGGGGCCAACATGGTTTTGTTAAAGGTCGGTCCTGCTTTATCAATTTATTAACTTTTTATAATAGAATGACATCTGAGTTGGACAAGGGGAATGGCTACACAGTGATACTTCTGGATTTTGCTAAGGCTTTTGACAGGATATCCCATAGAATACTGTTCCCCAAATTAGAACAAATGGGGATGGATACTAAACTGGTGATGTGGATAAGAGAATGGCTCATGGAGAGATACCAGAAAGTAGTGTATGGAGGAGCAGAGTCCAGGATGAAACAGGTGACCAATGGTGTGCGTCAGGGCTCTGTGCTTGAGCCGTTATTGTTTAATTTGTACATAAATGATATAGAAATGACTTGAAGGGAGATAGATATTCAGTTGTTTGCTGATGATGCAAAGTTGGGTGGCACAATAGAAAATCAAGCTGATGTTGGGAGTTTGCAGGATGATTTAAATAAGCTGCAAAATGGGCAAAAAGTGATGGATGTCAGTTCAATGTGGAAAAGTGTAAAGTTATGCATTTTGGGATTGTCAGCTGTGTACCACATTGATGGAACGGTACTCCAAGAGATTGATGAGGCTAGGGAGGTGGATAGGGAGTTGAAATTCAGAGAGCATATTGCTAAGGTGTCCAAGATAGCACATAGGATTAGTTGGTTATTGAAGAACACACTAACATCCAGAGATAAAGAGGTTATTATTCCTATTTATTTATAAGGCGTTGATATTTCCACATCTGGATTACTGTGCTCAAGTCTGGTCGCCTGGATTCCTTGGAGAGGGGTTCAGAGGAGAGTGACTAAGTTGGTGAATGGTGTAAAAAAAAATGCACTCTACATTGATAGATTGAGAGCTTGTGGATTACAGAGGTTGGTTGATAGGCGGAGAAGAGGGGATATGATAGAAACATTTAAATTACTAAAATGTTTTTATAAGATTGATGCAGGGGAAATATTTCAGCTGTGTGATAGTGATGGAAGAACAAGAGGTCATCCCTGGAAAGTAAGGAAAAGTGTGGTTAACAAGGGTGTGAGAACTCGATTTTTTGCTTGGAGAGTGGTGAATGAATGGAATGCATTGCCTGACTCATTTGTGAGTGCTTCGTCTCTAAATGAATTCAAGAAGAGGTATGATAGCAATTGTTTTGATAGGTTAGGTCTCCCGCGATGAGTCTGACTCCATGGAGATTCCCGTATAATAATAATTACCCTCCCTTACATATTTCCCACTATATAACAAGTTTTCAAAATTGTCGTAATAAAATATTAAAACACTTCAGGTTATTTGCAGAACTATTTTTCATCTTTACCTGCTTATTTTCAAAATGGATATTCTTGAAATGTATCATTAGTTTAGGAAATAAACAGAAGTCCGATAAACTAAGTTCTGGCTATGGGGAGAATGTCTGTTTCCAAAGCCTACTGAACAGAGAACATCAGAATATATTTTGAAATTTCCATTCGATTTTGATGCGTCCCAGTAGTATACAATAAACGATGCTTTTATTTTCTTGGCGACGCGATATTTGCATAGGGATCCCTGACGTCCCGTAAAATACGGGATCGTCCCGTTTTTGGTTAACGCGTCCCGTTGTCCAGAGAAAACTCTTCGGCACAGCTTTTTGTCCTGTATTTTAGAGTTCAAGACTGAATAACAAATTCGATGATTTTGTAAAATCATCGATTGTGTTAAATCAGTGTAAAATGTAAAAATCAATGCTTATTGTAAAATCATTCTTCAGTGAGGATTGTGTAGCTGTTCATGACATAATTCTTCAAAACAAACAATTATTAAGTGAAATTCATTCTTCAGAAAAGTACTGCAAGAGTGAGCAAGACTGATTGATTAATAAGAATATTTTCAGGTGAGAAGGGCATTACTGTATTAACAATCTATTTTGTATCTATAATAGTAAGCAAAAAACCATTTGAAGGCAACTTAAAGTGGCTTAATGAAAATATGCAGCCTAATAATTTGATTTGCTATTTGTTTACTTATACTTAGTAAAGTGTGTGCATTACGCACACACTTGGAAAGTTAGAATCATTTTGTAAGACTGGCATATGTGATATATGCACATACTAAACTTTTACCCTCAGTCATAAGTGTCCCGTATTCTTTTCCAATGTATCTGGGATCCCTATATAATTTGCATGATATATTTGATCAAAAGATCTGGGTTCAAATTCTGTCTAGGAAGCGATTTTCAGCCATTTTCAAGAATATCATGTATTCTCTCTCCAATGTGCATTTTTGAAAAAATATTTCATTATAATAAATGGCTTCAATTTTTTATCTTTTTTTTTGCAGCATATCAGATCATAATTTTCTTTCGTAATCTTATGAATAACATACTTATAAACAACGTATCCATGATTCAGATGCATTGAAAACAATCAAACGCGTCATCAGTGACTTGGCATTTTCTATGTTATAGTAACATTTGCATTGCGAAATAAGGTCGAAGTATTACCAGTGTGGATTACTCTAAGATAATGCACTTCTAGTAGTAGTATTTCTCCACATTAATTACTGTAAGCAACGAAATATTAATAGTAAGTAAATGCACGGGAAGCTAGAATGCTAGTATTTGAGAGTTCTGTGAGAAACAATTTTGAAATCCTTTCTTACATTTCAGGCAATATATAGAAATATCTACAAAGCGACGGAAAGATTTGCTTTCTTTCTGTCCACTTTTTTTTTTAGTATAGCGAAGCTGATATTCCCTTGAAAATCCAAATAAATGATTCTCTCCATAGATTTTGGATATTCCAGGCAATCAAAGAAAGGAGCTTGTATTTTACTAAATGATGTCAGATCCGCGTGGTTAGCCGAGTGCTTACGCTCTCCGCAACCAAATACCTGGAAAAGGAGTGTTCTGCGTTCGATTCTCGTCGCTGACGTGAGGAGCTTTAGGATCTTCCTCAGACATTGTCAAGTTAGCTGGTCTTGGGTGTGGACTGCAAGGTTTTTCTCCCCAGTTTATCTGGGATTTTTCTTCCCGCAAAAGTAGGCAAACCGGTCTTAAGAACACAACGCTTCACAGACAATTACGCATGGTTGAGCGTGGGGGTAACAACCCCACCTCGTTGTGAGTTATGAAACCCAAAAATGAGAGGCCAAGACCCTACATGGGGCTGTAGTGCCGTGCCAAAGAAGTAGAAATGATGTCAGATATCTGCAAAAATATCTTAAAATCTTAGAAGGTCCAAAAGCTTTCGGGTTATTTAACCGTTTTCAGCCAACCTAAAAATTGGGATAAGCATAATCACGAACCTGAAACCAGAGAAAGAAAATTGGCAAACACTTAAAGGTCTCTTAGAAGTGGATACAAGTATCCTATTAATTGAAGTGAATCACGTGTAATTTCATAAATGTTCATTCATTCATTAAATTGGCCTCGTATCACTCACTTTACGTAACCTGAAGGACGAATATCATTCTCATCTCGAAAAACAGCCAAACCAGCAACACACACTCGAACATATTTTCTTCGACCTCAATTCCATTCAGCCAGCTCTCTCTCTTTAGGAATTCAAACTTTTCATCCTAGCTACGTTTTAACTGTTTGGCTTTCAATATCACATCGGTTTTTGTGATTTTTTTTTCTTTAGTCTTTTAACTCTCAATATGTTTCTTTCTCATTCTTTGGCATTTTGTATGTTTTCTTTTTGTGTCAGTGAACAACAGTCTTAAAGTTTGAATATAACAGTATTCATCGGTTTCCATTTTTGGAAAGATGGATACATCACACTATCAGTTGACCTTACAACAGTTTTTTTTTTTTTTCCATCGCTTTTGGTTATTTTTGATTGTATTTCTTAGTCTTGTCCATTGTGGAAGAATATTCTCATCCATATTTTCTGCTTATGCCACCCAGGGAGATAAGAACTTTTACGCTATTAATCATGATTAAAAGAATGGTACACAGTGAGAAAAATACTGAGGTATAACTTATTATACATGATTACACAACTAAATAAGTTTATGAGTTAATTGGATAAAAATCCCTTATTGTTTTTCAGCCAGTAAGCGAAACAAACTTCGCCAGAAAAAAAAAATAGCCGTTTGGCTTTTCATCTAAATAAGTTTATGGTTTGAAAATATGGTAAAAATATTCAGGTACACCCTGAGCATTTAAATCTTTGGATGCAAATCTAATAGATGTGCACAAAATTATTAGGATTGTTCGTTAAAATAGAAGTAATAATTTTATAAGGTTTTGAGTCAGCTGTATATGTTCTAAATGTACAGCTGGTAATTCTTTTTTCGACTAATAATTGACACATAGAAGCAATATTGGTAATAAGCTGTACTGCTGTCGTATTCAGTACACTTGCTCATTTAGTACCGGATACAGCGTTGGGCCATTTCATTTGAACGCTGTCAAAAACAGGTTACCATTTTTATATTTAGTTTATTAACTACCTTATATGATAAATCTATTTAGTAAACTTTTTCAAAAATTGCTAAACTGCAGTCATTGCTTTGAAAGATGTTTATAAATCTTTCAACGGTGACTTACTAGCGATTATATTACTATTTAATCGATAGTAAGTAATTTAAATTGCCAATAAATAATTGCATAATAAAGTACCTATAGCACATGCTAACTTCCATGATGCTAGGTCTCCAGAAGAATGGTTTGGGCGTTCAAGTCGTCACGAAGACTTAGATAAAGTCAGTTTAGACTTTCCTGGACTGACTGAAAATCAAATGAGAACAGATCCAGCTGAGAATCAGATTTAAACTTTTTGAAAAAATCCTGAAGTATTTAAACAGCCTTGGCAATAATTAAGCAGAAGTACGCGAATATTTTCAAAAAATTGGCCATTCTAGCAGTGTTTCTGCATTTATACTAACACTGACCATACAGAAACAGCGTCACCATTCTCGTATGTAAATGATGATTTTGAAATAACATCTGTAGTCAAATAAAACGGAGGAAAAAAAAAAAAAAAAAAATATATATATATATATATATAAAATGTTATGAATATTTGTTCCGTTTTGGCCGCGAGTGCAAATATAACATCAAGAAATAAATGAGAACGAAAGTAGGTTTCAAAAAACTGCAAGGTTTGAAAACTATTTATGTATTTTTGGAGACTAAATTAATTCAATTTCCACCAGTAGCCAATCAAAGATAACTGGCCCAAGATTATCACAATAAGCTGCGACCGATTAAGATACTGACAAACAAGTGCTGCCATCTCGTGTTCCCTAAAAGAATATGTTATTGTCTGAAATCGTATGGGTTATACGGTCGATTTTCTTGGGTTTCCCGGGAGAAAAACCCGCTTCCCTGTGCCAAAGTTCGACTAACTCGAGAACCGATCGAAGAAAGACATAAAAAAAAAAAAGTTCCTTTAGTCAATGGCTAGACTTGAATTTAAGTCTGTCTTCAAGCATCTGGTGCACAGGATGCAAACGTCACTTTCACTGAGCTACACAGGCCTGGCCACTGAATTTAGAAACTTTTATGTAGATGTATGTAAACATCACTTACACAATGTATATCCAAAATGCTTGGTCGTGCTCTTGGCAGCTTCTTCAGAATGCTACTGGTCAATAATTGTCGATAGTGTTGATCACAGTGGGAAAACAAAGAATCTTTTGGATTTTGATGAAGGGCTTATTGTAGGTGCCCATCTGGCTGGAGCCATGATTTTGAAAACAGCAGACCTGACTGGTTTCTCAAAAGGTGAGATAACTGTGGTCCAAAGACAGCCTGTCAGGAATGAGATCGCTGTCATCTGAGATGACTTGTACGAACACACAGAACTTGCTGTGTGCAGCAGTTGACTGAATCATTTAATGAAGGCTATTCCCAACACATATCTCACCAAATTATTCGCAGGGAATTGAAGAGTATCGGTATTGGCAGTCATTGCATGCCTATATGGCAAACCACAGATTTCTGCAAAGAACCAGAAAATTTATCTATGGTGACTGGGCACTAGAAAAAGGCATGTGGTCCGATGAGTCATGGTATACCTAGTTCTATACCGACGGTAGGTAGAGAGTTTGGCAGAAGTCTCATGAAGCAATACATCCAGCTTGCCTTGTAAACAAGACTCAAGGTTCTGGAGGTGGCATCATGGTGTGGGACATATTCTGTTAGTACAGAATAGGTCTCCTGATATTGCTGTATCAGGCAATATCAGGAGACCCTCTTGCAAGTGTTCTTATATGCCAGCAAGTTTGCCTACTGTGCTCATCAACTATTAATCAGCAGTACACAGCTTTCCACAAGTTCGTCTCTCAACACTTGTGTAATTATCAGAAAGTGTCAACAATTGAAATATACCAAATGGGAAGCTTATAGTGCAACAAAATTTTATGTTCTTAGTTTTTTAATAAACGTCATAAAATTAAAGGGGTGTGCAAGCTATAAAGCATATTCTACTTAAGAAATTTATATTAATGTTTAATCATTTACCCAACTATAAGCAAAGTTTGCCTGCAGAGTATCTCATAATGCAAAAAAAAAAAAAAAAAAATGAAGATCATAACTCAGATGCAGAAGATTCAATGCTAATTTTACTACTTACATATTTCCATATACAAGTAGCAAAATTAGCATTTTAAAGTATCAGATAAAATTATGGTTTCTACAACTATCTCTGTATCTCTTGATACAGAGATAGTTGAAGAAATATATCTACATATAAATACATATTCTACACATGTGCATATGTAAATACAGTATACATATGTAAGTTTTCAAATATAATATACTTTATAATCTAGCAAAAAAACTTCATCTTTCTCCGAATCCACAGGATTTAAGAATGTGGTGATAGACCATTTTACTACTTGTATATAGAAAATGTCTTTTGCATTGATTTGACTCTGGTATCTTCTTGCATCTATTTCCACTGATGTGACCTCAATTATAGTTTTGGGGAGTGACCTTTCTTGTAATATTTTTGAATTATGGGATACTGATTCAATTGATGTGAAGTCAGCAGCCCCTATATCTATTCTATATATATAAAAAAGATAAGCCGAAATTTGAAACGTTTTTTGCCTTACCAGCCTGGAAGTCGGATGCCGTAGGCAGATCCCCCTAGTGTGTGTATATATATATATAAGTAAACTAGTTGGGAAGATACTTTACACTTGAGGAAAAAAAATCAGCTAATGCCTTTTATTCCCATATAGGGAGTAGGCAAGGCCATTTTAGCCCTGTGTAACTTTTGGAGACTGAGTAGGAAGTTCAATCTCCCCCAGTAGCCAATCAGAGATAGCTGGCCCAAGGCAATCACTAATTAAGCAACATGCAGTGAAGAGACGGCTAACAAGTGCCACCATCTTGTAGTCCCTAACACAATATATTTTTAATGTCTGAAACTAGCGTGGGTTTGACGGTTGATTTTGAGTTTACTGGATGAAAAACCTGAGTTTCTGGAAGAAAAAAACCCGCTTTCCCATGTTGGAGATCGACAAACTCAGGAACTAGTTGAAAAAAGGCTTAGAAAAAGTTCCTCTAGTCAGTGACTAGATTTGAACCCAAGTCTTTCTTTGTGCAGTCAATTGCCACTTCTACTGAGCTACACAGGCTCCTTTACACTAGAGTAAAGAATTAAACAAGAATATAATTTCTTGTCAAGTTATAATATAGAAAGAAATTGTGTTTGCCTGGAGCAAAAATTAAAGATGTGAGTGGTGCTATCAGAAAGCAAATAAGAAAAGTAAATGAGTTGATAATGTAAATAGGTTACAATGATCTGAAAGGAGGGGAAATGGAAGTTAGTCGTTTAATGGTATGACTGTAAAATTGAGTACATCTGACTCTAGTGTGAGATGAGATAAAATATGCTGTCGGTTGGTTGCTGCTATTGGCCTTGGAGATGCATTAGCAGATCAATTCTGTGAGCATGGGAAAGGGGGACTTTAATTATGGGGATATAAAGTGGTAGGAGGAAAGATATCCTTTCCTCTTATCAGTTATGGGAGACAAGGTAAATGGAATTTATATAGCTATTAAAAGACAATTACTCGAGAGACCAGATATGAAGGGAACTCATGATCCGAGACCATTTGATTTGGTGATAATGTCGGAGAATTTGTCTGTAATCAAAGTAGCTATTTTTCATCCATTTGGAGAGAGAGAGTGACCATTCATTGTTGTTCTGGGAGGTATTCAGGTATGTTGAATGTTCAGCCAATAAGGGGTTTACGTGAACTACAGATCTAAAGATTATGTCAGACTTAGGAGACAAGTTCTAAGTGAATTCTGCTATGGAATTAGATGTGATATTGGCACTTATATTGCATTAATATGCTAGGGAATTGGTTTTACTTTTGACCATGTTTCATTTAAGTGTTGGTTCTGGCAGTCTCAGCAGAATGGAAGGAGAGTAATACTGCCATTACTTAAAGGTGAATCCAAAACATCAATTGAAAATCTAGAGACCTGTTGTTATCTCAGGAGTGGTGGTTAAGGTTTTGAAAACGTTGGTTAAGCCAGAATTCAAGAATGGGTGTTTGAGAATATGATACTTTATAGAGGACAGCATTACTTTGTGAGAGGTCTTACCTTAAGCAATTTACTCAGTTTCTATGGTAGTGACAGAAGAGTTGGATAACGCCTCTGTAGCACAATTGGAAGAACAACGGTACATTGCACCCTTCGATTGGAAAAGGCCTGAGTTGGATTCTCATCATGATGGGAGGAATCTTTATATGGACTTTTTCAATTGAAGGTGAGTTAGCTGATCTCATACGGAGGTAGCAGAACACACGCAATTTACAGACAAACAATATTAAACAGGAATTGCATGTGAAAAAGAGGCTATGGAAGAGATATAAGGAGACAGGTGAAGAGAGGATGCGTGAAGAATATAAGACACAGGCCAGAAGAGTGACTAGTGTGGTATGGAAAGCGAAACTGGAATATGAGAGGAGATTGGCCCTAAGATCCAAAGAAAATCCTAGGGAATTTTTTAGCTATATGGCCAGTAGGAGGAGAAATGACTGTGGAAGAATGATAGTGTGGGATAAAAATGGGAATAGAGTGACTGATGCAGAGGACATAGTGGAATTGTTCAATGAACACTTTATTGGAGTATTTCATTCTGGAGGAGTCAGTTTTAATGCTAGAGGGATAGGGCAGGTTCAAGGTTTAGAGGTACAGGAGGAGAGTGTGTTTCAGATACTGAGAATTCTGGATGTCAATAAAGCTTTGGGACTGGATGGCACTGTCAGTTCCCTAGAATGTGCTAGGGAACTGACAGTGCCTTTAACCTGGCTTTTCAATGAAAGTCTGGCTTTGGCAAAGGTGCCCAGGGAACGGAAGGAAGGTAATATAGTGCCATTGCATAAGGGTGGTAACAGACTGGAAGTGATGACACATAGACCAGTCTGTGTGTCATCAGTAGTTAAGATCTTGGAGAAAGTAGTGAGGGACCGTATACAGCACTGGGCAGATGAGGGTAATGTTATCTGTGAGAGTCAACATGGATTTGTGAAAGGGTGCTCTTGTTTTAGCAATATGCTAGCCTTTTATAATAAAGTTACAAGAACATTAGATGAGGGAAAGGAATATACTGCAATTTTCTTAGACTTAGCAAAGGCATTTGACAGGGTGCCACATGATAAGCTGATATTTAAGTTGGAGTACATGGGTCTGGATGTCAGATTGGTCAACTGGATTCAGGATTGGCTGTCTGATAGGTATCACAGAGTTGTGTATGGTGGAGCAGTTCCAAGGAGACAGAAGGTTACAAATGGGGTCCCACAGGGCTCAGTACTAGGACCTATGTTGTTTAACCTTTATATCAATGACATTGCCAGTGGATTGCAATGGGATATTCAGTTGTTTGCAGATGATGCAAAGCTGGGAAGGATTATTAGTAATAGTGCAGATGTGGTAGCCCTGCAAGAGGATTTGAATAAGCTAGATAGATGGGCAAATGAATGGGGGATCTCAGTTTAATTCAGCAAAATGTAAGGTCTTGAGGTTTGGGAAACATCGATGGGATGCTGCATACTCTATGGGAGGAGTTATACTGGAGGAAGTAGGGGAGACGAGATCTGGGGTTGATGATTGTTAGAAACCTGAAGTTTAGGGGACATATTGCAAAGGTGGTGAAAGTAACACAGAGGATTGCTACAATTATGAGGACACTGACCTGCAGAGATAAGAGGGTTATCATTCCATTGTATAAGTCTCTGATCAGACCACACTTGGATTATTGTTCTCAGATTTGGTCCCCAGGATTTGAAGGGGATAAATTAACTGTGGAAAAGATACAAAGACAGATGACAAAGATGGTCTCAGGACTGTACAAGGATAGTTATGAGAATCGGCTGAGGGAATGTGGACTGCAGAGTTTGGCAGATAGAAGAAGGAGAGGTGATATGATTGAGACTTTTAAACTGTTGAGAGGTGGTTACAGGGTTGACACTGGGGAGTTCTTTCACTTGGTTGAACAGCGGGAAGGAGTGATTACAAGAGGCCATCACTGGAAGTTACGAAAGGAAACTGTGAGCAAGAGGGTGAGGAGTGGTTTCTTTGCATGGAGGGTGGTTGAGCCTTGGAATGCATTGCCTGATAGAGTGGTGAGGGCGAGAACGGTCAATGAGTTTAAGGAGTGGTATGATAGACTTTGTGTTTCTTAAGGGGAACCTCCCCTCGATGAGTCTTGACAGACTTTATGTTCTTAGGGAGGACCTCCCACGATGAGGCTTTTGACTCCATGGTGGCCTGAATAATAATAATAATAATAAAAAATACTTGTAGGGGTGGTAGGCGGTAGATGGGCTGATGCTGTTGATTGGTAGTAGAGGTTTGGTGACTACAGTGGTAGAGACGGAGAGTTGTACAATAGGTGTCCTCCTGCGATGAGTCTTCGGACTCCTTGGAGGTGTCACAAATAATAATAATAACACATGATAATCTTATCCTAACTGGAGTGACTAGTGATTGATAGGAGGATGATTGTCAGACATCAAAAGTTAGGTATTATTCAAATACAAACTTATTTATTAATATATAAACGACCAAATATGTTTAGTTTAAACAGCTGTGTATTATTATTATTATTATTATGTGACACCTCCAGGGAGTCCAAAGACTCATCGAGGGAGAGTGTGCCAACAGCATCGAACGATTGATCCCCTTTCAACTACTAACCGTGCCCAAACTTGCTTATGGTGATGTGGAATCAAATATTTCATAGGTGACCCAGTAGTGTGCCACAAGGCTGTGTACTTGGTCCATTGCTGTTTAATCCCTGTTAATGATATGATATTGGAGATAGTGTAATGAGTATCAGCAAACAACTGATATTCAGTTGCTTGCTGATGATGCTAAGTTGGAGAGCACAATAGTAAAGAAGAGGTCCTTCAGAATATTCGAATAAGCTGACATTGCTGGCAAAGAATAATGGTTTTCTTTCTGAGTTATGCACTTATAATTCAAAAGGTTTTGGTCTGTATGTCATTTCTGTAAATTAGTGGAAACAAATGAAAGGATACAAAATAACAGAATGAAATAGAGATAACAAATGACTCAAGAATAGCACTGCATGGGGAATTCATTGAACCAAATTTTGGATTAGATAATTCGTTAGAGAGTCCATAAGGCCTGCCATCCAGGAGAGAGAGAGAGAGAGAGAGAGAGGATGAACAAGATATTTCATGCTTTGTATACAAGAAAGAAACAAGCAAGAGAATTAGTGGTGGTTGTGGGAACAAATATTTTAGCTGAACAAAAGAAGAATGTTCTTAATTTTCAAATTTGAAATTGTATAGTCACTGCTGTACCTCACATGGTTTTGGAAATGATATCTTCTGCTAGAATAACTGGTAGGGTTAGAGATTCCCTTTCCACACAAAGTTTGTCGGACAATCGCAAACATTCATGCACACGCCTGGATTCGAACCCGCAGCCTCTTGGCTGGGGAGCGGACACGTTAACCACTCGGTCAACCAAGAAGAGTGTAAGGGATGTAAATCACGAGGTTATTGAAGAGAGTGAAAGAGAAGAGTATAGTGCGAAAGGTTATCAGGGTGTTGCCAAGGTATGATAATGATGAGTTAAGAAAGAGCAAGAATCATGAATGGCATGCTGGCAGAGCTGTGTGAGAAGGGAGTTAATTTGTGGTTGTGTGCCACTTATTTGAGGGAAGAATGGAATTATACAGAAGTGACAGATTGCATTTGAATGACTTTGAAGTGAGTGAAATGGAGAAACTGTTGCTAGGTGGAACTGCAATGTATGATGATAGGAAGCGATCAGAAGAGCAGGGCCAGCTCTACTGACGGTGCAAGACATGCATTTGCACGGGGCGGCAAAGTTGGCATAAACTATATGAAAAATAAGGGAGAAGGGACAGCAAAATATGCTACTGCATGGGGCAGCAAAATATGCTACTGCACGGGGCAGCAAAATTCCTAGGGGAAGCCCTGCAGAAGAGTTAAAGTGAAAGATTAGAAGAGTGGAAAGGAAGAGAACTGAAGTGCTCAGCAATGGAAACAGTAGTGTAGTAGTGTGAGTGATGAAGAAAGAATAGGAATGCAAAATAGGGGGAGCCATGGCAGAGACATGCAGCACAGGGAGAATGGCTTTAGAAGTAGTAGTAAATGTGTGTAATGGGATGCTCAGCATAGGAATGGAATGGATCGGGATGTAAGTGGAGTAGTTGAGACTTAACAGATATATACACACACTACTTGGAAAGAAGTCAACAGATGCCATAGTGTGAGAAACAAATAGTCATGGTGCCCACCTTAATAGGATGTAGGACTTTCTTTTGCTGTGATGACTGCAGCAATTCTATAGCGCATACTTTCCCCAAGCATATAATAGTGATCCATGGGAATTTTGGACCTGTAGGCATGTATTGTGGTCCTGGACTGTTGTGGGGTAGACATCCCTTGACCTCACCTGATTCTCCAGTTCATCCTACAGATGTTCAATAGGGTTGAGATCAGGGCTCTGTGGAGGCTAGTCAAGTGTGGTGATGTTCATGTCCACAAACCATGCAGTTACAGCAGTGGCCTTATGAGATGGTGCATTGTCTTGCTGAAAGAGACAATGGACATTTCCATAGAAATGCCACAAAGTAAGAAGCATTAAATTGTCCACTATGTTCAGATACCTTTCAGAGTTCAATGTTTGTAGCACCACCAAAGCCAAACCAAGAAAAACAGAATTACACCACCACCACTTCCAAATGTCATAGTTAGGGTTATGATCTCTGGTAAGAGATGTTCACTGAGCATCCACCACACTCATACCCATCTATCTGCTCAGTAGAGAGTGTAGCATGATTTGTCATTCCATAACATAGCTTTCTAAGCTTCCACGTCACACTGTACATGCTCTTTGCACCAATGAAGATGACACAATGCTACATGTTAGTTCAAATAATATGGGGCTTGCATGGTGCAGTCCTATTATGGAAACCCATGTTGTGAGCCTTGGTTCTGAATGTTTTGTGCAGATTCATATTCCAGTCAATACTCAGAAATCTGCATTCAACATGTTGCCCAATGAATGGTGGTTTTTATTTATTGTCCTTCATGGTCCTATGGTGTATCGAATGTTCGGTGTATCGAATCATCTACTGCAGTAGCATTTGCAATTGACTCCCTGCACTTTCATTTCAGTTTGGTATCTAATTGTCAACTTAGGATGGCCAATTTATCAACAATTTGCTGAGCAGATAGGCCTGCTACATGGCATCCTATCACAATGCCTCTTTCAAATTCCATCAGTTCTCTTCGTGTGGCAATTTCACCCGGACACACCTGGACTTGGGAGCATCATATTCTTCCAATTTATATTGACTACAAAACACATGACTCGTTATATGGCATGATTCACCTTGCCCATGGAAGTGTCCATTGACTTCTTTCTGAGCAGTGTGTGGTTAGTTAATTGGCGATAAAGGTGATTGGGCAGGTGTGGTGGGGAAATAATAACCAATAAGTGTCTTGAGTTGGACTGGTTATAAATTTAAAAGCAAACAGCTATTTATTTACAAGTTTCAGGAGAATCAGAAATAAGGGTGGTAAAATTGTTTTCAGTGATTGAGTTTATTCGCATGTGAAGATGCTTCATGTGCAAACTTTGTTTGCTTTTATTTAGATAAAGAATTAAACAAAAATATAATTTCTTGGCATGTTTAATTTTTTTTTTCTTCTTTCTATAGCTGAGGAATCCTTCACATATGGTGATATATCATCTATTCCCACAGCCTTATTAACATGAACTGAATCAATGTTTGACTGGATTAGATATTAATAAGGCTGATACTTTCACCGCTAATTCCATATTTGCACATGTAATTAAACATTTTCAGTTATACAACTCCACCTTCTCTCTAGTCCAGTTTGGTTAATTATGACTTACCTTAATTGCTAACAAATGTCTTTTAATTTAAAATAATTTTCTGCTGTTTAAGAAACATTTTTTAAAATTTTTATTATTTTTATATAGTCAGGATGGATTTTGACCATGTTGGTCAAAGTCCACAGAAAATTTACATTTTCTTAAAAAAATTAAATTAAGTAAAAATGGAGTTTAAGAAAGTGATAAAGATCCATGAATGGCAAGACTTAAAATGTCTTTTTAAGTCTACCATGCCTAATGTTTTATTAGATAATAATTTCTTTTGAAATACAGTGATTATTTTCTTTATTTTTAGATCTTGTTTTGCACTTTAAATACCCACAAAGTTGATATGACCAAATTATTAGGAGGCCAGATAGGACTTGAAGACTTTATATTTGTACATAGGAAAGGACAGCCGAAAGAAGTGGAAATATCAAAGACAGATGATGCTTTAGGACTTACAATTACTGATAACGGTGCTGGTTATGCATTCATTAAAAGAATTAAAGAAAATAGTCTTATTGACCATATTGGTTTCATAGAGGTAGGAAGTAATTTATTTTTTTGATAAATGATTTAGGCACTAAATGAAAAACCAAAACATAAGAAATTAAAAAAAAAAAAAAAAAAAATTAAGAATTGTATGTTTCTGAATCTTTTCACCAGTTACTTCCAGAACTCCACATATGATGTTTTTATGTAATTATTATTATTATTCCTGACACCTCCAAGGAGTCCGAAGACTCATCGCGGGAGAACACCTACAGCTGTCTCAACCACTACACCGAACCTCTACTACGAATCATCTCCATCAACGCCATCTACCAGCCACCATAATGTTTTATGGATAATATAAATAAACATAATGTTCTATGTTTATTTATATCATATGTGATTAATTATATTCTAATACATTTTGTCAAATATTTTCTGTGGACTTCTTTGGGGAATACCCAAATTTGATGAATAGAGAAATTAAATAGGAACTGCAGATGAAAAAAAGATTATGGAAGACATTATAACGTTTATGTTAGTGAGTTTAATGCATTACCTGAGTGCAGGTAGTGTAAATAACTTCAAAGCTCATTACAATAGACATGTTGCTGGTTGAGTGAGTCTCCCGCAATGAGTCTGTTGACTCCATGGAAGTTACCAAATAATAATAATATATGCTGACAAAATGCTCCTTAAATTATTCCACTATGTCCTCTGCATGGTCACTTTTCTACCATTATTATCCACTAGTGTGTCACCTTTCTGATATTTTTTTTGCTCACTGCATAGTAGAACTTCCTTGGCTTTCTTTTGAACTGATAGACCAATCTCCTCTGTGCTCTTTTGCTCTCTTACCATGCTTGTTATTTTCTTTTGCATGCCTTTTATATTCCTTATGCATCTTATCATTAGCTACTATCTTTTATTTCCTCTATAACAAATTCTTTTCTCACACTGCTAACCTAATTTCATTGTTCATCCATTTTACTCATACATTATTTACTCACTTAACTCTTGATATAGAGCTGGACATTGACTGTGTTGAATGTGTCCTAATTCTTTCCATGCTCTGTCAACCTGTTTTTTCCACAGCCCATTTTTTGATGGTATTATTAGTTGACTATAGAGCTTTTCATAATCACCTTTTCTTCATTTTATTTTTATACTGATTCCACACCATAAGTTCTAAAACCTATAACATAGCAGTGCTGTGTGGACAAGTAGTTGAGAAGAAAGAAGAAATCCATTAACAAGTTTCTTTAAATTCTGGGGACTGTATTCATACAGATTGATAGAAACAGTATGGAAACAGCTGTTCTAAAGAACAGAGATGGAATGAAGGAAGACTATAAGAAGTTGGTCGATATGTTTTGAAGTTGAACATATCGACTAGTCAACTCCCCCCCCCCTCCAAGATTAAATCCTGGGTGCACTACTGCAAAGCGCATATCCTTATGGGTATGTATAATGCTATGCATTATGGAAAAGATCACTACCCAGACCAGTTTTGACCTTTATTGAGGTGCTGTTTAAGTAAAGACCTCTCTAAAAAATCAGGCGGTCTCCCCAGACCCCTCCCTACGAGTGGAACCGAGTGTTGTTCCACTCGGTTATAGGCTTACCCCATCACAGAGAAGAACTTCTCAGCATTGGCTCTACCCAGTAGCAGGCTCACCCCACCACCAGACAGCCATAATCTCAGCAGTGGCCCCACTCAGAGACAGGCAAAAACCTATCCTAAGCGGAGCCTCTCATACCTCAAGGAAAGGGACCACTTCTGCACCAAAGCACATCAGTGGGAGCCAGACCCAGAGGTGGTGGGTGATACTAAGGCAGAAGTAATGCAGAAGCCATATCATCATGTACCAGTTGCCAAAAGGTGTCAACACCTTATTATTAAAATTCTCTGGATTAGAGATAGTTGATGGAAGTTTTTTCACTTGGCTATGCTACCAATACATACCCATAAGGATATGTGCTTTGCATTATGGGATACTAAGGTAAGTGATCAGAACTTATACCACCTTTACCATGAGTTGCCCCAGTCCTGAAAATACTTCAGGTGCAAACTTTGTTTGCTTACACTTGGATAATGGATTAAACCAAATAATTAATTATATATTAATTAACTCAAGATATAGAAATGTAATAAAAAATGCAAAAACTTATCCTGGAACAGACTGGAATAGTGACCATAACCTGCTCACAATTAAAGTGAAAATCAGATTATTATTATTATTATTCGTGACACCTCCAAGGAGTCCAAAGACTCATCGCAGGAGAACACCTACAACTGTCTCAACCACTACACCGAACCTCTACTACGAATCATCTCCATCAACACCATCTACCGTCCACCTCCACCACTACCACAACTAGTATTTTTTGTCTGTAAATTGCGTGTGTTCTGAAATGCTGATTTGTCTGTATGCGGGATGAAAAAACCTGAGTTTATTATTCTGGGAGAAAAAACCCTGCTACATCCATATGAGATTGGCTAACTCACCTTCAATTGAAATCATCCAGATAAAGATTCTTCCCGTCGCGATGAAAATCGAACTTAGGCCTCTTCCAATTGAAGGGCGCAAACGAATAATCGAATATAAATATAAATCGAAATAAACGAATAAAACGAATTGAAGGGATTAAAACGACGAATAAATAAAGAAAATGCAACTAGAAGAATAAGAATTGATGGAATAAAAAAGAAAAGATATCAGAGAGAAATATCAAGCTGAACTAGAAAATAAGATCACCATTATTGATACTGATAGACCCCTAGAAGTAATCTGGACTGATCCAAGAGAGAAAATTAAGGAATGTGCTAAAGGTCTTAGGGTGAGGCAGAGAGGAGAGGAAGGAAACCCAGAATTACTGAGGAGGTGATAGAAAAAATGGACGAAAGAAGAAAATGGAAGAATAAGAACAGCGATGAAGCCCAAGTCAGGTATAAAGAGATCAATAAATAAGTAAAAATTCTGGCTAAAAAGGCAAAGGAAGACTGGCTGAATCGGCTCTGCAAGGAAATAGAGGAAAATGATACAGCAAAGGATATGAGAAAGGTCTATGAAGGCTTGAACTTGATTTCAGGGAAGAAGAGAAGGATAAAAAGCAGTGCTTTGAAGGATGAAAGAGGAAAGATTTTGTTGGAAAAAAATGATAAGATGGAATAAGTATGTTACAGAACTTTATGGAGATGAAGATAATCTGGAATGTGATCAGATAGAAAATGATGATGCCCCCAGAAATTAAGGAATGGGAAACCGAAGCAGCCATTAAAAGAATAAAGGATAGGAAAGTTCCAAAAGTGGATGATATTCAAGAAGAGTTAATGAAGGCATTGGGAAAGGAAGGAATAAAACTTCTATCCATCATCTTTAATAGACGTCTGGAGGAGGATAGAATACCTAAAGACTTTGTAAGATCTATTTATATATCTGATTGCAGCAAGCAAAGAACTATTAGTTTGATTAGCCATGTTGCAAAAGTCCTGATCAACATAATATATAGAAGAATGGAACAGATGATAGAGAGTGAATTAAATGAAGCACAGTTTGGTTTCAGGAGAACCAGGGAAGCTATCACAACACTACGGATATTTGGGGATAGAATGATCGAGTGCAATAAAGATTTATATCTATGCTTTGTGGACTATGAAAAAGCTTTCGATAATGTTAATCACTCTGTTTTATTTGATATTTTGCATAAAATAGGAATAGATAAAAATATCACGAGAATTTTGTTCAGAATATACAAAACTCAAGAAGCCAGGGTCAGATTTGAAGGAGAGGATACTGAATTAGAAGAAACACACGTATAATTGTAAATATTTCATCCTAAGTATCTTAGGACATCATCAGTACAGTATTTAAACAAAATTAGGAATAACATACAGTTAGGGCGCATGATTACAATAGAATCTCTATTGTAATCATGCGCCCTAACTGTATGTTATTCCTAATTTTGTTTAAATACTGTACTGATGATGTCCTAAGATACTTAGGATGAAATATTTACAATTAAATAATTTTCACTGTGGTTTATACGTGTGTTTCTTCTAATTATGAACGCACCACAGGTTTCCTTATTTAAAAAAGGATTCTGAATGGTTCCCCATTAGAAAGGGTGTGGGATGTCCCCACTCCTTTTTAATGTCTATAGTGAATGGATGATAAGGGAGGCCTTGGAAGATCTGAAGGATGGAATAAAGATAAACAGACATCTAATAAATAATATAAGAGATGCAGATAACATTGTACTTATGAACGAAACAGAGGAAGGCTTGCAAAGAATTTTGAACAGACTGAACAGGATTGGAAATGAGAGATATAAAATGAAAATAAACATTCAGAAGACAAAAATGAAGATTTCAAGGAAAGGAAATGATGGAATGGAAATCACTTTGAACGGATAAAGAATAGAAAATGTAAAAAGTTGTGAATACCTTGGGAGTTGGATAACAGAAGACAATAGCATTTTTCCAAATATACCACATATAGGAAACCAAAATCTGAACAAACAGTTAAAAGTAAGAATCCTCAAGACAATGATATGGATGTGAGTTCTGGATGATCAATAAGGAGATGAGTGACCAATTGAATGCATTTGAAATGTGGTGCTTGAGAAAAATGAATCGTATCAGCTGAACTGAAAGAGTGAGCAATGAAGAGGTTCTTAAAAGGTGTAAATGAAAAGAGACTATGGCTAGTATCTAAAGAAGAAAAATAGCATTTGCAGGACATTTGATGAGGGGGTTCTTCTGGAGAGCTTCCCAGAATAGTATTGCAGGGGATGGTGGAGGGAAAGAGAGGAAGACCCCAACTGCAATGGAAAGACAACATCAAAGATTGAACGGGCAAGAATTTACAGAAGCAAGAGATAGAGAGAGGGCATGGAAGTGGACTGTTCATCAGCTGTAGCCTTCTTAAAGAGGCGACCACAGGATTAGATTAGATCCCATAGATAACTGGTAGCATAGCCAAGTGAAAAAACTTCCATCAGCTATCTCTAATCCAGAGAATTTTAATAATAAGGTGTTGATACCTTTTGGCAACTGGTATATGGTGATATGACTTCTGCATTACTTCCACCTTAGTATCACGATTGGAGAACTGGGAATTGATTGATTGATGGTGGAGAATAAGGTGCTTTTGACGAGATTGGACGTTTTTAGACTGTGCCTGATTGAATTTTATATGAGGTTTTTCAGGAATCTCGCATCACACTGGCGCTAACACAGTTCGAAACTTACTGTCTCCCCCTCTCCATGAAAAATGTACGAGGTCCGATGGCCATGTAGGCCCCACCCATGACGAGGACCAGTGGTGGATGTATGGTACTTTAGGGAGGTAGGTTTACGCTCTGTGGCCAAGTGAGTTCTTGACACTCCTTTCCCCTGTTATTAGGTCATTATAAACTTTAACGTATATTGTTCTGCTGGTAGACACCTGTGTGTGTCTATGGGATTTACCAGTGGACCCTCCAAAGTCTACAGGATTATCTATAGATACCAGAATATTCTTTAACAATATACAGTGAACAATAATGGAAAACGTAAAAGACATTAATGATGCCATTCAAAATTTAAACAAAGATCTGGCTCTTGACATTCTTAAATTTCCCTTAAAGAAATTTGAGACGGAATATCCTGGCTGTCTGAATCTCTACACTCAGGTTAATGACACGGAAGAAGTTGATGTGGACACTAAGGGAACTTCACACCTGTTCCACCACCAAAGATGCCCCGACAACATGATTGTTTCCAGACAGAACAATCAAACAAAAGGTGAAGAACATCTGAAGATCATATGGAAGAGGATGTAGCAACACATGATACCCAAGACAGAAAAGAAAAGGTCCCTCGAGTTATTCTCCGAGACAACGAGAAGTGGACCTCAGTCTCAAGGTCCCTAGGAGAACAAAACATCAATTTCTTCAGGACAAGAAATACTGATGAGGGTGTAAAGATTCATCCTGCTACTGTTTCAGATTATCGTAAGATGATGAAAATGCTGGACAACTCCAAATTGCCCTTCCATACCTTCGCACTAGCAAGTGAGAAAAATCTTAAAACCTCATCAGCCAAGGACTGACCCCAATCAAAGTCGGCAGGATGCTGAAATCTGACAAAAGCCCAATGCTGTTGGTGTTGGTTGAAATCAGCAACACACAGAAAAGGATATATGAAATGACAGATATTTGCAGGCTCAAAATTACAACCGAGCCCTCTAAGGAAGAAGGCATCGGCAGGGCACTGCCATAGATGCCAAAAATTCGGACATGCCCAAAAGTTGTGCAGAGCCGTCTACAGATGTCTGAAATGTGGAGAGGGACACCAGACCAACACCTGAACCAAGCCAAGATCTACACCTGTCTGTTGTGTTAACTGTAAAGGATCACATCCTGCTAATTACAAGGGGGTGCCTTTTCCACCCAAAAAATCGTGGGTCAGCAAGAGTGAACCCTGCTCCCCCATGCAATGACACCATAAGCAACCAAGCAGGTCACCCTCCTGATCGAAATACTTCGCATTCAGCAGCACAGGAAGGCATGTGACCTTCATCCATGACCAAAACATATACGCAAGGGCAGCACGAACTCAGATTCCTTCATCTCAAGAGCAAACAAGCTTCAAGTTAACATCAGTTCTAACTACTTCACTTGCCACAATGCTGCATGAATTCAGCAAAGCAAGCACCTCACCATCTTCCAGAATGAGATTTTATCTAGAAACCCCCAATCCATATTGACAGCTCTCTACAATATATAAAAAATACAAACCAAACTCCCTCATGATTATAGCTTGGAATGCTAATGGCCTGATAAATAAAATTCTTGAGCTGCAAGAATTCACAGATACAATCCAGACATAATCTTGATCAGCAAATCACACCTCAGACAACTAACAACCCAAGATTAAGAGGATATATATTATATAGGACAGACAGACTTAACTCTAGTGGTGGTGGCACAGCCAGTTTTATTAAAAATTATTTAAGCCACAATGTTTTAACCAATCCTCAAACTTTAAACCTTGAGGTGACAAGTGTGGAGATGCACACCAACAACACAGATAGACTTAAAATCTATGCAGCATACAATCCTCCCAGCATTCCACTATTGACATTGGGTTTAGACTCCATCCTCAGCTCCACAGATTCCATAATTATAGCAGGAGACCTCAACTTCAAACATACAGCTTCAAACATATAGCTTGGTTCAGTTCATCAATCAACTCCAAAAGCCGTACTTTATTTAACTACATGTCGCTCAACTCATCAATAGTAACTGAACCTACCGAGCTCACCCACTACAGCCTATCAGGAAGTTCGGATGTACTAGACATAGTTATCCTCAGGAACATCAGATACCAATATCAGCTGGAGACATTAGAAGGGCTTACTTCAGGTCATAATCCCATCCAGCTCATGCAGGTACCCAGGATCAGCTCTCTCCTCAACACTCTTTTATAGCATGGGATAAGCTCTGTAAGGTTCTCCCAGATCACATCGGCCCACCTCCTGTTAATTGCAAAAAAAAAAAGACATAGACTTAGCTGTAAGCAACCTAACAAGACAAATTAACACAGCAATAACATCAGTTACACAAACCACTGTCTTCCAGTCGGATTCCAGAAGAGATAATGGACCTGAATAGGACTAAAAACAAAGCCAGAAAGCGATACCACAACACGAGAGCACCTTTAGGACAAAACAACCTTAAACAACTTGAACAGACAGGTTTGAGAAGCTCTCTAGAAACACAGGAATTCCGAATGGGAATCTAAACTTACAGAAATCAACCCAGAAGATAACTCCATATGGAAATTTCTAAAAGCTCTTCGTACCAAAAGACAACTTCTTACCCCTATGAAGACTAAACATGGAATTGCACACTCAGATGAAGAAAAAGTAGAAGCCCTAATTGACAATCTGGAAAATTAATGCAGCCCATCTTACAAAAACTTAAATATTAATCTCATTAATCTCATCAAGTCAGAAAAGCTGTAAGACAGCCTAAGGATGATTCAGATCTCATCATCCCCACTACTACTACAACAGAAACAATCAACATTATATTCCAATTGAAGAATAAAAAAGGTTCCTGGTCCTGATGGCATCATCAATAGAACAATAAAATTACTCCCAAGGAAGGCCATAATTCATCTAGTTAATATAACCAATTCCATATTAAGACTCCAGTACTTTGCCACAGCTTGGAAAACTCACATCATTCCTCTGAAAAAGTCTGGTAATAACCCATGACTCCCACAAAGCTACAGGCCCAGCAGTCTTCTTTCTTGCCTTGGCAAAGTAACAGAAAAAGTCATCCTAACAAGGCTACAACTAGCAGTGGACAAACATAAAATAATCCCAAATGAGTAATTTGGTTTTCACAAAGCTCACAGCACAGTGCAACAAATTCACCGATTAACAGAACATATCATCCATAGTTTCAACTGGCACCTCTATACTGCTGCTGTGATCAAAGGCCTTGGCAATGCCCAAGAACACAGCAGCAGTATAGAGGTGCCAGTTGAAACCAACGAGATTCATGTGCTTGTTAAAAAGGAGTTTCTTATCCAGTAGTACCCCAAGATATTTGGTCTCAGATTGCCATGGGATCTTTTGACCAGAGAGCAAGATGTCTTCTTTAATGCAGACCTTTTTTCTATAGAATAACATGGCTGAGCTTTTGAGGGGATTTACTTGAATCCTCCAGTTGGTGAACCATTTTTCCAGTGTGTTGATACTTCCTTGGAATCTACTGATTGCCAGGTGAGGGTTGAGAGACCTTGCTAGACTTATTAACTCATACCTTAGCGAAAGTTACATGCAAGTAAAGCTTAACGGAATTATTTCATCAAGGTGCAAAATTCTAGCTGGTGTACCTCAAGTTTCCTTTTGGCCCCACTACTGTTCACAATTTATGTATCAAACATCCCTCTAAATTCAAGAACAACCATTATGGCCCTTCATGCTGACGACACCACTATTCTATCAAGGTCTCTCAACCCTCACCTGGCAATCAGTAGACTCCAAGGAAGTATCAACACACTGGAAAAATGGTTCACCAACTGGAGGATTCGAGTACCCCCCCCCCTCAAAAGCTCAGCCATGTTATTCTCTAGAAAAAAGGTCTGCATTAAAGAAGACGTATTGCTCTCTGGTCAAAAGATCCCATGGCAATCTGAGACCAAATATCTTGGGGTACTACTGGATAAGAAACTCCTTTTTAACAAGCACATGAATCTCGTTGGCTCCAAGATATCCAAAGTAATAGCTCAACTCTACCCAATGGTCAACTGCAAGAGTAAACTGAACTTACAAAATAAATTACTACTTTACTGGATGGTTATACATCCAGTTTGTTATGTTCTTCTTTTGTGTCGTCTCGTGTGCTGTGTGACTATGTGACTGCCTTACTATTATATCTCTAACTGTCTTTACTTTAGCCTTACAGTTAACATTAATTTTTGTATCACTTAATATCAGATATTCGTTTGCCGACAAATTTGTATTGATAAAGACTGCGCCAGCCAGCAACTAAACTCTGATACATTATCGAAGAATACTTAAAGAAAATGTAGGGATCATGAGGCATGCAGTCGTGGTCCCGACTCTTATATCACTATTGGTTTCCCCCTTAATGCACGGCACGTAAATTTTCAAACGGTAGCTCAATCCTCAGAAAGCATGACAAACTCATTTTGATTGTATATAAAGAAACACATTTATTATGGCACAAAGACAAAGATACAAGTTAATCAAATCCTTAATCTTAAAAGAGTCTGGGTTCCCTTTACATAATTAATCACATCCAAAACTTCTATATTATAGTCCCTTACTTGACACAAATTTCTCACTTCTATACGTAACATCTATTCTCAGACTCTTATATTATAACTAAGTTACCTAATATTATCACACATGTAATATTGCATATATACACAAGACAACTCAATAATTCTGACATAAACTTCTCTAAGGTAATACTTCTTATTCTTACTTAATCCTCCCTCCAAAATTTTAGCTAACATTTAATTACGTTCTGACCATATAACATTACTGTTCCTAAATTACACAAACAGTTCGGACCTCGGCCTCCTATTTGCCTGGCGCCTAATATGCTTTCTTCTCAACCGCAGACAAAAGTGTCCAAATCGCTGATTGTTCTTATAGCACCACACGGAAGTAGTATGTAGGAAGGTAAGGAAGCTTAACTTCTGCTTCCATATTCCACAGTTACTTTAATCCAACATTTAACATAAGAAAATCTTATGCTTACCGTTCTTGCTTTGAACTGGATATTCTGGTCTGCTTACAGTATCTTCACTGTTGGCGGCCTTGCTATTCCTTTGTTTCCATACAAACCGAAAACACTCATACACAGATTTGAACACTGACGTTGATTTCATCAGTAGCTCTTTCTTCTTATGGATCTGAATACATTGTAGTTGCAGCCTTGGCCCACGCAGCATACATAGCAAGGGGGGGATTCTTGCTACACGTGGCGGCAAGGTCTACACAGCTCTCCGACAGGAAACTAGGTGCGGACGAAACCCGGAGACAAGAGAAAAAGAGAGCGATTCAAATCCCCGCCAAAACCTTTATACCTCAAAACAGCTCCCTCACTCAGCGGTGTCGTCATGCATACGACGACTGCCGATTGGACGCCGTGGCCACGGACTGTTTTTACATGGCTTAAAACATGCTCTAGCTTATACATATTTACTTGGCAATTTATACATGATTTTACATTCTAATTCATTTACAACTATTCTCTGTTAAACTCATGGGTTATTTTAACACTGTTTAGAGCTTACACAGTTGGATATTTACATGTTCTTGGGACATTAGTCGGTACATTTCCCATCCGGAGGCATAAGCACGCCCTTATCCACTCCTTCTGAGATAACTTAATGTTGGGTGGGAAAAAAGGTGACTCATCATTTTTTTTCTGACACAAGTTATTACCTATGCCTCACCAGTATGGAGTTACACTTCATGCTCAAACATTTCAAAACTACAAAGAATCCAAAATAAGTGCTAAGGATGATTCTAGGTGCCCCATGGTTTATCAGAAATTCACTGATTCATTGAGAAACTCGCATTCCATACATCTCCTCCCTTCTTTGTGATCTTGCAGAAAAATTCTTCATAGAGTCAAGTTCACATTCAAACCCGCTGATCGTACAAGCTGTCAATTACAATGAAACAGAGTACTACAAATACAAAAGACTGAAGGCTATTCTACACCCACTGATAATAACTAATACAACTGCCCCCAGAGGGCGAGCTTAAAGCTCACAAAACTCCCTTTCCCAAATAACTTCCTTTACAGACAAAGGGAAACATAAAAAGCATTTTTGCTTCACCCATCCTGACAGTAGCATTATACGTTATACTTGGTATCACCACCTCTGGGTCTGGTTCCCACTGACAAGACCTCAATAAAGGTCGAAACCGGTCTGGGTAGTGACCCTTTCCATAATGCATAGCATTATACATACCCATAAGGATATGTGCTTTGCATTATGGGATACTAAGGCAAGTGATCAGAACTTATATCACCTTTACTACGATCTGCCCCAGTCCTGAAAATACTTCAGGTGCAAACTTACACTTGGATAAAGGATTAAACCAAATATATAATTGGTAGCATAACCAAGTGAAAAAACTTCCATCAAATATTTAGAGATATTTATATTCATGAACAGATAGATATATTCACAAATAGATCATGAATTCATGATTTTTAATCATGAATAGCCTTATAGATGATATTCTATTTGAAAAAAAAAAATGCATAGCAGAGACAGAGCACCCATGAGAAGGTGAGTGAAAAAAACCTCTGACAGAGGAATTTAGGCAGACTGCCTAAATGCCGTCTTCTGTATATAATCAAGAATTCTTAGAGAGGTTTCAGTGCACCTTCCCAAATATGTGAACAATATTCTATGGTTGGTTGGATTTTGAATTTATAGTGTTAAGAATTGAGCAGGAAAGGAAGTGTTTTGAGGAGACTATGCATGTAATGTGTTTATGCCAGAATAAGCTAGATGTGAAAGTCAGCCTAAGACGGGAAAACCGATCTTGATTGGAAATCAGAATATTATCCAAAAGTAAGAGGGAGTGAAGTAGAATCTTTTTCCTGAGTAATAAAACAGGACTTGATTAACACCCCCGCTTATGGGGGTGTTAATCAAGTGAATGGTGAGGAGATAAGATCTTCCACAACCAATATCTTAACACTTAAAGCAATCATTTGAGTACTACATGGATTCTTGAATGAAAAAGAGGAATCGAGAGTACTGTCATCAACAAAACTATGGAATGGATTTGAAATTAGAAAAAGTGGAGAGGCTCTGGGATACTCCAGCATTGGTAAAGAAATCTTGGTAAGGAGATGTCCTACAGTTGTGGAACTCAAGCATCAAACTACAGGCCTATCTGTGTGTCAGGTGTTGTGGTTAAGTTGTTGAAGCTTGTGAGAACTAGGATCCAGAGTTGGGTTGACAACAATGGTATCATCTTTGATTGACAGCATGGATTTGATAAAGGTAGGTCATGTTTTAGTAATCTACTTACTTATTACAATAAAGTGACTGCTTCCTTGGACAGAGGAGAAGGATACACAGTGATATACTTGGATTTCGCAAAGGCTTTTGATAGAGTACCTCATGATAGGTTGACTTTTTCAAACTAGAGCAGATAGGGTTGGATATTAGATTGGTGCATTGGATTGGAGACTGGCTATCTGATAGGTATCAACAAGTTGTGTATGGGGGAGCGATATCCAGGAAAAGGAAATTCACTAGTGGAGTGCCTCAGGGGCCTGTTTTAGGTCCATTCAGTTGGAAATATTCAGTTGTTTAGAGATGATGCTAAGTTGGGATGAACCATGAAGTGTAGTGAAGATGTTGTAGCTTTACAGGAAGACTTGAATAGATTGAGTGATTGGGCACGGAAATGGGAATGTGAGTTCAATGTTGCAAAATATAAGGTTTTAAAATTTGGAAAAGAAAGATGGGATGCAGAATTTATGCTTGCTGAGAATATATTGTTGAAGGTAGAGGAAATAAGAGATCTGGGGGTGATAGTGGATAAGGATCTAAAATTTAGGGGACACATCACCAAAATTGTGAAGACAACACAAAAGGCTTCTGGGAATGATGCGGAGGACACTGCTGTGTAGAAGTAGGAAGATTTTTGTTCCATTGTATAAGGCTTTGATTAGGCCACACATGGACTATTGTGCCACAATTTGGTCACCGGGTTTTCAGAAGGATGAAGAGATGTTGGAAAGGGTCCAAAGGAGACTGACTAAGGTGGTTTCTGACCTCTGGAATGTCGAGTATGAGGAAAGATTGACAAGATGTAATTTGCAGAGTCTGGTGGACAGGAGGAAGCGAGGGAGATATGATAAAGACCTACAAGTTGGTAAGGGGTTGTTATAGGATCAATGGTGGAGAAGTTTTACAGAGAATAGTGGGAGATCAGGGGAGAACCAGAGGTCATCCCTGGAAACTGTATAAAGAGGATGTGAGTAGAGGAGTGAGAGGCAGGTTTTTTCGTGCAGAGTTGTGAATGATTGGAATGCCTTGCCTGAGAATGTGGTGTCTGCAAAGAGCTTGAATGTGTTTAAAACACGGTATGATGAGCTGTGTGTGTGTGTGTGTGTGATAAAAGGACCTCCCAGATGAGGCTTTGACTCCATGAGGTCTTGGGGTGGTAATAATATCCCTTCTTGACCAGAACTCTTCAACACTGCTACCAACTGGTAGCAGTGTTGAGATCTCATTCACAAACACATGCTGTGAGGCTAATACCAAATCCATCGCTTTTAAAACATCATGCTGCTTCTTATGAATATGTAATGAAAATACTAAATACAGTGCTATGCAAATGAAAATCTATACTACTGTACTATAAAGCATTAATTTTCTAAGGAAAATTAATATAAAATATAAAAATGACCAATTTTCATGAGAGGTTAATACAACGACCACTCACTTTTCATCGCTTCGGCAATAATCTTTTCATCATTCGTTTTTATATATTTACATATTCTAAAGCACTCGCCTATAAATGATTTTAAAAGTGCTTTAGGATTTTTAGTAATTAATCTTTCGCTTTACGTTAATTTCCGATTATCACAGGGAAAACTTTATCGCACTTTCCACTCATTATCAGACCGTAAATGAATCTGGTTCCCACTCCATAAAAAATTGTGATTTATAATGGCTCTAATATTATCAGTCAATCTATCCTTCATTCTGATATTCTGGAATGCTCCATTTGTCATTAAGAGCCTTTCAGTATAGAGCACGTTTCATGGATCTAACAAGGGGAAAAAAAACTCTACCGTGTGAGCATTATTTCTATGTTAATTCAGATTATGAAGTGTTTTTCTTTGTAATAAAAAGTACTCATTATCATTAAAATTGATCTACCGATGTCTCCTGTCTTTGTCATCTATACAAAATAAGACTGATGCCATTTTGTTATTTTATAATAGATTTGAATTGATGACAATCTCTTAGCATTATCATTAATCCTACAGGACTGAGCATGGCAGCAAGGCATCTTGTTTTTCTAGTACCAGATTTAAATTTCTAGAAGATTATTTATTTGGCAGAAGTGGATGCACTTCAGTTTTTCTGGATTAGGATAACATAATACCACTTGTTTGCAACAGATATTCAAAGAAACTTGTACAAAGATTGCTATTCTCTACTTCTGCTCTATAGCAAATTCTAACAGTCACTACAGGACTTCAGTTTCCATACCTCACATTGGCAGACTTTTGCTCATGATCGCTAGTCTCCTCAAATCTCATGACATAAGGAATGGCTTTCAAATCCATTTTGACTATACAAGGTTTACTGCATTTGCCTAAAGACAACATTGGGGTCTATAATATAATATTCCATGTTCTTGTGATCTTTCTTATATAGGGCAGATATCTAGAAATTTGGAAATAAGACAGAAAGAACATATTGGAGACATCGATAACAGCAGAGAAGACAACTCAAGATTGGCTTTTCATCCCCACCCACCCACACAAACAAATAACATTGAATGGAATAAGAGAACAGGCTTCCAATAGACTGAACATGTGAGGAATCCATTAGGTTGTTTTTTCACTAAGATATTATTATTATGTGACACCTCCAGGGAGTCCAAAGATTCATCGAGGGAGAGAACTGATATATATATATTGTATTTCAGTAGTCCCATGTCGATTTTTATCCACTCTATTCTTCAAATTATTCCCTGAAAAAGGATCAACAAATATAAATTCACTGCATAAGTTTCTCCCTCCTACACTCAACCTTTTCAATTTTAGTTTCCGTACCCAATTACTTCAACTTGTTCAGAAAACAATAACTTCTTCAAACGCTTATGGCCTTCCATGTTCAGGTGCAACCCATCTCTTACCTACAGCTGTCTTTTGCCTTCCACTCCAGACATCAACAAATTCCAGACCTCTTTTTTTTGCAGATTCTTGCAATCATATCATTCATTATCATCGCTCGCCTACTTAACTCATAATTGTCAAAATGAGACAGCACACACTATCCTCCCTTTGACACTTTTCTTCTTCACGATTATCTAACAATGTTCTTAAATCTTTTGCTACCCGATTAATACTACTACTCAGGTCATTTGTACCCACCATAAATATCGTCTTTTCTGCATCATACCCTCTCTTTATTGCTGAAGTCATTCTCTCTATTGTTCTGCCAGACAAGCACTCCTCAGGCTGCTCTCCACACTCCAGACTGCTCTCCATATATATATGGTGATCATTGAATCACCATATATTATACCACTCATAACTTCATTCGAACCCAAACAAGCATCACTCATGGCCTCATTTTCTACACTATTCAGCATGACTCTCCCAGTTTCATTACTTCATCGTTCACCAAAGTCTCTCCCTTACTTAAACGTGTTCTAGTTACTTCAGCTAAAGTAATCTCCATAGTCCTAATTTCTCTATTCAACACATTTAACTCAGTCTTAATATCCTGAATCTCCTTACTGAGCACTTCCAATTCCTCTTGCAGGAGATGAAGGTCGCTTTTCAGTTTCACACACTCCTGCTAAAGCTCTTCTGCTATGGTCCCGACGTTTGCTTCCATTCCTAATCACTCTAATCTATCTAGACACTTTCACATACGTTGACGTTTTCATTCTTCTCCTTTACCCAAACAGTCCACAGATCTTTCACATTTTTCAGTGCATACATATAGAAGTTTCCACAATGCATCCATTGCGAAAAATCCAAGACAGAGCTAGACTTTCGTATAGAAGTCATCCATGCCGCTGACATAACTTTCTTTATGGAAGCCATCTTTAGATGCTGAAGTAGTGCAACAAACAAGTAGCGAAAACACGATATAAACAACAAAGTTTCAAACAATAACACCACTGAAGGACACTTGTATCCAACTAAAGCACAACAGCAGCACAATTTGAGACAAAAAGCCTCACTATACTTTAATTTAAAAACACTTTTTCTAGCATAGCTCAAATTGACCGCCACGTTCACTTGCGACACTCAGTGAATGGGGAAAATGGGGAACCCACTGCTACACCTTCTTTAAAGAGCTGGTTATTCTAGCTAAAATACCCTGATTTAAGGTAGTGCTTAAAGAGTGTGCAAATTATCAGGGAGAAATATTTTGGAACACAGCTCTAGTGTATTGTCCACTGGAGCATTAGAAAAAAGAGAAGCCACATCAAAGCTTTCTAAGCAATCCTTTGCCCTTAATTGAAGGTTCTGCACAGTAGGTTTAAAGTGTGTGGAATTTTTAATCAAGATGATAGCAGTAGTTTGCTTTTTGAGTTTGGATGCCAAATGTTTAGCAAGTTTATAGGTAGGGCAATCTCTGGCATCAATGATGGGATGTAGCTGTGGTCCAGGTTTGTGGACTTTAGGTACCCATATAGTCTTGGTGTGTATGGGTAATTTTTTTTTTAATTTGGATTCGATTGGCCAGCTTGTAATATTATCTAAAAGACTTATGGTTTTATTTTTTTATTGATCTCATGGAGTTGTATATGCTTAATTTACTTATTAAATTATTTATTTCATTCCTGTTCTAGTTTACTAGGAAATTTCAACTTGAATCATTACGACTATGGAAATCTGAATACGGAAATAAAGAGGCCTGTGTTGAAAGAGCTGAAGAGAGGATTAGTTGCAAAAGATATGGGTATCTCAGTGAAGATGGAACTTGTTGCTGAAAGTTTTTCCACTTGGTTATACTATAAACTAAAGATACCAAGAAATTATATACTTGGTTTAATTCTTTATCCAAGCGTAAGCAAACAAAGTTTGTGCCTGAAGTATTTTCAGGACTGGGGCAACTCATGGTAAAGGTAGTATGACTTCACATCACTTGCCTTAGCATTATGGGAAGGGTCACTACCCAGACCGGTTTCGATCTTTATTGAGGTCTCATCGATGGGAGCCAGACCCAGAGGTGATACCAAGGTTGAAGTAATGCAGAAATCATATTTTTAAACCAAGTATATAATTTCTTGGTATCTTTAGTTTATAGTATAACCAAGCGGAAAAACTTTCAACAACTAACTATCTCTAATCCAGAGTATTATTTTAATAATAAGGTGTGACACCTTTTGGCAACTCGTATATGAAAAATATGACTTCTGCATTATTTCAACCTTGGAATCAACTATGGGTCTGGCTCCCACTGATGAGACCTCAATAAAGATCGAAACCAGTCTGGGTAGTGACCTTTCCCATAATACATAGCATCATACATGTCTGCAAGGAGATGTGCTTTGCATTATGGGATACTAAGGCAAGTGATGTGAAGTCATACTACCTTTACCACGAGTTGCCCCAGTCCTGAAAATACTTCAGGTGCAAACTTTGTTTGCTTACACTTGGATAGAGGATTAAACCAAGTATATGATTTCTTGGTATTGAAGATGGAACTTGGTAATTATGTGCCTCATTATACAGAGAGGATATGTAGCAGACACAATTGTTAAGATTTATTTTTTGATTTACAGTTTTTATTAAAATAAAGGCTGTCAACAGCTTAAATGCTCTCCCATAATAACAGTTTTATCTAAAATGTATGCGGATTTATTATTTTTTCTTCACTTTCATGTAGTTACAAGACTCATTGTGGGAATTTTCAGAACAGTTGACTGTCTCATTGCTCTCCACATCCATATGCCAAGTAAAGACTATTCTGTTATCTTCATTACTTGCATGTAAAAACAACAGTAATGAATGTGTCCATCTGAACATATTCCACTAATATTCCCATGTTTTCCATGTAAGTCTTGCAATTACATTAAATATTATACATACCTTGATATTTTGGATGGTTATGGATCCTTTGGTGATAACAGTAATGACTGGACCCATGAATGCAACTTTTGTTGATATGGTTAGAGTTTGAATCAACATGTGGAATCACAACTGTCCTTTGGATGCACAAGATGCTGACCTCAAGATCAATAAAGAGTAATTGATATAAAAACTTTATTGCAACCTTGAGATGCCATCATTACAGAAGGAAGGCAATAATATCATTAGCAATAAGAATTGTGTATCACCTAGTTTTTTGAGACACCTTCCTCAACCCATAACCATCTCTTATCTGGTTAGTTATCAATAAACATCATTCCCAAGGTGAGATTTACACTCACATCTAGCAAAGCATAGTCTTAGTTCACTATGCCACTGACAAAAATCACTTTTACTCTCATTAAGAATATCAGTGTATATGATAACATTTTTTTGAATTAATTTATAAATTTAATAATTTTTATATTTGTTTTATTGGATTATAGGTGGGAGATCATATTGAGAAAATTAATGACCAGAGTATGATTGGATTTCGACATTTTGAAGTGGCCAAAGTACTGCGTGAAATACCAAAAGGAACAACTTTTACATTGAGACTGGTTGAACCTCTTAAAGCAGGTTTCTGTAAGTAATGACTTTTAATTATTATCATCAAACTCTTATTCTTTTGATATTTATTTTTTATATGAAAGGATGACCCTATATCAATATGTATGCATATTTCTGTGATTATGCATGCATATGTATACATGGTTGGAGAGTGGAATGCATTGCCCGAGAGTGTTGTAAATGTAGAGATTGAATCAGTTTAAGACATGGTTGAATGATCATTGTGTGCAGTAGTGTGTACCTTCCACCAGGGCTACCAGGTGCATCTTTATGCAAACTTTAAACCCCCCCCCCCCCTGAAAGTTAATGAAAGTAATTAAAAAATGAAACATTTTTATAATTATGTTATATTATTTATATATAATATAAATAATATATATTTATTAGAGTAATAAGTATAAGAGTAATTGCACAAAACAAGGAAATCACATATGAAAAGTATATAATTACATGTATAATGAAATAATTTTGGATCCTATATACATAAGAAAAACACAAGTTTATAAATATAACAACATCATGTACCTTACAAAATCACAAACTTTGTACTCTTCATACAAAGTTTGAACACAAGTTTTACATAACTTCTGGGGATGACCTCTAGTTCCTACCCTCTCGCAGTCTATTCTTTTTATAATCCCATCTGGATTAATCTGATAAATCCTCTCACTAACTTAAATGTCTATCATATCACTCTTTTCCTGCTATCCACATTTCTTCAACCTCTCTCTCCATAGCTGTCCCAACAAAGTTACTCATCTGTGGACCCTCTCCAGTGTCTCCAGATCACATTGAAAACCAGGTGACCAGATCTGAGCACAATAGTCCAAGTGTGGTCTGACCAGTGCCTTATACAGTGGCAGAACCACTTCCTTATCCCTACATGTTAGAGTATTTCTTATCATAGCAAATGTGCAGCCTTTGCAACACTAGCAGTTGCCCTCTAAACTTCAGTCTACTGTCAACCATCACTCTCAAATCTCTAATCTCATCCACTTCCTGCAGTACGGCACCATCGATATAGTACACAGCCTTATATTTCTGCACTCCAAAATACAACACCTTGCACTTATTGATATTAAAATTACAACCCCACTCCTTTGTCCAAGTAAAAAGGCTATTCAAATCTTCCTGAAGGGAATTAACATCAACATTGCTACTTATAATTCTTCTCAACTTTGCATCATCAGCAAACAACTGGCGATCCCCAATCAATCCACATGATATATCGTTTACAAACAAGTTAAACAGCAGGGGGCCCAAGAACAGAACCTTGGACATGCCACTAGTCACCCTCCGTTTTGAGACACTGCTCCATCATACACAACCTGCTGATATTGTTCAGAGAGCTAATCTCTGATCCATCTAATCAATATACTATCTCTTCTCATCCTCTGCAACTTGTACATCAACTTATCATGTGGTAATCTATCAAAAGCTTTTGCAAAGTTCAAGAATATCACTGTATATGATTCTCCCTTATCTAACATGCTTGTTACCTTATCATAAAATGCAAGTAAATTATTAAAACAGGACCTACCCTTTACAAATCCATGTTGACCATCATAAAGAATGCTATGTACATCAACCCAGTCCTGTATTCTATTCTTTACCAATCTCTCCAACACCTTGACCACAACCGCAGTTATACGGACTGGCCTATAGTTGGAGACCTCAGAACCATGTTTGTGGAGTGGTACTATTTTGCCTTCTTTCTACTCCTTAGGAACCCTATGCATTGCAAGACTTTCATTAAACAACCAGGTCAACGGCATAGCCAACTGTGGTGATATGTCATCTATTCCCACAGTCTTATTAGCATCCAGCCCAACCAACATCTGATACACCTCTGATTCTTTCACTTCCAGTTCTCCTAATATTTGCCTCTCTTCTATGTATTGCATGATGTCATTTACACCAGTATGATATATGCTGATAGAGTGCTCATTCAATAATTCAACTATATCCTTTGCAGCTGTTAATCTGCTGCCATGACTCTTCATCCATTTCACTCCTACCCTATTTACTTGCTTAACTCCTGGTGTGCAATCATACATTGTTTTTGTGATACTGCCTTGTGAGTTTCTATGCATTGTCAACATCTTTTTCGCTCAGCTCATCTACCCATCGTACTGATGCCAACTGACTACAGAGCTTATAATCACCTGCTTTATGCTTCCACATGTATCCATTTTTGGCAGTAACCTTTTCTTGTTTCATAATTTCCCAAACAAGTACCTAATGATCACTCTCACCAACCAGCACCAGTGTCAACACTTCATTAACAACTACATTTTGTGAAGTTATCACCAAATCCAAAACATTGAACCCTCTAGTTGCTTCAATCACATGCTGCTTAAAATACTTAAGGTATTCCTCAGAAATTCCACAAACTCATTCTCCTTGTTCCTATACACTATCTTCTCCCTCCATTCTATATTCCTGTAATTAAATTCTCCATTCTATTCTAAACCATTCTATATTTGGTCACTGGGTTTTCAGAAGGATGAAGAGATGTTGGACGGATCCAAAGGAGACTGACTAAGGTAGTTTCTGACCTCTGGAATGTCGAGTATGAGGAAAGATTGAGAAGATGTAATTTGCAGAGTCTGGTGGACAGGAGGAAGAGGGGAGATATGATAGAGACCTAGAAGTTGGTAAGGGGTTGTTATAGGATCAATGTTGGAGAAGTTTTACAGAGAATAGTGGGAGATCAGGGGAGAACAGTGGTCATCCCTGGAAACTGTATAAAGAGGATGTGAGTAAGGGAGTGAGAGGCAGGTTTTATTCGTGCACGGTTGTGAATGATTAGAATGCCTTGCCTGAGAATGTGGTGTCTGCAAAGAGTTTGAATGTGTTTAAAACATGGTATGATGAGCTGTGTGTGTGATAAAAGGACCTCCCAGATGAGTCTTTGACTCCATGAGGTCTTGGGGTGGTAATAATAATATTCCTGGAAAGTCTCTCATCAGGATTACCTTCTTTGTACATGCCCAACTAATTTGCCTGAACATTTCACAATCAGTATTCTCTGCATTCCTTATCTATACATCCTGTCAGATATACTAACCTGTTTATTTCAACTTTACACCACTCAGATTCAAAATCTGTGCATGCTCTATTAACTTCCACACTTTTGCAGACACAATTCCTCTGGTAAGAGACGTTCATTGGGCATACACCATATTCACACTTGTCTATCTGCTTGGGAGAGGATGTAGCATGATTAGTTTCCAAGCTTCGACATCCCACTGTACGTGCTCTTTGCACTACTGAAGATGACACTGCATGTTGGTTTGAGTAATGTGGGGCTTGCATATTATGGTCTTACTGTGGAAACCCATGTTGTGAGCCTTGGTTATGAATGTTTTTGTGCAGATTCATGATCCTGGATTTCTGCATTCAATGTGTCGACTGAGGAATGGTGGGTTTTTACATATCTTCCTTTGTAGCACCCAACAGTCATGTTTTGATGAGTATGACAGGTCATCCACTGTGGGTAGCACTTGCAGTCGACCCTGCATTTCCATCTCAGTATGGTATCACTGATTGTTGACCTGGAAATGCCGCATTTGTTAACAATTTGCTAGATCTGCATCACAATGCCTCTTTCAACATCTGTCAGTTTCATTCTCTCTACATCTCTCATCTCCTCTACTTCCAATAAAAGTAGAGCAGATGAGAGATCTAGGAGTAATGGTGGACAAGCACCTGAAATTCAGGGGCCACATCGCATAAGTTGTGAAGACGTCACATCGGATAATGGCAATGATGCAGAGGACCCTGACATGCAGAAATAGAGAGGTTATGATACTACTGTGTAAGGCCTTGGTCAGGCCTCATATGGATTATTGTGCACAGATTTGGTTGCCTGGTTTTCATGGAGCAGAGGAGTGAGGAGTATGTTGTGGGTGTAGACATTGAATCAGTTTAAGGCATGGTTGAATGAGCATTGTTGTGCAATAGTGTGTACCTCCTACGATGAGTCTTTGACTCCATGGAGGTCAAATATTAATAATAATAATATCACATGTCCTTGAGACAGAAAAGAAAACTTTTCATTTTTGCATTTCTTTGAACATTGAAATAGAACATCTGTTTAATATCTTCTACTATTACTATTCACTTGTTGACAGTATCAATTTGTCAATGATAGGACTCTGCAAAAATTCCTTTTCAGAATCACCTATTGTGACTGTCAGGTTTTACAGAAACTTCTTAAAACCAAATTTTCTGGTCTTCTTTCTCAAGCTTCCTCCCTCTCATTATTTTCATTACCTAGGTATCAATACTCTCTCTCTGTGTCACCTGTCAATCTTGTATCACTCTCCTCAGCGAGCATGCACACTTGTTCAGCTAAGTGGCAAGTGAGATATTACTGATGGTTGCCACATTGTCATTAGCAAAAAGAGAAAAGGAGTTCAATTCTCATCATGACTAGAGGAATCTATGAGCTTTTTCAATTGAAACTGAACTATCCAATCTTATATGAAACTAGCAGGTTTTTTTTTCCTGAAAACTTGGGTTTTCCATTCTGCATAATTGCAAATCAGCCAAAGAGAACACACATAATTTACAGACAAAAAAATACTGTTTGTGGTGGTGGTGGGCAGTAGATAGCTGCTTCACAATGAGTCCTTGGAGATGTCATGTAATAATAATAAAAGATATCAAATTTTGGAGAAATAAGACAATTCTGGACAACAAGAGGCATGAAACAAAGAGACCCAAGCATCTTTATGATGCTTTTGGAAAGAACAGTGGATGTCGTAACAAATAAGGGGAATTTCAATTCAAGATATGAAAGTAATTGACAATTTACAGATGACATAGTCATTATTGAAGAAGATGAAGAGGAACTAGAAAGAACTAGAAAGAAAAGTGCTGAAGTTAAGTGAAGAAGGAAAGAGATATCAGTTGATAATGAACTGAAAACACAATGATATTCAGAGAGAAGAGAACAATAAAGCAATATAGGTCAATGGACAAGAGCTGGAAGAGGTTAGGAACTTCACATACCTAGGGAGCAACATGACACACAATTTAGACTGTAAACAAGGGATAAGATCTTGGATATCAAAAGCAAAGTAAACCTACAGGCAATGAACAAGAATTGGAAAAGTAAATCACTGAGCCTTTGCATAAAGCTAAGACTGCAGAAAACATGCAATATTTACTAGCACTCTTTATGGTTGTGAGACATGAGTAATGGTAAAAGACTGTTTGATGAATGTTGGCCTTCAAAAGAACATGTTATAGAAAGAGTCTATGAAATGGAGGGGCACAAAAGGTTACAAATGAAGAAATGTATAGCAAAATAAATGGCAAAAAGAATTCTTTATCTTCTTCCTAGTGTTATGTCCCACTTGGTGCAGGGTCACTGTTTTGCATTTGGCCCTCCATTTCATTTGGTTTGTATCATCAGTAGGACAGATGCCCATGGCCCACATATCTTCTTTTAGCCTGCCCATCCATTGCTCTTTTTTTGGCATTCTTTAGGTCGTCAGCCATTTGGGCTAAGCATAAGGACCTATCCTTATTCTCGTTGTTTTTTCAAATCAATGAGAATTCTTTGATTTGAAAAAACAGAGAATTCTTATAGAAGGAGTGAATATTTTACGTGGGTTAATAAAATCTCTTGCATACAATATTAATCCATTACAATACAATAACGTTTTTTTATACCATATTATACTCCAAAATTTAATACTTTTGCATTATAATATTGCATAAAAACTGACTATACGTGGTTTTATTCTGTAAGGGAATCATTTATGAGCAGAAATACGTAAAGTTATCTTATGTACATAAATATTTGTCGTACATGTGTTAATTTAGTGGTTTTGCATTAAGTTCATCTACGATAATAAGGTATTAATATATTGTAAAATGCCCTAAATAGAGTGAAACGAGAGCACAAATAAATATTTAGCTCATTTTTGAATATGCAAAAGCGATATACGAAAAGATAACATCCAGAAGTTCCTCTACACTGTTTCCCATTGTAAATATGGGAAGAAGTGTAGAGGATCTTCTGGATGTCCCTTTTTCTGACATCGCCTTTGCGAATTGTATGATTGTAGTCGATGGAATTAACCCCCATTCGCCTCGTTCAAATTTAATATTATATTTACACCATTCAGTAATTTAAATATACCACCGAAATGTAATATTCGTAAATATGGGGAAAACTATAAATTATTTGTTGAAAATTATACATTCAAAACTTATCTTTTTTTAGCGTCGTTAGCACTTCGCGTACGCAAAATACATGAAACTCAGAAGAAACAAATGGCAAATAATTACAAATGATAACGTTGAATTGGACCTGTTGACGCAGTAAACAATATTTTCTACAACAGTGCAAATGGCTTCCACAATTAATCTATCCGTAGTCATGTAATGAGTTCTTGAGTGGGGTATTGCAACGTCTCTTGACCTCACCCGATGCTTCAATTCATTCCACAACTATTCATTTTGGTTTATATCCTGAGTCTGAGTAGTCACCGCGCGGTTAGCCTAGTGGCTTTGCGCTTCGCAACCATATGCCTGGGGAAGGAGTGTCTACAACGGGAATCGAACCTATCAGGTTCGATTCCCGTTGTAGACGTGAGGAATTTGAGGATCTTCCTCAGGCATAGCCAAGTTAGCCAGTCTTGGGTGCGGTCAGTAGGGTTTTTTTTTCCGCCAGTTTATCTGGAGTTTTTCATCCCGCAAACAGTCAAACCAGCCCCGTGAACATACGCCTCTACAGTCAAAAAATATATCCCCCCCCCAGCGGCAGACCAGGCGACGGGTCGGTTGGGAGTGGTACTAACAAGAAGTCGCATCTAAAAGTAACACGCGGACCCTGCATAGGAAGCGGGAATAACTCGAAGAAGAAGAAGAATAAGGACCTATCCTGCAATAGATTCCTTGTCAGCCCTGGTCACACGTCCATACCATCATAAGCGTGCTTCCTTCATCTTCTTTGGGATTGGGAAAACACCAAGAGGTTTCCAGAAATTTCTTTCAAAACCTCTTGGTGTTGCGTGTTTCCAGATGCCATCATCTGGAAACACACATCTCCATAACATGTAGTACCTGTTCATGCTGTTTTGTTACTGGCCAGCACTCTGCTCAATAAAGTGTGACTGGTCGGATGACTGCATGATAAATCTTGGATTTGAGATGCTGGGATATTTTCTTGTCACACAGGACTCCAGTGATCTGGCACCATTTCAGCCAGGTAGCATCAGTGCACATTCTAGCATCTAGGAGGGTACTACTATCAGACATCACATGGGATCCAAGGTACTGAAAGTTAGATGTCTTAGTAAGTTCAGTACCATTGACTAGAATTGTGCCATCTGTTTTGAGTGCCACATTCTAAAATTTAGTTTTTGTCAGGTTAAGTCACAAACCAAAGTCATCAAATCATGTTTACCACTAGATGACCAGTAATTCAAGTTCCACTCTGGTCTTGTGGGCTAGCAGGGTCCATTGGGGGAGGTTGCTGTAGCCTACCTGAATGTTAAATGGCTTGGTGACACCAGCATCACAGCAGATGGAGCTAGTGGTGTTAGTGTAGAGCAGTGCTTTCCAAACTGTGGGCCACAGCCCACTTGGAGGCCGTTAGTTTTGTTGAGGGGGGCAGGCTGTGAAATAATGAAAACAAATTTAAAATGTTTTAAGACTAAGTGTGGCACATGTCAAATGTGCATGTAAGATGCTAAAAATGTAATATTTGCATTTGATTTTTGCAATATTCGCTGTGTATGTTTTGTACTGAATATAAATACAACAAATATTATAATAATATGTCTGTAATATGATTTTTTTTCCGATGGATGGAGGGGGGGGCCGTGAAATATTTTCATTTTTCCAAGGGGGCCTTTACATCCAAAGTTTGGGAAGCACTGGTATAAAGGAACTGCACCCAACACATATAGGCTTCAGGGATGCCATGGGTGCATAGAGAGTATACCAAAGACCCAATTGAATGACTTCTCCAGGTTCAAGAAGGCCATGTGAACTGTCTTACTTTTCTCCCTGTGTCTTTCCATTAGCAGGCTGACAGCATGGATTGTATCTGTTGTCACACAATATTTTACAAAGCCACGTCGATTTGGTTATATATTAACAGTGTCTCTTAAATGAGCATCGATTATGCATTCAAAAATCTTCATGGTATGGCAGAGGAGGTAAGTGCATTAAGTGTAGACAGTGACGTCATCTTTGCCTTTCCGAATGGGTGATTTGGTGCTAGTCTTCCAGTCAGATGGGATCTCGTTTTCCTTGATGCATTTGTTGAACAGTCCTGTCAAAAACTTCACTCCTCATTGTCCTGATGTTTCTTACACTTTTATGGGGATATCAAATGGTAAAGAGAATCTAATGTAGAAAATAATTTTAAGGAAACTAAAGCTTTTTTTGGACATATCTGCAGAACGGATAACGGTAGAAAGATCAGAACCTTAATGCTTGGTATACAGTGGACAGTATAAACAGAAGAGGACAGCAAAGGCAAGTGTGGGGTAAATGATGCAGGAGTGGTGCAGAAAGAGTTTTTTCAGGATTTGTCATCTGCCAGTGGACTGAGAGAAATAACAAATAATGGTGAAACAAGCATCAGACACCTACAAGCACAGGACCTGTGGGCACTGATGATGATGAAATGGCAAGTGCTAATCATATGTAGTTATGAAACTAAAAATAAAAAAATTCTAACATTATTATTATTACGGGCAACTCCAGGAAGTCCTTAGACACATCGACGGAGGCCCTAACATCATGTCAAGAACAACTATTCAACATTCACACAGTATCTATCATACTTCGCCTTGAACGCATTCACATTCATGGCACCCACAACAGACTCTGGCAGCTTATTCCACTAATTCACCACTCTCCAAGTAAAAAACCTAGCTCTAACACCCTTGCCCAGTTTCCATGGATGGCCCCTAGTCCTCCCACCACCAGTCCTCTTCTCAAAAATATCCTCTGAATTAATCTTATAGAAACCCTTCAGTAATTTGAATGTCTCAATCATATCACCCCTTTAGTGCCTATAAACCAATTTCTGCAACCCACAAATCTTCAACCTGTTCTCATAAGGTTCATTCCATAGACCTGCTATCATCTTGATCACTCGTCTCTGGATCCTCTCCACCTCCTCCCCATCAAGAAGTTGGCACCCATGTTGCCAATTTAGCTCCAAAAAGGAAGAAAAAAAGATCTAGCTCTTTTTTTTCTTCCCTAGCTCCAAAAATTTTAATCTAGCACCTAGCTCCAAATCTAGCTCTTTCAGAACTAGTTTCAGCTCTTTTTACTTGTTTTTATAACTTACTGTTAAAGAAATTGTTTTAAAAGTTTTCCAGATGTTTGCATTTGATAAGGAATTGTATTGTACGTTTGGTGCGAGCATCGTACACGTCTCAAACGCATGATGACGTCAGTCAGTCCCAACAGTCTGCTATTTTGTAGCCTTAAAGCAACGCCGCTGTGAGTTAGTCTTTGCACAGTGTTCCGGTTGGTAGTTACAACAGCGAGTGGGAAGTTTTCAAAGACTGATCGTAATTCGTTGCAGTAAAGAGTTGTATACCCTTCTTCAAAAATGAGCAAAGAGAAAAATAAAGCTTACAAGCAAAAATTTAGGAGGGAGTGGTTGCAAATGGGAATGTTTAGTAAATGGGTGTGTGAGGTTCTTGGTAATGCTACAAAAGGCCACTGTAAGTTTTGCAGATGTGATATAGCTGCAAAATATTGTCAGCTTGTAAAGCATATGAAACTAAGAAACTTTTTGCTGCAGTTCCATATAAGGCTGTTCCTATTACAAATATGCTTGTGAAAAAAGTCTGAGACTGCGAACTTTGAAGGTAGGTTAGCGTTATTTCTTTGTTGTCACTCATCATTCAACAGTTGTGACCATCTAGTAGATCTTTGCAAAAAATATCATCCACAGTCAAAATATGCCAAAGATAAAAATGCACCAAACTAAGTGCTCTGCAATCGTAAAGAATATTCTAATGAGCATTTTGAAGAAGATCTAATTGCAGATATTGGAGATGGAAATTTCAGCTTGCAAATAGACAAATCAAATGATATCACAGTGAATAAGATTTTAGGAATGGTCATCATTTATTATAGCAAGAAATTCAACAAAATTATGCATATATATTTCTGATCATGGTGGTTCTAGAAAAGTGTGACACTAATGGTATTGTGGCTGTACTGAAAAGAGCTCTTGACCAAGAAACTGGATATTAAAAATCTCATTGCAATTGGTATAGATAATGCTACTCTTATGATTGGTGCCAATAATAGCGTTTATGAACAACTGAAGGCATATATTCCCTCCTTAATTTTAATTAGATGCGTATGCTATTCGTTACAACTGGCAATGTCTCACACTTGTGCAGAATCTCTCCCAATAAAATTAGACTTTTTAGTTGCCGAAACATATAAGTGGTTTTCATATTCTTCTTCAAGACAAGCAGCATACAAAGAGCTGTATCAAACTATCAACGAAAATCATGCTCCTCTGAAAATTGCAAGCAATTGTGCAACAAGGTGACTCTCCACTGAAACCCATTAGACAGAATTCTCAGCCAGTGGTTAGAATTAAAAACTCGCTTCAAAGTCGTGAGTGTGACTGAGAAATGTTACAAAGCTCAAATTTTGTTGGAGATGTACAAAGATAAAAAGAATCTGTTGTACCTTTTATTTTTGCATCCTGTTCTAATTCAAGTTCAGCAAGTTAACAAAATTTTCGAATCTAACAGTGATGATAAGATGAGATTATTTGAAGACCTTTCTCATTTGATTCACTCTATTGCTAATATGTTAGTGCTACCATCATTCACAGTCGACCCTCTAGAGTCAGAGATTGATGACTATTTGGATACCAATCCAAATCTTGGTTAATTTGAAAGAAAAATTTCAGAGCTGATGATACAAAAGAAAATAACTCAAAATGATGAGCAAAATCCTAGAAGTAGAGCAAGACAGTTTCTTTTTGGTCTCTTCAAACAGTTAAGCAAAGGTTGCCTGAAAACTTGAATATTTTAAGAACGATGTCTTCTTTTTCTGTTGACAATATCCTACATATAAAAGAACCTGTTACTTCCACTTTAGAAATAATGCTGAAAACAGAAAAAGATGTTGCTGCTGCTGAATACCAGTACAATACTATCCACTTAAATAAATGGACAAATATAGAAAACACTGAGCTATTCTGGACTGAAGTACGAGAATATAAAGGTGCATCTGGAATGAATCCATTTAAGAAATTGCTCAGTGTGTGATAAATTTATTAATACTGCCAAATTCTAGTGCAGAAATTGAACAAATTTTTAGTTCCATGAATGTAGTTAAAACTAAATTAAGAAACAAGATGGAATTTGCCAATGCTGACAGCTATTTTGTCAGTCAAGTATGGCCTCAAACGTAACAAGTGCTACAGACTATCATTTACCAGCATCTACACCGAGTAATATTGGAACGATGGCCACATATAATCAAACTGAAAATCTAAGTGAAAACGTGGGTGAATTAAGCGCAGAAGACCACATGGAAGATGTATTTAGCCATTTATATGCAAGTATCACTTCAACTTGAATAAAATAAGTAACTTAAAAGTATCAGCTACTACTTTTAAAATTTTGGCTTCAAATTTTTATTTTTAACTCCTTTTTAGCTCCTTTTTTTAAAGATTTAGCTGTTTTTAGTCATTTTCATTTGACAAGACTACAATCTGGGCACAGTAGTCAAGATGGGGGGTCTTATCAAGGCTCGATACAGAGGAACAATAACTTGCTTGTCTCTGCTCATCAAAGTATTCTTCAGTAACCAAGTGGCTAAATCAGCTCATGATTTGATGAGCTGATTTAGCCACTTTTGCAGTGTGCCCCCTAAACTTCAACTCCCTATCCACCAACACTCCCAAATCTCTGGCCTCGTTAATCTCCCGGAGTACAGTTCCACCAATGTGGTATACTGCTGCTAATCTTTTCACCCCAAAATGCATAACCTTACATTTTGCCACATTAAACTGACATCCATTCTCCTTAGCCCAGTCCTCCAAACTATCCAAATCATCCTGCAAAATTTTGACATCATGTACATTCACTATTGCTCTACCCAACTTTGCATCATCAGCAAACAAATGAACAGTTCCTCTCAGATCCTTTCCTATATCATTAATGAACAAATTAAACAGTAGTGGTCCAAGAACAGAACCCTGTGGCACACCACTAGTCACAGGCTGTCTTTTGGACTCTACTCCTGAATAAACTACTCTCTGATATCTCTCCATCAACCACCCTCCTATCCATCTCACCAACCCTATATCCATCCCCATATGCTGCAGTTTACTGATTGGAATTCCATGTAGTATCCTGTCAAAGGCCTTAGCAAGGTCCAGTAGCGTCACTGTAAACCCATTACCCTTATCCAGTTCAGCCGTCACTGTGTTATAAAATGTGAGCAAGTTACTGAGGCATGATCTACCCTTCACAAAACCATGCTGTCCCCATACAGTATCCCATTTTCATCTATCCATTCCTGTATTTTCCTCTTGATTACCTTCTCCAAGACCTTGACAACGACTCCTGATGTGCTGATCGGTCGGTAATTTGCAACAGCAGTCTTGGAACCTCCTTTATGCAGTGGAACTATTTTCCTTGCCCTCTCAGGACTAACTCATATCTGAGACTCAAATTAAGCAAAACGGTCAAGGGCACTGACAATTCATTAGCCGCTTCATGTACGACACAAGCTATAGCATCGAATCCCACAGATGTATTCGCATTAAGGTTTTGTAATAGACCATTCACCTCCACTTCATTCACCACAATTCCTGTATAAGCTGTTGGTTCCTTCATTCCTGCAATATCACCACCTGGATGATATATCAACTGATTCTGTTACCTCCCTACCATCGGCATTATTTAAAATCATTCTGCCGTATACATTTTTTCTTTTACTTGCAACATATCGCAAAAACATACAGAAGTAATTGTAAAAAGATTCATAATTGTAAATTATGATTACAAATTGATATCTTTAATCATTTTACAGCACACAGGTGTGGGGGAGTGGAGATGCCAGTTCAATGTTATGAAATATTTTTGTTATTATTATTATTTGACACCTCCAGGGAGTCCAAGGACTCATCGAGGGAGGCCACCTGCTCTACAACTCTGTCTCCACCATTCAATCGCCAACTGACTTCAACTACACCAATGCCATCTACCACTGACCACCACTGGTATTTCCACAAGCATCCATGCCCACGGCAGGATTTGAGCCCGCAGCCTTTTGACTGGAGAGCGGATACGCTATCCACTCGGCCAACCAGGCCAGCTAAAACTTTACCATTTTAACCAACTCCTGTAGACACACACATGCATGTGCACACCTGTCTAATGTAAAACAATTTAGCTATCTTCATACTATTGGCACTATCATATCCCCCATGTGCCCCGAGGGCACAGAGGTCTGACATACATCCGTTTACGGGCTGAAGTTAACCCTGTGAGAATGGCCAGTCCTCAGCAGAGGGCCAACAGCATTGAATGATTGATCCCCTTCCAATTACTAACCGTGCTCAGAATTACTTAACTTCTTGTATGAGCCATTAGTAGCAGAGACTCTACCAATCAATCAACCTTTTTTGGCAAAAATAAACGGCGTGTTGGAGTTCTCAGGTATCGAACCCGAGGCATTTCACATGCAAAGCGAACGCTCTACCACTGAGCTACACCCCCATCTTATAAGGTTTAAATATATAAGATTTTAAAATTTGGCAAATAAAGATGGGATGTAGAATTTTCTCTTTGTGGATTGTTGAAGGTGGAAGAAATCAGATCTTTGGGTGATAGTGGATAGGGATCTAAAATTTAGAGAACACTGTCCTCTAAATTTTGATGCAGAGGACACTGACTTGAAGAAGTATGGAAATTCTGTTTTTTTATGAGGAAATATGGAAATTCTGTTTTTTTATGAGGAAATATGGAAATTCTATTTTTTTTATGAGGCCTTGATTAGGCCACATGTGGACTACTGTACACAGATTTGGTCACATAGTTTTCAAAGGATGAGGAGGTATTGGAAAGAGTCCTGAGGCAGTTGACTAAGGCAATTACCGATCTCTGGAATGCTGAGTATGAAGAAAGGTTGAGAAGATGCAAATTGCAGAGTCTAGTGGATAGGAGGAAGAGGAATGATATGATAGAGAAGTATAAGTTGCTATGAGGTTGTGATAATATTAATGTTGAAGAGGTTTTTCATAAAATGGTGGGAGATGGGTGAAGAACAACAGGTCATCCCCGGAAGCCGTATAAGAAAGGTGTATGCAATGTAAGCAAGGGAGCGAGAAGCAGGGTTTTCTGCATAGAGAGTTGTGAATGATTGGAATGCATTGCTTGAGAATTTGGTGTCTGCAGAGAATTTGAATGTATTTATTTAAGGCATGGTATGATGAGCTGTGTGTATGACAATGATCCCCTCATGATGAGTCTAATTCTATAGGGTTTGGGATGATAATGATAATTTTCTGAAATCTTGAAGTAAGAGATTTCCTGTCATGTTTCCTTTTTCCTTTTCCCCTTCTCTTCTACTTACTTTTTATTTCTTATCTATTGGTAGATCAAGAAAAGTGTATGAGTATTATTTATATTGATCTTAAAATGGCTATTTTCTAGATTTCTGCAAACAACTGAAAATCCCCTTGCAATCCACTGGCAGTGTCACTGACATAAACATTAAACAGTAGGGTCTCCAGGCTGCACCCTGTAAAAATCCTACTTGTGATCTTGTTCCTTAATACTGTTACCTTTCAGATACCTTCCTCCTTAATATCGATCAGCCAGTCAATCTCCAGTTCAGTTTGCCAACCTAATACCTAAACCCATATGCTGCAACTTAAATACCAGCTTATCATGTGGTATCCTGTCGAATGCCTTTGTAGAATTTAAAGAAATGGAATGCCTTTCCCTCATCATCCACTCTTGTTATTTTATTGTAAAAGACAATTGGATTACTGAAATAACAGCACTCCTCAACAAATCCATGCTGATATCCTCATAGATAACATTACCTTCATTTACCCAGTTTTGTATATGATCTCTCAATAATTTCTACAGAATTTTTATTACAGAAGAAATACAAACATTGGTCTATAGTTTGCGGCTCCGTTACTACCATCCACATGCAACAACACCATCTTACCCTCCTTCCACTCCTCGGGCACCTTTCTCTCAGTACTTTCTCTCATTGAACAGCCAGGGTGAAGGAGCTGTCAGTTCTTTAACACATTCTCTCACTTTCAATTGAAAAAGCCCATATAAAGATGCCTCTCATCGTGGCATATTTTTCCAATCAAAGGGTGCTATTGTACTATGGAGTTGATCAAACTAAAATACTTTTCACACTTTCCCATATCACTGCCTGCAGAGTCTTTGATGATGATGATGATGATTAGTATATATGTATATACCAAACCCTAACACATTTCTTGCAAGAAATTGCTAGTGATCTAGAAGACTGTCATCCTCCACTAGAAGAATAACAAAACTATCCATCCAATCTAGACTGTTCTAGAGTGTATGGATGATTGTTTTGCTCTTGATTTAGTTTACATTTATATATATATTAATATCTACATAAATTATCTACATAAATTCTTATATATATATATATATATATATATATAGATAGATAAAGAAGTGACTTTGCTGTTGAAATACATGAAGTCTCCCTGTCAACCATCACGTCTAAATATTAGTCCAATATTTATGAGTGCCTTTGTTTTTTTAAAATCTAGTTTTACTGATTATTTTTTATTGCAATTTTTTTTATTAATAATGGAATGTTTTCCCCCCTAATAATCAGTACTGTAGAGTAAAAAATGTGCTATTTTAAATGCTATGAATTGCACTTTTGCATAATTTATATAAATTTTTTTCATTACTTTTTTTAAAGCACATATAGGCCCTCGCAGTGGCTCAGGAAGTACTAAGAAAAGTAATGTTGGATCTGGCAAAGAAACCTTACGATTACGTTCTAAGGGTCCAGCAACCATTGAGGAAGCTGTAAGTTTCCTGATGTAAAACTTTTTGCATGCTTTTGAAGTTGAATATCTTTTCATTTGTGTGTTATATGTAACATTCAAAAATAAGTGGTATGTATGTATGCAGTTATTGTGCTTAGATTCAAAGAAAATATTATTATTAAATTATTACGGGTATCTCCATGGAGTCAATAGACTCACTGCGGGAGACCCAAACTAGCAAAACAGTATCTGTCATATCTCTTCTTGAATTCATTTACAGACGAAGAACTCACAACTAAGTCAGGCATGAATTCCACTCATTCACCACCCTCCAGGCATTCTCACACCCTTGTTAACCACACTCTTCTTTAATTTCCAGGGATGACCTCTTGTTCTTCCATCACTATCACACAGCTGAAACATTCCCTGTTCATCAATCCCATAAAAACCTTTCAGTAATTTAAATGTTTCTATCATATCCCCTCTTCTCTGCCTATCAACCAACCTCTGCAATCCACAAGCTCTCAATCTATCAATGTAGGGAGCATTTTTTACATCACTCACCAACTTAATCACTCTTCTCTGAACCCTCTCCACAGCCTCCTCATCTCCAAGGAATCCAGGTGACCAGACCTGAGCACAGTAATCCAAATGTGGAAGTATCAACGCTTTATAAAGGGGAATAATAACCTCTTTAAATTAAACAATGGCCCAAGCACAGATCCCTGAGGCACACCACTGGTCACCTGCCTCATCCTAGACTCGGCTCCTCCATACACCACCTTCTGGTATCTCTCCCTGAGCCATTCTCCTATCCATATCACCAATTTAGTATCCATTCCCATCTGTTCCAATTTGCATAATAGTGTTCCATGGGGTATCCTGTCAAAAGCCTTAGCAAAATCCAGAAGTACCACTGTGTAGCCATTTCCTTTGTCCAACTCAGATGTCATTCTATTATAAAAAGTTAATAGATTGCTAAGGCAGGATCTACCTTTAACAAAATCATGTTGGCCTCTATAGAGTATCATATCCTGATCCACCCATTCTTGAATTTTGTCTTTAACCACTTTTCCAATACCATCATCATCAAACATCTATATACTAATTTTTTGCTAAGGATGTCTGGGTCTATCTTTCAGTATGGATCCTAGGATCAAAAGATATAGGATCCCAGTAGTCTGTAACCAACAAATTTTAGGGACTACTGAGCATAATAAATTAGACTGAATTTTTATTGTAAATAATTTCATGGCACCAAATTAAAAGCCACAAAAATATACTTGAATATATTTTAACATTGTTAAAAAGCAAAAGATGAAGCAAAACTAGGTGAGTAAAACTGAGTATTGGACAATAGGATATTGTGGTCAGTGTTCACTCCATGCAAAGTCCAGGTTATTCCGGTTTATTGTTATTAATATAACACTGGTGTTCTTGTAGTGTCATAGTTAATCGAGGTATATGGAGAGCTTGCAGGATTTAAATAGATAACAAATACCAGTTTAACCTCCCTACCAGCAAGGGGGATGAAATAGTGAGACTTAATTGCACATCTTATCCATGTTATTCAATGGGTGTTACAGAATCGTATCCAGAATCATATGCCTTATCCTTGAATGCATTTATTATTATTATTATTATTCAGGTCTCCATGGAGTCAAAAGACTCATCTTGGGAGGTCCTTTCTAAGAAATACAAGTCTATCAAGACTCTTCGAGGGAGGATTTGCCAACAATGCATTCACAACAAACTTTGGCAACTCATATGAGTGCTATTTTAATGTGAAACGTTATTCATTATGGGATGAAAAAGCTTGCAAGCTGTGTTATAACCTTAATGGAATGTGCTTAGATAAAAATTCCACATTTAATGGAAATTTATAGGAAACCACTGTATAACCAGGTACTTCCACAATAGTTTTGCTCTAACACTTTTAGGAAATTGCAGCAATCCATGTACAACACATTTTTCCCCAACACAGTCGGAGAATTGCAGCAAATCACATAAACAGTATTTTTGAGATCTGTTGTGTGTGTGTGTGTGTGTGTGTGTGTGTGTGTCGGAGGATAAATCCCACTGTTATGTTGGTTGTAATTTTTCAACATATCCAATTTTTTTTATGGACTGTTGACTCTATCAATAATTACAAAATTAAACAACTCTTGAATTTTGTGGTTGGTTTGAGAGTAAGGAATTTCTGTGAGGGTGAGATTGGATAGGGCCTTTGCATTTTTGTCACATATTAGTCAGTTTTTATGAAATATATTCTGAGCAACATGATGTAATTTTCTTCATTTTCTTGGAAATTAATAATGGCCTTCTCAGTTTTGGGGATGTGTTAATTTTATAGAATGGAGTAATATGCAGTGGTGAGATTTGTTACTATGATTTTGGTTGTATTTTTTTCTTTGTGGTAGAGATGTATGTATTATTATTAGTCAGGCTTCCATGGAGTCAAAAGACTCATCGTGGGAGGTCCTTCCTAAGAACATAAAGCCTGTCAAGACTCATTGAGGGGAGGTCCCCCACTAAGAAACACAAATTCTATCATACCACTCCTTAAACTCATTGACCATTCTCACTCTCACCACTCCATCAGGCAATGCATTCCACGGTTCAACCACTCCTCACCCTCTTGCTCACAGTTTCCATTCGTAACTTCCAGGGATGGCCTCTTGTCATTGCTCCTTCCCACTGTTCAACCAAGCGAAAGAACTCCCCAGTGTCAACCCTGTAACCACCTCTCAACAGTTTAAAAGTCTCAATCCTATCACCTCTCCTTCTTCTATCCACCAAACTCTGCAGTCCACATTCCCTCAGCCGATTCTCATAACCAAAATTGTACAGTCCTGAAACCATCTTTGTCATCTGTCTTTGTACCCTTTCCACAGTTAATTTATCCCCTTGAAATCCTGGGGACCAAATCTGAGAACAATAAGTGTGGTCTGATCAGAGACTTATACAACAGAATGATAACCCTTTTATCTCTGCAGGTCAGTGTCCTTCTCATAATTGCAGCAATCCTCTGTGTTACCTTCACCACCTTTGCAATATGTCCCCTAAATTTCAGGTTTCTATCAATCATCAACCCCAGATCTCTTGTCTCCCCTACTTCCTCCAGTATGACTCCTCCCATAGAGTATGCAGCATCCCATCGATGTTTCCCAAACCTCAAGACCTTACATTTTGCTGCATTAAACTGACACCCCTATTCATTTGCCCATCTATCTAGCTTATTCAAATCCTCTTGCAGGGCTACCACATCTGCACTATTACTAATAATCCTTCCCAGCTTTGCATCATCTGCAAACAACTGAATATCCCATTGCAATCCACTGGCAATGTCATTGATATAAAGGTTAAACAATATAGGTCCTAGTACTGAGCCCTGTGGGACCCCACTTGTAACCCTCTGCCTCCTTGAAACTGCTCCACCATACACAACTCTCTGATACCTATCAGACAGCCAATCCTGAATCCAGTTGACCAATCTGACATTCAGACCCATATACTCCAACTTAAATATCAGCTTATCATGTGGCACCCTGTCAAATGCCTTTGCTAAGTCTAAGAAAATTGCAGTATATTCCTTTCCCTCATCTAATATTCTTGTAACTTTATTATAAAAGGCTAGCATATTGCTAAAACAAGAGCGCCCTTTCACAAACCCATGTTGACTCTCACAAATAACATAACCCTCATCTGCCCAATACTGTATACGGTCCCTCACTACTTTCTCCAAGATCTTAACAACTACTGATGACACACAAACTGGCCTATAATTAGACACTTCCAGTCTGTTACCACCCTTATGCAATGGCACTATCTTACCTCCTTCCATTACCTGGGCACCTTTCCTGCAGCCAGATTTTCATTGAAAAACCAAGTTGAAGGCACTGTCAGTTCTCTAGCACATTCTCTCAAAACTTGTGGTGAAATATCATCCAGTCCCAAAGTTTTACTGACATCCAGAGTATTCAGTATCTGAAACACACTCTCCTCCTGTACCTCTAAACCTCAAACCTGCTCTATCCCTCTAGTATTAAAATTGATTCCTCTAGGATGAAATACTCCAATAAAGTGTTCATTGAACAATTCCACTATGTCCTCTGCATCAGTCACTCTATTCCCATTTTTATCCCACCCCACAATATCATTCTTCCACAGTCATTTCTCCTCTTACTGGCCACAGCTAAAAAATTCCCTAGGATTTTCTTTGGATCTTAGGGCCAATCTCCTCTCATATTCCAGTTTTGCTTTCCTTACCACACTAGTCACTCTTCTGGCCTGTGTCTTCATGCATCTTCTCTTCACCTGTATCCTTATATCTCTTCCATAGCCTCTTTTTCACATGCAATTCCTGTTTAATATTGTTTGTCATCCACTTTACTCCAAATTGTGTCCTTTTCTTCACTGGTGGTATGCAACTTACCATTGCTGCTAACAAATATTCTTTCACAATTTCCCACGCACTAATGATATCCTGGCCTTCCAATTCCTCTCTCCATGAAATTTCCCGAAGTTGACGTCTAAGACTATTATAATCACCTGCTTTATAATTCCACATAAGTTCCCATCTCTTTGATACTCCTCCATTTCTATTCATTTTCCAAGTCAAAACCATATGGTCACTCTCTCCAACTGGTGGGAGAGATGTCATCTCAGTTATTATCAACTCTTCTGATGCTATAACCAAATCCAAAACTCTTGAACCTCTTGTTCCCTCTGTTACATGTTGCCTAAGACATTTGTCCCTCAAGAATTCTAGAAATTCCATTCCCCTATTGCTACATGCATCTTCCTCTCTCCAATTTATACTACTGTGGTTAAAATCCCCCATAACAATCATTCTTCTTGCACTTGCCAAACTTAGATGTCTAAACATCTCCTGGCCCCCATCCTCTGTGCTCCTTTGTCTGTAGCAACACCCCACTAAATATCCTGTCTTGCCCACCTCTACCTCACACCATATGCTCTCAAAATCATTTGTCAACTGCCTTCCAAAGCCTCCACTCTTAGAGGACATAAGTCGTCACTTATCATAAGCAGTACCCCACCACCATGCTTTCCCCTCCTATCCTGCCAAAGTTGCTGTACCCAGCGACTTCTATTCCTGTTATTATATCCACTTCTGTCAACCACATCTCAGTGATCCCAATAATTTTTGGCCAGGCTGATGCTATCTGCACCACCAATTCATCTCCCTTATTCTGGATACTCCTAGCATTAGTATAAAGCATATAAATGCCATTGTTTCTATACCCAGCATTATCCCTCCAGACTCCTCTGAGCTTAGTGTTACCTGATGTCGTCTCCCTTCTCCCAAGTATCCATTGCCACAAGAGGCCACCCCTGCTATCATCCTCCCTGGGACACACTGACTCGTTCAGGACAGCAATCTTTCCATATGCCTACGTCCTTCCTCATTCAAATGTAAGTGGTCTCTCGCATACAATTCCTCTTTCCTCAAACGCACTCCAAGCATCCACATATACCAGTCCTCTCTTGTCACAGATTCTAGCTATTATATCATTCAATATTACTGCTCTTCTGCTCAGCTCGTCATTATCATACCTAGGCAACATGCACACTATTTTTCCTCTCTCTGTCTTCTTCCATACAGCCTCGAGCAAAAATCTCATATCTCTCACTGCCCGACTTACATTACCACTCAAGTTGTGTTCCTACCATCACAATCATCTCATCCACCCTTTGACCTCTCTTAATTGCCATAGCCACCCTTTCTATTGTTCCTCCTGGCAAACACTCCTCACGCATCCTATCTTGAACACCACGGATCATTGAGTCGCCATACATTATACCTCTTACCATTCCCTCTCTCCTCTTCTTTCATTCCCATACCTCTCTTTCATTCCCTCTCTCCTACTGTTTTCATTTTTTCCTCTTCTAGCACTCCCATACCTCTCTTTCATTCCCTCTCTCCTACTGTTTTCATTTTCTCCTCTTCTAGCACTCCCATACCTCTCTCTCATTCCGTCTCTCCTACTGTTCCCATCCTCTCGTCTTCTAACATTCCCATACCTCTCTCTCATTCCATCTCTCCTACTGTTTCCATCCTCTCATCTGCTAGCATTCCCATACCTCTCTTTCATTCTCTTTCTTCTGTTTCCATTCTCTTCTCTGTAGTGAGGTATAAGAATATTACAATCACATAATGATTGTAATATTCTTATACCTAATCACATAATGTTCTCATAAGCATTACTTTAGATCTGAGATACACTGCTCAGCAAAATTAACAAAATACTTAGAAAATGTGGTGTAATTCATGCAGTTTGTGATGAAACAGGACAAAACTTGGTGTCAGTGTAAAAGAGAATAACAATGAAATGAAGATATAAGGAGCATTATATAGGGATGTATCAGCATTACCAAAAATCACATTGTAGAAATCAACACAATATTCAAAAATCTTTTATTATTTTTTTAATAGAACTTGTGCCATGATAACATTAGATGCATGTATTCACAAGAAAATAGTCATTTCATTACTGCAAATATTTCAGCTAGAAACTAACTGGTCATCATCGGTGCATCATCATAATCACAAGGCAAGATATAGCCTACAAAATATTAAGGAAATTAAATAACGAAGAAAGAGATACAGCACAAAACAACATAATACAAGAGAAACAATGAATAGAACATTATAAGAATTTATGGAATGACCCAAATTTAATAACAGATAATAATAATGAAGAAATCACTCCTGATATAGAACCAATAAAACTGGAAGAACTAAAAGGTATTGAAAAATAGAAAATCAACCGAATTAGATGGCATAAATACAGAGCTTTGGAAATATGGTGGAGAATATTTATATCACAGATTCTTAAAATTAATAAATAACTGTTGGAGAAAATGTGAGGTTCCATCAGACTGGTTAATGCCAAGGTTATATCTATATTTAAGAAAGAAGACAGATGAACGAGTAGAAATTACAGAGGAATGTTTATTAAATGCAGGTTACAAAATTTACAGTAAAATCCTGAATAAAAGACTTGGAAATATTGCAAACGATCTACTCTCAGAAGAACAAAATGGTTTCAGGCATGGAAGATCACATGTAGGCAATATTTGTGTGTTAAAATAAATTATTGAAAAAAGATGAGAATTTAATTTAGAGACTCATGGTCTTTGTAGATTACGAGAAAGCTTTTGATAAAATAAAACACAATGTAAATAAAACATAAAGTATAACAATGGTGGTCACAAGGTCAACCAGTGCTACTAGGTGAGTGATGCAACAGTCAAGTAGCATTGGTGACATAGACTTTTCGAAACTGATTTGATGTCTTGAGTACAATATATATATATATATATGCATGCAGGAGTGGAAGATGCATTTGTGGAGAAAGAGAGAGAGAATGAACGAGAGATGGATTTCTTGTAAGTGCAATATATTGTTGGATGACGATGCAAGGAATGCAAAACTGACTGAAAAGATAAGATGGTGTACATGAAAGAAACAAAAGCTAGAGAAACTGAGGGAGTGAAAGAATGCAAGGATGCTGAAGCGAAAGTTACTGATAAGGGAGTGAAAGAAAGTACAACTGAGGAAATGGAAGTAAGGTGTGGCAGAACAAGAGATAGCGAGATTGCAGGAGTGATAGAGAGCGGAATTGTTGGAATGCAAAATTTAATAAAATGAAAAATGAAATGAGGAATATGTGGAGTGATATTAGATGGCTAGTGGAAACTAATGAAAGTGAACAGAATGAAAGGAAAAAGAGTAAAAGAGGTGATGAGTGATTCCAGGATAGCAGTATTTGGAGACTCTATAATTAGGTAACTAGTTACCGAGAAAGTCCATAAGATCTGCTATCCAGGTGGGAGAATGAGTAGAATAATTAAGGCATTCGACATGAGGAAGAAACGAGCAAGAGAGTTAGTCGTGATTGTGGGGGACAAATGAACTAAGTGGACATAAGAAGGATGTGAGGATATCACTATTGAGAAGAGTGAAAGATAATAGTGTAGTAGGAAAGGTTGTCAGTGTGTTGCGATGGAGAGCCAAAAAATGAATAGTATGCTAGCAGAGCTGTGTGAGGAGAAGGGAGTACAGTCTGTGGATGTATGGCATGCGTTTGAGGAAAGAATGAAATTATACAGACTTGATGCCTTGCATTTAAATGGCTTTGGAGTGAGTGTACTCGAGAAAGTGTTGCTGGATGGAAGTGCAGTGTGTGGGATGCCTGCAAGAGATCAGAAGAAAGAGATAAAGGGAAAAATCGGGAGAGTGGTACTGAAGAGACAGAAGTGCTTGGCAGTGGAAACAGTAGTAGTAGTGTGAGAGGTGGAGAGAGAGAGAACGGGAATGCAATTAAACACGTTTAATTAATAATTAAACACACTAAAAACAATAAAACAGATCAACAACGAGAATAAATAAGACAATGAAAGAATCACCTGCTATTTACATATAAACGCAGTGACTGGCCCCAAGATAAGCATTGTGCCTGGTAAACAAACATGCTCGCTAGTGCACTTGCTTCACAATCAAAGAATCGTGTGCTATGTACATACGTGAAAATACAGTGACTGGGCCAGATTAAACTGGCCCCAAGATAAGCGTTGCGCCTGGTAAACAAACATGATCACTAGTGCACTTGCCTCATACATGCCCTGTGGTCTACACGTATAAAACAGGGCCAGCCGTGGCTGGCCCAATATTGTATAATACTAAGTCGCATTATATAATATTGCCACAAAATATTACAGTAATTTTTTTATTAAACAATAAAACGTGTTGGAAATAGATCAAAAAATAATAATTACAAGAAACATATTTTTTAAAACTACAATTATTGGGCTAGTTATACAAATATAAGTGGGGCCCGGCTCCTATGGCCCCTATAGACAAGCTGCCCCTGTGTGTGTGTGTATTATGCAAATATGCAAACATCTTTGCACACATTTGATGGGTCCAAACCAGACACACAAAGTAAAAATTGTTCTCGCCTCATAATCATTTCCATGAAGAGGCACATTCCTGTTATTAACACAGTTACATAACATTGTCACTCTTACACACATATTCTCACCATTCCTCCCATTATAATTTAGTTTCCCTGAATTAGGTCTGAATTAGCTGTGTATTAGATCTCATACCAAACATCAAGTGTAGGCTGTCCTTTTTATACAATTCTAATCTTCCTTCACACTCACTCCACACATCTAAAAACTGGTCCATTCCTTCTGCACAGCCCATGCATGAAAGTTTGCAATCATAGCCAGGGGCACGCCAGTAGTAGTGTCTGGCGCATGTGTGCAAAACTTTAGTTGGAACCCCTATATCCTTTTACCCCAATAAAAAATCACTTTATAAAAACGTATCAGTGAGTAAAAATGAAATATGAAATATACTAATTATAAGTTTATTGAACAAAAAGCAGAAATTACAAAAAAAAAAAATGTATAAAAAACAATAAACATACAAGAAGGGTACAAAAACAACAAAAATAATTTGGAAAAAAATAAAGTAAATAAATAATAAAATAAATTAATAATAGTAACTTACAAGTGTATAAAATAGGAACATATTAAACATTATTGGGTAAAGAAATAGTTAAATAAATATTTAAACAGGAAGAAAAATCGCTTAGTGAATTGAACTTTTCTAGTTTTCATTAATGAAAATTCTTGAATAATATCATGTATATCAAGTTGATCCAAAATATCTGGCTCTATTGATATAATGGAAAGATTTGAAAGTCTGTCTTGTACCATTGTGGAGCGCAAGTAGTTTTTAATAATTTTAAATTCAGAAAAGGACCGTTCAGCAGATGCTACAGATACCGGTAATGACAAAAGAATCTGAAGGGCAATTGTAAAGTTTGGATAAACTGTGATTAAGTCATTTGAATAAATATACTGAATTATCTGATATATATCATTTTTAAAATTAGAAATAAATGGTTGACAGTGTAAAATTTCTTTGCATAAATCATCTGTGTTCAATGTCTGAATGATTCTCATGTGTTAATTTTTGTCATAACTTTTTACAAGATAATAAATATTCTTTATTTTGTGAAGTACTTAACAAATACAAAATCTGAAATGAATTCATATGTTCTTTTAATAAAGTAAATCTTTCCTGCAAAGTTTATAATGTTTGATCTATATTATGCAGAGAAAAAAATTACTTTAAATGAAATTTCAGGATCTACTATATTTTCAAGTTCGTAATCAAATTGTGTTGTCTTTTTACGTCTCCTTAGTGGTCTACTACTACAAAATACAGATTCTGTGTGATACTTTGCTGCAATTAATTTTGAGCTTTCTACAATTTCTTTGAAAGTTTCATCAGACATATAATCATTTAAAAATTGATTTAGATCATTCACTGCATCTAAAGCAAGTTGGAGATTCATAGATGAAGACTGCAGTATTTTGCTGACAAAATTCACTTTATTTAAAATATCATACCAAATCTTTGGCGCCTTTACTATCCTGGTGCTGTGTGCATCACACACATTGCACCAGGATAGTAAAGCACCACCCCTGATCATAGCCCTTCTTAATTCATTTTATTATATCAATTTTTCACTTTCTTACTCTTGCTTCTTCCAACAATCCTTTCATATCATCTCTCAGCTTAATTCTAGTTAGGTCAGTATTACCTACTACAATTACAATCTCGTTTACAGGAAAACCTTGCTTAATGTAAATTCGATATGTGTGATAATCAGTTAGCCCAACTGAGTGAAATATACTATTTCACTCAAGTGATTAATCAGTTAAAGCAATTTTTTTTATGTTATACGAAATTTTTTGTCGCCAATCTGCAGCTAGTGGCAGCACTTGTCAATGTAGTGGGCAGTGGTAGTGCTGCGGGCTGTAGCCAGTGACACTCAGCATTTGACTCAAAGCTATCATCGCAAGCACACGTGCAAACTCTATTCTCTTGCTCAATCACTTTTCTTTCATTTTGATTTAATTTAGATACCTATAAGGCTTTATTATATTCAATCCCTGATATGGAAAAGAGAAAGACTGACATTAAAAAAAGCAACAGTAATAAAAAGAGAAGAAAAGTAATTACGTTAGAGGAAAAGCTTTAAGTCATTAAGAGACATGAAAGGGGTGCTAATAATACAGCTAGTATACAGTTTGGACTATATTAAATAAGAGCAAAGAATATAAAGAACAAGGAAAAGTTGCTACTGCTTCTTTAAGCATGCAGATCACTCGAAATAGAAGCCATTTAATGATCGAGATGGAATGTCTTCTATCATTCTGGATTGAGGATTGTAACCAAAAAAGAATACCTTTTAATACAAGGAATATTCTGGCAAATGCTCTGTGTTTTACCTCTTGAAAGAGACCAAATTTCAAGAGGAATGCGAAAGCTTTACTGCAAGTATAGGATGGTTTGATCGTTTTAAAATCAAGCTGAACTGCATAATGTAAGAATAAATAAGGAATCTGTTAGTGCTGATTAAGATTCTGTGGCGAAGTTCCTGAAGAATTGCAAAGGATAATTCATGAGGGTAATTATGACGATCATCAAATATTCAACTTCGACAAAACTGGTCTCTTGTGGAAGCATATGCCAACAAAAACTTTCCTAGCTAAAATTGAAGCATCTCAACTAGGATACAAAGTATCTAAAGATTGTCTTATGATTTTATTAGGAGGCAATGCAGAAGGCGACTTTAAACTCAAGCCTATGTTATTTTATCGTGCGCAAAATCCAAGATCTAACATTATTGAAGAAATCAGCACAGTTGGAAAAGAACTTGGATTTAATGAACTGGATAATGAAGATGTGAGAAACTTGTTCGATTCTCATTCAAAACAGTTAAGCGAGAATGATCTTCAACTAAAAGAACAGCATGCATATGAAGAAGAAGAAGATAAGGAGTGTGAAGAATAAGAGAATGTTACGACTAAGAAGCTAACTGCAATAGAACTTGAGCTAGTTTTCAATCACATTGAGCATGCTAAGGAAATTTTGTTTGATGCTGATATGGAATGAAGCTTCAAAGTTCGCCAAAATCTTGATAAAGCAGTTGCCAGCTATTGCATTGCATGACGATGAAAAAGTCAAGCACCATTCAATCATCATCACGCATATCAAGGATTTAGGCCTAGTGTGGCCTGTTCTGGCCTTAGAAGTCATCGTTGAATCGTTTAAGAGGACGTCCTGGTTTTCTTTTTCCTAATGGCTTGTACTTACTTTAAGACATGTATTGGTAATCTTTCTATTTTCATTCTTTGAACATCTTCCACCTTTTATATTTTTTAATTTTTTCTATTACTGATTCTTGATTTAATTCTTTCATAATTTCTTCGTTTCTTTTATCATCAAACAGAGCATACTTTGCAGTTTTTCTCATAAACTTCATTTCTGCTGTTATTAATATTTATTTATTTTTTTGTTTTATTGTCCAGATTTCACTTCCATACATTAAGACTGGTAGGGCTAATGTATTGCATACTTTTAGTCTGGTTTGTTTTTGAACTAGGTTTGGTTTAAATATAGAATTAATTACACCTGTTATTTTTAAATATTTTCAATTTTTAGGTTTATATCTTTTTCATTTTCATATGTGATCATACATCCTAGGTAGTTAAATGAATTCACCTGTTCTAAGATCTTGTTATCTATTACTATTTTAGTTCTTACTGGATCTTGTCCTTTAAAGGCCATAGATTTTGATTTTTCTGTTGATGTTATCATACCATAATCTTTGGCTATCTCATTTAGATATGAAATAGCTTTCTGTAAGTTATCTTCAGAATTTGTAATTATTATTTGGTCGTCGGCGAAAAGGAGAGTGCTTAAGTTCGCAGTAGGAGAAAGTTTAATACCTTGATGGAAATTTTTATTCCATTTTATTATTATTTCATTTAGGTAAATATTAAAAAGAGTTGCTGAGAGGGAACATCCCTGTAAGGCCCCTTGTTTTATCTCTCTCATATATGATAGCTCATGATTTAATCTTATTTATATTTGATTATTTTCATATATACTTATGATAGCTTTTAGGATATTATTTGATATTTTCTTTCTTTTAATATATTATCTTAAATTAAAATGCTTCTTTTAACTTTTTCTAGTTGAGTGTATTCCTGAAAATACTATAGAAGGTAATTTATGCACTAAATTAGCTTTGCAGCAGAACTTCCCCCCTCCCCGATTTACATATTTTTCTGGGCTGTTCGGGGCGTATGCTGCAACAAGCCGGATGGTACGGCCACCGTACTTCCAGTCTACCGTTATTAGACGTCCCATGGCGTCCTTCTGGACGTTGAAGAACCCCCCCCGCGATTGGGGGGGCGAATTAGTATCCCCACCCCTTGCGAGTGAGCATCCCCAAAGCACCAGTAGCTAGTGACTGGGTAGCTTCTCGAGAAGTTCTCCACGTCCCAATGCTTATAAAAATGGGTTTCTTGAATCAGGAGGATATTAATTTTGTACCTTAACATTAGCTTCCAGACAGTGCTTTGTGCAAAGGGGTTGCGTAAACCGTTGGTGTTTAAAGTGGCAATTTTAAAATCCATGTTGGTATTTGGAGGAAGGGGGGGTGTTGTCTGTTTGTTGCTCTACATGTTCCACCTGTGATTCACTATCGAAGCTGTTTGGAATATCCATAACGAAGTCGTTTTGAAATTCCATTTCTGTGATGCTATAAATGTCCGTGCTGCAGATATGTGAATGGGGTTCTGCAGGTTGGTCCGCTACTGGGGATAGGTTTCCTGTCTTTGTTATCGCCTCCTCAAGGGGCTGGGTGCCTTCCCGTTGGCTTGTAGTTTGGATGTTGTCCATTTCATCTTCTGACGAGAGTAGGCTGCTTTGTTTAGCCTTTTTTGCCTCTTCTGTTTCTGCCTCTCTTGTGCGCTTTATTGGGGCGCAGGTTGTTACAACTTCTTCCTCTTTGCTGCGGGTTTCGAAGTTGGCTGTTATTTCCTTGATGTGGCGGGTTACCCTGGGTGTCTTACCCGTTACGGGTTTCATGGAGGTTGTGTTTTCTGCTAGTGTTTCTTTTTCGGTCTGTTGCCGGAGCTCTGGAAAATCGCTCCCTGATGATACCTCAGGTGTACCGAGGGGTATAGCCCTGATCGGTATTATGGTCCCTCCGGCTGCTTCTGAGGTTGTTCTGTGTGAGCACATGTCCATTTTATGGGTCAAGTCCCCACATTTAAGACAAGCTTCTGTGCAGTTTACTATTTTGTGCTCTGTTGATTTGCAATTTGTGCACTTTAGTTTTGGGCATTCTGCCCCTAGGTGACCCTCAGAGTTACATCGGAAACACAATCTTTTAACCCCCGGGTAGTTAACCATGACTCTTGTTTGGCCCACTAAAATGAAGTTGGGAACTTCCTTTTTCATATCCATCTGTACTTCAACATCGCCTGTTTTCCAGCCTTTGTAATCTGGATGTTCAAATGCTTTGATATTAATAATATTGCCCCATTGGCTAAAAAATTTCTTGACGTTGTCTTCATTCTCCAGGTATTCCAAGGGAAATCTAATTATTCTTAACGTTTTTCGTAAACTCCCTATTAAATAAGGTTTAATTGTTTGTCCCGCACAGGGAAAACCTTCTAATAATTTGCTTCTTGTTTGGTCATTTTTAACTACAATTTGGAATCTTTCTTTTGAGTACGGTGTGAAACTGTATATGTTTTCTGCCCCTACTGTATCAATCAGAGCTTTCACTAACGTCCGCTCATCTGGGAGCCGCTTGACTTCGATGCCAAGCGTTCTAGTTCTGGGTAAGAATAACAGCATTGTTGGGGGAAGACCTAACTACTGGCTGTAGAAGGGGGGGGAGGTAAAGGAGGGCGAAGTCGGGGAACGCCCGGTGTCCCTCACAACAAGCAAAGAGATACCAGAAGGAATGGGTAAAAGAGCCAATAATAAGAAAAAAGGTCTTACCAACGCCGAGGTACTTCTGTAGAAAGTGAGCATGGAGCTCTCTCTTCGGGCCGTGGGAAATGGATCCTCTTTTCGACTGGTAGGCACAGGTTCTTTCTTCTTCGAACTGGAGCTGTCTTTCACGTCTTGGCGAATAAGGTCTCTTCAGTGGGAGCCAGGCCCAAGTTGAGATACCAGGCAGAAGCTTTAGCAGGTCATCTCTACCTATAGGAGTTGCCAAATGGTGTGCCACCCTTTTTTAATAAATTACTCTGGATTTAGAGAAAGATGTTGAAAGTTTATTTTTCACTTGGTTAGAGTATAATAAATTTAGTTTAATCCTTTATCCAAGTGTGAGCAAACAACAGTGTTGGTATCTTGCTCCACCTTTGCAACGAGTTGCCCTGGTGTTGTACCACCTTATCCCAGTCCTGAAGATACTTTCAGATGTAAACTTTGTTTGCTCACACTTGGATAAAGGATTAAACTAAATTTATTATACTCTAACCAAGTGAAAAATAAACTTTCAACATCTTTCTTTAAATCCAGAGTAATTTATTAAAAAAAGGGTGGCACACCATTTGGCAACTCCTATAGGTAGAGATGACCTGATAAAGCTTCTGCCTGGTATCTCAACTTGGGCCTGGCTCCCACTGAAGAGACCTCGATAAAGATCGAAACTAGTCTGGGTAGTGGCCCTTCCCTTAATGCATTACATTAGACATATCCGCAAGGAGATGCGTTTTGCATTATAGGAGATACTGAGACAGGAGTGTTGGTAGCTTGCTCCACCTTTGCAACGAGTTGCCCTGGTGTTGTACCACCTTACCCCAGTCCTGAAGATACTTTCAGGCACAAACTTTGTTTGCTCACACTTGGATAAAGGATTAAACTAAATTTATTATATTTACAAGAGTGCTAAATTCACCGACCAATCACAATGTAGCCTCGAATCCCAAATGTGGCATTTGTTTTGTGGAGGGATTTTTTTTTTTCCCCTCTTTATATTTTTATGGCAAATTTTTGTTGATCTGAAGTGACACTAATTATTTGTGATGTCGTTCATTCTCAATGACGGAAAGTTTATTGAAGATTAGGACATAGGTGAGGTGAAAGAGTCTCACCCACAGAGAGAGAGAGAATACTCAGTCTGTGGTTGTTGTAGTATAGTTGGAAGGAGTCCAACTATACTTCTATAGTTGGACTCCTTCCCTTCAGACACAATCCCACAGCATAAGAATTATTCACTATATGGGCTGGAAGCCTCCTGATGTGTTACCATCAGGTTTGATCTGCTGTTCTATAGAAATGCTTTATTCTATACCCTTGAATAGGGGGAGGATTAGAATCACTACAGTTTGGATGCTTTGAACAATACCATGCATTATATACATGCAGAAGCATATAAGAAGAGAAGGAGCAGACTGAAACAAAAACTGTTTTGGACTAAATATGGTCACAGCTACTTTGTACTCCCAATAAGCAAGGCAATGGTAGTTCATCTGCCATGTAGAGTCTTTTGATATTTCTCTCAACTAGGGAAAGTATGCTTTAATTGTTGGTGGAGTCACCTGTGTTCTCCAAAACACTGTTTGTGGAGACAAGCTATGCTGTAAGGAAGGCAGGGTTGTCTTGGATGGGGGGGGGGGGGGGCATGTATTTCTCAATATGTCCAAAAATATCTGTTATTTATTATTAAGAAGATTGATAAATCCTCTTAATGTTAGTAACAGTACTATTTGTGGAAAGTTTTACTGCAGAGTTATAAGGTATATCAGACTTCACTAGAAATTATATTCTTGTTTTAATCCTTTCCTGAAGCATAAGCATACAAAGTTTGTGTGTGAAGTATCTTCACGACTGGCCTTCTTGTATGGAGAGGCTATTAACTTCATCAGTTGCCTCAGGATTCCATAATATTTTTGCATTATGAATACTGCCACCACCACCATCACCCAAGATGTTTCAACTTTTACTGAGGTCTCATCATTAGGAGCCACACATAGGAAGATACCAAAGTAAAATCAGAAGTCATATTTTCTATATACAAGTTATAAAATTCTGTATCACCATATTAAAAACTCTGGATCAGAGATAGTTGAAAGTTTTATTCCTAAGTTACAAAGCATACGTGACAAGAAATTATCTTCTTCTTTTCATCTATTATCCGAGCATAAGCAAAGTTTGCATGTGACTGACTTCATAACTAATGAGACTTCAAAAAAATTTTTTTTTGCATTAATGGATGCTGAGACAATTAATGTGAAGTCAATAGCCTTTACATACAAGGAGACTAGTTGGGAAGATACGAGGGTGGTCTAAAAAGTTCTCTATCTCGACCATAGATGGCAACACTATCGGCAGGATTTTTTTTTCTCTAAGTTGATACATCTGTCATAAGAATCCATGTGAAATTGCAAGTCATTTTATCAAGTAGTTTGTTTTATGCAGCTGTCTGAAGCAAAAGCAAAATTTTATCCATTTCAAGAGTCTGTATCCCTTGAAATAGATAAAAGTGAGTATCATGCAGTTATAAAATTCTTTGTAACAGAAGGCTTAACGGCAAATGAAATTCATTCGAAGTTCATAAAAGTTTATGGGCACTCTTCTCCTTCATTTTCGACAATTAAGAAAAGGGCTGCCGAGTTTAAACGTAGCTGTACCAGCCTTGAAGATGATCCACGTGAAGGACATCTAAAAGTGTAACAATACCAGAAATCATTGATCAAGTGCACGATATGGTATTGGATGACGGGCGAGTCAAAGTGTGTGAAATTGCTAAGACTATAGGCATTTCAAAAGAATGTGTAGGATATATTTTGCATGAAGAATTGCAAATGAAAAAGCTTTGCACAAGATGGATGCCATGCTTGCTCACAAATCAAGAGCAAGCAGATGAAAAATGCACTCGCATGAAAATCTCTGAACTGCTTGGAGCGTTTTAACAAGAATAAAACTGATTTTGTGCATCAATTTATTACTATGGATGAGACTTGGATTCACCATTACATACCAGAATCCAAATAGTAGTCAAAACAGTAGACAGAAGATTTTGTGCATCAATTTATTACTATGGATGAGACTTGGATTCACCATTACATACCAGAATCCAAATAGTAGTCAAAACAGTAGACAGAAGCCGATTGTTCAGTATCAAAGAAGAAAAAGTCGGTTCCATCAGCAGGAAAGGTCATGGAATCGGTGTTTTGGGATGCTTTGTTTATTAATTATCTTGAAAAGGGTAAAACAAAGCATTCCAAAATACCAATTCCATGACCTTTCCTGCTGATGGAACCGACTTATTATTTTTCTTATTATTATTCCAATCTTTTAACCAGACTAGACGAAAAAATTTGTGAGAAAAGACCCGGTTTGCAGAAGAAAAAAATCATCTTTCATCAGGACATTGCACCAGCCCACAAAGGTGTTTTGGCAATGGAAAAATGAAGAGATCTGCACTATGAATTGTTGGAACATCCACACTATTCCCCAGATTTGGCTGCCTCTGACTTCTATCTCTTCCCAAAACTAAAACTCTTTCTCACTGGTCAGCATTTTTCTTTGGATCAAGAGGTAATTGCAGCTGTAGAGGGGTATTTTGCAGATCTTACTGATAACCACTACAGGGATGGGATAATGAGGCACTGGAGTATTGCTGGAATAAATGTATTAATCCTACAGGAGATTATGTTGAAAAATTAGGGTGAGAACTTTTCAAACCACCTTCATATGTCAGACACAAACTTTGTTTACACATAGTAAAGGATTGAAGCAAGGATATAATTTCTTGTCAAATATAATATACTTTGTAACCCAGCAGTAAAACTTTCTATAATTATTTCTGATTTGGAGTTTTTAATAATATGGTGATACACCATTTTACTACTTGTATATAGAAAATGTGTGATTTTTGCATTGATTTAACCTTAGTATCTTTTTGGGTCTACTTCTGCTGATGAAAATTTGATAATGTTTGTCTTTGGGTTGCCCTAGAAGTAGAGAAGTTCTTCTGACTTGGAGTGGTAGGTTTTTGTCATTGGATGGAGCTGAGGTTTCAGAGTTGTCTTGTGGCGCCACCATTGATTATACAAAATGATGAATTTAGAATGATCCTTTCAGATCCATCAGTAAGGTTTACAGTGATCTAAAAGATATCCCAGAATTTTTAGAGATGACCCCTCCTCACACATGCACACTTTAATTTAGGTCAGAACATTAGTTTGGGAGTGGCTCTTCACATGATGTTTTTGAATTATGGGATATTGAAGCATCTGATGTGAAGTCAACAGCTTCTACACAAGTAGACTAGTTGGGAAGATACTCCACACACAAACTTTGTTTATACTTGGGTAAAGGATTAAAATCTACCCTATATATATAAAATAAGCCTTTTTATGTCATGTTTGTATGTCACGATTTTTGAAACGTTTTGAAACTCGGGGGCTACCCTGAGTCGAGTCATCAGAATTCAAGGAGAACCAGCCTACCAGTCCGGAACTCAGGGGGGTTGGGTGACGTCCCCACTTTTGAAGACTTGACACTCAGAGGCTACCCTAGGCACCAGGGTGGGGGGTGGAACCCCCTTTGCGAGTCTTCAAAATTCAAGTTATCAGAATTCAAGGAGAATTGGCTTACCAGTCTGGAACTCAGGGGGGTTGGGTGCCATAGGGGGCATACCCCCCGTAGTAAAAATATAATTTCTTATCAAATATAATAAACAGTGTTATTTATGCACATTCTTCCAATTTCCTCAACTTTTGCATGCAGCCAAGGGCAGAGATTATTATCCAGACAGTTTTCGGTATCCTGAAAATGGAAAAAAGAGGAGTACCCAGGCAGTTATTTTATTTATTTATTTTTAACCCCACCCCTTTAAATGTCATAAATTTTTACCTACTCTGTCATTTTCCTCATGGTATTGGAAACTTCCTCACTGAAGACTACTGTTACTTAAGTGTATGCTAAATTAAAACCATTCTAACATTTAAATCATTTTCATTTAGTGAAATATTATTGTTATCATTTTTACATTTATGTTGATATTGAATATATTTGCAAAACCAGTTAAATTAACTGCATAATTATTGGATATTTTTTAATTCTACCAATTATTTTTCAGCCCACTGATGTTGTTCAAGCAGCAGTTGACAAAATTAACAGTCTTCTAGAGTCTTTCATGGGTATAAATGATTCTGAATTAGGTAAGAAATATATTAAAGCATCAAATTTCCATGGAATAAAGACTCATCATGGCAGCATTGCACCCTCACACACAAAGCTCATTGAATCCACACAGCAACCATATAGATTGCTGTGAGGATTCTAAAGAGAAGTTAGTAATGATTACATTATTATTATTGTTATTATTATCCTTTTCTTGATCTCCATGGAGTCAAGAATCATCGTGGGTGGTCAACTGAAAATCTATTATACCACTCCTTAAATCAGTTGTTCTTAACCGGTGTTCCCTGGAACACTTGTGTTCCGCAAACTGGTTACAAGTGTTCCGCTGGTGAAAGATGTCACATGACACAGTTCTGAGTGTAATTGGCTAGTCTGAATAAAAAATGTCGAGGGAATTATTTCCGTTATAACAGAACAATTAACAATATTGGAAGAAAAGATTTCAAATTGCTTTCCTTCCTTAAATACACACAATTATTACTGGATATGAGATCCATTTGGCATAGTTAATACATAGAGTGTGAATTTTCATTACAAGAAGAACAACAATTAGTTACCTTGTCAACAGATTGTACTCTAAAAATGAAATTCTCTGAAATAACTCTTGAGGAATTTTGGATTTTTGTGCAAGCTGAGTACCTAGCTCTCTCTACAAGGGCACTGAAAATTTTGTTAGTTTGTTTTCAACATCATATTTCTGTGAGCTCGGTTACTTATTAATCCATATAAAAACTAAAAAGCATGAAAGATTTACTAATATACACAAAGAGATGAGGGTAGCTTTTTAACACATACACTGCTCAAAACAATTAGCAGATATTTTAGTTTCTGTCAGCTAATTATAAATTTATGCAAATAATTATAACTATTGGGTACTTTATACATGAATAAATATTTCTTACTTATGGAGAAGATGCAATTGATGAGATATTGTTTAAATAATCAATATTTATTACACATTTAACAAATTATACATTTTAGCGTGAAATAATTTTAACAAGAATAACAACAAAAATATCTCCTATGGTTAACCTAATGGGTGTGCGCTTCACAACCATACTCCTGGGGAAGGAGTGTCCTAGGTTCGATTCCCGTTGGTGACGTGAGGAGCTGAAGGATCTTCCTCAGCCATAGCCAAGTTAGCCGGTCTTGGGCATGGACAGTAGAGTTTTTCCCCAGTTTATCCTGGGATTTTTCATCCCGCAAAGCAGGCAAACCGGCCTTGAGAACTCAACACTACAGGACATAGGATACACCGGGGCATAGGGCTGACCACCTTATCCTGTGAATGGTTTGAGGTCCGATGATTAATAAACTCTCGACACCACAAGGTAAAAGAGATTAAAAGGAAGATGAAATGAGATGAGATATCCCTTAATCGTTTTGAGCAGTATATTAGATCTGATATTTCTGAAATCTGCAAAAGCCGACAAGCTCAAGTATCACATTATAATATGTTTCATTTTTATAAAAGGCAAGTCCATGCATATTTTTATTGTTAGTTTTATGACCCTAATGCTTTTGGTGTTCCCCATATTTTTCTTATAATCAAAAGTGTTATGTGACTTTGAAAAGGTTAAGAACCACATCCATAGACTACACATTCACCACCCTCTCATGCAATGTAGTCCATGCTCTTACCACTCTCCATGTAAAAAAAAAAAAAAAAAAAAAAAAAAAAAAAAAAAAAAAAAAAAGCTTACTTTCTCCCTTTTACTCACTACTTCCTTCCCCTTTTTCTATCATATGAAAAATTTCCTCAGTGTTAATAAGATTATAACCCTTCAGCAGCTTCAAATGTTTCGTATCCCTCCTTTGTCTTCTATCCATCAATAATTCCAGTATAAATCCACAAGTGAGTATGAGTATGTGGATCCCAGATTTCATTTAGCTGTATTAAACTGACATCCCCATTTCTGAATATCTCCCTGTAATCCCATGACTATATCATTGACATAAAGATTGAACAGTAATGGTCCCAGCACTGAACCTGTGGAACTCCACTTGTAATGTTTATACTCCCTGACACTTCTCCCCCATATACAATTTCGGATATCTCTCAAAAAGTTACTAATCCAATCAGGGCTGGTGCTAGGCTGGACATCGCCTGCCTGCAAAGCTGAAATGGGCATCCCCAAGCAAATGACACTTTATTTATGTTTATTTTTGTCATAATCACGTGGAAAGAATTTACAAGAATTTTTTGTAAATTTGTAACTTTTTCTAACTGTAAATTTGCAGCAACTATATTGACTTACCTAATTATTATTACTTAAATTGTTTACAAAAATTTAAAGAAAGAATGAAACTTCATACTAACACTTTGAAACACCGCTCACCTTGTAGTGGCACTTGCTTGCACTGCAGTCCCGCTTCACTGGCCCTGAATCCAATTCACTAACCTGATATCCAAATTCATATGTTGCAAGTTAAAAACTTATATGGCACTCTGTCAAATTCCTTTACAAAATCAAAAAAAAAAAAAAAAAAAAATGAAGCGTATTCTTTGCCCTGATCCACTCTCCTGTTACCCTATTGTAAAAGGTAACCAGATTACGAAAACAAGAGCACCCTTTAACAAATCCATGCTGGCCTGCATAAATAATCTTGCCCTCGTATGTCCAATTCTGTATATAGTTTCTTAATAATTTCTCCAAAATTATAACTACAGGAGAAATACAAACAGGCCTATAATTTGATACTTCCATTCTACTACCACCTTTATACAATAATATTATCTTATCCTCCTTCTACTCTCCAGGAGCCTATTCCATTGTAAGACTTTCATTGAGCAGCTATATTAATGACAAACTCAGTTCATAGCACATTCCCTTAAAGCACATGGTGAAATTCTGTCTAGTCCCCCTGCCTTACTGACATTTAGAGTACTTCAAGTACTTGGAATACATCCTCACCATCCCTTATCCTTCTAGGAATAAAGCCTGCTGAACCAGGATAGATCACACTAATAAAGTGATCACTGAATAACTCAATTCTGTAATCTGCATTGGTTACTCAAGTCCCATCTCCATCCAGCAAGGAAATCCCCTTCATAATCATTTTTACTCCTACTCACCACAAAGCAAAAAAACTCCTTGTTGTCCTGCTTTGATTGCAGCATTAGTCTCCTCTTGTATTCTAATTTTTCTCCCCTTACAATAATAGTTACTTTCCTAGCCTGAAGTCTTATATTCTTCATGCAACTGTTCTCAACCTCTCTCTTTATATGTCTTCCATAATATCTTTTTCATCTGCACCTCTTTAATTTCTCTTGTCATCTGTTTGACTCCAAATCACTTCATCTTCTTCCCTTGAGGTCTACAATCTGCCATTGCTTTCGAGAGTTTTTTCTTAAGTATCTCATGTGGTCTAGTGGCTAGGATACCTGGCTTTAACCCACTAGGCCAGGGTTTGATTCCTGGCATGGGAATTTGAAATTTTTTGACACTGGGGAGTTCTTTCACTTGGTGGAACAGCAGGAAGGAGCGATGACAAGGGGCCATCCCTGGAAGTTACGAAATGAAGCTGTGCACAAGAGGGTGAGAAGTGTTTTTTTTTTGCGTGGAGGGTGATTGAGCCATGGAATGCATTGCCTGATAGAGTTAGGTGGATACTGAATACCTGAATACTGAACAAACAAGGGTGCTAGCAATTTAGGATTTACCTGAACTAATTTTATTCTTATTGGCTTAAACAGCAATGGAAAATGATGGTACATCTTTATATGCAGTGTTCTTGAGATATGACGCTATGTCTGTTGACTGATTGACTTTTGACCCTTTTCAAAATGTCCATCTCAATGAAAACCATGTAATCAAATCTGTGCAAGGCAGTTCAAATGCACAATCTATATCATGTACAGGGGACCCACAATCTCTATTTTTGCATGTAAGCGGCTTCCTCATTGCCCTAGAAATTCTTGCAATATGGATTGTGCAAACTTGATGAAAATTTTGCATTCTTGTGTGCTGTCACTTGCCCCTCCCCACACACATTACTTATCACCTCTGCTTCCTTTAAAACATTTCTTACATTCATATATAGCATTGATCACTGCTTTTCAAATTTCAGAATCTTAGATTTCACAACGTTCAATTAGTACCACAATTATTTGTCTGCACAATCTAAGTCCTGCAGAGCCATAACATTACTTTTATTGCTTGTAGCTCTCCTCAGCTTTGCATTAACTGCGTATCTACCCCTCTTCCCCATTTCAACTTCTAGTAATCTATAGCCCACTTATCTTATTGTACAATGGGTAGATAAGTTGGGATATGGGATGGGATACTCAGTCAATTCAAATTCTCACGGAAAGCACAAATAATTATTTTTTCTCATTATAGCTCTGATTTGCATCATCCGAAAACTTGTAATAATCTCTGTAAACTATTTCCTACATATCTCCAAGTTTGTTACCCCCTCCCAAATTACTATCTATATTATCATTATTATTATTTATTATTATTATTAACATCTGACCACAATTGAGTCAGAGACTCATCATTGCAGGTACACACTATTGCACACAATACTCATCCAACTATACCTTAAAATGATTCAATGTGTCATTGAGTTTGTTGTGAATGGTTCCCATTCACAACACACTCAAGCAATGCACTCCACTCACAAACCACTCTCCATACAAAGAACCTTCTCCACACTCCTCTGCTAACACCTCTTTATACAGTTTCCAGTGATGGCCTCTTTTTCTACCCCCCCCCTCCTCTCATTCTATGAAAAATCTCTTCCATGTCAACCTGATAATAATCCTTGACTAGCATATATGTCTCAATCATATCAACTTCCCCCTCTTTCTCCTATTCATGAGGCTTTGCAATTTACATTCTCTCAATCTGTCCTCATACTCCACATTCCAAAGACCACTGACATATTCTTATCACCATGAAAACCTGGTGACCAAATCTGTGCACAATAATAATCCATATGAGGCTTGATCAAGGCCTTATGCCAGTGGTTCTTAACCGGTGTTCCCCTGAACACTTGTGTCCTGTGAACAGGTTACAAGTGTTCTGCCGGTGAAAGATGTCACATGACACAGTTCTGAGTGTAACTGGCTACTTTGGATAAAAATGTGGAGGGAATTATTTCCGTTATAATAGAACAATTAACAATATTGTAAGAAAAGATTTCCAGTTACTTTCTTTCCATAAATACACACAATTGTGACTAGATACAAAATCCATTTGGCACAGTTAATACATCGAGTTGTGAATTTTCGTTACAAGAAGAAGAATTAGTTACCTTGTCAACGGATCATACTCTAAATATGAAATTCTCTGAAATAACTCTTAAGGAATTTTGGATTTTTGTCCAAGCCGAATACCCAGCTCTCTCCACAAAAGCACTGAAAATTTTGTTACAGTTTTCAACATCATATTTGTGTAAGCTTGGTTTCTCAGTATTAAACCATATAAAAACTAAAAAGTGTGAAAGACTTCCTAATATAGAAAAAAGAGATGAGGGTAGCTATATCACATATTAGACCTCATATTTCTGAAACCTGCAAAAGCCAACAAGCTCAAGTATCGCATTAAAATAAGTTCCATTTTTATAAAAGGCAAGTCCATGCATATGTTTATTGTTAGTTTTATGGCCCTAATGCTTTTGGTGTTCCCCAAATTTTTCTTATAATCGAAACTGTTCCGTTACTTTGAAAAGGTTAAGAACCACTGCCTTATACAGTGGCATCATAACCTTTTTATTTCTACATGTCAGGGTCCTCCACATCATTGCTATTATCCGATGTGATGTCTTCATAACTTGTGCAAAGTGGCCACTGAATTTCAGGTCCTTGTCCAACACCACTCCCAGATCTCTCATTTCCTCTACCTCCTTTAAAGGTAGAGGAAATGAGAGATCTGGGATCTCTCATTTCCTTTGCATCCCATCATTGCTTATCAAATTTCAAAACGTTACACTTTGCAACATTGAGCTGACAGTTCCATTTACCTGCCATTCGTGCAATCTATTCAAGTCCTCCTGAAAGGATATATGAATAGACATGCAGCAGTATCAAAGAGATGGGAATGTATGTGGAATTATAAAGTAGGTAATTATAATAGTCTTAGACGTCAACTTGGTGAAGTTTCGTGGAGGGAGGAATTGGAAGGCCGTGATATTATTAGTGCTTGGGAAATTGCGAAGGAACATTTGTTAGCAGCAATGGTAAGCTGTATTCCACGAGTGAAGAAGAGAACACAATTTGGGGTAAAGTGGATAACAAACAATATTAAACAGGAACTGCATGCGAAAAAGAGGCTATGGAAGAGATATAAGGAGACAGGTGAAGAGAAGATGCATGAAGAATATAAGAGACAGGCCAGGAGAGTGACTAATATAGTAAGGAAGGCAAAACTGGAATATGAAAAAAGATTGGCTCTTAGATCCAAGGAAAATCCTAGGGAATTTTTTAGCTATGTGGCCAGTAGGAGGAGAAATGACTGTGGAAGAATGACATTGTGGGATAAAAATGGGAATAGAGTGACTGATGCAGAGGACATAGTTGAATTGTTCAATGAACACTTTATTGGAGTATTTCATCCTGGAGGAATCAATTTTAATACTAGAGGGATAAGGCAGGTTTTAGGTTTAGAGGTGCAGGAGGCAAGTGTGTTCCACATACTGAATACTCTGGATGTTAGTAAAGCAGTGGGACTGGGTGGTATTTCACCACGAGTTTTGAGAGAATGTGCTAAGGAACTGACATTGCCTTTAACCTGTCTTTTCAATGAAAGTCTGGCTGCGGGAAAGGTGCCCATGGAATGGAAGGAAGGTAAGATAGTGCCATTGCATAAGGGCAGTAGCAGACTAGAAGCGTCTAATTATAGGCCAGTTCATGTGTCATCAGTAGTTAGCAAGATCTTGGAGAAAGTAGTGAGGGACCGTATACAGCATTAGGCAGATGAGGGTAATGTTATTTGTGAGAGCCAACATGAATTTGTGAAGGGGTGCTCTTGTTTTAGCAATATGCTAGCCTTTTATGATAAAGTTACAAGAGCATTAGATGAGGGAAGGGCATATACTGCCAGTTTCCTAGACTTAGCAAAGACATTTGACAGGGTGCCACACGATAAGCTGATATTCAAGTTGCAGCACATGGGTCTGGATTCAGGATTGGCTATCCGATAGGTATCAGAGAGTTGTGTAAGGTGGAGCAATATCAAAGAGGCAGAAGGTTACAAGTGGTGTTCCACAGGGCTCAGTGCTGGGACCTATATTGTTTAACCTTTATATCAATGACATTGTCCGTGGGGATATTCAGTTGTTGCGGATGATGCGAAGCTGGGAAGGGTTATTAGTAATAGTGCAGATGTGGTAGCCCTGCAAGAGGATTTGAATAAGTTAGACAGGTGGGCAAATAAATGGGGGATGTCAGTTTAATGCAGCAAAATGTAAGGTCTTGAGGTTTGGGAAACATCGATGGGATACTGCATATTCTATGGGAGGAGTCCTACTGGAGGAAGTAGGGAAGACAAGAGAGATCTGGGGTTGATGATTGATAGAGAACTGAAATTTAGGGGACATATTGCAAAGGTAGTGAAGGTAACAAAGAGGATTGCAATAATGAGAAGGACACTGACCTGCAGAGATAAAATGATTATCATTCCATTGTATAAGACATGATCAGACCACACTTAGACTATTGTTCTCAGATCTGGTCACCAGGATTTGAAGGGGATAAATTAACTGTGGAAAGGGTACAAAGGCAGATAACAAAGGTGGTGTCAGGACTGTACAATGTTAGTCATGAGGATTGGCTGAGAGTGTGTGGATTGCAGAGTTTGGTAGATAGAAGGAGGAGAGGCGATATGATAGAGGCTTTTTAACTGTTGAGAGGTGGTTACAGGGTTGACACTGGGGAGTTCCTTTGCTTGGTTGGACAGCGGGAAGGAGTCGTGACAAGGGGCCATCCCTGGAAGTTACGAAAGGAAATTGTGAGCAAGAGGGTGAGGAGTGGTTTCTTTGCATGGAAGGTGGTTGAACCATGGACTGCATTGCCTGATGGAGTGGTGAGATCGAGAACGGTCAATGCGTTTAAGGAGCGTTATGATAGACTTTGTTTCATAGGAGGGACTTCCCTCGATGAGTCTTGATAGACTCGTGTTTCTTAAAAAAGGACCTCCCACGATGAGTCTTTTGACTCCATGAAGGCCTGAATAATAATAATAATAATAATATAACATCTGCTTGACTCTGTATTGCTCTCCCCAATTTTGCATTGTCTGCAAACAGCTGCATATCACTAGTTAAACCCATCTCAATATCATTAATATACAAAATGAACAACAATGGTCCCAAAATTGACCCCTGCAGTACATGCGACCTTCCTCTTAAGAGATACTGCACCCCATATACAACTTTCTGATACCTATCTGACAGCACATCACTGATCCAACTCAGATGTCTTTTATCCAATCCCATCTGTTTCAATTTATTTAATAGTTTCTCATGTGGGAGCCTATCAAAAGCTTTCGCAAAATCCAAGTACACTACTGTGTATGCATCTCCCCTGTCCAAGATATTTGTCACCTTGTTATAGTACATAAGTTAGTTAGTAAAACATGATATACCTTTAAAAAACCCATACTGATGATCACAAAGAATAATGCTGTTTTCAACCGAATTCTGTATCCGACTTTTTATCAATCTCTCTAGTACCTTCACCAGAAATCGAGATACACAGATTGGCCTATAATTTGAAGCCACAGTCTTAATCACCACCTTTATGCAGTGGAACAGTTTTACCTTCTTTTCACTGTTTTGGAACATGTGCTGTTGTAAGACTCTTATTAAACAGGCATGCCGATGCTACTGCTAATTCCATGGATTATTCCCTTAAGATGTGTGGTGATTATGTCATCAAATCCTATCACCTTACTGACACCAAGGTTATTTATTTCCTCAAATACCTCTTGCTCACTCACAATTAAGCCATCCTCTCCTATGTCCTCTATATTTAATTTCCTCATGATTCCATCCTGATCAGGATGAAATACCCTTACAAATTGATCACTGTACCTCAACAGTCTCTTCTGCAGTAGTTACCATTCTACCATTTTTATCTATTAACATCATTTTGCCATGATCATTCTTCCTTCTACTTGTCACGTATCTAAAAAACTCGAGGGTTTCTCTTCACCTGATTTGCCAATTTCTGCTTACACTGCACTTTTGTTTTTCTTATTAACTGAATCACACTCCTGGCTTGGTCTTTATACTCTTCTTGCAACTGATTATTACCATTATTCATCTTGTACTGCCTTCAAAGTACCTTATTCCAGATTTCATGTTTAAGTCCCTCATTCATCCTTTTTACACCTACCTTATTCAATCTTTTAGCCTTCAGAATACATTCACAGATTGATGCTGTATGTGTTTTTTTGTCAGTTCCATAGCAGCATTTCCCTACTGCTCAACTCCTCACCTCCCTTATGAAGTAGCACAATCTTGCCTTCCCTTTGGAACTTGACCAAATGCAAGACTCATATTAAAAAAATTTGTCAAGGCAGATGTCAACTCCCTGACACATTTCTTCAAAATACGATGGGACTTAATATATTATCAAGTCCCATCTTATTAACATCAAGTTTGCTCAATTCGCCATATGCCACTTGCTCACTTACAGTCGGTCTTTCCTCCTCTCCTCCAAAATTGTAAAATATAAAGAATATTTATGGATTTAATAATTTATCAAGTAATTATGTCTCAGTAGCTGTATAAATTCTAATTCTTTCCCTCTGTCCCACTCTGTCCTCATAATTGAAATCCGTGATAATAATAACTCGACCTGCACTCATCATGCTAATTTGTTAGTGCATGTAATCTACAATCACCCCTATACTACCAGAATTATAGCAGACACAAATTATATATTTCATCCTATTAGCCTCTATCCCATACAGAATGCCCTCTACTGAACTGCCCTTCACATCCCTGTCCTCCTGACAAACTTCTCTTTTTTGGCTTCAAAATCTTAGCAAAACTCCCCCCCCTACAATCCTGTTCCTGCTGTCCTCTCTGAATATACTATATCCTTTGCTATAGCTTATGTTTACCTCACCTCATACTATAATGCTTTCAAGCCATTGTTGCTATTTCCTGATCTTGCTTCTGCATTTTTGCAAATATTTTTGCTATCATCATCAGCAACATTGCTCTCGTCCTTCATGCTCTTACTCCTATTATGAGAAACATTAAATTCTTCCATCTCTACTTTCATCAGTATATTAATCTCATTCATTCGGTGCTACAAAGTCTGTCCTTTATTTCAGATACTTCTGGCATTTGTAAATAAATCATATAACTCATTTATTATTATTATTACCACTTCAAGACCTCATGGAATCAAAGACTCATCTGGGAGGTCCTTTTTAAACATACACACACAGCTCATCATACCATGTTTTAAACACATTCAAACTCTTTGCAGACACCACATTCTCAGGCAAGGCATGCCAATCATTCACAATTCTGCACAAAAAAAACCTGCCTCTCAATTCTCTACTCTCACCCTCCTTATACAGTTTCCGGATGACCTCTGGTTCTCCCCTTATCTCCCACTATTCTCTGTAAAACTTCTCCGGCATTGATCCTATAACAGCCCCTTACCAAATTGTACGTCTCGATCATATCCCCCCTCTTCCTCCTGTCCACCAGACTCTGCAAATTGTATCTTCTCAATCTTTCCTCATACTCGACATTCCCGAGGTCAGAAACTACCTTAGTCAGTTTCCTTTGGACCCTTTCCAACATTTCTTCATCCTTCTGAAAACCCGGTGACCAACTATGGGCACAATAGTCCATGTGTGGCCTAATCAAAGGCTTACAATGGAACAAGAATCTCCCTACTTCTACACGTCAGTGTCCTCCATATCATTCCCAGAAGCCTTTGTGTTGTTCTTCACAATTTTGGCAATGTGTCCCTAAATTTTAGATCCTTATCCATTATCACCCCCAGATCTCTTATTTCCTCTACCTCCAACAATATATTCTCACCAAGCATAAATTCTGCATCCCATCTTTCTTTTCCAAATTTTAAATCCTTACATTTTGCAACATTGAACTCACATCCCCATTTCCGTGCCCAACCACTCAATCTATTCAAGTCTTCCTATAAGGCCACAACATCTTCACTACACTTCATGGTTCGTCCCAACTTAGCATCATCTGCAAACAACTGAATATGTCCATCCAAATCTTCACCTATATCATTAATATACACGTTTAACAGTAATGGACCTAAAACAGACCCCTGAGGCACTCAACTAGTGACTTTCCTTTTCCTGGATATCGCTCCCCCATACACAACTTGTTGATACCTATCAGATAGCCAGTCTCCAATCCAATGCACCAATCTAATATCCAACCCCATCTGTTCTAGTTTGACTGTTAATCTATCATGAGGTACTCTATCAAAAGCCTTTGTAAAATCCAAGTATATTACTGTGTATCCTTTTCCTCTGTCCAAGGAAGCAGTCACTTTATTGTAATAAGTAAGTAGATTACTAAAACATGACCTCCCTTTAGCAAATCCATGCTGTCCATCAAAGATAATATCATTATTATCAACCCAACTCTGGATCCTAGTTCTCACAAACTTCTCCAACAACTTAACCACAACACCTGACACACAGATAGGCCTATAGTTTGATGCTTGAGTTTGATCACCTCCTTTATGAAGTGGCACAATCTTGCCCTCCTCCCACTCCTTAGGAACTTGACCAAGTGTGAGACTCGTATTAAAAAAATATGTCAAGGCAGGTATCAACTCCCTGGCATATTCTTTCAGAATATGTGGTGATATATTATCAAGTCCCACAGCCTTATTAACATCTAGTTTACTCAACTCCCTACACACCTCTTGCTCACCTACAGTCAGTCAGTCTCTCCTCCCCATCATCAACTGCTCTCAATCCCTCTATGAAGTCACATTCACAAGATTGAAAGATCTTTATGAACTGCTCATTAAGTATCTCCACCACACATTCTGCATAAGCTGTCTTTATACCATTTTCTCTAATCATTGTCATCCTTCTATAATTATTCTTTCTTTTGCTGGCTACATATCGAAAGAACTCCTTAGGATTCTTTTTGGCTTCATTAGCCAACTGCTGTTCATAGCTCTCTTTAGCTACCCTCACTAACCAAGTCACCCTCCTTGCTTGGTCTTTGTAGACCTCATGGAATTGGTTATTTCCACTTCTCTTATGCTGCCTCCACAATGCCCTTTTTCTCTGTATCGCATGCTTAATCTCTTTATTCATCCATCTCACACCCACCTCATTTAACTTTCTCACTCTTGGAATACATTTAGACATTGCATCTACTAAACAGTTTTTGAAAATCCCGCAAGCTGCATTGATCTCTTTTCCAGCACTCCTCACTCCATGCTACATCTGCAAGCTGTCTCCTGAGTTCTTCATAATCACCTCCCCCCCTGTAGTTCCACATATACCCTTCTCTCACTGAGGTCCTCGCACTGCTGGCAACCACCCAGGTAATCACCTCTTGGTCACTCTCACCAATTGGTGGATGATTTGAAACCTCATTTATAATTACATCCTCTGATGAGATGACCAAATCCAAGACCCTCAATCCTCTTGTGCCCTCTGTTACATACTGTCTGAGGTAGTTATCCCTCAAAAACTCACTCATTTTCTTTTACTTCCAGTTGCTATCTCATCATTCCAGTCTATATGGCCATAATTAAAATCATCCATAATGATCACCCTTTTCTTATTTACTTGGCTAATTTGATTGTACATTTCATTATCACCACCATCCACATTACTTGGTCTATAACAACATCCCACCAAGTATTTGATTCCATTCACCTCTGTCTCACACTATGCTGCCTCAAAACTACTGGTACTATTTCCCTCTTGCATCTCTACTTTATATGAACATAACTCTTTCTCTATCATCAATAGCCTTCCCCTGTCTTTTTACCCCTTCTGTCCTCATGAAACACATCATACCCTTCCATCTCTATTCCTGTCAGGATGTCATCCTCTTCCAACCATGTCTTACTTATTCCGACAATCTTTGGGTGAACAGACGCAATTAGTGTAACCATTTCATCTGCCTTGTTTCTTATACTTCTAGCATTTGTATACAAACACAACAGCTCATTTCTGGATCTACAGCTAGTTCCACTGATACCACCCACTCAATGTGATCTCTCCATGCTCGACTGGGGCCATTTCCCTTTCTGCTTCTTCATTTTAAAACCCTTTTCAATTCCAACTGTTTCCTCTTGATCCATGGTAATCCCATTCCTTTCCTGCCTACACATGCTCATCTCCTCTTGGAGCATCAACCTTTCTCATGCTGTGTACCCCTGTCCCCCCTGAGGCTCCCGGTTTCCCTGCTCCTCTTGCACACCCATTCTCTCATTTTTATGTAATCAATGTAACCTAGGCTAACTCTTAGCTCTAACTCTTTTTCATCAGGCCCCTGTGTGTCATAAATTGCCCTATTTCCTCCAGATCTAATAATCCTCATGCATTTTAGGCCATTCTCTAATGCTGATTGCCCTAACATGTGCATTTACTATTGCTTTCAATGTACATACTCTTCCTGTGCTTCTCTATACCATGATACCCCATTTAATTTCCCTGTCCAGTTTACACACTTGCTCTCACCTCTTACTGATCTTTGTTTCACTACTTCAGCCTTCTTTCTCTTACTCTCTTGCTCTTTCAGATCTTCTCTTACTTGGAAACTTCTATTCATCTTTAATTCTACCATTAATCTTTCCTTCTTCTCCATGTGAGGGGCCTGTTTGTGGTAGAAGAGACTTTCCAACGATGGTACTTGCCTTTCTCATTCTTTCTCTTTTTCTTTGCTTTTCTTTACATATTCTTTGCTCTACTTCTACTGAGTCTTTTTCACTATCATATTTTCCAGACTACCATCACTGGAATTCAACTCCTTGCTGTGTGTTTGCTGTTTGGTGTGACCCATGGATATCCAGAAAAGGGGGGAATCCTGGTAATCTTGTGCAACTTGGCCTCTGCTTTGGCAAGACGGGTGGTCCTGGATGGCCTGTTCAGGATCAATCAGCTAATCGGATCAATCCTCATAGAAACATCATGTCAATAACAATTCAAACAAACTACTCAGAGCAACATCAATGGGAATACCAGTAACAGTAATATCCCATAAAACACTCAATTCCTGTCAAGGGATAATCTCAGAATGGGATCTCCTAGATGTTCCTGATGAGGAGATGTGTTGAGAGCTGAAAGATCAAGGGGGTAACAGATATAAACAATCCTGATCCATATGGATGGTCACTTGGTTCCAACCAGAAACATCATCCTTACTTTTGATACTCCTAAGCCTACGACATCTGTTAAAGCAAGGTATCTCAGTTGTCCTGAGATATTTCAAATGCTGGAAATATGGACATGCCAAAACTGCCTGTTATGACTCTGCCACCTGTGCCTGATGTGGAAGTAAAAAGAATGATATCAGTCTTGCTCTGCAGAGAAAGCTAAATGTGTAAACTGTCAGGGAGATCATCCAGTATACTCCCACACATGCCAGAAGTGGAAAGATGAAAACGAAATACAAAAGATAAAAAAAGAACAAAATATATCATATCAGGATGCAAAATGGAAGTTGGCCACTACCACACCTGTTCTGAGATCCTCTTATGCTGAGAAGGTAGTAGTTACAAAAATGTTAACAGCTACTCAGACTCGTATATTTATTCCACCATTTGATAATTTCATGATACCTGAACTTTTTATGATCATGACAGTTTCTTTATTGATCACATCATTTCCACGATGTACAGTACCACTCTAAAAATGGTTCTATTCAGTGAGAACCCACTTGTGAAAAAAATTATGGCAAGGTTATCAATTAACAACAAACCAGCAGACCCTACCACAAAAAAAAAAAAAAATGGATACTTCAAGTTATTTTAAGTGGAACTCACCCAGTGATCCTGGCACATCCAAAAAAGGAACCATGGACACCCAATATATCCAATATATCTTGAGTCCATGGGTGTCCATGGTTACTTTTTCAAAAGGAAGAGATGCCTCAATGAAGTATTTCTATACTACTCGTCAAGAACTAAATGGTTTCCAATATGTATACTGGAAATTCAAAAAATGAATAATGCCTTAGTCTGTGAGATTTATTCCTATTAAATGTATTAATTTATTAATTTTTTTTTTCTGCAGTTTCTGACATGATTGATAAAGTGATATTTTGTTGTAAGCAGTATACTTAATTATGTAACTATACAAAATGATGATTTTGTATACATAATTAAGTATACTGCTTATGGACCGAAATGTTGGATATTATTGTTGGGATATAAAAATGATAAACATATTTATTCAGAATTATTTTATGTTTCAGCAACTCAGATTTGGGAACTTGGTAGAGAAAAAGCCAATCCTCATGACTTTGTAACAGCTATTGATAGTTCTGATCTTGAAGCATTTGGATTCACTGATGACTTCATCTTCGATCTCTGGGGAGCTATTAATGATGCCAAATCAGGAAGATTGAGAAAAACTGAAGACAAAATCATGTGAGAGGCCACCCTAACCAGATTATTTTGTGGGGTGTGAAATTCATGAATATATTGCATAATTTAAAAAAGAATAGTACTGAAGTGGAATTTATGTAAAATATTTTAAAATGTTGTCCAAATCTCAGTTCTTAAAAAAAAAAAAAAATACAAATTGTTAATGCCATCCACTTTGAAAATTCCCATTTATGTTTAATAAAACATTACACTTGTCCACTTCATGTAAGTTACCAGGTAGGATGCATACAAATGTAATATATTTCTAATCATCATTTTAAACAAGAAATTCAATATAATATCATACACTGTATTCTAGATTGAGATCATAGTTTTATATACAGTATTGATTAATAAAATCAAGCCATTTTTTCGTACTGTGGTGAAGATAGTGGAATATTTTACATACATAAAATACTTTTTTGTATATCTTCACTGTTCAGTTGTATAGAGTTCTAATAGGAAAGTTTAATTTTCTTATATTATTTCCTTACTTCAACTCTAAATTCACATAAACATAACCTTCTGTGATTGAATTAGCATATTCCTAATTGCGTTTTCTAGTTTTATGTAATATTAGATTTCCAGTTACTCTTATCTCAGTACCTAGTCATTGTCATTTGTTCAGCATTAATTAATTTTGGACTTAAAATAATAAATTTTCTTATTTGTATATGTTCAAATGGAAAATTCCATTTGATTGTGTGAGAACTGCTCAGTGCTTTCTTTAATCAGTGACTATAATTATTATTATGAAAACCTCCAGAGAATTTACCATAAGAGGCCAGCTGAGCTCTCACACCATTATCTCATCACTTCTGCAGCAACTTATTCCACTTCCTTACCAGTTGCTAAAAGAAAAATGTAGCCTTCGTGCTTTTGTTAATCACACTCCTACACAGCATAGGGGATCACCTTTTGTAGTTTAACATTTGCCCACATTTGGAGAGATTAATCTATTTGCATCTTCTAAAATCCACGAAGCAGTTTGTATGTTTATCATATCACCTCTTCTCCACCTGTATTCCCTTGATATGTCATACACATCCAACATTCTAGTGTGTATATTATACCCTCCTTGAATCTGGAGTCAAAATCAGATCATAATAGTCCAGATGTGATCATAATGAGCTTTTGTAAAGGAACTCATGATTTTCTTATAAGTCAGTGTCCTTTTCAGCATTATGATTATTACCTTGATATGTAGCTCATGAAGTTCAGTTATCTAACCCTCATTCACTTTGAGATCACTACCCTCAATTTCTTGAAACAAAATCCTATTAGTGTAGCATGTGCTTCAGATTATCCTCAAATTAAAATGCATAACTTTGCATTTAGCAACAGTGAACTGGTATCCACTATTATTTTCTTCAACAGTATTGATGCAGTACTGATATCAGCATCTGGGTAATCCTAGCATTCCAAATGTCTGACTTGTATAATGTACCATTATTCCTCATCTTTCATGCAACAAGTGAATGGTCAATAGAGAAAATGTTGCCTTTCTTGGTTCAAATGGGTATGGAAGGATTTGCAAATCCCAATTATTCTCAAGTAGTTATATCAGAATGAGATCTTCTTGGCATTCCATTTCAGGAGATATGTTAAAGCTGATGGAATAACGGCTATTCAGATATATATATCCTGAAACATACAAATTTTTCAGGATATCTGAAATATCATCCTTATCATACATAAACCTTCAACATCTGTAAAAGCAGAATATCCGGACTGACTTGTGAGGCTGTACATCCCTAATCCACTTAGATGCATTTTAAATATGAGTATGCCTCAACTGTCTGTCATTTTTACCACGTGTGGCTTATATGTAAGTAAAGAACATGCCCAAAGGTAGAATGATGACAAACTACAGATTAAAGATAGAGAGACCGTCATCAAACAGAAACTTAACCACAACATCTAATGCTGAGAAAGAACCAGGAAAAATAAAATATCTATCTGTGTGTATATATGTGTATATAAATATATATATATTTTTTTTTTCTCCCAGAAACTCAGGTTTTTCATCCTGCATACAGACAAAATCCACCTTTAGGACGCATGCAATATATGGACAAAAAATACTCATGTTGGTGGTTGTGAGCAGTAGATGGCATTGGTGTAGATAATGGAGACAGAGAGTTGTAGAGTAAGTGCCTTCCCTCAATGAGTCTTTGGACTCCTTGGAAGTGTCATGCAATAATAATAATACTAGTACATAGCAAAAATCATTCACACCTGTATGTGGATGATTTTTGCTATATATTATTACAGTTACAGCATATCCAAATGTTATGATTTTACCTGCTTCTCTTTGGAATGCATTAATAGTGTCAGCCATTACTCCTGAAATAATTCCTAAAATGATCTCACTTATCTAGTAGATGCAATGTCTAAATGTGTTCCAAGGGTCAGAAGGTTAAATAAGGTAGATGTGAAATGGATGAATATAGAGATTAAGCATGCAATACAGAGAAAAAGGGCATTATGGAGGCAGCATAAGAGAAGTGGAAATAACCAATTCCATGAGGATTACAAAGACCAGGCAAGGAGGGTGACTTGGTTGGTAAGGGTAGCAAAAGTGAGGCATGAACAGCAGTTAGCTAATGAAGCCAAAAAGAATCCTAAGGAGTTCTTTCTATATGTAGCCAGCAAAAGAATGAATGATTATGGAAGGATGACATTGATTGGTTAAAAGGGTATAAAGACAGCTGTTGCAGAAGATGTGGTGGAGATACTTAATGAGCATTTCATAAAGTTCTTTCAATCTTCTGAATGTGACTTCATGGAGAGATTGAGAGCAGTTGATGATGGGAAGGAGAGACTGTAAGTGAGCAAGAGGTGTATGGGGAGTTGAGCAAACTAGATGTTAATAAGGCTGTGGGACTTGATAATATATCACCACGTATTATGAAGGAATGTGCCAGGGAGTTGAAGCCTGCCTTATCATTTTTTAATATGAGTCTTGCACTCAGTCAAGTTCCTAAGGAGTTGAAGGAGGGCAAGATTGTGCCACTTCATAAAGGAGGCGACAGAACTCAAGCATCAAACTATAGGCCAATCTGTTTGTCAGGTGTTGTGGTTAAGTTGTTGGAGAAGCTTGTGAGAACTAGGATCTGGAATTAGGTTGACAAGAATGGTATTATTTTTGATAGACAGCATGGATTTGCTAAAGGGAGGTCTGGGTTTAGTAATCTACTTATTACAATAAGGTGACTGCTTCCTTGGATAGAGGAGAAGGATATATAGTAATATACTTAGATTTTGCAAAGGCTTTTGGTAGATTACTGAATGATAAGTTGGTAGTCAAAATAGAGTGGATGGGGTTGGATATTAGATTAGTGCATTGGATTGGAGACTGGTTATCTGATAGATATCAACAAGTTGTGTATGGGGGGGGTGATATCCAGGAAAAGGAAAGTCACAAGTGGTGTGCCTCAGGGGTCTGTTTTAGGGCCATTACTGTTTAACTTGTATATTAATGATATTGGTGAAGATTTGGATGGAGATATTCAGTTGTTTGCAGATGCTGCAAAGTTGGGACGAACCATGAAGAGTAGAGAAGATGTTGTGACTTTACAAGAACACTTGAATAAATTGAGTGATTGGGCACAGGAATGGGGATGCGAGTTCAACGTTGCAAAATGTACATGCATACATACATCTTCAAGGCCCACCTTTCCTGATTGGGTTGTGGGGGCAACAGCTACAAGAGGAACTTCCAATGGTCACGATCCTCTGCCACCAAGCTCAGGTGTTCTGGTGGGATTCCCAAACATGTCCACCCAAGGTTTTGGATATAATCTATCCAGCGAGTCCTTGGCCTTCCACCCTCTGGCTTGGCAAACAGGGCCTGCTGAGGGAGCCTCTCTTGTGGCATTCTGACCAGGCGCCCGTACCAACGTAACACTGCGTCTCAGCACGGAGACGCAGTGGTTGAGTATTGAGGGTTTCCCAAATTTCAGAGCCTCTAACTCTGTCGAGTCTTGTTAGTCCCGCAACCCCTCGAAGGAACCTCATTTCAGCCGCTTGGATTCGTGTCCGCATTCTTTCGGTCATTACCCAACTTTCATGACCATAGGTGAGGATGGGGACATAGACTATATTGAAGACAGCCAGCTTTGCCTTCTGGCTTAACTCCCGCTTCAATACTTCCGAACGGCCAAGCTCCCACAATATTGAGCTTGCTAAGCCAATTCGAGTATCTAGCTCTACGTCCCATTTTCCATCATTCGTGAATATGGACCCAAGGTATTTAAACTTCTCCACCTTCCTCATTGGAACTCCATTTATATGTAGAATGCACTGGGATGGTGTTGGACCACAAATGTTTCAGTTTTAGCCACACTGATCTTCATTCTGGCATCTGCACAAACAGCTACAAACTTATCCAGGGTCTGCTGGAGGTCATCTGTGGAAGAGCTAAGCAGAACTAGTCATCTGCAAAAAAGCAGAGATCCAATGCTACATCTTCCAATTCTGACACACTCACTACCTTGGTTATGCCTATCAATCCAGTCCATAAATATTATGAAAAGGAGGGGTGAGAGAACACACCCTTGGTGGAGGCCAATGGAGACTGTGAAAGGTTCAGACTTTGTGCTGTTTACCCTGACACAAAACTCTGAGCATTCATACAGGGACTTGACGGCAGCTAATAGTTGGCCATCCACTCCATACTCCTGTACTACTTGCCAAAGCTTATTCCAAGGAACCCAGTCATATGACTTCTCCAAGTCCACAACACATGTGTAGACATTCTTGGCATATTCCCAAGATTTCTCAAAGACTTGCATTAAAGTGAAGATTTGGTCAGTCGTGCTTCTACCAGGACGAAAGCCACGTTGTTCTTCCTGGAACTTTGACTCAACTATGCTCCTGCACCATCTTTCCAAGCACTTAGCATACACTTTCCCAGGCAGGCTGAGCAGAGAGAGATGCCAAAGAGTTGCAAAATGTAAGGTTTTAAAATTTGGTAAACAACGATGGGATGCAGAATTTATGCTTGGTGAAGATATATTGTCAGAGGTGGAGGAAATAAGAGATCTGGGGGTAATAGTGGATAAGGATCGGAAATTTAGGTAGACACATTGCCAAAGTTGTGAAGACAACACATTCTGGGAATGATGCAGAGGACACTGACCTGTAGAAGTAGAGAGATTCTTGTTCTTCTCTTCATCCTTCTGTAATCTGGGCCAAATCTGGGCACGATAGTCCATGTGTGGCCTAATCAAAGCCTTATAGATGTTGGAAAGGGTCCAGAGGTGACTGTCTAAGGTAGTCTCTAACCTTAGACAGTCA